>NC_132934.1:3276888-3897166 GCF_034638445.1 Ciconia boyciana
AGGAGCAGGAGACTTGACCCCACCCCAGACCAGTGATGCTGTATTGAAAAACCGTATTGAGAAGCAAAGCTTGCTGCAGCCACGCCGGAGTGTGGAGATGGCTTGGACATCACCACACAGCTCCAGTCCTCATCAAACGCAGTAAATGCTATTATATACCATCACTCATCTGTGTACAAAGGCCTGCAGACCTCTTGCTGGTGCTGTTCACCCTGGTTTCAGCTGAGAGGGGTTTGTACGGAGGCACTAATTGCTCCCAGTGTTGGTGGCCATGGCAGAAGAGCCAGGAGCCCAGTTATCCAGGGAAACTGGTTTTCCTTCCCCCATGGTGATGCACTGAGGCTCTGTGTGATTTGTGCTAATGTAGCGGTGTTGTTCTGGAGACAGAAAACGCTCTCTGTAAAACCCTGTAACGTGAAAAGGATCTCCAGTGAGAAATACCCCAAAAATCCCCTCTTTGGAGGCACTAAGATAAACCTTCCCCCGTCAGGCTAATACGACATCTCTTCCTTGGTCACAAGCCAGTCCCAGCCCTGGTCTTGAAAGCACCTACTAAGAGATGGTGTGGCTTTATGTAACATTACCACCACCAATTTCCAGGAAAACAAATTACATGGGGCACTGGGGTGATGGAGGGACCTTCTCGGGCTGCAGCTGGCAACATCTTGGGCTGTCTGCCTTGGTTCATGCTCTGCTAAAGCCTGGCAGGTGTCTGCAGGATGGGTGATGTGACCTGAGAGGACACATGCCCATGCTGGCAAGGCCATAACCAGCCCAAGCTAAACAAAAGGTCAGATTTGTGAGCTGAAGTCCAAGGCTCTTGGAGCTAAGTTACTGGAGGGAGAATCAATCCTCCCATAATAATGATAATTTTGAGCTGTCTCTTTCCCTCCTACCACCTAGGAAGCTTTATTACGAGTATTGATTAAGCGTTATTCATTAAGTAGCAGTGGTAGGAAAAGAAAAATTCAAGAAACAGCCCCCACTGCAAGAAACTTGCAGGCAAAGCACCCGGGGGTCTGCCCTGACGTCGGTGGGCTCTGAGCCGCGACCGCTGGGTAGACACCGGTGAGGGTGGGAGGTGAAGGGTCCCACCTCTCTGTATTGCACATTCTCTCTGTTCAGGGTGTGGGTTTTATTTGCTTGGCTTGAAATTTTGTTGTTTGTTAGGGGTTTTTTTTTTTTGAGTTTTTTGGGTTTTTTTTTAAGGTGAAATACTTTGATGGTTGAGGGGTTTTCCAGATTAAAATCTTTCCTTCTTTTTTTTTTTAATTTCGAGGGATGTGTTTGAAGCTTTAGAGGGGTTGGGAGTTACATAACAGCATTTGATTTTGTTTTTACAGCAAGGGGCTAAGCTCTTTAAAGCCCTCCTCATCTTAAAAGACACATCTTCGAGCATCCTTGCCTGCTTTCTCATGCCGCCCATCCCCAGATTAATGCTGGCTTTTAAGCCCCAGCACCGCAATGCAGCAGCAAGCGTTTGCAACCTCGACCGTGCTGTGGGCAGTGTGTCCTGGGGCTCGCCCGCTCGCAGGCAACCCCCGTGCCTCACCCCACGGATTAGGGACCCTAGCTTGCGCAGCCCTGCGTTCGCCGATGCACTGATCAGCCCCACGTAGCTTAGCAACAGTCAAATCCTTGTTTGCCAACATTTACGCTCCACAGAGGAGACGGGGATGGTTCGGCAGCCCACTGACTCCGGTGAAGCTCCAGCGAGTGCGTGGGTGCTGAGCTGCCCTGGCTGCGGCCATCCCCCTGGATATTTTGGGTTTTGCTCGATGGATTGCAGCCAGCAGAAAAAATTCCAGCCTTTCCATCCCAAGTGATACAATTCTGGGGACAAGAAGCCCGGGGAAGCTATCAGCCACGGGCAAGTGTGCAGGTGGATGCTCGTCCTGCAGTACATGCAGGGAAATCCCAGGTTCAGCTTCCTGAGATAAGATGGAGGGTTTTTCCAGCACAAGGAGGGAAAAAAAAATCCCAGAACCCTGCGGGGGGAACAAGATCTGACCTATTTTTATCTCATGAACCGACTACAGATGAATACTTGATTCCCCAGAGAAAAGCAAATTTTCCAGGCCAAATGTGACATGTCACATGGGGAAGGATGTGGTTTTCTACCCTGAAGTGTAAAACTTGCATATCCCTTTCGGTCTGCATGCAGCTGACTTGGTGGTTGCAAAGATATAAAGATATTTGTCTTTGAAATTCAGACTCTGGGCCAAACTGAGTGGACACGGACTGGCTTAGCCCAGCTTTAAATTGTCCTACGCTGCCTAATGTGATGAATATCTGGGTGGGCAAGCTCAGTGCATGGTGCCTGTATGCAGGACTGGGCAGTGAGCTAATGGCCATAACTGAATATAAAATGAGATTGAATACTTTCGTAATGTAACACAGTGATGGCACAGAATAAGAAAGTAGAAAACGACTGTTAAAAGCATGTAGTTCATCTGGAGTAATGTCAGGGTAATCAGTGCTCATGCATCAGGGTCTCATCTAATCACAGGGGCCAGGAGGAAATCGTCCTTTCAGGCCAAGCATTGCAGCCCTGGTTGATTTTTTTCTTAGCCTTTTGGAGCACCATCAGCCCCAGCCTTGTCTGGGAGCGTGCTGGAGATGGAGGGGTTGGTGCTCAGCTCCCTAACTTGCCTTGGTGTTGATGCGTGTCCACTGAGCCCTCGGTGAGGACCTGATTGGGTCCATCCTCATCAGTTTGTTCGGGATCCTGATAGCTGCAGGATGAGAGCAAATCTCTTATTCTGGGAGCAAACTCATCCTCTTGCCAGCTGGAAGGAGATCTGATCATGATAAGCCTTGAGCTTGCATCTTTCCAATCCCACTTTAGCCAACGTTCCTCCCTCTGGCCCTGAGGACATTTCAGGTGATGGCAGGTGTCTCTATTCCCCCGTGCCGGCTGCGAGCGAGTGGGTGCTGCTCGGCGATGGGTGAGCGAGCACTACTGATGCAGTATTTCCCATTATCACGTCAATACACTGCATTATAAATTGCATTCACACCACCGTGATGGTGGCCACGATCTTCTCAGACCAGGGCTTGCTTTTGCCTCGCAAAAGGCTGCCTTTGGCTTTGCAGGGACCTGACATGCTAAAATTTTCCCTGGTAGAATGGGAAAAGCAGCAAAACCAGTGCAGAGGCCAGAGTTTATTTCCACCACTCCCCTGGAGCTCAGCCTGTCCTTCTCCTCTCCCATGCACCTGTAAGTCCACCCCGACATCTGCTGCATCCCTACTTCTACAATACTTCAGTGCTGCTGGGCATTTTCAGCAACGAGGGTTTGAGCGATTGGCTCAATCAGAGTTTTATTTAGCCACAGGCTTAAATTTTTGTGAGCTCTTTTATCCTCGCAAGGACTGTACTCTGACCTCTAATGATCCTCCTAATGATACGAGAGAAAAGGAAGGAAGATGAGCTGCTGAGGCTTAGCCATATTTTAGAGTTTTTTGGGATTCCTGAGGAGGAATAGGATGAGCGAGGAGGAATGTGGATTTGTTTTCTACTTTGTCTGTTTATTAAGCCTTTTTTTCTTTAAAAGCAAACAAATAAATGAGAGGTACCAGTATGCATCTCAAGTACTGAAGTGCTCTGCGCCAGGAAACGACAAAGATATTTATTACTTGCCTGAGTGCCCAAGTTTTTTAAGTGCACAGAGATTTCCTGGGCACATATCAAAGCAAAATAACACAAAGGAGTAGTAGGAAGGGCAAAGACGAAGAGGGGAGGCAGGAAGGAGGGTATGAATTTCTTTCATGCCTTTCATCTGGGTCTCACAAGGGTTCTTTGGTCAACCAGAAATTACCCTGTGTGGCTTGAATGTGCACCTTCTTTTAAAAACCATGTCCCCTAGTCAAGTTGACATACCTTTTGGGAGGGTTTTCTGACACAGCAGAACCCTCTTGCAACCCACAGCACTCCAGCTGGCCCTCCACTTTAATGTGCCTCTCACCACTGTTTGATGGACGCAACAAAATCCAGCCTACTGCAGACCTCTGGGATCATGCTTTAATACCAGAGCAGGAGCTTGGAATAAAAGGGCACGGCCAAAACATATGTACAAACACAAGTCTCTGGAGGATGCTTTTGTAACCATCACTTGGGGTGGGGGGACCACAGCTGTAATTTCATGCAGGTTTTTGGGGTGGCTGATGTACCTTAATGTTGTTCTTTCTGTTGTTCTGTAAGACACGGCCAAAGGTCCAAGGGCATTTCTTTAATCGCTTTATTCCACTGTGGGTGAGGTATTTGCTGTTAATTCTTTATCCCATCCATGCCTCATTACACTCAGATTAACTCTTTGGTGGGTTATTAGGAAATCACACAGCAAAGCAAGTGATCTGGAATGGGAGTGATTCTGACTGTGAGCATTTCCTGGCTAAACTCTGGAGTCAAGAGATGAAGGCTTCGAATGCTCATTTATTGGCAGCACTCCCTAATGTGTATTGCATTTGGCAGATGTAAATGCTAGGATTTGTAATCACTGGATATATAAAAACTGTATCATATTTAATCTTTTTTTTTTTTTTTTTCCCCCAAGTTGTGGCCCAGGATTCCCGTGAATGGAGAAGGCAGCTGGAGTTTGGCCTGCTGAAATAAACAGGTCAGGATAAGACAGCCTAGGTGGACAGCAGGGATTAGGTCTTCTGGGAACCACCTGTAGCCTGCACTTAAAAATGAGCATGGGTGAAAAAATATTGCTATTACAGGTGTTTCCTCTGTGTTTGCTATCTGATGTCTTATATCCATCCAGTGGCTTCAGTCACCATAATGCTTTGTGTTCTTTCCTCAGATTTGGAAATCTAAACTCCAGTAATTCAACTGACAACTGAAGTTGCTCAAGGAAGATACCTGGTGTTCTTTGCCCACCACCATTTTCATTTAATTAATTAATTTAGAAAACTAGATCTGAGTATCTTGGGGCACATAGGAAACATTTGCAAGTTCTTTTTCATTAGACCAAACCCAAAGTCTTTAATCGCCTCCATTTATTTTTATTTTTTCTTTTTATAAATGGAATATCAGATTGTGACCATAAGCAAGATGAAAAGCAAAGCGCGGGAAGACAGGACCGGAAATAACTAATTGCCCACCATTTAAAGTATTCAGCAGGAATGTGCCCAGCAATGGATAATTGGCTATTCTTGAGTGAATATAGCTTTGGATGCTGAACACAAAGATATGAAAGTTCCTGCTGAAAGTTTCACCAAAACCTTCCTGTGAAAACTGTTTGTTTTGAAATATTGGCATTTTGCAATGAGTAACAATGTCACTGAAAAAGTCCTATTGGAATATTTGCAATGAAGTCCCCTGAGCCTGTGCATTCATCCAGGTAGCATGTTCATTCTTATCAGGTTTATTCTTCCCTAGAGGCTGAACCAAAGAGCTTCCAATTTACCCAGGTCATTAGTGATTTATATGATAATTGGATCTAAGTTGATTTTAACTATTTGCTTTAAATCTCTGGGGATTTGTATTCTTAGACATTTTAATGCCATTGGAAATTTCACTGATTAAGCAAAGCCAAGTATATGTACTTAATTAGTCCTGAAACCAATTAGTCCTTTGTCGGTCAAATTAATCTTGTATCTGGACCTTTAAATGAGTTCTAATAATTTGGGCACTGACCTTTGTGGGCTTGAGAGTGGAATCAGACCGTTGCCTACATCCAGCCTGGGGGATAGCGCATGCACCCAGGCTGGGAGTATGCTCAGCTTTGTCCTCCCTTGTTCTTTCTGCCACTGAATGGTCTGAAATACGGTTGTGGGCAATCATCTCAACAGAAAGGTAGATATGGAGCTGATGATGAAGCAACTGGCAAGCCGTGCTCTCTTGAAGGCAGGAAGGCAATAATCACAGTAAACTGCACCATAGGGTCTTGCTGCCTCAATGGCAATGCCCAAGAGTGTCTTTCTAGTGCTAGGACAGACTGACAGGCAACCATATGTTGCCTGTGGTTGTCTGACTGAAGCTTGGATGTAGTAAATGTGACCTTCTTTTCATGCATGATGTGAGTTAATACCTCTTTCCAGTCTTGGATGAATTAAGATTAAGATTTGGATGAATATCCCTCCCATCCCTGCAGGACCTCCTTAGGATGGTGACGACTCACAGTCACAACCCTGCCTTTCTGCTGGAGGTGACTGGTGCCTTTGACCGTAGGACCCAGCAGGATGCTGGCATGGTGAGCATCACACATGCACTAATAATACAGTATTGTTTTCCTGAATTTGGTGTGATCCATTTTTGCCCACAATAAGATTTTGAGTGTAACACCCAAACTATCAGAGAAGGTGGTCTGTGGACCCGGAGGCTGTGCCTCTAGATTGGGTTTAGCAGTCTGAAGCTTGAGAACTGCCAAAATTTTGGTTGTTTTCTTTTTACTTTTGGTTTGAGAGGTTTTTTTCCTTCCTAGTTCTCAATTTCAAATTTATTTCCCAGCTGTGCACTGAGTATGTTTTAGCTTGTTCATGGTGACATCTGTATCGCTTGAGTTTGAGGTGGGCTTCCCAGTGTTCCTTTTGGGCCTTTAAGTTGTGCTGAGAGAAAACCTAGTAACTGTGGCTCTGCTTTGTATAAATTTGATAAAGATGCCAGAAGAGATTCCCAACATTTTTCTTCAATCCTTCTTTCCTTCCCTCACAGTACTTTGCAATCCTGTCCTGATATATGTTTTCACCCTTTCTTACCCTAATGCATTTGGGGGGGGTTTGTTGTCCCTATTCTCATGAAAGGCCTCAGCTGATCATTGCATAGAGCTACAGCGGTGGAGTCCCCAGGAGTTACTTGTGAAGCCCCCATGACGGCAGAGGAGTGTCCCCCTCTGGCTGGGAGAAGTTTAGGTTGACCTTCTTGCCATTTGAATGAGGCTGCAGGTATTTACGAGATAATTTGCGAACTCTGTTCATTAATAATATGCTGAAAAAGCAATCTCCTCCTCTGTGAAGGTGAGAAACATTGCAGGGAGTAGGACTAGTAAATCTCTTTAGGTAGTGGGCTTGGAGCTGGTACCTGGGGTGATAGTATTTGTGTGTTGCTTGAGGGTCCACACAGACCTCTTGGGTGGAGGTTTCACACCAGCATATTGCCTGATGCTCACTGTCACAAATCCAGCCCAGGATGGGATCATATTTTGTGATTCATGAACTGCAGAGTTCAGCATTGGTACAGCTCTAGGGACTAGAAGTGTTCCCGTCCAGCTCTGCTCCAGCGTGAGTCAACTCTGTGAGTTTCCCATCACACAATTATGCCAGCTTTTTCTTTTAAAGGTATTGAATCCCTCCCTTCTCCCCCCATTTTAATGGATTATTTAACTTGTTCCTGTTCCAGGAGACACAATTAATAGTACTGGAAACATTGACTGTAATGGTAGAACAATACCTTGACTTTCTGTAAGAGAGGGCTCCTGCAGACGCTGGGACAAGGGGAGGAATCCAAGTCTCTGGAACAGGCAAGATCTGGAGAGGGCAGTAGCTGGAGAGGTTGTGGGACTTGGTATCTCTTTAGAAATGGACGAAATTTGCTTCCTACTCCCAGATGAGAAGAGAGAAAAGAGGGCAAGGAAGAAAGGAGACTAGCTGGAGGGTGGGAGGTGGACAGGAGATGGGCAGAGATGGTGGCAGGACTGAGGTGTGCAGGAGCAATAGATGGAGGGACATCAGTAAGACCAATGTCCCCAGAGATGAGGAGGAAGGTGCAGATGTGGGGTCTGGATTTAACCTGCAAGGAGGAGGAGGAGGAGGCTGTGCTGCAGAGAGCTGTGGTGTGATGATGAAGAAGGTATGGCAGTAAAACTGCACAGTTCCTCTCATTTCCTCCCAGTCCCTGGCCATCTGGGATTCTGGAAAGTCCAGAACTGGATTTTAGGCTCAAGCGCAGCAATACAGGCTCCAGCCAAATTGCATCCTCCACCCTTTGATCCTTCTACTGCTATGAGCACTTCCAGTAGATATCCATCACAGCAGGGTATGACCCCATGCAACCCGGGAATAGACAGAGTAAGTAATTTTGCTGAGGGTTGGGGAGGAAGTCTGCGATGGAGCCAAGAATAGAGACCCGCTCCGTTCAGCTCCTGGTCGCATGCCGTCTCCCCTCTCCTATTCTTCCTCATGGCGAGCGGCAAGACAAATAACCGGACACATTAAATCCGCTGAGATCAGGAGCTGAGTCAAAGGTCAGTGCTTGGGCACAAAGATGCTTCTATTTACAAGGCACTAATCTGGGCTGCCGCTGAGCATAGAAGTTGGTTTCGCCATACAGATGAGGTCCGGGGCGGGAGGTCGTGGCAGTGCGATGATTAGCTGCTTTGGGGAAAAGAAACTTTTAGAGATAGGATGGATGAACGGGTGGATATCGGGCGAGTTACAGCTCTATTGATAGGGCAGCTTATCCCACTGCCATGCTTACCAGGAGAAGTGATGAGCGACTCAACTCTCCCTTCCAACCCCGTCTCTCAGTGTAACCTTGCACCGCCTGAGCAACGTGGGCGTTTCGCTGGCCATGCACCTCCACAACCTGCGCTTTCATCCCTGTAGATCTCTACACCATGATTCCCATCATTTTCAGGAGAGGGCTTGCAGGACTTTGCCATGTTGCAGCCTCATGGAGGAACCCTGTGGTCTAATTGTCCTTGCTGCCACCAACTCCAACACTACCACCTGCCCTCACCCTTCCTCAGTGACTGGAGGTCTTTGTCTTTGAGGAGATGTGTAGCATTGTCTTTCTGACCAGGGAAGGTTTTAGAGGGTCCCCCATAGTTAGTATAATACTTTTTGGAAGATGAAGGGAACAGCAGCCCGGTGCAGATCCACCAGAGGGAAAGGTAGGGAGGGCAGACAGGGGAAGGAAGCAGAACCGACTCCGTTGGCTTTGAGGTTTAACTCAGATTCTCTCTCTTTAGCATCTCTTTAGTTAACCCATGCACTGGTGAAGCACTGCTTGCTGCCCTTCACACTGTGTTTCACCATCTTGGCGTGCTACCTCTGTAAAGGGCTTTGTGGGGGTCCTTGGATGCCAGATTTACAGGCCTGTGCTGAGGGACTGCCCGCAGCGGTGTGGCTTTTTGAGCCCCTCTGCACCATTTGAAGCCCTTTACTCACCACACAGAGAATGACCTGGAGCTCCAAGTCATGCCCTCAGCCTGTAGCATTTGTTGCCTGCATAGTCTTAGCTAGCTTTTAACCACAGAAAGGCCTTAAAACATATATGTATTAATGAATGACCCTTCTTATTCCTCCACTGGTAACCATCCCCACCATGCAGGTCAGGAGAAGAGGGACCTTGCCTTCCTTTCATTCCTGCAGCCTCATCTCCTTCTCCAACCTAATCCCACGTCCTTCTGAATCGGTCATAATCTCCCCCTGCACAAGGCTGTGAACTTCATGTTAGAGGACAGAATTTGTCAGGTACTGTCTGGTCAGGGGTTTCTGTAACCAAACGGTGACATGTCCCCCCTTAGGACAAGCCTTTTGCAGGCTTGGCACCAGCAGAGAAACAGCTCAGCTTGTTCACAGACACAGTGATGGAGGAGCATGGACCAGCGAGCCGAAGAGCCAGCTGCACCGTCCACAACAGCTACGGGTGGAAGCATGTGTTGGATGTACACTTGCAGACTGTGCCTGTTGTCGGTCAGTGTGCAAAGAGCCAAATTATGAAACGCAGCCTGCGAATACGCTACCCAGCGCGCAGCCTCTTGTCCTCTGTCCAGCTGGAGAGGAGCCGTCTGCAGAGAGCTCGGGTTTAATTCACGCCCGAGTCTGGATGTATCGTTTGCTCCCGCATGCCGCTTGCCATTAAAAGCCCTCTTCTAGGATGTCTGAGAGCTGTCGTTTATTATACATAGGAAATTATAAGATGAAATCTATAGCTGCAGCTTCAGTGAAGGATAATTCACAAGGGCTTGCCTGGTGCAGCCGGGAGCTAATGCTGTTAAAATGTGACTCTTCCTGCAAAAAGCAACCCTTTAATGACTCTCAAATGCAGCTTGTACAACAACCACACCACTTACATCCTCTCCAAAGATCCGGACTCTGCTAAATGGATTAACTGCTTAGTGAACTCTCCCAATGTGGTGGCCAAGCTCCGACCTTATAAGGGACCAATTAAAAGGTCATCATTACTTACGGTTGCAGCTTCCTTACATGAGAGCTTCCACACTCCCATCTGGCACTGCGGGCCACCAAAGGCAAATATTGACATTTTAATGTGTTAATAATGGAGCAATAAATTAATCTTTCGGATTCCTCTCTGCTTTCTGGAAGGCATTGAAGAGTTAATATGAGAGATGCTTGCAAAGCTGGGAAGCACAGGCAGCAATAAAACCTTGTTGTCAAGGCTTTATCACTAACGAAACTCTTTCCATGGGAGGGGATGCTTTGTCACCTGGTCTGGCACTGAGCAGAGCCAGGCTGGATTCACACCAGGCAGCTCCTGCACCCACCAAGCTGGTGCCACCCTTTGGCTTGCCAGCTAGAAGACGTTTCAGGTGGTTCCCGAGCAGCACAAAGCAAACAAGCCACCATCAAGCCTTACCCACAGAGATTATTACACCCTGGTCCTGACCCACCTCTCAACGGGAAGGTTCCCAAGTCCTTGCATGTGTGGTACCCCTCAATCCATGGTTAGATCTTGATGTCTACCGGCAGGAGAGCCCAAGGCATTCTGCTGTGTTACAGCTCTTTATACCAAGCCATCCAGATGGCTGATTTCAGGAACGCCTGTTTTTCTCCAGGCTGTTTAAAGAAACCCTGCTGAGGATGAGAGATGAAACCTTTCCCATCTTTGGAGGACTCTCCCATCCTCTTTTTTTTATTTCTTTGGCAAGCAGTGGGGGGGTTAATTCCTAGCAGAAACATTGCAATCCTTCTGCTGTCACTTGCCTGTCCGGTCCCTAACCTTGAATGATGCACCCTGGCATCCCAAGGGGCCTCCTCTGATTGATTGATCCCTATCTAAGTTGGCGGATGAGGGAGGATATTTACTACGCAGCGGAGAGCCCTTCAGAAAGATGTTTTATTAAGGCTGCTCACAAAACAGGAAATGCAATAAAGCACCAAGAGACAAACGAAGAGAGGTAAATATACCATACTGCCTATCAGGCCAGCCTAACAGCTATAATATACCGGCCTGCACACTCACATAGGTCACTCTTTGGCCATCACCTGAAGAAAGGAATAGCTTCTGTTTTCCAGCTGATGTATTGACCCAATAAAAGGTATTATTACATTGCCTATCACCGCTGACTACAGGAGAGCATTTTGAAGAGAGTGATGGCTCCCTTTGGAGAGTCATAGAGCAGGAATAAGCGTGTATGGATGCGAGCATGTCAGCGAGAGAGAGATTCCTCCTTCTGGAGGGAGCAGAGTTCTCCAAAGACATTTGACTGGGTTGCTTTTACTGCAGTGTAACACGAACAGTTTCTCTTTTCTGGGGTGGATTTTGGGGAAAGGGGGAGAAGGCCTTCTGCCTTTTTAATCGAGGTGCAGTCTGTTAACAGCAGAGCAAGTTTGGATCCCAAGGACGGATGTTCACCGTTCCTGAGCGTTTGGTTCAGCGAGGCAGCTCTGAGCCTGTTTTTATCAGCAAATTTACTCCTGCAGATGATGCGGGGTGAGCCACTGGGTCAGAAACGTGCTCTTTGCCAGCCACAGGCATGCATGCGTGCACACTCACACCCACAAGCGCACGCATGCTCCTGCTCACCTTTCCCCGCACAGTATACGCTTCTTCCATAGCAATGAGGAAGTAGGGGATTCAAGAGCTGCGAGATTGCTCCTGGGTTTTGCTGTTTGTTTGATCCAGTGGCTCTGTATGTGAAACGCATGAGCAGCCCAGACCCCTGTACAGCTCTTTTCCCTCCCCTCGCGTACTCTGAGCACAAGGCTACAGCCACAGTGGCCCCATCTTTCCTTTCCCCCTGGTTCCACAAGTCTCAGTGTAGCAGCATGGCACCATTTTTGGGCTGGAAAGTGATTTCACCTCTTAGCCAGCATACAAAGTGGTGGTGAAGACCTTTTGTCAAGTGACGGAGGAGATGCAGTCTCGTGGGTGAGATGTACCGCCCACGTTGTCCCAGCTGCAGAGCACAGGGCTCTGGGGCTCAGGGCAGTGGGTGCTTTCCCACATGGTTTCTGCACTGCTGGTCAATAGGGTCACCTCTGTACCATCACTACAGGGACCCCAGTGTAGCAAGTGGCTCTCTGCCGCACAGCCTCACTCCTGGAGTTCATTACCTGGAATTATGCATAACGAGGTCCCGGTTGATGAAAGAGCACAGACCTACGTCTGCTTTTGACAGCATAATCCTTCCCGCCTCGTCTCCTGCCATAGGGCCCATGCGACACACTCTTAAAAGCATGACCCAAGGGGATTAGCTGGCCATGGCTTTGTTCCCTCCGCTGGAGGTGTATGGATTACACAGAGGGGCACGTGGCTGATTAGTCGGTGCTGATTATCTCATTCACAAAAATGTTCCTTTTGAAAGTTCAGATGGTGCTTCTGAGCTTTGTGATGCAAGGAAGAGTCGCAGGGAGACAGAGAGGGATGCTAAGCAATTCAATGCAGAGCTTTTGTGGCCAAATGCACTGGAAACGCTATGGTAATTATAAAGCTTGCTGCACATTTCCAGCGCTTTGTGCCTGCAAGGCTTGCAAACACCCCTCCCCCTCCCCTTTTTATTATGTTTTATTTTTTATAAGGGTTTATATTATATATATATTTTATATACACGCAGACACATGCACACTGAAAGGAGCTAATAACGGTTTTAAATTCCAAATGGATTTTCCCTTCCCATAAATCATGGAGTAAATTTACTATAACAGCCCGAAACAACCTCCCCCCTCCCCACCCCATCACGTTGCTGACTGGAGGGAGAAGCGGGCCAGGGCGTATGGCTCACACTGATCAGCCAGGACTCTACCATCAGTCACCATGCCCCAAAAACATTTGCACTGGAGGTCAGAGCTGGTTCAGCAGCAGCCTGAGGTAATTCCAGTCGAGATGCTGGCCGTAACCTAGAGGTAAAATAAAGAAGAAAAGGAGAGGAGCTGGCAGGGAGGGAGCGTTAATGGAAGAGTTTCCACTGTTTGAATTCTGGATGAAGGCTCCTGGTGGTCTTTAGTTACCACTAATAAGTCCTCATGTTGCTGGATATAAAAGCAAGTGCCAAGTGCATGTTACATGTTCCACGTTCCAAATGCATGGCCTGTGCTTGGGGCCCGATGCCCTCCCAACACGTGTGATCATGCCGAGCACTCTGTTTTCCTTCTTCCCCCCTTATTTTTCACTCTCATCCATTCTCACCTCACGCTGTCTCTCCAGCTCTGTCCCTCCTTTTTCCATGGGAACTGGGACGAGGCAGAGTAGCACGCACTCACTCAGAGCTGGTCCAGGGCATGGTGGTACCAGGGCTGGGGCTCAAGACAAGCCAGAGAAGAGCCGTTCCCTGCCAACCTCCTTGTGCAAAAGTCCTGCGGTGAAACCAAACTCTCGCTTCTCACATCTCCAGCCTGCAGGAGCCAAGCTCTGCTTCACCAGTCTCCATCCAGGCTCCTCTCTGCCTGGGGGTCCTTCAGCGTTCCCTCTTAGGATATGGCTCACAATGAAATATTAGAGGTTTTTTGGGTTTTGCTGCATTGGCACTCTGCCTCTCCCCTCCACGTGTCAAATGTGGAAGGATGGAAGGTAGCTGGGACATCAGGATATTCATCATGCTCCTTTCTGACCACGTTAGGGTGGGTTACATATCTTAAGGACATGGCCACATGATCGGTGCTGGTATATCTAAGCTAATTTTCTGGGGTCCTCGGAGGCACAGGTTCATGCATGTTTGCCAGATGGGCTGAGGACTGCTGAGCAATGCACACATGATAGTTTTGACACTGTGGACCATCAGAAGGGAGTCTCCTTTCATTCAAGCAGTCGGTGACTTTCCACAAGAGCAAAAAGATCTGTGGTCTGTTTCCATGCCCACAGCCTCATGAGTATTCATGAGGGCAGCTGGGCTCTTCTGGGTAGCTATGGATTATCAACTAGAAATGAACGATTCATATTCTAACGCCCAGACCCCTGGAACAGTTCGGGCTTGAAGATTTTCTCTCTGTTTTGCTTTTTTCCTCTTCTCTTTGCTTCTGAGCTTGGTTTCCGCAGTTTTGTTCTTTGCTCGCTGGTCTGACTGTCCTATCCATGCACAACTTTCTCTGACCCAGGCCAGCTGGTGCAGAGCCCACAGCCCCAGCAGCAAGCGGTTGGTGCGGCTGGACGCCAAGAAGAAAACTGCTGCCGTGTCCCTCCGAGCCAGTGCAGTTTGCAGGCGTTGGAGAAATGTGGGCAGGGAGCACCGAGAGGAGCCTTGCACTCTGCTCAGCAAATCCTCTGCCACCTCTCCACCCTGCAAAATCCTCCCTTGCCTAAATTCCCCTGCAGACAGAGAGGGCAAAGATGATATGAAAGGCAGAGCTGTGAAACAGTAAAACTATGAGAACAGGCTGAAATTAATTTGGCATTTCAAGGGGTACAACTGAGAAGCTACCAGGACATCTCAGAAATTGCTGCCAGGGACTCCATGGTTGTTCTGCAGAAATAGCAAGATATTGATCAGCTCTGGGCTGGCACCAGGAGTGTCTGTAAGAAAGGTACTGAACTAAGGATTTTTCCCAGTGAGAAATGGTGGAAATTGTGGAAATGACAGGGAAGAGTTGGGAGGATGCACTTGGGTGGAAATGAGTCACAAGTCAGTTATGCTTGGGAGGGAGGGTTTGTCAAGTACCCCATCAAAAGTCCCAGCAAAGGGGAGGGTGTTGGGTATCAGGAACTCAGAGCTACCTCTGGCTCATGTAGCCAGAAGTGAGAGTCATGCTCTTGTGTAGACGTTGTCCCGCTAAATAGACGATTGGGCTGGGAGGAACAGGAGGGACTTGGGAAACTGCAGGTCAGCTTTTGGTTTAGCCACAGTTTTATGTCACTCTGAGCAAGGGGTGTAGAGACATGGCTAGAATTAACATGGAAAACTCTTAGATACTATTGTGATGGCTACATGGAGTAGAAATTGGTAGAAACCAAAAAGAAATGCACCACTGAGCTGCAGAGCGCTGGAGCACCTTCATGTAGAAATGGGACGAGCATGCCACTAATTTCAGCCTGTCTTGCCGGTTCTGGGTTTACTGGAGGGCCGCCTGCAATATCTTCTGGCATGATGTATAATGAGCAGTGCTGGCCACAGATGAAAGAGGCTGTGTGGTAGGGCTTGGTGCTATGGAACCTCCCAAAGCTTTGCTGTCCAAGCCATCCAGTGATGGCTGCACTAGCAGCTCTCTGCTCTCTGACTGCACTAAGCCAACACACCATCATGGTGCTGCTGGAACAGGCATCTTTCTGATGGTGAAAGGTCCCAAAAGCACATGGTTATTAAAGATCCCATGCTACTTTCAAGAGGTACCTTTAAGCTTTAATCGTGCCTCACTTCCCTTTCCAGGATTTTTTTTTTTATCTTAGAGGAAACCCCCCCATCTCCTCTGAAGTATCACTTGGATCTGGCATTTGCTCTTAAACTTCTGCCACATTGTACCTCCATGGAAGCCATTTCAATAATGACATATCAGTGCCCGCAAGTACACTAAAGTGTTTTAAAAACCAGCCATTAAGTGCTTGATTTACCTTAAGGCACCCCATGCATGCCCCCAACAGATTAGAGATTCTTGTCTTTCCCTTCTAGTTCCCCAACAATTAAAATTGTCCTGTACTTTTTGCCCATAATGCCCAGCATGATTAAAAAGCCTTTTTTTTTTTTGTAGTGGCTTGATGATTTATAGACAATGAGATTTTATCAGTAGAGCACCACATTAAGAAAATGCTTGTTAATTATCTGCTGGTTAATATGATAATTTAGCAAAAAACCAACACCTATTAAGAGCTTCTCATTAGGTGAAATGCTTCTCATTTTTAACACACAAAGTGTCCAAGTTAATGAGGTTCACCTTCGATTTGTAGCTTGCTCAGAGATTAAAAGCTCCCTCCATTTATAACTCTTCACATCGCTCCATTTGTAAAAGCCGGCACAAGCCAAGCTTGAATACCTGACTGCTGCACTGTCTCTTCAAAAGCAAGACGACAAAAACCAATCTCCCTTCATGAAAGCCTTTCCGGCCCAACGCACCTCTCCGTCAGTCCCCTGCTGTTTCTATTTTTGCAGAGCTGGCGCTACTGAGGGGGAAGTTAGACAGAACCAGAAGCGAACCAGATGCCTATGGTGTTAGGGACAATCTGAGGACTACTCTGCCAGCTCTGTGTCACCGAGACCAACCTCTCATCTCACTGACATCAGTGCAAACCTGACTAAGTCCACTGAAACTGGTGGAGTTCGTCATCTCTAGAAAAAACAAACTTTGGCTACATGGATTGGAATTCCTTCATTTCATTCTCCATTTGAGGAAAAACTATTTTGGGGGGTAAATCTGGTATATGTGACAGTTTGGGGCAGCTTTACCTTAGGGACTATGGTGGGAAGGGGATTATTTACAAGGAGGGGTCTTGCATTCTGGAAAACTGGCTCCTTCATGAGATGCCTCCTGTGAGTGTCGTATTTGCAAATCTCAAGCCCTACAGAACATGTTCAGATGCAGCTTCATCCTTTTCTCCCCTTCCTGGGCACCTTCTCCTGGATAAGGCGAGTGGCTGTGCTGATGCTTTTTCTCCTGCAGGACCACATAGTTTTCATGGAGAGCCTGACCTTTACAGGTGGGAGTAGGAGGCAGCTACTACTCTTCAGGAGTCATTTTGCAATTCAGAGGTACATCTTATCCACTTTGTCCAGCTGGAGAATGCTCTAAAACCCCAGTAAATACTCTTAAATTCCACCACTGTTTCTTCCTTTCTCATTTTGGAATAGACAGATAGCAAATTCCATCTGCATGCTAAAAGCAAGTACTGTCCAGTGTTTGCATGTGAACAAACATTAGAAAGGTTTAGGGAAAATATTTGTGATCAGACTCTTCTTCCCCAAATTAAGATTTCTTGTTGCTGTGGTTTTTTCCTCTCACCATTTCTTCCAAACTTTGCCACCCATAATGAATATTCAGGCTGACTTTGTATAAACCAAGCGATGAAAAGAAATTCCTTCATCTTCCCCTTTTACACTCTTCCTTTTCATCCTCCAGCTATTCAACCCTTGCCTCTATCTGAACAGATCAGCCAGTTTAATTTCATAGTGGCCCATGGATTAAAGATTGTATCAAGCCTGTGAAATGACTGTGATAATCAGATTGCGAGGGCCCACGTTCATGTTTATCTCACTTGGGAAGTAGCAGCTTAGATAAGCTGCACGCTGAAGACAAGGGCTCTTTTTGTTTTGGTTTGTTTTGTTCTATCAGTCTTGCAAACTCATCCTGAAATCTGAGACGCAAGTTGGGTCCTCTGTCTTACAACACGTCACTAGTAATAAAGGCTCAGCAGCCCAAATGAAGAACTTCTTGACAGCTCTGTAAAATATACTGTCTTCAGATTATGCCTTTGGGGACCCATCTCCCACCTCGCTGCTGTCAAGAGGCTGGTGAACGTGTAGCTGCCTGGAAATGAGTCAACAATTTGAGCGGGCAACTGGAAGGAGTAAAACCCAGTGCATGCTGTATTTGATTAATGCCAAGGCGATGAGAAGGATAAGAAAGAAGAACTTCCTTTTGTCACTGCAGTTAACAAATCTGTCTCTGAATACAGACAGCAGCTGCAGCGTGCAGGAAGAGGGCACTTTACGCGTTGCCCTTTTTTAGGACAGATCACTTTAAACACTTTAGTCACGCTGCTTTAATCATCTTCTGCAAAGCCTGAGTAATCACAGTCTTCTCACGCAACCCTTGTAAGCGAGCCCCTCTAGGCTGCACGGTCATGTAAATAAATAATTACATCAAAAATTCTACATTAAAAGGACATTAAGCTACAAAGACGAGCTCTCGAAAGTTGGGAAAGGGCAGGATGTTGGTTGCCGGTGCCCACGTGGGTACATGCATTAGGATAAAGGCTCTAATTGCACAACAGTAGAGGACAGGAGGCTATCATTTAGGCTGCCTCTCATGAGATGCTCCCATGGCCTGGCAGATCACCTTTCTCATACATCTGGCTGGTTACACGCTCGGTACTTGTTTCTTTGGCATTACGTTGTATTGAACATACTAGTGAATGCAATTAAACGGTTGTGTTTTAGACAGGGTCTGTGAAGTTCTTTTGAGAGACAGCGGGAAACGTAGTTTGCAGTTATCCCACCTGCACAGTGAAGCAGGTCTGGTAACTGTTCATAAAGCTCTGACATTTTTGAAATAGGGCAATGGATGGAGACATGCATGCCTTACAGACGAGATGTGGACAAGGCAATTTATTGCTCTGTTGCAATAAGGCATACTTACAGTCAGGAACCTCCTGAGAAGAGGCAGCCGAGCCCCTGGAGATGAGTGTCTTCCCATGGCTGGTGAGCCTTTCCAAGGGAAATCGCTGGATTACTTCTCTGCTAAAGCCGCAGCTCAAGGAAATGACCTTCAGCAACCTCATCTAAATTCAAAGCTAGATCTAACTTGAGTTGGCCTTGCTGTAGGTGGGGAGCTGGGCCAGAGACCTCCAGAGGTCCCTTCCAGCCCAAGTTATTCTGTGATTCTGTACTGTTTCCTGTTGACTGTGTTGCATTTTCACCTAAAACTTCAGGGTTTACCAAATCTCCAGTTTCCTTGACTTATTAAGGGAAGCAAAACTGTCATAAAGACCCCATTTTCTTAAATGGGTTCCATCTCCTCTGCTGCAGAGGAGATGTGAAGGCTGCAGTTTGCAGCAGGGGTCCACTGCACAGCCGTGGCACCAGGTGGAAGCCATGAAGTGGGTGAGATACTGAAGGGGAGAAAGGCCAATGCCGAGATTTAGGCAGGGAAATGTAGAGCTGGTTTGAAATTTTGTCCCAAAATGTTTTCCTGATGGAAAAGCACGATTGAGCAGGAATGCTTATGATGATTAGGATAGGGTTTTAAGTGACAGATAGCTAAATCTGGACGCTCATTTGAAGATGGGAAAACCCAGAAGTTCAAAGGTGTGTGATTGTCCCATTAGTCTGCCTCTTACCTTGTGAATATTTCAGTTAGTTATCTTTTGCTAAAACTTGGAACAATTTCAGGAGAGCTTGATTCTGCTTGATTCAGAGCAGGTACTAAAGCTTGGCCTAAGCTTATTCCAGAAATACAACCTAACCATGACTCTGCTTCTTTTTGCCTCCTTGTCCAATGCAGAAGATCTCAGATTCATTAAAATATTTTAAAAATGAAACCTTGATTATTCATTTCTCCGCATTCAAATGAGAATTTTTGGTTTGTGGCCAGCCCTATTTCAGCCCTGACTCTAACACAAAAGTCCTTTCGTCACACACACTGAAAGTAATTTAGACTAAAATCTTCTTTGTTGACCGTTCATTGAAACCAAGCAGTCTACTTTGTAAAAATGTTGAATAGTTAAAATTGCAACTAAAACGAATGGCACCTTAGAGATCTAACAAAGAAAGCTCTAAAAAAGGCTAACCTTTTGGAAAAAATGGGTCACGGCAAGCTCAAATCAAACACTCATAATGGATATATTTTTTTTATCTCTGTGTCTCAGCTCCTAGCATTTACTGTGAGGATCATACTACAGCTTCATCTCAGGAGAGTGTTTTGAAAGTAAATTCATTCATACTAGTGAAACTTCTGGTGTGGGGGATCAGCAGAGAGAAGAATTTGAAATTTATAATACTGCCTTTTGAGCAAGTCTCATATACTGTGCAGAAAAATAAGGGATGGGGTTATCCACTGAATGACAGGGAGAAACCTGGTGCCTGACTCAATAAGCACATATCCTGTGAGCCAAGTTCTGGAGACAAAGCCCATGCAACCATGTAATTAAGATTATAATATAATGAGTGTATATGAAAGGGGTTGAATTAAAGTATGTACACTGGCAATTTTGGCATTTTCTAGCTTTGATTTGAAAGCTTTGAAAACTCAATGTTCTTTTGTCTCGGGGTTATAAATAACTTCCTCTTTTTTTCTTTACTCCTTTTTTTAAGGAGAAGAGCTACATTTCCATGAATTCCTCCCTCTCAGATTCATCCTGCAGAGCTCCTTTGGTTGTGCTAACCCTGATGGGATGACAGTGTGCTCTGTGTTGATGAGCATGCGAGGAGTATAAAAGTCTCATTTATGTCTGCTGACAGTGGAGAAAGCGTGAGATGGGAGCACCAGGCTACGTCTGCTCTGGCAAACTAACAGGGTCCAGGGCTTGGGCTGGGAGCACCAACATGTGGTCATCCAAGCTGTGAGCATGATTCTTGGTGAGGTTTTTGGTCCAAGCCCACTAGTACAATCCCCAAACGATGCCTTGTCATGGTTTAGGTTGCAGCAAATGTCTGTCCCATCACTCCAGATACTCTCAACATCTGCTTGTGTCAAGGTCTTCTATCTCATTCCTTTGTTGTTCTTTACTCTTGCTGGTGAAAGGGCTGGAAGGAATGTCCTATGAGGAGCAGCTAAGGACTTTGGGGTTGTCTAGTTTGGAGAAAAGGAGGCTGAGGGGCGACCTCATTGCTCTCCTCTTCCTGAGGAGGGGAAGCAGAGAAGGAGGTGCTGATTTCTCTCTGGTATCCAGTGATAGGACGTGTGGGAATGGTTCAAAGCTGTGCCGGGGGGGTTTAGACTGGGCATTAGGAAGCATTTCTTTACCGAGAGAGTGGTCAAACACTGGAACAGGCTTCCTAGAGAGGTGGTTGATGCCCCATGCCTGGCAGTGTTTAAAAGAGGCATTTGGACAATGCCCTTAATAACATGCTTTAATTTTCGGTCAGCCCTGAAGTGGTCAGGCAGTCGGACTAGATGATCACTGTAGGTCCCTTCCAACTGAAATAGTCTATTCTGTTCTGTTCTGTTCTATTCCATTCTCTCTTTCTTCAGTCATTGCCTGGGAAGCCAAAAGGGGGCCTAATGAGTTCATGGAGAAAAGTTTCCTTGCTCCAAGTTCTTGTCCTAAATAAGAGGGGACTGTTGCAAGGAAAGTCCCAAGCTGCTCTCGCTGTGGTGGGCTAGCAAATCTTCAAGTGTCCCTGGTTTACACAGCTGCTTTCCTGGATGGGTGAGGGGAAGGAGCAAGGTCAGTGCAAACAAATGGTTCAGGGGATGTAGTCACCATGTACTAACAAGCCTTTCTTGAGTAATTGGAAAGCTGAAGTTTCTGGAGGTTTTTTAACTTAACAAATTCACGACCCCCAGGGAGTGGGAAAAGCCATTCCCCAGACATCAGAATGACTCCGTCTCTCTTTTCTCATGTCAAATCCCTATTCCAAAGCAGGGAGGAGGCAGCGCTGCTCCCCCTAGAAAGCTGTAAGAATCTTTTTTAATGGTTTGTTCGATGCATTTTGACTTGGAATGAGTTGCACTCATTTCTTCTTGAAACCCGCGTTTCCTCCCCTCCTCCCTACTTCCACCTCCTCTGGCAAATAATAACACAAATAACTAACTAACCAGCCTGCAGCAGACACCCAGCTTGGGAAGCATCAGCTGGGCCAATTAAACTTTGGCAAAGTAATAAAGATCAGAAAACAGGGTGTGAGCAGCCCGAGTTGCCTGACAGCTTTAAGTAGCAGCTGAGAATGATGCTTGGCATCAGGAAAAGCTGAAGCAAATGAGTCTCCCTCTAACTACCTTAACGGTTGTTAGCTGAGCCCGCTGTTGCCCTCACCTGCTTCTCCTGTTGACCTCCTGGGGAGGCCTGACCCTGAGACTTTATATTACATCACTGTACAATGACAGTAAATGTTGATTCCGTCAGTTAAGTCTAGATCTTACTCCTTTGTGTAACTAATTCAGCATCATTTAAAATGCACTTAGCTCAGAGGCTGCTCTTACCCCCCTGCATCACTTCACACTTAGCCATGTTAAATTTCATATGCTACTCCTGTGCCTATTCACCTTCTCCATTAAGATCAGCCTGCAAAATGGTTACATCCTTCTGAGTCTTAATCACTGCCCTTATTTCATTATCTCCAGCAAATTCAATGATCTCCCAAGCTCGAACATTAATAAAAAACATTACAGGGTACCAGCCCAAATGAAGATCCTTGTGAGATTTTATTTTCCAGCTCTGCAGAACATACATGATTCCAAACCACCTTTCTACAAGACCAGATACAAAAAAATAAAAAGGAAAAAGAAATACAGTCATGTCTGCATTAGTTTCTGTCTATACAGATGGACAATGCTGCACAAAAGCCTCTTATCACAGGATGTTGCAGCCATGGAGGGTTATTTCAACTGTGAACTTTTATCTTGCAATGGCATATAGCTTTGGCCAAAACTGTTCCTGGTGTTGGACCGGTATCGGGTGTTATGGTTTCTGTTTACGGGTCCCAAATGAGGCCAGAGGTATTGTTTTAACCCCTATAAAACCAGACTGAATGAGCATCCATTTCCCAAAGAGAGACATTGCCGATCCCACTGTATTTGATGAGAAGAAGTTGTCAGGTCAGTGCATTGCTTTAATCCGATCCAACTTTGCCAAGTCTTGAGCTAAATGTGTGACGTGCTGGTGCTGTCTTGTCATGTATGAGCAAGGTATCTGCATTGCTGGTCAGTAACCGGGAAAGTGGTAGCACTTATTCTGGGTGGAAAGCACTACTCTCTGCAAATAAGAGTAATTTTCTCTTGTGCAACTACTTCCAAAGGACAGCAGTGCCAGTATTGGTAATCTGGCATGGTATTAATCTGTACGACTTTGACAAACCAGAGTGATTCAGGAAAGAGCAGCAAGAAGGTCAAGGAGCAGACGTGTGGTTTCGCTAGGCAATGACAGGTAGGAGCACATCCTAAGAGACTGAAGATCTTTGAGGTGTGTAAAAACCAGAGAGGGAGAGAAAACTGTGTTGTGCAGTAAACCGGATTGTGACTAGGAGAGAATAGTACTTCAGGCTAAATATTAGAGATATCAGTTCCTGATGATCAGGGTGCAGGACAGTCTCCAAGAAAAATAATAGACACTCCAGCACTTGGAGCATTTAAACTTACTACTAATGGGACAGTCCTACTGTGCTGTAGCGATCCTGCCTCTGGCTGGAGGCCACGGTGGTATTCTCAGCTCTGAAACTAATTTCCAATATGATCTTGGAAAGTCAGCTCACCTCCCTATGTCTCTTGTTCCCACTACACATTGTCTTGACTATTTGAATTTTAAGCTCTACAGAGCAGAGATGATCTACTTAATCGTGTTGTGTCTAGCATAAGAAGGCCTTGATTTTTGGCACTTCTGAAATAAAAACTGTATTTTTAAAGATGCTCTGTTGACCAGACCTGCCAGAGGGAGACAGACTGCCTGAGAGGAGAGTTGATTTTATGAATACAATATAAAGTTTGCCCTTGGGATCCTTCTGTCTGTTGTTGCTAATGATCAGTGATTTTCCTGTTCATCCGGTATCGAAAGCAACAGGGAAAAGCAGTGAGCGGCCCAGCTGCATTATGAATGAGATGGGCACGCAGCTGGGATTGAGATGGGTTGCCCTGTGTCACTAAGATGTCACCCTCTCTGCTCGCCCACCCCAGGAAGTCAGATTGGTCACTGCTCCCGTGGCAGCCGTCCCTTCTTACTAATTGGCTCTGTAGATGTCGTAGCTGTTTGCTGGCTTGAATACTGAATGTGCAGACCCTGGGTCCTCCTCTGATGGCAGACCCTCCGGGAGGGCTGGTGAAGCAGGGCTAGAAGAAAGGCTGCCCATCATCAGAAAGAGCAAAGGCAGCCTCAGGGCTTGGTTTGACTGCAGGGAAAGGCGTATTTGTGGAGGTTTGAAGCTTCATTATTGATCAGCACCTAAAAGGATCTAAGAAACAAAGGCTTCCTCCTCTTTAAAGTTCACTTGCAGAAAATGGTATCACTTGTTCCTTGGGAGTCTGCTTCCAGGGAAAGGTTGATGTGCTGTGTGTTCCCACTTTGCACAGGCCATATGAGGGTGGGAACAATACTTTGTAGCGTGGAGGAGGAAGCACTTGAAAAGGAGAAAGATTTCTCTCTTCAGACCCTTTCTCCACCTGAATTGAGAGGGAGGGCCAGGGATGGTCTGAGAGGGAGAGATTATTTCTGTCTAATCAACTCCACTGAGCATCTGCCACAGAAATCCTCCACGGTGGTGAAGGATTCCTTCACAGAGACTCCCTATGGGTAAGTCCCTTGGCCAACTCGCATTTAGTTTCTTTGATGGTAAACTGTCATTCTTTTGCCAGGTTGCTATCAAATTCTGCATTTGATGTAGATGTAAGGTTGCAAATGCAAATACTGCAATGGAAAGAGGACACCTAGCTTTTCTCTCTGTTACGATGTGGGTTATTGGAAGCCAAGCTAGCTCTCCTCCAAACAGGAGACAGTGTCGGAGGTCCCCAAATCATGAGTGTTGCTACTCAAAGGGCAAGCAGGGGTGTGGTTAGAGTTGGATGGAAGGTAACAAAACTGGAGATAGCATGCAACAAAATCCAGGAGCAGGGAAGGGGCAGAAGTTGGCATCAGGCATCACATCAGGGAAGGGGTCTGGGAAAGCAGCAGGCACAGGTGAATCCCTGGTCAGGGACAGAAACTAAGGAGCAGAAAAAGGCTGGATCAGTAAGCAAGGGATATGGACTGTGGTGGGTTCAGAGCAAGGATTCAACGTACAGGACAGGGCTTCAGAGCTGTCCCCTACATCACAGAGATGGTTTTCACAAGCACCTGCTTGGTGGCTGGCTGCTGAATATAAATCTGGTGGGGTCTGGTTTGGGTTTAGCGGGCAAGCAGCAGCTGTCTGCCTGCAAAAGGACTTGTCCCTACATTGCAGTTTCTCGTTATATTATTTAAGCCCAAACCAAGTAGCCAGTGTGATATGAGACGGATCCTGCCCTAGAACACTTTCACTACAGTTATTTGGCTGCCATGCACCACAGCTGCTCACAGGTTGGCAGAGATGAAATTCCCAACCTTTCTACCCCAAAAGCTCTGCAGTTTGAGCTACAGGAAGGCTTGTTTGCTGATTGCTATACAGGCTGTGATAAAGTTGTATCATTGCACAGTTCCGATTCCATCTCCTAGTGGGGTTTTAGTGCGTATTTTTCAGAGCTGGTTTGTTACAATGCTGTGGTCATTTCATTTTTAGAAGTTGTTGATAATTTTTCATAATTCACTGTGCCTCCGCTGAGCCTCTCTCTAAGATTTCTATGTGGTTTAAGAGAGGATTTTTCTCCATAACAACCCCTTGTCCCCTTCTGCCACTGATCCTGGGGTTTCCCTCAATGGATTTAATAAAAACGCTCTTCAGGCTTTTTATCAACTGAGAAAAATGAGCCTGCCTGCCTTGCTGTGGCTCTGCAAACTTTCCAGCTGATTTCGTGACACTGTGACCAATTCTGTTCTAACGCCCTGTGATGTTGGAAGCACAGCTTTGAATTCGCTGCGTGCTGAGAGCAAACGGGACAGAGAGAAAGTTCCCATGTAGATCCTCATAATTGCACTGAGGACACACAAATAAAATGCAAGTGTGGCGTTGTGACAAGCTGGCTGAAGCAGATGGGGTCCCCACCAGCCTCTGCTGGACTGAGCTGAAACTGCTCCAATGTGCACTGTGTGCCCTATACCGATGACTTCTGATGTATGTTTCCTTTAGTCCAGATAATAGGTCCATAATTCTGTGTCTGAGCTCCAGCTCAAGGGAACAGCACAGGGTGAGCTGTGGATTTGCTGTTTTTCTCCCTAAATGAATCACGTTCCAAAATTTGCCCTTGCGGTGCACAGGTTTCCTGATAACCGTATTTTCTGGTTTGGGAGATTTTAGAAGGAGATTTGATGATGTGGCTCCACTAGCTGAAGCCCAGTTGATGGTTTGGTCCCAGAAAGGATACTGGAGAAGCCAGTTCCCTTGTGGACCCTGTCTTGGGGAGATGCCCCTTGGGTGGACAGAGATGCTCGGTTGCATGACCACCAGCAGCCACAGCCTTTTTGGTGAGGTGGCTGCCTGGAGAGGGGATGGTTGATGTGCCCACCTTACCCCCACCTAGACCCTTATGAGATTTCAGTTCTCTGCCAGTGTCCCGTAACACCTCAGCTAAACTGGTTTTGCTGCAGCTCAAGCTGCAGCATCCAGTATGTTGTCTCTGCCATGGTGTGTCAGCCAGCATGACGATGCTTGGGGTCTCCTTGCCCTATTTGCCACCAGGGCTCTGCAGGATCTCAAGGAAGTCAGCAATACTAACAAACCTGGTGGACCTTGCATTGAGATTGGCATGAAGTGAAGGACTCGGCACTGATTCGGGGAACTTTCAGCCCTTGAGACATAACTATAGCTGCAGCAGACTTGTGTGCTCATAGGCTGGTTGCCAGGGGAGGAACATGAAACACCCACTGAACAGCAGGTTACACCGAGCTGGGGAATGGGAGTGCTGGTGGAGCAAGGACTGCAAGACTTGGTTGAGAGCCAAACCCATTTCCTCTTACCAGGTCCCCAGTCCCGTGCAGCTCCGGCTGTGACAGTGACATGCAGTCATGACCACTGAATCCTCTCCGCTAATGACAGCCGCTCGGCGGTGCGTCTCACCCTGAGCTGAACTGAGTTAACAATCTGTTCCCAGTGAGCCAAGATGTGCCTGCTTATTTACCAGACTTCAAGCCTCTGGCAAGCTGCCTGCTCAACATGTAGATGGGAGCTATATTAACTCCATCATTGCCATCAACGAGGCGCACAAGTAGTGCTAGGAAATGCCCTTGGTCCTCCTGTCACACTCTATGGCTATGGCTCTTCCTAAATGCCTGAGGTTTGTTCTGGAGGGTTGAGAAGTACTTTATGGCTGTGGATTGGGGACAGTGAATTTTATTTGTCTAGAATTTCTTCAAATTAAGGCCATATCCATGTTATGTTTTCCAAGAAGGACTTAGGTACCAGCTGCAGTACACAGCAGGCTTCCCTGTAGTGTTGGGCAGCTCAGATCATGTGTTGCGTGGGACCACCACATCTAGGTTCCCCATAGTTGAAGGAGGGAGGTAGGCTGCGTGTCTGGAGTATATGCAATAAGGGGGTTGCTCAGACAGCCTGCCCACCTCTCTACATTGGCAGTAGCAGATGACAGTCTGGCAGCCTTGGATAGCAGAAAGTCAGAATCACTCTTCTCTTGAACTAAACCACCATGGTACAGCCCTAAATTAAACCCGCACACCAGGGGAGGCATCTTAAATACAGTCTGGCATGTCCGTCACCTGGTTGCCTGTCCTTGTGGCTGTGTGGTCTCCACAACCAGGTGGTTGTCTCCAGACCTACCAAGGCAGGACCTCTGCACCTCCTGGATTAGAGGAACAAAGTTATTTCATACTTTGTTCCACCTTCCAAGGTGACTCCGTATCCCAATCGCTCCTCATTCATAATTTCCTCTCTCTAAACTAGTTCTTCTACAATGCCAAGAAAATTTATTATTACATCTGAATTTCAGGCTGTATCTGTTTGATTCTTTCTCCTTGAATTTATATCTTCTGCCTGTCCTGTGTTGCCATTTATGCAGTGCTTTCTCCCTATACCTCCTTCTCCTCCACTCTTTCCAGGTTACTTGTGTCCCAC
Organism: Ciconia boyciana; assembly: GCF_034638445.1. Taxonomy (NCBI): domain Eukaryota; kingdom Metazoa; phylum Chordata; class Aves; order Ciconiiformes; family Ciconiidae; genus Ciconia; species Ciconia boyciana. The sequence goes on from NC_132934.1 coordinate 3,304,505, forward strand.
CTATGACTGAAGGATTTGGCTTAAGGGCTTCTCTAAAGATAATGGTGAAGGAGTTATGTTTGTGTTGATACTAAACAAGGACTTTTACAGCTCTTTTGCACCCAGCTCTTAAGCAAATCAGTGTGGGCGACATTGGCAGGGCAGCACTGGCCCCAAGGCCCATGGAGATCTCACCCAGTCCAGGAAGAAATGATCTAGCAGGACCATGCAATGGATATATCTCAGTAAACCAGACCAAGGTCTTTGGTCATGAGACCAAGTGGCCCAGCACAGATCACATCCACATACCTAAACTGTGTTGTCCTGTAAAACAGGATGGCTCCATCCCAACAGTCTGCCGGAGACATCCTTTGGCATGAACTTTCCTCCAAAATGAGTCTGGGTATTGTCCTCACACAAAGGACATCCTTCATTCTCTTGAAACTTGAGTCTAGTATCTAAGCTTGAGGTTTCTGAAAGTACTGGACCAGTGCTGAAGGGCAGAGTCTTAGATTTCAGTCCTGTGCTCTTTGGATGGGAAGATTAGCCAGGATTTGAATTGCCTGATCATGCTTTGCTCCTGGGAAAGTCACTCGGGCAAATGCTCGCTGCTGTCCCTTTTTTACAGCAGCAGTGAGCTGAACTGCTTGTGAACAGCACTTCTCCTGCCCCTCTGAGCTGGGAACTCAGGCGCAGTGGCAGCAGGGTGTTAAACCACTTGCAAATAGCAATTCCTCCCTGAGAGCCCAAGCCTGGGACAAGCACCAAGTGAAATTGTAATTAATGCAGTTCCACATCGCTTGACTCCGTGCTCTGCAACAGCATGTTGCACACACTGATTCTTCTCCCCAGTAGGGAGTTACTTATTTGAAGATACTTAATATGTGTATATATATATTTTATGCATAGAAATATTTGATCTCTTCTGCTCTTTAAGGCTATGAACCACTGTATGAATGTCTGTCTTCTGGTTTCTGGCCATATGAAGGTTTCGACAGAAGCTTGTCAGATTTTATCTTTCCCTTTTAAGGCTGGGCAGACAATGTCTTTGGATATACTTTAGCACTTCCCTGGTCAAAACTGAATGTAGCAATCCTAATGTAAAAGTAAAGCCAAAAGCGGATCTTCTTTGATGGCTCATCCCTGACAAATCAAAAGGAAGTGTACCTGGCACTCCCATTCTGTGCAAATCTTTCCTCATTTTTCTGTCTGTTTCTAAGAAAGAAGTGTATTATTATGTAAAACCCACTTGAGACTAACAGCAGACCCTCCCATGGTCTGGCTGGTTGCTTTCCAGAGGGGAGCAGTATTTTGTATATATCGACCAGATGAAGCTGGTTACAGCCCTCCTTCATTACAGGATCAAACCTGCTCTTCTCTGGCACGAGCTTCTCATTCCTCTGAGCACACTGAATTTGTCTTTCATCTCACCTGTGCTTTCAAGAACTAAGACTAATGCTGTTCTTAGGCTTATGAAGCTCTGTCCATACAGCAAAGCACTAGCTAAAAGAGCGTGAATTTGCTGTATGACATACAGGTGACACCTATGCATATGCCTAAGACAATGGCTGTCTGAAATGCACCACTGAAGTGTATTCATCCACAGCGGCAGAGCTCAGGGTAGGAAATGAAGAAATGTCCCATTAAAGCTGCAATATGAATTTCAGCAGTAGAATATGTAGTGATGGCTTGGATAGGAGTCTGTCCAGTCTGGTATCCATAGTTTTGCCATCCCCTTTAGTGATCATAGAATCATTTAGGTTGGAAAAGACCTTTAAGATCATCAAGTCCAACCATTAACCTAGCACTGCCAAGTCCACCACTAAACCATGTCCCTAAAGACCACATCTACATGTCTTTTAAATACCTCCAGGGATGGGGACTCCACCACTTCCCTGGGCAGCCTGTTCCGATGCTTGACAACCCTTTCAGTGAAGAAATTTTTCCCAATATCAAATCTAAACCTCCCCTGGCACAACTTGAGGCCATTTCCTCTCATCCTATCACTTGTTACTTGGGAGAAGAGACTGACCCCCACCTCTCTACACCCTCCTTTCAGGCAGTTGTAGAGAGCGATGAGGTCTCCCCTCAGCCTCCTTTTCTCCAGACTAAACAACCCCAGTTCCCTCAGCCGCTCCCCATCAGCCTTGTGCTCCAGACCCTTCCCCAGCTTCGTTGCCCTTCTCTGGACACGCTCCAGCCCCTCAATGTCTCTCTTGTAGTGAGGGGCCCAAAACTGAACACAGCACTGTCCACCTGAAGGATGACCATGTAGCTAATGGATGAGGCAACCCCTGATATCATCCGGATGCTGATCCTAGACTGACAAGCCTACAGAGTTGAGTTTCAGCAGGACTGAGCACCTCTGACTTCACCCTGTGCTAGATGGATACGGGCCAGCTCCCACACACTGGTGGCCATTGGGGCATCGCTGTGTTGAGGTAGTATGACCTACCTTCCTCATACAGCTCTTATGATGGTGGAGGCAGAAAGGGTTTGTGTCTGGCCCTCTGGGCAGAGAGGTACTGGATCTCAGGTCTGTCTGCCTCCATCTGTGCCCTTGGAGGCTGAGCACTACCCGTGGAAAGACAATGCAAAGAAAAGAGAGGGGGATGCTTCTTATAATGGAAGCTCTTCTCCCCTTCCCCGGAAGAGCAACTATTTCCAGTAAGTGAGCAGGAAGACTAGCCCCGGCCACCAGAGAGTATTTAGAAGTAATTGAATCACTGGATTAGCTAATGCAGCATCCATTAGGAGTCCATGCCATTCCCTGAGGACTCCCATAAAGAAGCGCAAGGAAGCCCTGAGTATTTCATGAATGTACATAAACCTCCTGCTTCCAGGCTATAACTTGTTTCCCGGGTGACATCATGAAGGTGCTGTTGGCCCTCCTCCATTTCCCTTAGCACGAGGTCTGAGGTTGTCCAGATGGCCCTGAAAGGTAAAGAGAAGCCAAAGCAGTTGCTCACTCCTGCTACAGCTGATGTGGGGGTAGGGGAAATGACAGCAGAGCTCCCAACTTGGCTCCTTTCTGGGTTGAGAAGAGCAGTTGGAGTGTGCAGAAGCACTTGGGCATATCTGGGCTGGGGAGGCTTGCGCAGGGAGAAGCAGCCGGCACCAGACTTGGCCCGGGGCATGGCGCGCCTGGCAGATGGCAGGAAGGAGTGGGTGTGCAATGTGATGAAAGATTTAAACACAGAAGGCCAAGTCCTCAGCCAGGGGAAATGTGGCTTGCCGAGGATCCACTGACAGCTATTTCCATTTGGTGGCCGAAGCTTGTGCTAGCCACAGTGTTACTTCAGCTGGTTTCTGGCACTAAATCTGTGGTGGGGATTTTCTGTGTTTTGAGCTGGTTCTCTTCCTTAAGGAGCAGCACCACCCTCCAGATGCTACAAACTTAGTCTGTGCTTTGACTTCTGGTGGAGGAAAAAGGAGGAGTTGGCTTGGGTGATGGGGCAGAGATTTGAGTGCCATAGGTGGGTCTGAGGCTTCACTTTCTTCCAGATGGGTCTGCTGGGTTCAGAGTGGGTAAAATTACTTTAAACAGTATGGATTTCATGCCAAGACCATGAAGTGCCAGGAAGTGCAAGTCCAGCTATGTGAGAGGCTTAAATCTCAGCAGAACAATGCATGGGACTGCTAATCCTAATTCACTTTTACATAAGCTGCTCTATCCTTTCTTCCACTTTTAAGTGTCCTTATTTAACAAGCGAAATAGCTAAAAGTTTGCATGACTGAATCTTTTCCAAACTGAGAGCTGGTGAGCCATTTCTCTGTCTCTCTCTCTCCCATGGTGACCAGTTCACACATGCAATGATGGGTTGCCTTGTGTTGCTGTGGGAAGGGGAGGCCCTATGGCAATCTAAATATAGATGCACATAAGGAAACAAATGTTACCCTTGTAAATTTTGCCATCAGCAGCTGTAGTGGGACATACTATTGCTTAGCAGGAGATTAGTTGTGTAGGCTCCGTGTGTCTAAAGGGAGAATCATCTATTGTTTGCCATTTAAGATTTATTGCATCTCCATTTAGACTGAATAATTTATCCTGAATGAGCCCTGAAACCCTTTGCCAGTTAAAGGGAGAAAAACACTCCCCAGAAAAAAGCTTCACCCTAACAGGAAAAAATCAGCAGGCAACAGACAGAGCAGAGGTTGTAGGTGATGGGTGGTGGCTGGTTGCACTGTTGGAGACCTCAATGGTTATGTATCTTTTGTCATTACTTTATAATGATGAACTCCGTCGTTAGGAGCCATTCATTACTGCTTAGCCTGTGTGATCTGATGCTGATTTGATAGGATCCAATTTAGCATTTCACTCTGGGCTCCATTCCATAGCCATTTGGGTTTGGATGTAAAAGGCAGTTTGATGCCGCCTTGATAGTGTTTTAAACTGCCGTAAAAAATGCTGGCGTGGCAGTTCAGTAGTCATGTGACTAGGGTCGACATCGTGGGCTTGTACTTTGAGGCAGCTGCTTTTCTTTGTCCTAAAACTCAGGCTCAAAGTGGGTGGGGGGTAGCTTGTGCCCATTTTTGGGATTATTTACGTGGTGAAGTACTTGGGCAGGCAGTGCAAGAAGAGGGTGACCCTGCATGGGCCCCTGGGGCTCACCCAAATGGAAGAAACTTCAGAGGAAAAACTGCAGGAGACTGTTCTCCACCCCTGAGATATGTGCATAGGCATGGCTTCTAGTTTCATCCCAGTTTAAGACAAGAGAACAAGTCTGAAATTTCCTATGTTTTGGGGGAAAGAAAATTACAGGTTCAAGACCTATCTAAATTATTTCCCATTTCTTGGTGACTCATGAGATCAAGCTTTTTCCACTGCCACATCACTGGGGCTGGGTGTATGGATTTTGAATATAGCAAGACTTGCCCTAAACCTCACCATCAAACTGGTTTTGGCTTTTTTTTTCCTTTTTTTCCCCCTTTGATATCTGACTTTAATGCTGCTTTTGAACTTTCTGGTTCTTGAATCAAATGCAGCAAAGCACTCCTGTTTCCATCTAAGTGTAAGTGAGGATAGGAAAGACTCTCCTATGAACTCAGAGTCATCAGACGCATGGACCCAAACATTTGAGGCCAGCTTTTCTCTAGATCACCCGTTGAACCTCCTCTGGGTTACCTTAATCCAAAAGCAGTGTCTATAGATGATTGAATTTTCTAAATAAATTATTTTCTAAATAATAATAACTTCCCAAGACACTCACTCAATTTGAATAATTTTCACTTCTTCCAAGGACATTTAATTTCATTAAGCCAATGCCATCAGTCTCCTCCAGATTTTCTAGGCTGATGTGAATCGGAGTTAGAATAAGATATTTGAACATATGCCTACCTCGAAGCTACCTACCCACCATGTTTGCCATCCCATTGAAGAGGTGCAGCTGTGATGGAAAGAAGAATGGGTCTTGAATGGATAAGTTGGGGAATGGATCATTCTATAATTGCCCAGTTCTGTATACTTTCTCTCTAGGTATCTGCAGCTGTCCATCATTGGAAGCAGGCTAGTGGGCTGGAGGGAGGATCTTTGGACAGACCTACTGCAGCCAGGTTTATTTTATGTTATTATGAGGGATAATATGAGGAGCTGTGGATGAGAAAGACCAGTTCGGGGCTTTTCATCTTCCTCTCTGTTGTCGTAAGCTGACCCTGTGGTCTTATATGGGACCAGACTGGAATCAGACGTGCTCTGCACAGAGGTATGGGTAGGGGTATGCTTTCCCATCTCCTGCCAAATGCAGCATGCACGACCTATGAAAGCTATGATGGGTCTACCAGCATCAATGTACCGTAGACTGCAGATGAAGCTACTAGTTTGTTTTCTTCTTTCTTGGTACCCATAGTAAGCATCTGCTATATAATGAAAGGCATGATCAAGGGATACGAATGAAAACTAATGAGAGCATCGTTGTTCTGCAGATTAGAGAGGTGAGCCCAGCTCAGATCAGAAAGTAAGGTAATTGCACTGAAGGAAACAGATGATCCAAGGGACTAAGGGCTAGAAATGAGAGACAGAAAGATCTATTAAATCATCTCATGGCCAGTACAAGATTCTTTCTGTACTTGCTGAGGGCAACCCAGTTTCAAACAATTCTAGTGACCAGCCTTTGGGGAGAGTGCTCCATGGTGCCTGCCAAGAAATACGTTAGTATAAAGCTCTTATTTTCCTTTACTTAGTTCCATCCAAACCCATTATCTTCAGAGCTATTCTCAATAGACTTAGTGGCTCCTAGGTGTTCAGAACTCAAAATACCTGTGAATGTGCTTTGCTATCCACTAATATTTTTCCTGTAACCATGTCCTACAAGTTTCTTTGGCTTGACAATGAGTAGTAAGGGAACACCAAAGGCTTTCACCTCCAGGTCACTGGCTCACAAGTCAATCCAAACTAGACCAATGGCCAACTAAAGGACATTACCATTCGACAGCTGTTGGATGGGTTACTTGGTAGGGACTGCTGTCCAGGTCAGATGGTCACTTGTGCAAGGCAGATTGGATGTCTTTTCAACTGCTTGAGCAGAGATGTAGAGAAATGAAAGAGCAAAAAGAGGAGAAATTGCATCACTGAAATTATCCAGTATCTTTTCTGTCATTGAAAGACTGGATCCCAAGTTCCCTTCATGAGAACTAACGTTAAAGAAACTGTGAAAGACAGTAGGAAAGCCTTTTTTTTTTTTTTTTTGGTCATGGAATACCATTGCAGTTATAGCCAGATGAAGAAGTTTCTATCTCTACCTCCTTAGATGTTTTCAGGAGGAGTTCAGTGAAAATATTAGTTTGAGGAGAGAAAGGCTGGAAAATAAGAAGCATTGGTTCCAGTGTACCACTCTCTGGTGCCTAAAGAGATTTTCTCCATTTTTTCTAGACTTTGTTGTTAGTCTGTATCTTAGTCTATCATCATGGTCTCCCTGAAAAAAAGTTGGTGGTACATTGTTAGAGATTTATTCCAGGCAGCGAATTTCACACTGTGGGAGAATGGGGCTAAAGGCAAGTGAGCAATACTCCCATCCAAACATTTCAGGTTTGAGCTGTTGGTTTTGATGTTGAAAATACTCTTGGAAAAACAGTGTCGTTTGAAAAAAAAAAAAAGATTGCTTTGAGAAATAATTTGTGATGAAAAATTTTCAATTATTCCTAAATGCACTGCTGAAAAACGAACATGCGGTATGTAACAGAAGAAGAGGCTGCAGAGGCATAGGTAGGGCTCAGAAGATGACAGCACAAGGGCTGGGTATGCCATAGGTCCCTGTAGCACTTTGACTAAGTTATGGTACCAGATTTCCAAAGAATTCATATTTTCAGAAGTGCCTGACCCTTGAGCGCTCCCAGATTTTCAGACCAGCTCAGTACCCAGCCTGTTGAACTGTCCTGAAAATTCGGCTTTGTTTGCAAAGCCTCTCTGGAAAATCTAGTGAGTCTCTTCCTAGATGATAGTGTGATGTGCTCTTATGTCAACAGTTTACCTAAGAAACATGGTAGCACAAATTTAATCCATAGTCAAGCACAAGAGAGCGTAGTGGGAAGAACATGGTCCACATAGTCCAATGCTCTGCAGGCACAAAAGGGGTACTCCAGAGACATGGGGGAAATGTCAACTAAAAGTTGATTTGGGAAGTGAGTTTTTGCTAGTGTTTGTTCCCACTTGAGGATAGCTTTTGAATGAAACAGTGAGAACATGGTTATGAGATGTAACACACCAAATGTGGAAGGCCATTCTAACAAGTAGACAGTGATTGAGCTCATGGCCAAGAACTGTCAGCCTCCAGCCATACCCTATCTTCAAAATGGCACGTTATTTTTGATCCCAAACATTGTCTGCTTTATTTACTTTATAAATGTTTTGGACATGTACAGCACCATACACTATAAAGTCTGCATCAAAGCTGACAGCAGCAGGGTCTCCTGCAATACAAAGAAAAACCTGTGTGAAGGCACAGGCTCTAGTTGAGGATAACAAAGCATTGCACTGGGGATGGTTGCGGTCTCTAGGAGGGCAAATCACAGCTATTTCAGTGTCAGGATGGCAACTTGTTGGAGTGCTTCAGAGTTGTCACATCACCGCTCCAACCTGGGGAAACTGAGAGTATTTTGAAGGGCTGTGTAAGATGGCTTTTTGTAGACTGCAATGGTTGTCACCAGTGAAGGCTGCGTTGCAAGAAAAGGTGTACAGACCGAAATCAGACTCTGCGGGGTTGAGGGAGAACACTGAAGATTATTTGGGCTTTTACCTATCATCAATTTTACTGAGTGTTAGTTTAAACACTTGAGAAAAGCCTTTTCCCTCACTGTTCAGACTATCTATCTCCCAGCTTCTGCAGGCTCTGAGTCCCTGGGAGCATCAATGCAGGTGTGAGCCAAACCAGTGCATCCACTGCTGGAATTTGCCGAGGAGAGATTTGTCCAGAAAAACAGTCCTGTTCCAGCCCAGGCATATAACTGTATGGACAAAAATGGGGAAGAAAAGATTCTTTTTGTTTGTTCGGCAGGGGATTTCTGTTTAATCAGCAGTTGTTTTCAAAACCAAACACTGGCTGCCATGAGCCAAGGTCCAGGAACATAAATATCTGGGCCCTCTTCCAGGGCCGTGGCTGAGCTCCAAACTGTTTGGGAGGAGGGAGGAGTTGGGAAAGTGGCTCCCGACACTCCGCAGTTGGCAGGACTGGTGTCTGCAGCAGCACGGTGACAGTATTCATCTTCTCTGGCCCATGGTGTAGGATTGGGGTTGCTTTGTAAAGAAATTCAGTTATTCCTGTGTGATGGAACCCCTACACTGGCCACTCAAAAGCAGACCACAGCGTCTTACATCCCAAAGAGAGGACCAAGCGCAAAGACTCCAGAGAGTTTTGATTGAGTCCCTACATAAAGCCAGGAATAGTTTCTGACGGCTGTAGTTTTCCTGGTACAAATGGGGGCTCCTGCGGGCTGCGCACTTTGGGAAATCTGATCTCCTCACTTGGATGCTTAGTCAGGAGCCCTAGAGCTTTTTCCATATGAAGTTCTTGGATTTGTTTGCTTAATTTCTGTTGCTGTTGCTATTTAGACAAAAAAGAAAGAAAGAAAAAAAAAGAAAAAAAAAAGAAAAAAGGGGAGGGGGTTCTCTGAAAGTGCACGTTTTTAATCAAAAATCATTTGGAACATAAAGAAAGCATGAGTTTTTCTTAAAAACTGAGAAATAAGCCGTTTTCAAGCATCTGTTTTTTCAGCAAAACCTCAACATGTTTTACAGGAGCAACAGATAAACAAATAAAATTGTTTTGCAGCTAGCTCAGGAGCTGAGTTCTTTGGGAAATCTAGCCGTAAGCAAATAATCAGGTTCAAAAAAACCTGGAGTGGAGCCACGATTGACGTCTATACTTTCTGAGCTGCTGACGAGTGTTGTAACCAGAAGACTCTCTCACCACTCATAGTTTTTCAGCTTCTGTCATGCTCTACATGCTCGTGTAACAGCAGAAATGAAGTAACTCCACTGAAGTATTATAAAGTCTCTGTAACTGGATATCTTCAGGGACTTACTCCATTCCACATCAAATCCTAATGCCTTTTCTCCCATCTGTGCTTATTCCAATAGTCCAGGCATCACCTTTCCCCCTCCTTCCATCCAGGCTTAGCACAAGTGATTTGAGCATCCACCAGTTTTGGAGGTCTGGTGTACTGTTGTTTCCTTTTCCAGGTCTTTTAATAGGAAAAAGGTACTTTTCCCCCACTGTTTATGTTCTGCTCTTGGTCTTGGTGCTGTCTGCTGTCTCATACAGTACTTTTGTGCCTTTGCTCTATGAGATTGTTGTTGCTCTTCTCTGCATTATAATAACAATTTGAGGCCCCAGCTGAAATCAAAGGCCAGTTGAAATGGGGACTACCGGGGACCCCAGTGAGAGATATCCCTACCTGGAAGGCATTGGAGTATGTAAAGACTAGAAGAGGTTACAGAGAAGAATTGGGTTGCTTGGGATCATACATAAGAGCTGAACGAAGCTGTGAGTGAAATGAGCCCCCAAAGTGCACCTTGAACTGTTTATACGCTGCTCTGCCTTTATCTCTGGAAAAGACGACACTGCCAGCATGGAAGGTCCTACTCATCTAAACTGGTATCATATTTTTGCCTTTGCAAAATTCAAGCTCTAAAAAGTCCATCACAGTCAAGTTGACAAAACAACAGCACAAACACTGCAGCACATAGAGCAGGTAGGACCAGAATGAGAGTTACCATCAGCTGCAAGGAGATTAATCATCCAGGAGGGTTTTTTTTTCTCCTTGTGTCCATTGAAAGCTTGATATAGCTTCAGCAGCTGATGCAGTAAGTATGTGTGGCTTTCTGTTTTTTTGTGGTGGTTTTTTTTTGTTGTTGTTGTTTGTATTTTCTTTGCAAGACTTGAAGAATGTCAAGTTTCCATCAGTTTACAAAGGAGGAGACTTGATGTGGTGGATTTAGATACAGATGCCATGGTAGTCATTGTCCCAGGAGACTGGAAAACATGACTGTAAGAGATGAAGGTTGACAAGTACATTTTAAATCTGACTATCTTTTCCTTGTTAATAAATAAACAAACGAAAATCTTGAGAGTAACACTGATGAGAGAAGGTAGTTTAAGTACACAAAGATATGAGCTTTTTCTTTGTAGCGTAGAGGCAAAGCTACTGGGTAGTAAGTGAGGGCATCTCAAGCCCATCCAAACCATTGATATTTCAGGTGATTTTGGGTGAATCTCTGTCCTTTCCTTCCTTTTGCCATTTAGACCATACATTCTTCAAAGCTGGGGATGCATCTTTCTGTCTGGTGTGCACCTCGGCTGCAAACCAACTTCATGTTGGAAGAAAGTCCAGATTTCCCCCATTCCTTCTCCAGCACCTCACCCTGATCTCAGTGGGAAGAAGGTCTGTCTGCGTTGACCACAAGACAGCAGTGATGAGGCCTGAGAGATACTTTGGTATTAACCCTAAAGGTGCAGGACTGGGAGGTCTTTTTATCCCAGCTGCAGAAAGGCAACTGAAGCATCAAGTGTGTTGGCCTGCCTTTTCCAGCCCAGTTACCCGCAGATTTTAGCATGGCTAATGCAATGCAGCAAGTAGGCATATGTTTGGGGGAAAATTTTCTGGTGGCTTACCCAAGGTTACTCAGAAAATCAGTAGCAGAAACAGTGATGGGACTAAAGTTCAGATAAGCTTTTTTATGACATGCTCATCTCATCCACGCTTTGGCGCTGCATTTGTTCAGCCAGGCTGAGGTTGCAAACAGGTGAGGAAGAAGACAAGGAACCACCGTAGACAGTGCTAACAAGGAACCAGCTAGGCAAACAGCCATGTTGACAACTATTTGTAGGGCAAATGAAGGTGGGAGAGAGTAGGGAAGTTGCACTTGTGTATTCTCTGTTTTCCCCACCTTCATTTCTTTGCATCTCAGCTAGAAGGAGAGGATCAAAGCCAGAGAAATTTGCTTTGGATCGACTGACACTTTATTTAAATTAAAATAAAAAATCTGATCTGTTTTGTTTTTCCTCCAGATGAATAGTAAAAGGTAACATAACTGACAATCCAGCCCACTACAACTTTGCCTCCTGTTTGGAGCTAAAATGGAACAAATTTAAGTCATTTTCTTACTGTAGGCATAAAAGGGACTGTGGGCCTCTAATCACTGCCTGTGGGTTTGACTCAGCCATCCATAAGCTGCAATATCCACTCATTTATTCTTTTTCATTCAATTGCCTCCAAATTGCTTCAAACAAGCTCCATGGCTGCTGGGGAAGGAGAAACTCTGCCTGCTTCTCATTAGAGTGGACAGGAGCAAGGAGGAGCGAAACGAGAGCTCTGTGCTGTCTGTCTGTGTCCTTCCTTCCTTCTTTCCTTCGCTCTGCAGAGCAAGGGTGATTGAGGACACTTCCACCAAGCATGCAAAGCTGGCGATAACCCACTGTTTGCTACTCTGGGCCTTGCACAACCCATTAAACACATTGCTGAGCACGTCTGAGTGTTGCATGAGGTGTAAAGCTGCTTTCTGTGCCTTTGGAGGAGGAGCAGAGCAGGAGCAGGGTACTGCTACTTTGGGACAAAGCTCTGTAGGTTTGGCTGGAAAGTGTGAGCAGTTGCAATGAGATGGATGGAGGCAAGTTCCTACATAAAGGCAGGAAACCACAAGGCGGTTTATGCATTTTCCTAATTCTTATGCATACACAAAACACAGCAGGGCTGGGTTTCTGCCAGAAGTGTTTGGAACAGCAATCCATGGGGTTTTTTTGCAAAGGTTACCCAAGAATTTTGGGGTTGCAGCCTCTGCCTAGAAAGCCAAAGAGGTGCATCTACCCTGTCAGCTTAGTCCCCTGGGTAGCTCCTATACCCTGGTCCCCACACTTCACAGTGCATGTCTATTAGCTCACCTACTGCTTCATAGCTGGCATGATCCCCAAAGGCACAAATCCCCTTGTACTTTTGAGACAAAGCCTGAACATTTTCTTGGGGGATAGCTTTTACTTTGCAGACATTTTGGAGAATAAAATCCACCAAGACATAATTATTATGTCTTAGGGCCATGGACAAACCATGGGTCCAGTGCTCTGCAGTGTGGACGTGGCCAATCCACCATAAAGGAGCTAGTCATGAGGCACTGCATACAGGCCTTTCCTTATCACTGGCCAGCAAAAATCTGAATTTACCCAGCTGTTTTTTCTCCATCCTAGCTGTGACAAGCTATGCACTACCGGTGTCTTCTCTAATCCCTCTCCACATCAGCTGACACAAGGAGAAACATCTTGAGATGTTTTCTGAGTTGCAGGCTGGTGCTCTGGGCACAAACTCCCTAGAAACTGGGCTCCCCCACTGAACGTCTTTGCTGGTCCTTTCCCAGCCTTCACTTTGCTAAGAGCAGGCAGCAGAACTGGGACATAAAAGGTCTTCTTCATGCTCCTGCTTGATCACAGGGCTAAGCATGGACCCACCGAAGATGGGAATGGTAGCTGCATGCAGGGAGGCTTTGCAAAGCAACCCCCTCGTTTTCTCCAGCATTCACAGGGCTCCAGTGAGCAAAGCAGCTAGAGCAGAAAATACTGCATTGCACCAAAGGCACAAAGACAGGGAGAGAGAGAGAGAGAGAAATTCCACAGTCTGACAGGCAAAGGCTGTGACTGTCCCACTCCTGACAGGCTGCTGTGCGGTGCAGCGGAGGAAGGTGGAAAGCATGCACGGTGCTCAGAAAAGCACTGCTCCGGCCCTGCGAATGTTTATTGTGGTGCATTTCGTGATGAGCTGCCCTGAAAGCTTCTGTCTCAGCTCAGGCACCCTTGGCATCCGCAGACAGGAAAGGAAACATTTCCAGCTTGCTGCCTGGAAATGAAAACTGCGATATTGGCTCAGCAGAGGGAAAGGGTCAGCAGAGACAATGACAGCCCATTTTCTAGAAGCAGTTTCTCTGCTGAGCTTTCCCATTTCTGTCCCCTTGGCTCTACCGTGGCCATGAGACCCCTTTGCTCTCTGCCCTTGGCACCCTGCAATGAGCTGGGTCAGTTGCACCCCCTCCATCCACCACTACAGAAAGTCTCTTTAGATAGGGATAACAGTGGCTAACCCAAAGTAGGGGCACTGAGGTAGTGGCAAACACCAGCAGCTGAGGCTGCTCGCCATCAGCCTTACCCAGCCACCCTCAGACTGGATCTGGTGCTACGTTCACATCATCCCTGCGGAAATCAGGGTGAGCTGCTTCTGGCACAGTGACAGCTCAATGCTGGAGGAGGAGGAGAGCAGGCTGCTGCCCATCCTAATGGTCTTGGCCATGAACCCAGTCTCTAGAACTGACCCTAGGAAACCTGCAAAGCCAAATGAGGAGCTCTTCCTAGCTGCAAGCACAGGGGGAAAAAAAAAAAAAAAAGAGTACAAAAGTGTAATGCTCTTTTATTATCAGTGATCAAGCTGATAACTGAGAGCTACAGCTTAACTGTTGTTTCAAAATAAGCCATGCAGCCAATGATTTGATCTCCTGGCACTGTGTCCCTTGTGCTGGTGTATGAACATGCATGAGCCTCCCCCTTCTCACACCAGTCACTTCTACACAGTGAGGTCTCAACAGTACCTAGAAAGCTCTACCTTTCCCCAGGAAAGGCTGCTGTGATCTTGCTCTTTCATAGTTGGCAGAGTGGGGCGAGAAATACTTCCATTTTACACATGTGGAAAAACAGCAAAGGCACATTGGTGCCCATGGAAATGAAGGTCATGTATGAAGTCACTGTCACATCTTCTGTCTCGTGTCCAGGGCAGCTGGCCATTCCCTCTCTGCTAGAAGACTATCCTGGTCTTATTAAAATCAGTTACCACTGTCATTGTGAGACAAGTCAGGTCTCATAATCAGACTGGTGATTGAAATGGCAGATGGTTAAATTCAGGGTTGCATCTTTTTCTCCTCTTGACCCCATGGGTTAAAATGGAGGTGAGTCACTGAATAGCCCTTGGCTGGTGATGCTCCATCATTGTGGTACCAAAGCAAGACACCTCGAGCAGGCTATCTGAACATGACCCCTTGTCATGCACACATGCTTAATATCCTTGCACACTAAGGATAAGCAATAAGGTTTGTCTCAAAAGTAGTTTGAATATCCAGGCGCTCCCCATCTAGGAAATGGAGGCAAGAAGGAAGCTTGGAGATGGAAAAAGACAAACAAACAGAAAAAAATTTCATGTATATAAGCTGTGAGAGGCAATAATATCTCCTGCAGAGACAGTAAACAGAGATGAGCTGTTTCCAATGAGTACCCAGTAACAGATCCTTGAATCAGTGAAAGCTCAGAGTAAGGAGGAGGAAGGAGGCAGGAGTACAAAATGTATCTTATTAACAGAGAAAATTAAGTGAATCTTTTTCTTCTTATCTTCTTCATTGTCATTGTTCATCTGAAAATCAAAATCACATACTATTGTGTGTCTCAGGAAAGACAAATCACAGTGCCAGCAGAAAATGGGAGCATTCAAATCCTCCTTGTGGATAGATTCCCAAGGTAAGCAGCAAGGGTTCAGTCCTGCACACATATGGGATGGCACCAAATCCCTGGTACTCTGGATGGGTGCTGGGTGTGTGTACAACTGGTAGGCCTTGCTCAAAATGCTCAGCACCCCATGAGAGGTAGGAGTAGAGAGAACACAGTGTAATAAGGAGTGGTCACAACATACCAGGAAACTCTATCATCTGATGGCTGACCGTTGACTTTGGAGAAATGCTGGAGGAGCCCAGACAAAGGGCAGGAGAGCTGCCCAGTTAAACCTGTAAGGCCATGATGCAGAAGACCATTCTTGCTCTGTGCAAACTCTTTTGACACAATCTCAGTCATTCTTTGCACTTTCCTCCTGCTTTCCCTTTGAAAACTAGGGAGCTAATTCTAGCCCACTTTGTGTAGGGATCAGAGACATTTGTCCTTAACCTGTTGCAAAACCTCCAGTTGAAACACAGTGGACAAACCTTGAAAAGGGTCAGGCCTTATAGATGATGGTACATATGGAAGAATCAAGTGTAGACTAGAGTACAGAGACTGGAAATAAAATTTTGAGGGAATTTGGAGGACTTAATATTTAAGTGGCCTGTAGGAAACACTTCAGAGGGATTTGACATCTAGAGGGTTAGGCTTCCTGAAGCTCCATGCCCTTTAAGGTACATGAAATTGGCCCTGTGAAAAGGAAGCACTCAAAAATATCTAGTTACTTTTGATAACTGAAGAACTCTTTTGTCAAGAAAAGGTCAAAGCCATAAGATGGGATGCATTATATTGTCCTGCCTAGCAGAGTAATGAATTCCCACTCCTCCTCCACCTGTGTGGAGACTTCACATTGCAATCGGTAGTGGGCTTCTCTTTCAGCACTGTTGGTACCTCTCTGCTTTACTGATCATCATATCATTATCTTGCTACCTCTATTCTACATTATTTCTAGAGTGGGATTTTCTGAGATGTCGTGGCTTAGGACTCCCTTTTCATGAGACGTGATTCCAACATCACTTTTTAGGGTCTTATGGCGAGATGATACAGATATTACATCAGAGCTAATCAGCCTTCTTTCCCTTTCTAGTCAATGGAGAACGACAAGCTTTTCCAGGGTTAAGGTTGACTGATCTGTTTACCATCACTGTTTTAAGATGAGTTGCACTTACTTGTGGTTATTTGTCTTGAGGGAGCAGCAGGTGACCCATTTGAATGTGGCTGGTGGGATGGAAACCCACCCTTAGCATCTATGGATTGAAGCACAGCAACAAACAAGGGGCTGTGCCACCAGTGACTTTAAACTTGCTCAGCTATTGAGGAGGTAGATGCTGTGTGGGGAAACTCTCTGTTGCTCTTAGGCTTGTCCGAGGGCAGACAACAATAATGGGTTAATATGGAGATGCTCTCGGGTGTGCGTGTTGTTAATTGTAAATGTCTGGCTGGAGACTCGAGGTTCAAACCTTGCCATTTGCAGAAGGGATGGGTCAGCAGTGCGGTGATGTCCTTGCTCTTTTGTGCAGACCCCGGAGGTTTGTGCTTCCAGCATAGGAAGCACCAGGTTCAAATCCCTCCATCAGCCAGACAAGGGGCAATTATATTTGAAAGGCAAGTGTCAGGTACCAGTAGCTTCCTCACATTTTCTGCCGCCTTCCCTTATGGCCCATTAATGTCTGTGCCGTGTTATCCATCTTCCACAAACTTCCCCAGGCTGGGACCTTGCTTGTCTGTGTCAGTGCCTCTGGATAAATCAGCCAGAGGTGTCCAACCTTTCCAGCCTGAGGGCTGAGCAGACTTTTTCACAAAGGGCACAGGGTCATCATCGGTGCTGTAACTAAGCCAAGGCTCCACCAGCTGAGCTCCAGCCCTTCTCTCCATGAGGTCTGTGAGCCCCTCTGGGAGAGGTGACAGCCAAAGCTTCCCCCCTCCTTGTCATATCATGGCAGGCTACCTGCAGAGGCATGGCTCAGGACTCCTCCCAGGACATATGAGGACAGGCTTTCCTTTCCCCCTGTCCCAGTGTGGGATGCTAAGGTTCAAGTCTAGGCTCTGACACCTGCAGTGCCCGTAAGTCAGATCAAAACCATTAACGGTGTGAGCGGAGGTGCCTTGCGTAGTTCTCTCTCTGCTCTCAGCTCCTCCAAGGCCACCTCTTCTTCCTGAGTTGTTCAGAGCAGCTGAGCTGGGGGAGAGGGCGGGAGAAGTTTGGAGTCAGATGTGAGAAGGAAAACGCATGCCAGCATCGTCAGCGCTGTTCGCTGAAGCTGAGCGTGTCTGAGCATCCGTCAGCATCTGAGCAGTGTATCTGACGCACCGTGCACCGCGCGGGTGGACCCTGCGTTGAATATTCAGTGGGTTGGTCTGTGCATACCCGGTGATCGGTGGTGAGAGGTTTCTAGATGCCAAGATGTTTTCTCCGTATCTACTGAACTGCTCTGGACTTGGCCATTGTGCATCCACAGGCGTGGTGTTGCTGTGCTCGCTGCTGTTTACAACTGCTCTGTGTGAGTTCACCCTGTTTTCCTGCAGGAATTAGTTGCCTTGGTAGTGAGTAAAGGAAACTCAAAATGTTTTAAAGAAAGATGAATGTGAATGTGTGATGCAGTTACCATAAACCAGCCTTTAACTGACTCCCACTCAAATACATTCATTGAACAGGCACTGTTCTCAGCTCCTTTTTTGCACCTTTCTCCCTACCCCCAGTTCACCACCACCCCTTAAATCCCACGCCTGCAGTTTTCCATGCAGCCAGAGGACAGATGTGTTTATTTGCACAGTGCCAGGCTGTGATTCCTGACTCTCTTGCTGACTTTTTGAAGCACTGGGCAAGTTATTTGCCCGACACCCTGTATGTCAAGTCCTGCTCCTGTAAAACAAGCAGGGGATGATGCTGGGAAAATAAATATGGCACTGGCTGGCTGTACATAAAAATAGCGGTGGTGGTGGGGAAATTTAAGCACCAAGCTGTGTGCTTGTTTTGCTAAGGACTTGCGATGAATTGTGCTTATTTCATTCAGATTCTGTGAAGCTTTGTAGGAAATCATCCTGGGGCTATCGTCATCCATCCTGGCCTTTAGAAAGGCATCAAGTTACGCTGGTTTATACCAGCTGAGGAAATACTCCCCTGTTAAAACAGATTTTCTCTCTTTCACAAGCTATGCAGAGCTAAGGCAACACAGGATATCCCCATCCTATGGACAGAGACTACTATTATCTAGAGTCTTTGCACATCATTAGTTTGAGAGCTATAGTTGCAATCACTGGTCTCCTCTGCTCTGCGGAGGAAACCCGGCTTTCATATTTCTCTCCTAGCACGGTGAAAAATGAAGGGAGAAGAGGTGGAGGGTGCAAGAAGGATTGGCTTTAGGACCTGAAATAGCCTTGAAAACTGGGCAAGAAAAAAATCAGAGCTAGGCCTGCAGGAGGAAGGAGGGACATGGCTGCGTCTGCCTTCTGTCATCCTGATGCCTCTTGACGTTATTTAGGAGGCAACCGAGGTAACGCCTCAGATGTGTATGAACGCTCTTACATATATACGTGCTCCTCCTGGCCTTGCTTCTGACCCCCACTATAAACAAGATTTTCTCCCCATTTCTCCCTCCCATTCATCTGAAAAGAGTAGTATGAGCCAGACCTAAATCAAGGCTCTCTCTGGGTGCTTAGGGGGATGTGGGTGCTTTCTCAGTAGGATGGGGATGGAAGGGATGTTCTCCTGAGGGCTCCTCCTGACCTCATCAGCAACACCACAGGCATTGCTCACAGGTTTTAGAGGGGGCTATTGCGTAGTCAGGGAAGATCCCTTTTTCTTGCTGTCACCATTAGTTTTTATAACCTCTCTGGGACTGCAGGGGCTGATCTGGGAGTAAAAGAATAAGGGAGAGCAGCTGCCTCCATCTTAGGAGGGAAGGGCAGATATTGCTCCATCACAAACTTGATTTTTTGAGTAGGGATGATTTTGAAAATCTGCTAAATAACCTCGGTTGAAAATAACCCTTACATACCCAACCCCCCCCTCCAAAAAATCACCCACAACCTCCAGAAGGTTCTCTTTTGCCCAGATGTTTCAATGACATGATTTTCGGTGTGGTCCCACAAGCAGCTCTCCTGGCCCACTTTGTAGATATGGGAGGAAGGAGCTGGACAATGAGGCAGAGGTTTCCTAAGCTGACTTTGCAGCAGGAAAAGAGATTTTGTGAAATTGCCCTGTAAGCAAGATGCACAAACAAAGAGCTGCCATAGGGGTAGGAGAGGAGATCCATGGATCTAGGATGCTGATCTTGAGTACAGGAAAGCCCTGGAAAGCTGTAATCTTGAAACCTTTCATTGCAAGGAAATGCTTTGTATGAAATATAACTTTGCCTTGTGCTTCAAAAGCATCCTCAAGATTTGTGCACGCTCAGTATTTCTTCAAGAGAGTAAAAAAAAAATGAGCCTCATCCCAAAGCAAGGTGCTCCTCTAGGGTGTCCACAGACAGTAGCACATCTGCTGGGCACCAAACAGTGAGGAAGAGGTGGCTGGTGCTGCCGAAAAGCTGCACTCATGGGACAGTCCCCTTCGGGGAGCTAGGCCCATCTGTGGAGCAGCCATCATTTGGGATGGTGCCATTAGAGATCATAAATAAAATGGGACATGTGGACCTCTAGGGAAATAAGCCCTGGTTCTGAGCACAATGCAAAAAGACAGCCGCTTTCCTTTTATTTATAACAATGCTGCGTGCCCATCTGACCCCTGCTCACACATGCATACACACGCTGATGCATGTACACACTGTTTCAGGGCAGATTTTCACCTCAAGCAATGGGAAATATACAGCAAGTTCAAAGCAGCAAGAACCAAATGCTTTTTTTTTTCTTGAGAAACCACTGACCTCAAGCCATTTCAGACCTTATAATATATATGGAGAGGTGTGGATCCATCCCTTTGCTCCAAACTGTAGGTGTAGGTACTACATCCAGGTGTCTTTTGTAAGCGAAAGAGAATGACCCTCCTGACTTGGGTATTTCCTCGAAGCAATTCCTTCAGAGAACCCAGGAAATCTGTTTTGCAGCCTACCAAAACCTGAAAGCAGGACATGAGCAAATTCATCTCCTTTTATGTTTTCTCAAAACGAAATGTAGACTTTCATCCCCAACACTGCCGAGAGTCATTGCAGCAACAACACTGTCTGTCTGTCTGTCTCAATCATTGCAGTCCCATTATTTCACATTCTCTCTCTGCTCTGCTTTTTTGGTGCCTTGAACATTTCAGTATTGATATTTCCTTTCCACTTTTGGGTGGGATGATACTATAGCTGATAACTAACACCTTAACCAAGCTTACAGTCAACAGCAATAGATCCAGCAGGTTCCAGCTGTCAGTCTCCCTGCTGTCTTCATTTTCCACATTTTTCATCCCCCAAGGAAGATTTCATTCCTCCCCTCCCCTCCTCCCAAGCCCCAGCCCAAGCAGAATGGGCAGCATTTCTTTTTGCACTTCACTAAAGCAGTTACTAGATGACCAGCAAAATGCTGGTATAAACCATCCCCTGGTGTCAATGCCCCATCATTGCAAGAGGTGAGGTCCAAAGTGAGACTCACCTCACCACCACCCTGAGCTCGTCCCCCTGTGCTCCCTCCATGCACCACTGACAGCCTTTCAGACACGAACCATCTCATCCCAAAGGAGACATCCGTGTTTGGGCAGATGAACTTCATGCTGTGAGTGCCTACTCCTGTCTCCTGACTGTGAAGGTAGTCAAGGAGGATTTGGTCAGCTAGAAATGCCTCCATGGCTGATCCTTGAGCATAGGTGGGATAGACCCCAGGTTGCTTTCACTGCCAGGTGGGAATATATCTTTCTGTCAGGAAACTGCCTCCGGGTAAGCTATGGGCCATAAGCAACTGCTTACTGCTGGTGTCTACCTTAGGTATCAGCCCTATCTCTTTACACTGGCTGTCTGTAGAGCCAAGGCCAGAAAGCTCTGGTGTAGATGCCAGGTCAGTTACAGCATTTAAATTAGGCATTTCTAGGAAGAGGCTTGAACGCAGTCCTGCACGTCCCTGTGAGACTGTACTCCCAAGAAAAACTGGTATTGATAACCACATCTCTTCCCTGCCATTGCCGAGGCAGTTCCCTCTTGGAAGGACAGTATGGAAACACAAGAGCTGGAATATAGATCTGCAAAGACCTAGCTGATGGGTGTCCACCTGATAACTGCAAGACATCCTGGTCTCACTTGTTCCTCATCTTCCTTGGAGGCTCTTCATGAGTGTGTTTCTCATGGTCCCACACAGACTGTCGTAGGTAAGAGCAGGTACCTGTTTGTAGTCATGGGTGTGTAGTGCCCAGGAGTTTGGGGGCTGCATGGACAGGCAGAGCAGCTGAGCTTGGAGTCTGCCCAAAACCATGTGCAGAATAAGTTCAAGAAGAGACTTGGAAGGATTTGTTTGGTCAAAGCACCCACTTAAGGAGCCAAAGAAATACTTTTAGATAAAGAAGTGCTACAACCCCAGGTATCAGGAGGCTCTATCACTTTGCCTCTATCACCAAATAAATAAATAAATAAATAAATAAATAAATAAATAAATAATCTTTCCCTTCTGTTTGGACTGGAACTGTTTGTGAGAAAGCAAAAGAAAAATAGAGCACAGACATGTAACTCATCTCATCAAATGTAGGCCATCTGAAGTTTGGGTGTCCAGGCTGAGCAAACCTTAGGTCTCCCTCCAGAAAAGGAGAGTTTCATTCCAGTTTAAGGTTAGCACCTGGGATGAAACATCCCCTGGACATGCCGCTTTCTTTCCATCCTCTAGCTGAGAAATCAATCAGAGTTTTTATTCAAATAAAACTGGGGGTTTCTGAGTCTAAAATCAGTCTTTTTCTGGGAGCTCGCTGTGCAGGTTGTCTCAAAGCCATGGCTGATTCAGAGTCCTGTGATAACCTCCAGTATCAACCAGCTTAGATATCAGCCTGACCCCTGAGGACCTACCCAGAACCCAAGGACGGTTCCCACAGCCCACGTGCCTCAGGCTGTTGAGACACCAAGAGCAGTTAGATTAAAACTCGATATTCCTTTCAGCACAGTTATGCTGGTGGGGAAAAGCATCACACAGGCTGAAGAAGCAGCATGCAGAAAACTTTGATGAAAGAAAGTCTCAGGGCTCCTCGCTGAGAGAGGGTTTGTGCTCAGAGCAAGGGAACACTCTCCGGTAGTTTGATTACTTTTGTAATCAGCAAAATAGGTTGAAGGAATTGTATTTCTTTAGCCAAGAAAAGAGAAGCCACATGGAGATAGAATAATAGTCTTCCAGGAGACTAAAGATACTTGAAAAAGTGATGAGAGCAATTCTTCTAGTCCACTGGGAGAAAAATAAGAAGAAATGAACTTAATTTTCAGCAAATAAGATTTAGTTTGGATACTAGGGGAGACTAGAAGTTTTGTTCACAACAAAACGTTAAAACAGCTTAACAAGGGAGGCTGTAAAATCTCCTTGATTAGCGGTTTTCACAAATAGTTTGGATAAACTTCTGTTGAGCATGATCTAGATGTCCCTGACTCAGCTTTGGTCCAAGGGACTCGACCGTATTTCTGTGATTCTGTGGCTTGATACATTCCTTGCAGAGAAAGATGATTACCTTAAAAAACCCCTGATTCCACAGATAATTTCTCTTCTTAGTAGGAGCCTTGAGGTTTTTGGCTAGCTGCTCGCAAAGGGTAACAGTAAAATGCTTCATTCTCCCTTAGTGCAGTTTGTCATCTCTGCACATCCCGACTGCAGGACAGTAAGGTTGACTTTAGGCTGAAAGCCCCCAGTCTAGGGCTATACTCCAATTCTATCTATATCTTTCTATAAGTTGCCTCCTATGGGCAAACTCAGGGTTATTCTCTGCACTCCTCTTTACCAGAACTCTCCAAGTTGCTCTCCAAAGGTACTACCAGTCTCTGCTGGGAAAGGCTGTCAGATTTAGAAGCAATTCAGTCCACCTTAATGTGCCCTTAAGTGCAAATAGTCTCCAAAGGGTAAAACTGGACTAGTCCTGCATGGGCTAACGTGATGGCAAAAGGTTCTGGAGTCTGCTGTCAGCCTTGTGGCTCCCACTTCCATAATCATGTGTCTTTTTAATGACTTGGCTAGAGACGCTGCCTGCAAGGCAGCCTTGGGAATTCTTCCCTTTTTGAAAGGCCAGGTTAGGAAGATAAAGATATTCAATGATCAGTCTATGCTAATGCTAAACTATCACGTTACTGACAATTGTCGGGTTACTTCCCTTTACACTGGTTGTATCTGGTGTTTCTGTACAGTGTATTATAGGCTAATTAATGCTGTTAATGATAATGGTTCTACTGCAAGAAGCCTGGAGTATTATCTCTATCTATCTTCTTGTCACCTTCCTTTTATCAAACCATTAAAGGAAAACAGGCTATCTAATGGGACTCTCAGCCCCTAGCACACTAATTCACTTGCATCCATATGGAAATAGAAAGCACTCTACAGATGTAGGATGGATGCTTACACTAATTATGGACACTCCGCATTGGTCTTCTGGCTTTCACTGTATGCCTTTCCCTTGCACTTTGAGCCATGATCCAACTCTTCTCAAAGTTGGAGGGCAATTTATCATCTGCAGTGCACATCTTCAGCGGTTCAGATTTCAATCTGTCATCTTTAATATCAGTTGGAGACACATATATTGTACATTCTTCTAAACCACAAATCAGCAAAGCTGCTCCTTCTTTTTTCAATCTACCGCGAAGCAATTATAGTGGTTGGAGACCATTCGTATTACTGGCACTGCAAAGAAGAGGGTAAGTGATATTTCATTTGGGGAAACTAATACTCAATTGAGATGTTCTTTCCAGGTCAGTCACTACCCCCAAGTGAGAGAGCATGAAATTCTCGACATTGGCTTCTTGACAAAAGAAAAGGGGGTCTTTTGTGTTTCTGTGGTGGTGGAAAGAGCCACAGACACCTTTCCCAGGGGAGAAATGATCACAGCAACAGAAATCCATTGGAAAGATAAAAGCAAACTATCCTTATGCTCAAAAGAAGCATAAATAGAAGCTGGGGAGGTCTGAGGCACATGCTGCAGAAAGAGCCCCTTTCTGATATGTGTCTCTTCTCTGACAAAACAGCTTAATATTTTTCTCAAATGCAGGGTTGAAAGCTGACTTTGTAAAGGAAATGTTTAAATAGAAAGAATTTGAAGAAGATGTAGGGATAATCTTCAGGGATCAGACATTATCGCAAGAAACTTTGGAGAACATAGGTACAATCCAGCCATTAATCTTACCGTTGCCAATCCTAAGTGCACAAAGAAAACACTTCAGGATTTGAAAAGCAGTGGCATCTGAGGTCCTTCTACAGCCCTCTGGTTTCACACCCTTGAGGGCTCACGTGTCCTAGCTTTGCTCCTTAGCGACAACCGTGCAGCGTTTGCTTTTTAACATACAATCCTTTCACTGGTTCAAGACACCACTAGACATTGTGAGGCCTGGCAATAAAATCACAAACGCTGGCAGAGCGGCACTAGTGTCTTCCACCAGTTCCCTGCAAACTGCGAGTCTGGTTTTTCTTTTTTTTTTTCATACTTTTACACCTGGGGAGCTGTGATTCCTGCGGATTTCCTTCTGGCTGCCGCACAGGCGAGAGCCAAGTCTCATCTGTATGCAACAAAGAGGACTTGCTTTATGCGACAGCAGCGAAAGACAGATGCACAACCCTGGTTCTCATCAGCTGAGGACAGGGAGTCAGGAACAGCAAAGTGCTGTGCGATGTGAATCAACAGCATAAAATAAAATTAAAAAAATAATCTAATTAAAGTTAGTCATCGGGAAGACGTGAAGTGCACCGAGGCACCCTCTTTGGATGTGGTTTCCCCAGTTATATACTGAGGATGGTTCCAGCCCATCTTGTGGAGGGGTTGTAAAAGTCCCAAAGCTTTCCCATGGCACTGTGCAGGGACTGCAAAGTTACAGAAAATTAAGAAGATGCTTCTCATTTGGCAGCATGACTCCTCAACTTGCCTTTTCCCTGCACCACCAGACTCAGCAACAACCAAAATAGCTCACGCTTTTGCCCTGAGACACCAAATCCATAGGAAATTCATGACGGTTTTTTCCCCCTCACCCAGCTATCAGCTTGTGCACCATAGAAAAAAAGGAATTTCCCAAAGAATTGCTTAGACCTGATGAAGCAAATAACATCAAAACTCATCTGAAGATGAATGGACCAAGGAAAGTGCACACTGTGTTTCTGCTGTCTCTAAAATACCCAGCTCACATGGTGACCCAGTCTGAATCCTTCCCCTGGCACAAAGCCCCCCAGCCACTGGTTATTTTTGGAAAATTCTGAGTGGGACATAGCTGTGGTGATGCCCATCATACCCCAAACTAACGGTCCTCTTCAAGTAACAAAGCCCCGTTGAAATTTTATGTCTTACCTAAAGTCCTGATACCTGCTGTAACTCAGATAGAGAAGAAACATTTTCTAAAAACCTACAAATAGCCTGAAAACTTGAATTGAGAGCTCAAGTTTTTCAAAGCTTGGCTGTGTTTGGTGTGGTACAAGTCTATTGCAAACAGCCTGGATGACAAAGAGGAGGACACAGATGGTAGGTGACTCTGCAGACCTGAAGCTGTGGGTCTGATTCAGACTCTGGTTGCTTCATCAGTTACTCTGGATGTGCACAGATGTAAACATGCTCATATCCAGCCCTGTGGTTGAAGGGCTGCGACGCTGGTGTCCTACATACACCGAGGATGTGAGAAATTGTTCTCATTAGTGAGCGGTTGTAAGACTATAGAAATAAAAAATATAAATCTGCACAGAACTTCCTACCCCTGAGGCTCTGAAAGTGCCAGACAAATGGTTCAGCTTCCTTCTAGATCTAGTTTTGGATGGCTGTAAATCGTCTTGAGTAACGTTTAATCTTCATTTCAGTCAAAACACCCCTGATCTGGCCACGAGTTTTGATGCAGTCTGATTGAAGTGTGCCCATGAAATGATATGAAACATAAACACTAGGGATGGCAAAAATCATCTGAACATGCCTAGTCATCTATTTACATCTGAAAACATCCGTGGAGATAATGTCTGATTTTGTTCCACAAATGAGGAATAATGAGAAAGAGAACATTGACCAATGGCTGCCATTTTTGCAAATGCTATCCACGGTCTCAACATTTGTCCCCATTTATTTCGCAGAAGTATTTGGTTTTTTCAGACCTCATACAGCAGATCACTCTATTAAGTCTCTCTCTGCTTTTTTTCTTGCTGGCATTCTTGTTACAGCTCTGAAACGCAACAGGTTTTTCCTGTGGGTGAAATGACCTGGTCCAAAGGCTGTTGAAAACAACATAAGCCTCTGATTTGGGATCTCCAGAAGATTTTGAGGTCATGCTGGTAGGAAAGGGATTGATGTCAATACTCAACATTTAATTAATATTTATAATAGTGATAATAACAGTCATTGTGTCAGGTTATCATTACAGCTCCTTGTGGGATTATTGCATATACCCAGATGTGCTCCTAGGTAATTCATGCAATCTTCTCTCAACTCCTGCTACATGTTCTCTCCTCCAGCTGTCTGCTTATTTGTTTTCCCTGCTGAGTACATTGTGCATTTTGGGATATACTTGCATTGCAAGCAAGAAGCTTCATTGCAACATGCGTGGGAATACAAGAGCTGGCCTTCCACTAGGTTTCTTGGTGTAGCATCACTGTCCTGGGCCTGGATGCAAAGAACGGAAGGGGGCCCTGTGTCCTCTGAACCAGCAGCGCTTGTCACTCCTTTTTTCCATCTTTATAACCATTTTATCCATTAGATGCTATGCAATCTTACGTCTCTGCTTTTAATAGCTGTGATTTTGTAAATTGGTACCAGTTTACTCCTGGACAAGTTAGGAGGTGTCACGATGTCCAAGCAAGTGTACAAAGAAACCTCGGTAAGTGACCTGTGGCATATCCCTTGCTCACAATACCATCCAACAGCAGGGCAATGCACCCCTCCACTCTCTCTGGTAAGGTGGATGTGTAGTATATGGATGAGAAATGTCTAGCACAATGGTGTCTTAAACTCGATGGTGTATCTACCTACAACCCTACACACAAGACATAAAAACTAATAATAATGGCATATTTGTCCAGTGTTCTACAAATCCATAGAAACAGGTTTTCTGTATCAAAGATCTTTAAATCAAAACCTTAAGGCTTCTCAGAGGAACCCCTTTAGTCTTTAGGGACTGGAGAAATGGGGCAAATGCGTGATGTAGGACCAGAGGGGAGCAGAGGGCATCACAGAAATTACTCAGTAAAAGAAAAAGGAAGGAAAGATTTGAGGAGAGGTGGGCTCAGAGGAAGGACAGAAAGGTGGAAGAATCCTCTTTACTAAAAACACAAAGCAGTGTTTTTTACATATTTTGAAACGTACTTTTGCATGAAACAAAATGAAGAAAGTTTCTTTAATGAGCTTATTTTCTTGTCTTTATGAACACGCTAGATCCTATTCTCATTTGTACAAAGATCTCATTACATCATTCACCCTGACCAAAGCAGTTTTATGGTGTGTTCACCTTTCCTTAAAGTACCTCCAAAAAGGCTTAAAAGCCTTTTTGTAAGAATTGAGTTTTCTTTTTGTAAGAATTGAGTCAATCTTTCCAGTTTCCCCACATTTATAGTTTCCCCTTTCACTCTCAAAAACCTCTCCAAGTTAATTCATTGGGAAAAAAATAATAAGAACAACTATTTTAGTGGAACATTAAATTATGATTTAAACCGACAAGAGCCAGAAAATGCCGAGTTAAAACTCCCAAAGCCCAGTGTTATATTCTCAAGTAATGAAAGGCCCTATGTCCTATCATAATGATTTGGAGAAGGGGTCAAAATTACAGTGGTCCAGGGAGCTTTAACTCTTCAGCGTTGAATCACAACCTGATCCTTCCGCTAATGCACTTCTCCCTCACTTTCCAACACATTTTAAGCATTGTAAAGAGAAAATGTTCCCAATCTCTAATATTCTAAATATATTTTATGTGCTAAATACTGTGCTACTCTGTTTAATACCACACACTTTGCTAATATCATACATTAGGTTTAATGGTCCAATTTGTGAAAAAGTATCCCAGAAAACACTTTCAGTGGGCCTTCTCCATTCATCTGAAACCGATATAAACAGGTATATGAAGAAAGGGAGAGGAGACAGACTTTAATGGAGGGGGTGAACGGTCACTCTTGAACCATGTCTGACTGCTTCCAGAAGGTTAGAGAAATTAGATTTTAAAAGGAAAAAGAGATGGGTGGGGAGAGACTGGGCATAAACTGGGAGCAGGAAGAACAGACCACATGCCTGTGGGTATTTCAGTCTGTAAGATGTTTAAGGTGTCTTTTAGGGTGATATGAGGTCCTTCCTCCTATCATCTGATGCACATTTTTTTTCATTTCATCTTCTAAGATGAGCCTCCATCAGATAAAACCCTCTTTAGGCTTTCACTTCTGCCATTTCCCAGGGTCCCATCAAGCCTCGGAAAGCTGAAAACAATGTTGATAATACAGAGATGTTTTAGTTGTTGCTAAGCAGTGCTTATACTAAGTCGAGGACTTTCCAGCTTCCCATGCTCTGCCAGCAAGGAGGTGCACAAGAAGCTGGGAGGGGGCACAGCTGGGACAGCTGACCCAAACTGGCCAAAGGGCTATTCCATACCATATGGCATCATGCTCAGTATAGAAACTGGGGGGAGTTGGCCGGGGGGCAGCGACCACTGCTCGGGGATGGGATGGGCGTTGTTGGTGGGTGGTGAGTGTTTGCATCACTTGTTTTTCCTGGGTTTTGTTCCTCTCTCTCTTTTGGTGTTTTAATTTTCATTACTATTGTTATTGTTATTGTTATTGTTATTATTCTAGTTTATTTTATTTCAGTCATTAAACTATTCTTATCTAAGCCCACAAGTTTTCTCACTTTTGCCCTTTCGATTCTCTCCTCCATCCCACCGAGGGGGAGTGAGCGAGCAGCTGTGTGGGGCTTGGTTGCCGACTGGGGTTAAACCACGACAAGGACACACCACATACTCAGGAGCTGGACGAAACAGATGTCTCATGTCTGTCAGATGAAGACTGAAGGCAACGATGACATTGCTGGGGACATTGTTGATTGTGGTGGGTCCTCCTACTGCAGGACCAGTAGAACAACCCTTGTGAAGATGGAGAAACATAGGTTGGAGAGATGCTGGGTGTGGGGAAACCCACACTGCTTTTTCCACAGATCACAGCTGTGCTGGGCCTCAGTTTTCTTATCAAAGTAAAGGAGGATGAAAATATCAATTATCTTCCTGTCTCTGGGAGTGATGCTACCATTAAACAGCCCTACACAGCAGGGTGATGGTTTCTGGCTTTGTTTTAATGGAAGGGACTCCACCAGTGCAAGAATAGTGCTATTAGGGACGTGGTTTGGTGGTGGACTTCACGGTGTTAGGTTAATGGTTGGACTTGATGATCTTAAGGGTCTTTTCCAACCTAAATGGTTCTGTGATTCTATGATTCTATGTCTATTTTGGGAAGGCCCTTCTAGGGGAAGCACTGGTGCTACCTATTCGGGGATAAAGGGCTTTGGAGTGGTGTTGGCCAGGGACACCAGAAAGGCACAGCAACAACCTGCAGTCTTCCTAGGGCACGGAGGGAAAAAGCACTGTTCAAATGCAAAGAGCAGAAGGACATGGGGCAGTATCACAGTGTAAGCAGACTGTTGCCTCCCACATAAAAGCTTTTCCTCTCCATCTTGACCCACAAAGCAGGTGTGATTTATTGATTTAGGCCAGTCTACATCTATCCAGCAAAAAAATCCCAGGATGGACAATACATACATACAGTCTTTGGAGTCGCTGGAAGCCTTTTGATCTATCAATATCCGTGAAATCAGAATTAACCTATCTGGACTGCTCATTTAAAACCTTTGACCAATCCCATGCAGCACTATAATAGTCGTATTGACCTTCGGCCAAGCACAATCTTACATGCTGCTTCTGCATCCCACTGTGACACTTGTTGACTGGCCCCATAATGTGAAAATATCCGTGTGCCTGCCTCTCTCCCCTGTAAGAAAAGAGCTTGAATTACAGTACTGAGAAGGCAATGATCTTCATGAATTAATCCACCAACACATCACACAAATCTAGCCGTGTCCATAAAATTGGATTTCCTGATAGCTGGGGGGATTTGCACTGCGCTCAGCCCTGACTCAGGTATTACAGGCATTCAGCTGTGCAAACAGCAGAGATGACGGCACACAGCTGCCTGCAGAAAAAACTCACGGAAGCCTTAAGTGCAGTGTACGTTCGGCACCGGTTAGTGACACCGGCCAGGCTTGTAGAAAGGGAAAGGGCCACGGGCCAAAAGCACAGCAAAAAATGTGTTGGAGAGAAGTTTACATCTTCCTGATTTGTTTTGTCTCACAAAAGAAGAATAACAGGGTTAACGCCCCTTTACACTTCTTTATGATATTAAAAAATACTCTGAGAAGGTCTTATTCAGCTGGTTTTTTTTCCCTGCCTTCTTTTTGACTTAGAAATAGTAAAAACATGAAGAAGCAGCAATGTGAAGACAGAGGGGGGTCTCAGTTGTGCACTGGAGGGTTTCTTGCTGTTCATCAGAGACATTAGTAAGTCAGTAACAAAACTCCTTCCTCCTACCTTGTTCTTGAGCATTCAAGCTGAAGTGGAGCTAAAAATGAAACAAATCCCAACTGGAAGATGAATTATAACTCCCATCCCCTTCTCAGTTATTCACTGTCCATCTCTTTTGATATCCTGGCCCTTCTAGCCACAGATTTGTCAGGTGGCTTTCTTTTTTTTAAAAAAAAATAGTGGAAATACTTCCCGAGAACAGTGTTTCTATAGTGCTATCCATCTTACCAGCACTTTGCAGCCATTAACTAATTGAGCTTCTAAATAATGCCATGAGGTGGGGAAGCTGCCTGTGTTTGTACAGACAGGCAAATGGAGGCGTGTGGGGACGAGGCTGAGTTTACCACCCCTAACCCTACGGCTGGAATTCAGCCATCTACGATATAGGTGCCTCTGCAAGAGCTGGTGGCTGAGGTCCCTTGACAGTCTACAAAAGGATTTATCTTCCCCTAAAGCAGGTATGTAGGTTTGGCTTGCAAAATGCCTCAAATTTAGACAGTCAGAGTTAGGAGAGGTGAATCCAGCTTCAAGTGGTTTGTACAGGGCTGCAAAGCAAGTTGCTGTCAGAGGCAAGGGTGGGCTGAAGCAAGCCAGGAGCATGGGCATTGAAAAGATAGTTTCTCCTATTTCCTTGCAAATCTTGCCCAGTTTGTGGCTTAGAGCCAGAAATGAGATCCTGATAACATGACATAACTACTTTAAAGAAGAGATGGCTGCGAGTGGATGCAGTAGATGTCTATAAAACCATAAGTGCCACTGAGGAATGAAGAGAGAAAGCTTGTTCACCATCTCCTGATACAAGAACAAGGAGGCATCAACTCTGCCAGGCAGACAGCACTTTGCAGAAAGCAAGCTGAAAACAAACATAAGGACATCTTTCAGATGACGAGTTGTTCTGCGGCTGCCTTCTCATGGCAGACATTTATACAGGACAAATTCCTGAAAGAAAAACAAAAATTCTGAATGCCTTCTAAACATAGAGGTCCCTTTCCCAGGCATCAACAGTGGGGCCCTGCTGGATAGGAGATTATCATGGTAATTCTGGGGTTTCAGCAACAGTGAACGCTGGGTAATATCTCCATCCATCCATCCATCCATCCATCCACCCACACACCCATCCAGGGCTTCTGGTGCCTTCAGATCCCATCTGAGGCTGGTGACCAGTTCTCAAACGCACTGTGAGAGACTCCAATGGCACCAGGGGACACCTCTGAGCTGCACGCCTCCAGCACAAAGACTCCCCGCAGTAGACGCTCTGTTGGCTAGCAGAGGGGGAAAGGACTAGTCTTCACAATCCTAATCCTGCAGGGATGGGTTAACCTCACAGGCAGGCTGTGGGCATGCATGTGTGAGGGAAGACTGCAAAAAACCACTTCCTAAAATGCACCTGCTATGCGACTAAATAAAGCTGCAATGGCCTGACAGCTTTTGCAGCCACTAAACTTGCTTGTTATTTAGGTTTAATAGCAGAGGCAGAGCTGGATATCAAACCACAGAGAACGGATTTGGGCTCAGTCCCATCCATGAACCACTGAGTGTGACGATCTGCCGGTGAGCCAAACCCTTAGACTTAAATGTGCTAGCTGGAGAGAGCTGTCGTGAAAGGAGAGCAGAGAGAGCAGTATGGGAGCCACCTCTGCCATCCAGATGCAGACTGAGCACCCCTTAAAATGCCTTATTGATGCAGAGGCAGGAATATACTAGGATTTGTCTCTTTTGGATATCCCAGGATTTGTCTCTTTTGAATATCCCAGGATTGCTCTCTTTTGCTATTGTAGATTGTACATTAGCAAACACAAATCATACCCTGCCAAACTTCAGCCAAATACTGTCTTTATTTCTTAATTCACAGTTTTATGCAGTGTTGGGCACTGATTTGCCAAATGGATTAAGGCTGCTGAAGCCTCTATCCTGCATTAACAGCTTCTCCTATTCGCACGCCCCTATCATAATGCTGGCGGCTCTTGAGCTTCAGTTGCTGCATTTTACTGTCACGTCCCTGCAGCTCCTGCAAAGCCACAGAGAGAAGCAGCAGTGCAACATGGCCCTTGGGCATGTGTGTTTGCTCTGCTATCTTTCCTCTCCTCTTGTCTTTGCAGCCTCTTGCAGCCTCTGCATCGTGTGACCGAGATGGGAGGAGAGAGAAGGATTCAGCCCCAAAGTGCTCCTGGTTTGTTTTTTTGGGTTTGTTTTCTTTTGTTTTGTTTTGTTTGTTTGTTTGTTTATTGGAAATATTTCTAAAGACCCTATTCCTCCCTGTTAATTCCTACTGCAGACTCCTTTTGTTCCTTCCTGGGTACCTGGGCATCAGAGAGAACTAGAGGAGTCCAACAACCCTCTGAGGAGATGAAATTGTGCCTTTTATCCTCCATTTCCATGGGAGAAAACCCCCAGATGGTTCATTTTTTTTTGAGTTCACATCAGGTGATGCCTTTTGCAGGAGGTCTGAGTTGCAGCCCTTGGCCCAACACCGTTCCTTCTGCCGTCATTGGACACATCCCGGGACAGGAGGAGACAGTAGGAGTGGTGGGCTGTGATTGCAGCTCGTGATGACACCAGAAACGCATCTCAGAGCTGAGCAGGGAGCCGGTTCATTCCAGGCTTCCCTTTGAAATGATATTTGGGGGGAAACTGCAGGTTTTGCAAAGCTGATACTGTCAGAGATAATTTTTACTTTTAATCTCGTCCACATTTCCCTTCGCACTGTCGCATTAGGCATTGCCAGGATGAGAGCTGCCGTCATGCCCCGGAGGAATGTCTCCTGGGGCTGGTGGGAGGGAAGGATGCTTCACACCTCCCTTCTCTGAGCTGGACCCTTGGCTCCACAGCATGTCTGGTGGCACGGCGACCTCCCATCTACCCAAACTGCTCAGGACACAGCAGGAGTTGTCTGACTACAAAGTGCCATCCCTGACCAGAGCTGAAAATGGGGCTGCAGAATACACTCAGCCATGCACACCTCCAGCTATTCAGGCTTTGAAGGAAAAGACCAAGGCTCTGACCTGACTAAAGAACTAGAGCATTACCTGAAATAAATAATAACAATAGCAGAGTTATTCTTGTGTAACACGTGCCCCTTTGTGTCTGATTAATGCTTACCCAGGACACCCAGCCCGGGGAAGCTGCGTGTGAGGTTGCACACCCCTCCCCGCACTCTCGGAGCAGACAATCCACTCCAGCATCGCTCTCACGGTTACCATGATACTGTTATTGTTGCCTGCTTCTTCCCTCTCTGTCCCCATTGACTTCAGGCAGATTAGAGTAGAGAGATGATGGATGGCTGGATTAGATGCTGCACACCTACTTCAGGTTTATAAAGCAATATTTTTCTGTCCTATTTGGATGCATCTCTCCCATTGTGAGCACAAAACAGAGAATAACAGGGAACTATTGTTGCAGGGCAGTGACTCTGGTTTACACGTATGTGCAGCATGAATCCATTCATGACATTTTAAAAAAAAAAAAAGTAAGCTGACAAATATAATCAATTACAGCAAGCCAGCTGCAAGGTGAAATGGAATAACCATGTGTTTCGCCATTCAAGGTTCAGTGAAGGTCCCAGGCAGGGAAAAAGGAAAGATTGCTGTTGGCCTTTAAGGGGAGCTACCTCTTCTCTGCTCAAAGGCTGTCCCACATAATCCAATTTCACATCCTGCCTTTAAAATGTTATTGGATCTTCCTGGAACTGACAAATGTTGAAACTCCCAGAGGGGGAAAGCATGAACTACCTAGAAGCCCGGGTCTCCAATCTGTATTTACAGGGCTGGAGTAACACAGGCAAGCCCTTGAGCAAAGTTTGCAATTAAAACTGTCCTCTCTGGGGCTGGATTTGCTATTGAGGGGCTATATTGTGCTGCTGAGTTTCAAACAGAGCTCTTGGTTTCAGCATGGAATCTTCAGGTCTTCAGGAATCACTTGCTGTCTATATGTCCCTCAATGGCTGGAAGAGCCCATACGGACAACGTGCAGTGTGACCCTTCTGCCTGCATGGTCTCCTTGTTGTTTGCACACCAGCAGCCTCTATAGGCAAGCCTGGTCGTGACCCATACACCCACGGGAGTGTGATAGGTGTTATGGCAGTGTTTGTATTCGTGAGGTTGTGTGTGGGATGCTTTCGCTGCAGCTGGAACAGCAGCACTGGCTGAAAGTAGCCAAGCCCAAGCATCTGGTCTGGATGGCCAGGCGGCTTCAACAGATGTAGCATCCATGCTCTTGCTCCCTGGCACAGCTGCCCCACTGACTTTCTCCTTCACTTTCCTCCTGCTTCTCCAATCACCGCTGGAGAAGGCATGTCCTTGGGGCAAAACCAGTATGAAGGCTTGAGGGCATGAGGTGGTGGAGTCCTGACATGATGCTGATGGTGGGTTCCTAGAGTGGGTGGTTCACTCAAGTATCCAAGGGGCGCCGAGGTGGCTCTGGGCCTCCCTTTCTTCCACAGGACTTTATTGGACTTATGTGGAAATGTTATGACTTATTATTGGTAACAGCAACTGTAAATTTCATTCAGGGATCCTCCTCCCACACCACTAAGACCTTCAGGGGGTCTCACATTGCCCCTGGGGGCAGTGCTACTTCCAGGGCATGACCTGGGTGATATGCAGAAAGCTGGAAGATCATACATACAGTGCAAATAATTAAGGGCTATGTTTAACCACAGAGCAGTGATTTCTACCATCCGTGCATGTGCTGAGGATAGCATTGCCACAGGAGGAGGAGGACAGTTGGGTGACACGTCAGAGTCACTTCTTGCCACTGTCCTCCTGCTCAGAGTGGGAGCTGAACTGGTGATCACAATCCACATTGGAGTTCACCTAGTGTCACCCTGGGACATAGAGCCTGAGGGGGAACACAAAATAGAAAGAAGTCATCAACTGGCACATATGATTCTATGTTTTGGGGGCCCAATTTTGCACAGGAGGCATCAGCTGTGCTGGAGCTTTAGAAAACTCGTGGTCGGGGCTGAAGCTGCAGGCAAGCAGCTGTGCCTTGCAGCTCGCTGTGCCGTGACATGCCCACCCTTCGGTCCAGTGTGAGTTACGGCACCTATAAACTGCTTATTTTATTGCTGAGGCTAATGAGCTCTGGGCCCTCTAGGTAGAGTCTTGTAATTACACAGCTTCTTGGGATGCTGATTTAGGGGTTGCACGGAGTCTCTCCTCTCACCAGCCACTGCCTGAGCACCTTTGCTGACGAAGGCTGACCAAACCACCCAGGTAGGATGTCAGTACCATCAGAATTTACCAATCTCTCCCCTCCAGCCAAAAATAAAAAAACACAAGTGACCAGAAAGACCTATCTGAACCATCAGAGACAGGCTAGGAACCTGTTGGAGTGGCTGGTCCTTCCAGCACTGTTGTCACAGCAAAGAGAGGAGAGGGGATGAATATTTTTTTAATTCCCAGCTGTTGTAGCAGTAGGATTTTGGTGGGGAGCATTTATTTGGAAATCCTACAGTGACTTCTTTTACAAATATAGGCCCAGGATTTCCAGGGAAGGAGCTGTATTAGGAAAGATCTGTCACACCCTAAATAATAATCATTATTATTAGTATAATTATATTAATTACTGTAATTACAAGGAGGGCAAGACACTACAGGAATCACAGATGAGTAGGGTGCTATACAGATGCCAAGCATTACCGAGATTTCCCTTCCTCTCTGCAGTTTAAAGGCAGCTGCATTGCTTGCAAAGCAGGAGGAAACAGCTCCAGAAACACACACACACACACACACGCACACGCTTCTTCTGTACGTGTGTGTCAAGATCAGAGTGTCAGGTAGAAAATGCTGCCAGAGCCTGGTAGGCAAAAATTGACAAGGGAATCCAGTGTTATCTGGAACTGCTCTCTCCAGAGAGGCTGAAAATCTTTGATAGGTTCACTCCAGGGGAAATAACTTCGGAGGATAAGAGGCATTGATGTGCGCCGAGCAAAAGGCAACCCGTGTGCATGCCGGCACGGCGGCAGGGTTGGAGCTGACATGCATTCTTTTCTTTCTCTTTCTCTTTTTTCCTCTGCTCCCTTTCCCTGATTTTTTTTCTTTTTTTTTTCCCTTATTTTTTTTTTTATTTATTTTTCAAAGCAGCCCTGAGTCTCCCAGCGATGGTGAATGTTATAAAGAATCGAGTAGCGCCAGTGCCTCCACGGAGTGGGGGAAGTGAAGAGCAGGAGATGGAGGGAAGGAGGGAGGGGGAATGTCAATAGGCATATCTGAAAAGCAAACCTGGGGAATGACTGTGTATCTAGTATGTGTGTGTACGTGCTGGTGGAGCCTCCAATGGGGCAGAGAAAATATTTTCAGAAATTTTCCCATGTTTGGGAAGGAGGAAAAGGTGGAGCCTCTTTTGTCAGGAAGATCTGCAGCAATATTCTAGTCCTTTTGTAATTCAGTGGCCTGTCCTTGCATCTCTGGGAATCAGATGCTGCTCCTGGCATGGTGCAGCCCACACCACCCTGGGAGGGTTTGCAGCTTCTTTTATGCTGTCCAGCTTCTCCGCTGCTGCAAAACCCAAATCCAACTGAGCGCAGATCCTCTGCCATACCACAGCCCCAAATTCTGGTCCCAAATTCTGGCACATTGCATTAAAGCCAGGGTTTGGAACAGGTCTTTTCCCAGGGCAGATAACTCAGCCGTGGTCGGCGTTTGAGGTCGGTGGGAAGCACACTTCCGAGACACAGTTTTCCCCTGGATGCTTTTATTCTGTGACACCATGGGAGCTGTTTAGGGAAGCTGGCAGTTGTTTGTGGGTTATTTTGAGTGGGACTTTTCTCAGCTAACTGCAGCTTGCAGAGAGGTAGGCGGTTATGTCTGAGCTGCTTTATTGCCATGACTTTGCTTTACGGTCGGGAAAGAGAGATGGTTCCTTCTAGAGCACAATTCATCTCTCCCAGCTGGGCTGAATTGCACCCGGGAAGTTCTTCTTTCTCTCCATCGACTATAAAAGGCGTCTAGACAACTCGCTCAGATTTATGCATCCGAACTGATGACACATAAAGTTAGACGGATGAAACCCAGCCAGGCATCATTCTCTCCCTTTCACACTGCAAGGGTTTTTTCATTCTGCTCCGGCTTTTTCTGCTCCTGCTGGGCAGAAAGGCCTGGAGAAAACAGCGGCATGGAGATGCAAACACCGCGGGGAAATGGCAAACCCTTTGGATGGAGACATGGATGGGTACAGCATGGTCTCTAAATGCTGCTATAGTCATCCAAAGAAGCTCCGTGAAATGCCTGCAAACTTTTCCATTTTGTATGAACCCACACAACCCTGAACCCATAAAAGGACAAATGAATAAAAAGGGGGAAAAACAAAGCAACACTTGAATGTTACCTTTATTTTCAAACTCTTTTGTAGCACCATGACATAAGCAACTCCAGGAGGGAGTTATGACTATCTTTTCATGGTCCTTGACTAAAAAAGGTTGAGAACACCTGTGTAGGGCTCTCTGACAGCCTGTCATGGGGCAGCTGCAGGTGGAGGGATGCAATGGCTGTGTTCGTCTCCATATCAGAGCTGCTGCAAAATGTTGGGAGCTGCTCTTTGTGGACTCTTAGGCAATAACCGATCACCTCATGGGAACGTATCCCACTGCTGCCAGTAGACCAAGGTTGGAGCAGATGGATGCTGGGCCAGGTGAGCAGCACCAAGCCCCTTTGAGGGCTTTGATATCCCCCTACTCTAATGATGGGATTGCTGCTTGGGGACTCTTCCCCAGGATGTAGCAAGGTGATGGCAGCTGTGCTTGTGTTTTTTAGGCTAAGCCAGGTCACGCTTGCTCTGTAAGTAGGTATGAGATGCCAAACGCTGTTTGGATAACTTCTTCAGAAAATAGCCCTCCTCTCTCACATCATTTCTGAACCACTGCCCCTAATAGAGTGCGCTGAGAGGTGTAATGGGGGCAGAGCCTTTTGTGGGAATGCAACGAACTCAAAGCAATGCGAGATCATTACAGTCTCTCCTCACAGTGGCCAACACCGTAATCTCTCTCAGCTGGATGAATTGCACCCCCCACTCCCTTATCTTCTCTCTCTCAGTAGACCTGCCCTGAAAGGCAAGAGAGCCTTGTTTAAATCTCTGCTTTGAATCCCATTAACATGGTCCATGGATGCCCACGTAGGATCTTTTTCTAACATCAAGGTAAGCAGCCTTACCTAGCTGGGCATGTATGAGTGTGAGGAGAGAGAATGGCCTTTCTTTGTCAGCCTTTCCTTTTCTTAAAGATATTCAGAGATGAAAGGGAAGAGTCTGCTGTGATCAACGTACGCCAAGCTGGTTTTGGTTATTTCCAGTTCTTGGTGCGTCTGAGAAGAATAAGTGTTGGTGAAATCCACCCAAACAATATTTCTTTGCTTTCTGTTGTATTTACTTCAGCCATGGAGCTTAAAAAAGACATTTTTTTCCTGGGATCAGTCCTGACAGTATATCTGCAAAACCATTTGGGGAGTATTCAAAGCAGGTGGGAATTGCTCCTGGCGAGGAGGACTCTGCAGATGTACACTGCCATCATGGATAGCGTGGTCAGCCTTAGGAGACCCAGCCCCAAGACACAAAGGTTCAGTCAGAGCAGAAACCCATGGCCTGTCTGAAATAACGAATAGGTCATGACTGCCAAAAGTCTGAAACAAACTATGGGGGTGGGTGGATGTAATAGGAGATGGCATGCAGTAACCTGTACAAAAACCTCCTCCTTGCAGAGACTGGGAAGATCACAATCCAAACCAAGGCGATCTGGGATGTTTTGTTTTTTTTTTTTATTGAATGTGTTTGCATAGTGTCATTAACATATTATCTGGCATACATGAATATGCATCAGCAAGTTATTAGCTTCACTACACCACTATCTTGGCACAGGCAAGTAGCATATGCAGGGAATGGAAAAGAGCATGAGATAAAGGGAAGTACAGACTTCCCTTGGGTGCAGATTCCATCAGATGCGAGACAGCAGGGTGATCCATCCTGGTCATCTTTACCTCCCAGGGGGAGCTGAGAGAGATTCACCCAGGGAGCAGAAGACCTGATTGTCACGGGGATTCTGGTGTAGTACAAGGCATGTACTTCGGTTCACAACAGGCTAAAACACAGGAAAAGACCATTTCCAGGTCCAAGGGGCTCTGCTTTTTTAGTTCCCTGTTTTCTTGCAGGCACCAATTCTCAGACAGACTAAAAGGGCTGTAGCTTCATCTCTATCATGTGTTCCCAAGTCTACTCGGCATCCTCAGCCAGAAGCTGGCTAAATCGGTCCCCTGTAGTCTTCGTATGTAAAACACCAGTTCTGCCAGAGATTTCTTGGTTTTACTAACCCCAGAAGGCTGAAGAAAGCAAATCATTGCTATTATTCATCGTGTTGCAGTAAATTTTACATGTGCCAAGCAGAATTGCCATCCATCCTTCTGGGAGGTGTGCAAACACGACTCCCCTCCCTGCTCTCCAGCAGTTCATAATCCAAATGCACAAAAACTGTAATTTGATCTGCAGAGAGACTGCAATGGAAGACGTGGCAGGAATTGCTCTTCCAGTTGACATAAACCAGCGTTTTAACTGCAAAACCATCTATCTTTTCTGTGCCTCTTCCAGTCTCCTAGGATCTAGCATGGTTACTCAGTCAGTGTGGCTGATTTATCACTGTGAAGCTCTCATAAGGATAATGACCGCTGTATTTAAAGCCAACTGGATGACCACAGAGAACCTCTGCTAAATGTCCCATCGACATTTTTCACTCCTGGTTAAGTACAGTAAACATCCTGACTGGCATTATAAAGGGAATTATGAGTATTAACAACTGGGATGAGTATCCAAAATAGCTGCCTGTTGTTTGAAATTACCATGGATTTCAGTTCTAGTGTAGCTTTGACTTTACTGGAGCAGGATCCCCTGTACCTCTAAGTTGCTCTGTTACTGTTCATGAGATCTCCGCAGGGCAGAAACCTTATAGCAAGAATTTGTTAATTTGGACAGTCTGTCAGCAGCATCCCTCCTGGGACGGTGGTCTCCTCTTATCAGAGCGGTGGAGCTCCCCAGCAGGAGATAAGGGGCATTTGCTGCTTGGCCGAGCGGTGGTACCAGCCCTGCAGTCTGTAGAGATATTTCCCAATTTCCTCAGCATGGCTAAATTGCTGGGATCTGAGTCTGCTGCTCCGCGGTATGAGGCGCTCAGGCAGACCTGTGGGTCACAGGTAATACAGGTCCTTTTGGGAAAGTGCCCTGCAGCCTCAGAATTTGCAGGGAGGTCATCTGAAAGTGCATGAAGCGTGACAGGTTCAAGAGCCGGCTTGGAAGTCATGTTCCTGTCCCAGGAGACATCTTCCAGATTTAGAAAAAAAAAAAAAAAAAAAGAAAAAAACCCTGCCTCGCCTTTGGAAAGCTATCAAAACCTCAAATATCTTCCTGGATTGACTTCTTAAAACAGTGTGGGTTGAGTTATGTGAAACATTTCCTTCCAGCTATCGCAGAAGGAGGCAGGCTGGAGATGGAAAAGCCTTTCCCAATATCACCCAGCAAACTTGTAGCTTCTGACTTCTTCCAGCACCCAGGAATATTGGAGGTCCTGGATTCATGTTCAGGAGGCTACATTTCCTCTCTGGATGAGGGAAACCAGGCTACATGCAGGCAAGCTTTTAGCCTGGTATCAGTTGCCACCTGGAAGATGTGGATTTGATTCGGAAAAATAGTTGGGCAACAGTTACTTACAAGCAAATGATTCCCAGTGAGGGATTGCACTGACCTTATAAACTGTGTGAGTGAACTTGTGGGCTCCTTCCCTTCCTTGGTGGAATTAGCTCCATGCAATGCTTTGCAGTCCATTTCTTGTGGTCTGCATTTATCTATTTTAGCACATAAACATGCATTTAATGTCCCCTTTGAAATTATTTCCTGCCCATATTTAAAACTCCACATCATCCTAGGGCAGCAACAGGATGAAAAATAATTGAAACCATTAAGATCAGCTTTTTCTTTCAAAGAAAAAAAAAAAAGTCTTTGCTGGAATGTGTCTTTTTCGAATTACACAGTCCCTGGGATGCCTCTGCCACTGGTGTGTTTTAATGCTGTAACAAAATTACAACCATTGAGGTTTTCCAATGAGTTGTAATATTACATTTCTGACCACGCGGGGCCACAGAGACCCAGCAACACCTGACTTGCTGGCTTCGGCTCCAAGCGGGGACTTACAGCCACAGGCTGCTTTCGGACATCAATTATGCTCCTACATTTCCCTTAGAACTGCAATTGGATCCGGGTCTCTTTCTCTCTGGTTTTCATCTTACCCAAGTGCAGCAATTACAACCCCTTGCTGTTCCTGATTTAACATGAAAATGGTAGCTTCAGGTTGGCACTGGGTAGAGTGAGGGCTGTGTACTGATACCGAATAAATTTTGGCTAAGTTAGGTGATTTCTTTTCCCTTTTTTAAACAATTTTGGGAATCACCTGCCCGATCTCAGGCAAGCCTGCATGAGTTTTAACATGTTTGTGTTGATATTTTCTATGGGTGGAACTCATGTGATTAAATATGGGATTTTAAAAAATAAATCAATAGTCCAGGTTGATTTCACATTTGCACATTCCCAAACATTTTGAAGTGACTGATTCTCTTCTGCTGGGGAGTTAATTCACTTGTACTGATATAGAATACGTTTATGCTGGGCTATATATTGTCTTTTTAGGGAGGGCTAACTTTGTGTGTAAGCATGGCTTTTTCCTCCTTCCTCACTTTCCCCCTGAAAAATAGTGGTAGAATAACATTGCAAAACTAAAGATGCTGAGCTTGGCACTGGCTAGCAGTTTGGCTAATCCTGGCCATGGCATCGCTAGCAACTCTGGGACCTCCCCTCCAGACCCATCCCTTGGGCAACATTTTGGAAAGGAGTGT
Organism: Ciconia boyciana; assembly: GCF_034638445.1. Classification (NCBI taxonomy): domain Eukaryota; kingdom Metazoa; phylum Chordata; class Aves; order Ciconiiformes; family Ciconiidae; genus Ciconia; species Ciconia boyciana. The sequence goes on from NC_132934.1 coordinate 3,346,940, forward strand.
GTGTCCCTGCTGACGTGCATTTCTAGGACTCCCACCAGCTTTTTGTCCACAGTGAGAGACCTGGTGGTCATTTCCCACTGAACCCCTGGCCTCTAGCCGTGCCAAAAATTGCCACACTCAGCCATGCATGTGAATGCGTCCCCACTGCTCACTCCTGGTGCTGCCGTTCAGTTTAATTACAGATGCTTCTGCTCCTTGTGAGCACAGATCCTAATTAGATGTAAGTGGCAAAGAAAGAAAGCGTAAGAGCCGATGTGAGCTGCTGCTTGAGAAATATAGCCTGGAATAAAAGAAATTGGGGTCATCACCTGACTACACTTCTTTAATGCTGGTTGTTGATTAGCTTGTGTTTACATGAGTGGCTACAACTCCTGCCTCCATGGGAGGTTTGCGGCTCCTCATCAACGACAAGCGGCAACAAGTGCCGGGCAGTGGGCATCTCCTGATGTATTTATAAATTCACAGGTTTTAACTGTCTGGAGGAGCCTCAAGACTCTTGGTAGTGGGAGTAATATTGATGATTATAACGTGCTACGACCCTATGGGGGAAACTGAGGCACAGCCAGGGTGAAGCAGTAATAAAAGCAGAGCCTAAATCAAGCAAATGTGTGCTTTGGGTATTGTGCCTTGTCCCCAGAATGATGGAGAGATGGTTTTGATGCTTGGCTCAACCTAATTCCTTCATAGGACAGGGTAATGCAGAAATGTTTTTTACCTCCTGCAGTCATACAACCTGGTGGACATTTCAGAATTGTGTCCTGCCACATTTTTGCAGAATCTGCTCACAAACTTGCTTCCCCCTGACTATTGCTGCTGCTGCTGCACTAGAGTGAGACACAAGGCTATGTCTAGGCTCTTTTGGCAGGTCGCTTCAGAAGACCACGATTGTAGAATGGCATATGAGTAAAAATCATCCTTGGTGACCCAGGCAGAACATCTTTGCTCTCTTCACGTGCATGGACCATGAGCAAAGAGAAGCTCCTTTTCTCTGAGTGCATAATCTGAGGTATGGCCTTGCAGGATGATGCTTTGGTTCCCCCCAGCAAAGCAGAAACCAGCTGTGCTGTTACACTGCTTGAAAGCAAGGCTGTGGAAATCCTTACTAAGAACAGTGGAAATGCGAGAAGTTTGTGATGGATCAGGGACAAGCTCAGGGGCATTACGGGCTGGATTACTAGATAACTGGATGGGTAAAAGGCTGGTTGAATGGCTGGACTCGAAGGGCAATGGCTAACAGGTTGCACTCTGCCTGGAGGCTGGTGACCAGCAGAGTACCAGGGATCCATCCTGTTTAACATCTTTGTCAATGAGCTGGAGAAGACGGAGTCCACCATGCCACGGGGAGACAGGAGCTGTGCCTACACCACAGAGTGAGCCCTGGTGCAGAAAGTCCTCAGCTAGCTCTGTCTGAGCTGGCATGTCTTCCAGCAGGTTCAGAGAAACTTAGGTTGGAAGGGATTTCTGGAGGCTTCTAGTCCAACCCCTGTTCAAAGCAGGGACAACTCCGAACTTAGACCAGGTTGCTCAGGACCTTGTCCAGTCAAGTGTTGAAAAATCCCAATGATGAACGTTCAATAACCTTTGGTCACCTGCCCCATGCTCAGTCACTCTGTGAAGAATTTTTTCCTTGCATACAACTGGACATTTCCTTGTTGCATTTGTGACCGTTGCCTCTTGTTCTTTCACTCTGGATCCATGAAAAGAGACTGGCTCTGTTTTCTCTGCAACCTCCCTTTGGGTAGGGGGAGGCAGCAATTAAATCTGTCATTTGCCTTCTCTTCTTATGGCAGAAGAAATGCAGCTCTCCAGCTCTTCTGGTATGTCATGTGCTCCAGCCCTCTGCAATTTTGGTAGCCCTCCACTAGACTTGCTTCATTTATCTGATATTTCTATTGTACTGGGGGATTCTAAGCCAGGCACAGCGCTCCAGATGTTTTCTGAGAGTGCCCAGTAGAGGGAATAACCACTTTCCTTGACCAGCTGGCAATGCTTTTGCTAATACAGCCCAGAATGTTCTTAGCCTTCAACAGCTGAAGGGCACACAGCTAATGTAAGTTCAACTTGCTGTCCATCAGAAGCCAGATCTTTTTTCTGCAGATCCCCTAGCCAGCCAGTTCCCAGCATGTTATGGTACAAAGGTTTGTCCCAGGTTCAGGATTTTGCATTTGTCTTTGTTGAACTTCATGAGGTTCCTGTAGGCCCATTCCTCCAGCCTGTCAAGGTCCGTCTAAATGACAACCTTGTCCTTCAATTTGCTCTGCCAATTTGGTGTCACCTGCAGACTTGATAGGCTGCTTTCTGCCCTGTTGTCCAGGCCACTAATGAAGTATTGACCCAGTATTGACCCCTGAGGAACACTGTATGTAACTAGCTACCAATTAGTCTTACTCATTGAGCCCAAAGGCTCAGTCGGTTTTTCAGACACTTTCAGGTAGTTCACCCAGCCGTTCCACATCTCCCGTTTCTCTATGGAGAGGCTGTAGGGAAGCCCATTAAAGACTTTACTAAAGCAAGGAAAACAACATGCCTTGCTCTCCCCTTGTCCACAGAACCAGTCAAACCATTACAGAAAGCAATCAGATTAGTCAGGCATGGTTTGCTCTTGGTAAAACTGTGCTAACTATTCCCAACCACCTTGTCCTATGCCTGTGGAAATGGTTTCCTACTGTAGTGAGCCTGGAGCTGCTCAAGGTCTGGAAGTTATCACTGGCAGTGCATTGCCGCCAGAAGACATGAGGTTGTGGGAGAAGAGCCAGCGCAGCTGTAACAGAGCTACTCCGTTCAGGACTTCTCTGTGGTGTAGGTGTGACTCAAGAGACACCTGTGGCAGAGCTGGGGACTGAACCCACTTCTCCAAGCCTTGATTCAACAGGAACCATTGGACAGTGACTTTCACTGATCATGACTTTCACCGAAGTCAACAAGCCTCCCGCAGGATAAGATTCCGCCTGAGAAGAACAGCTTGCAAGAGAAAGGCTTTGATGAGAAATAGAGAATGAGCCAAGCTAACAAAGAATTAATTGCTACTAGCACAAAAAACCAAACCAAACAAACTAAAAAAGCCTGTTGATTCCTGTAGCTGAGGTTTGTGTACTGCCACAAGCACAAGATAAGAATCATTGTTGCATACAGAAATGGACGTTGTGTGGGTTTCTATCTATGCAATAGTCATAAGTTTAAAAAATTTATTGATTTTATAATTAAGGAACTCTGCAATACATAAAGTTAAAAGCCATGCAAACATATACACAGAGACCACATAAAGATAAACAAACATTTAGATTTAACACAGCATAAGTGCAATAATCACCCATAAATGTAGTAATCACCAACTGTTTAATATAGATCAGTAGCAAACAAAAGAATAGATGGAATGGAAATTATTATTTGTACTGGAGGAGCTGTAGAGGCCACAACCAAGATCACATCTTTGTTATGCCAGGCAGCACCCACATACATAATGAGAGGCAGCCCTTGATGCAAACAGCTCCCAAACTAAAACCAGACTCAAGAAGAGCAGTAGTGGAAGTAGAGATATGCTCCCATCTCAAGGTCACCAGCTTGCCAGAGCAAAGCTGAGCCCTCCTGATGCCCAGATCCATCTCCACCACATGGCTTATGAATGAGACTAAACTAGCAGATGGTTTTATTTCAGGTATATAATAAAACTGCCAGGAAAAATAATGCAATTTCTTCCTGGGCTGTCTTGGCAATGGTAGAAGTACTTTTTCAACCTGTGAGTATGGGAGACCTGAGTTCACAGACCACCCAGCCGCAGGCATGGCTCTCCATCTCTCCTTCGATGCTTTTCTGCTCTTTAGGAATCACAAAATGTTCACTGAGCAGGAACTGTGAACAAGGTGTCCCAGCAAGAAGCTCACAGGGTCGTTTTTCTTCTGCTACATCAGTGACAGAGTAGGATTCATCTCACTTAACCAGAGATGTTTATATTTAAGATACTCACCTCAGAGCCCCCTTGGATGCTCAGCAGAAAAAAAAAAAAAAAAAAAAAAAGTCCTTTTTAGCCTTTTGGAGAATATTTAGACATTTTATCCAAGGCGTGACAGCCCCTGAGTGTCGACTAAGGGATATCTGCAGCCGGGTGCTGCCTGAGCTGGGTGCCAAGGTTGACCATCTTGTAGGTGTCCCAAACCCTCTCTCTTCCCGGCTGCAGCAGGGATTTGGAGAGCCGTCTCCCACCTGCCAGGGGAGCGTCAGAAGGGGCCGCAGGAGGGATGAGGAGTAGGGCAGACTTGGCCTCGGTCACCATCTTCTTGATTGGACACTTCTTTCTGCTGCACAGTGCATTTTCTCTGCAAGATGCTGCCTGTTGCATCTTTAGCATGATCCTCTGATGAGTCTTTCATGGTTTCTCAAGCTCCTTGAGAATAATGGATGTTAATTTATCACTTTAAATTACTGCAGGATCTTAAAGCCATAAGAAAAAACTGTATTTTATTTCTCCTGCTGCCCACCCTCTCTGCCTCTGCTTTAGAGAGGGCTGTGATCCCAGGGCATGCAGAATATATTGAGTTTCATGTTGTCTAATTCCCCCAACCATAGATAGATTTTTCAGAAATAAAGACAACTCCTGTAGCTTTTTAATTAAATGTTAAAAGCCCTTGATTTAAGAGCCATAAATCACTGAGAGGCCTTTAAATTTCTATAATGTCTTGTGGCCTGGCATGTACCATTTGCAATTGCACGCTCATTTGGCTGAAGTGGTAAGAGACAGGTACCTCCCAATATTGGCCACCAGCCGTTGACCTCCTACAAGGTAAAGCATAATAGGGAGGGAGTGGAAGCAACACTTAAATCAGGCTAATAAAAATGTACTGGCAGGACAACCCCTGAGGATTAGGGCTTGTGTCCTGGAGGAGACTGTATTTCTTTAGATGTCCTGGTACAGCAAGTCCATGGGGGAAGCTGTAGACAGATTAAAATGTAATTTTAGCTGTGTGGCTTCATCCTGGTCCTTTCTATGACTCCTGTGTTGGGTGAAGGCAGGGCTGCGGGGCTGGTGATGCTGCCAACAGTCCTGCATGCTCCAGACCTGCTGCCCTAGAGAACATCCCCATCGAATTCGCTTTGCTCCTCGCTAATGCAGGAGTGAGCTCCTGTACCAAAGTGCTTCCAGTCTCAGCAAGCACAGCTGACCTGGGCTGGAGCAGAGCATGGATGCAGAGCATCCAGGGTAGGTCCGTATTCAATGAGGAACACACCTGAGGCTCCTCATGACTTTGCCTCTTTCAGCTAAGGCCCATCTGATGGTCTTGAACCTCTCCTGCTGATTTAGCCTGCCATGAATCCATTCCTGATGTTCTGGGCTGCATGTGGGAGATGGCCAAACACACATACATCCTCTCTGGGCGTGAAGACTTATACATCCAGGATCTGGTCCTGCTATGTGCACGCAGCACATCTAGCCTGTGCGAGAGCACTGGGTCAGGGACATGCCTGGAAAACACTTGCAAAATATAATCCTGTTTTGGAAACCCCCCAAAACCTCATGCCTGGTCTATCAGAGCATGCAGTGATGGTTTTTGCACCAGTCAAATGGATGAAGCAGGGCTCACCTCTTTCGCTGACCCTCTGCTGCAGGTGAATTTAATACAATGTCTCAAAATGTGGCAAGGAATTTAATTATTTGGGAATGATGTGAAGGAAGGGAGGGTCAAACCTACTGGATAATTTATTCATTACTAATATTTCCAGCAGCTGTAATTGAGGTGCTCTTTTAATTGTCTGAGCCACTCCAAAAAACAGCTTTTCTAATAATGGCTTCGAAAGTAACTGTCATTCAGCTGTATAAACCTCTATCAAAGTTGGCTTTTGACTGGCTGATGGTATCACCCACTGCCTTGACTTTATTTTAGCTTATTAAAATTGATCCTAAATAAACCTGATATGCCCCAAATTATTTTCCTTAAATTAATTTGAATGCAATTTGTTCTCAGCTAGATTTGCTGCCATGTTGAATCTCGCAGTGCAAACACAAGTTTGTTGGGTCACTCTAATTAATTTGATTTTGTATCTCGGCCCTCCTACCCATCACCAGCACTAAATGGAATTATTTAGAAATAACAGAGATAATGCTGGCAAAATAATATGCTGTGACAGGACCAAGGTTTGCTTCTTTAGGAAAAAAAAAATACACAACAAGTTGAGGTGGTTTATTTTTGATTAAATGTTTCTGCTTTGCCTCAGCATTTATCTTTCAGAGACAGCTCCAGATCAGGCAAAATGCATCATTCCATTAACATTATCTCTCTGTACATTTGAGTGGGGCTCCCCAGATAATAAAGGGTTACAACATGCGTGGCTGGCTTACACCTCCAGCGGCTTTTATTTCTTCGGTGGGGATTTGCACAAAAGGTGTTAGGAGGTGGAGAGGGAGGGGGGAGGGATGCTGCTGCCAAGTTGCTTGGGTGAGAAGTCAAATGGCTTCAAAGAGATGGAGTGGAGCTATTTAATTCAAAGGCCCTAACGGAGACATCAGTGCCAGGAGCTGTACAAAATGACCCGGGTTTAAAGAGATAATGTTGGGTCATTTTATTCAAAGGCCTTGACTGAAGCGCTGAGCAACTTCACAATGCAAGATAGCTCCTGCATCCAGAGAGCTTTGTCTGGGTGGAAACAGAAATAAGAAAGAATTAGGTGTTGATCAGAAACATGGAAGGAATCTGGGATGAACAAACTCCTGAAAGGAGCACATGATGGTTTGGGAGAGCGGTGGAAGATAACTGAAATAATCAGGGGTGGAAGAAAGATCATTCGTGCCCCTTTTTGCTGCACCTGAATGAAGGAAATCTTCCTGGGACGTTGGGAGGGAGCAAACCTAAAAAGGTGTTTTCTTCCAGCTGATTTCCATGGAGCCTCTATAGCCTGCAGAGCTCGTTGCCAGAGAGAGCAAAGAGATGAAGATCTCAGTGTGATTTGAAAACTAAATAAATATTGGTGATGGGAACATCCTTAGGTGTAACATGGAAAGTACAAGGGTGTTCCCCTATAGAGGGGAAACCTTTTGTCCCAGATTTTGCTTATGGGAGTGTGGGTGGTGGCTCCAAGCATTCTCAGTGGCTATAGTCAAAGGCTGAATTTCAGTCTTCACAGATCATTATCCTGATTTTCCTGGAAATTTTTATACACTCAGAGGTGAAAGGAGGTCAAAAACCTTAGTTTTAGAAGGAAAAAGGAAGGAAGGAAGGAAGGAAGGAAGGAAGGAAGGAAGGAAGGAAGGAAGGAAGGAGAAGGAAGAAGAAATATAATTTGCACTCTTGAGGTGCTGCACCATCAGTTTACAGCACTGCAAAGGGGTCACAGCTCTTCAAAGTTGCCCTCCAGTGCAGTCCGTTTTCATCACAGATGAATCCACCTGGTGCAGGGTAACAAGAAAGCAAATCAATGGCCATTTTGTATAGGTCCTACCAGTAAACAAAGCAGACAAGGCAGCTGTACTGTTTTTATATATGCATATATATATATATTTTGAAGCTTTTAGGAAGAGCTGGTTGAATAAGCCCCACTTCAGCATTATGGAGAGGACATGCTCTTGTGAATAGCATTTTAAGGGGTGTCGCATAAAGGGCCTAGCAGCATCGTTCTGTCTGTAAACCCAGGATACCGGAGTGACCGTGTACCGACTATTTAACAAGTGATACTGTTCACTGGAGAAACGGCTTTCGCTTCCCCTTCCTGTTTCTCTTTCTTCAGTCACCCTGCTCCACTCCCTCCCATTTTCTGTCATTTCTCCTTCTGTTCTTCCTCTCTGATACCATGGTGATGAAGCTGACATATAAGAATAGCTATTCTTCACTGGGGTTCCCGCAACATCCCTAGATGAGCTTATGCTTCTCCCCCTCTCTGTCTCCCACGTTCACTAAGTGGGTAACTCTACATGTGCTGCCAACCCCACATGCTAAAAAATATGGGCTAGCCTTCCCCCTTCTCCCTCCCTCCTATTTCCATGCAATTGGTTTAAAAATCACGAGTTGAAACAAAAAAAATCATAAATGTTGGGCTTGGATTGCTTCTTTTTCTAGTTTTTCTTTTAGCTTGGCGTTCTAACAAAACAAACCTTTTGCCACAGTGCTATCTGCCAGTGCCCACTGCTGATTTCAGCCACGTTTGACAAGCAGCAAGATGATCTTGTACCTAAAAGTTTTCCGGAGGTAGGTGGCTGGGTAGATGTTCTCTGAGTGAGGAAAATGCCAAAGCTACGTAGGAAAGAGGCTTTATAAATACCCCCTATTCAGAAGTAGCCACGATTGACATCCACAATGAGCTGCGAGGTTTGGTAGGCTGTAAAATATATTTTGCATTTCCTTTTCCCGCTAGCTGAGGGAGGCAAACTTCCTGAAACATCTTTCCAGATTTATTACCAATTGCAAGGGCTGGGCAGTTCTGGGTCTTCCTGGGAAAATCCCTGAAGGTCCAGCCTCGCTCCTATCCTCTCTCCTGCATTTGTGGTACCCACTGGAGCATCACCCTGGAGCTGCATCACAGCAGCGAGTCTGACCCAGGCTCTCAAATCCCAAATGAAAGCCCTAATCTCTGGATTAGGCCCTTCCCCTCTTCAGGCTGTCCTATTTTCCTTTGGATTTCTTCTGATTTGAGCATTGCTTCTCCTTAGCTGAATCCAGCAGCCCCTTTCAATGCCGTGTGCCTCCAGTGTTGGCATCCAGCCTTCTCCTCTCTCCTTCCAGTCTCCAGCTCCTCCTGCATGTCCCTGGCCGGCTTTCCTCTGCCTCTCTACCCATTTCTCCATCTCATCCCTCCACCTCCGAAACCTCCCTGTTCCTTATCTCTCCCCGGTGCTCTCCAGCCCTCCCGAGCAGGGATTGATTGCTCTTCCCACTTGCATTGTCCTCCGAAATGAAAAAACAATGAATTTGTCCGACTTCTTCTGGTTGTATCTTATCGCTCCACCTGCCTGCTTCCAATATTATTCCCTTTTGCTCATCTCCTGTGGTTTGAAGTAGCCCCTCTCAGGCGTCCCCTCATTTAATTCGACAGCCCCAGCCTGTGTTTTATACTCTCCTTATCATTATGGCCTGACTGCTCCCCTGGCTCTCGTTTCACCCTGCCTCCGTCCATCTGCCCCTCTTCTGCGGCCGTCCCCCTTCTGTTTTGTTTGGACAAATGACAGCCTGGGTGTGACTGGCAGCGATAATGGTCGACAAATATTTGAAGGGAGAAGGAGAAAAATTGTTCATTGGGGACTTGCAAGGGGGAGGGGGTGAGTGGAGGGACGGCTCCTGGTTTGGTGGGGGGAGGCTTGGACAGGGAGAGGGCGGATGGGTTGGGATGATGTGCAGATGATGCTGTCGGCCTGACTAGATCATAAATCCCCTCCAGGTGGAAAGGGGATGTGGAATGAGCATCTCTCTTATCCCTGGGTCTGCTTGGAAGGATAGGCTCTACCTGGCACGGGCACCTTGCTGGTGAGGTAGAGACAGGGAGGGATGAATTGGAGCAGGGGCACGGAGAAGAAGGAATGGGAAGGGAGGCAAAGGTATTGAAATTACAACAAAGAGGGGAAATTTGGGCTAAATAACTCTGGAAAGCTTCCTGTAACTCAGCTGGGGTTGGTGACCTAGTGTTTGAATCCAGATGCTAACACGGACTGGAGTATATAGTGATGGGAAGGAGCCTTGGCGATAAAGCCAAGGGAGGGGACAGTCAGACGCTGCAGGTCTGTGGCTCCTGCCAGTTGCTGGGTTTGTTCCCTGGGACAATGTGAAAGGAGATTTTTCTTCCCTCAGAAAACATCCAAACAAGTGGTAAAAAAAGTGAAGGCAAGCCTCACCTCTCGTTGACACTGCATCGTAGCTACTAAAGGGCTAGGAGAAGGGGGTGATGTTAGATAACTCATGCAAATGTTATTTAATAAATGTCCTACTAAGAAATTTGCCAAAAAAAGTACACCTGCAAGGACTGGCAGGGAAGTTAAGGGAGTTGCCAGAAGTTGTGCAGCAAATCAGTGGCAGAGGAGAAAGGGCACCTTGCACAGCTCCGCTCCATGCCAGGACACCCCGGGTTTCCCAGATAAACCAATGTGCAAACCCCCGAGACCCCAAAGACGTGCTGGACAAAGCACAAATGGAGGATGGCTTGGATGGATCCTCTCAAAGGCTTTTTCTCCACCCATCATTAGAAATTGGTTGCAAAGAGGCTCCGACCAAAGGGGAAGGCAGTGGCTGGTGACCAAGTGACACAATCCTGCTGTTCCCTGCAAATTTCTTCTTCTCTTGCAGGTTTTTTTGTAGCACTTTTGGCTCATTTTCTATCAACATGACCCTTCTTGAAGCTGGTAAAACTGTCAAAAAGCTGATAGCTCGACAACCCCGGCAGCCAGCACCCAGACCGAAAACTGCCCTTAGGGGCAGAGCTCATCCCATCTCTCCCCGGGGTGTCAGGAGTGACAACGCAGAGCCCTGGACCAGCTTTAAAACAGCTCGCAACGAATTTTTCCACCCTCCAAAAGCGTTATAAAGACATTCTTTGTCAGCGGCAGGGATGGTGACGTACCCAGAAGAGGGCAGTTTTCTTTTGGGTGTCAGCAGAGCGGGACAAGTTGTTTAAACCTCCACCACCTGAAAGGCTGGAAGGCAGAAAGGGGTAAAAAAAGAGACCTGGAGGAACAAGTTTATAAGCTAGCAGCCTTCTCCTTTTTTTTTCTTTTTAAGATTTCACCCAGTTTTAGGGATTTCCAGAGCTGCCACCAAGCGCGGTCGCTGCAGGTGGCGCTGCTATGTAGGTTTTTAGCGGTGCCTGAGCTCGGCACAAGCCCGGAGCTGTAACAAGCAGCTCCGGCTTTTAGCAACTTAAATACCAGGTTGGTTTAATAAACTTGTAAAATGGCGGGGGAAAAATAATAAAAAAAAAAACCCAAAACCCAACTCAACTTCTTAGATTCCCCCTTCTTTTTTTTCTTCTTTTTTTTTCTTTTTCTTTCTTCTTATTTCTTTTTTTTCTTCCCTTTTTTTTTTTTTTTTTTTTTAATTGGCTTCCCCGCTTTGTTGTTGGAGTCTTAAAGCGTACAGACCTACATCCTTGGAAAAATAGGTGTTTTCTGTTCTTTGGGTGCTGTTGGAAGTGATCTCTGTGTGTAGCTTGGGTAACAAGGCATGAAATGAAAGGATGCGTGTGCTGTTCCACCACCGTCCCACTCGCCGGCAGGGAAGGAACCGCAGAGGGCTGCGGAGGTGCTGTCAACATCAGGATTGTCTGAGCAATGGGGACCAAAGCAGGTGTTTTGGGGCAGCGAGGGGAAAATCAGGCATGGGAGGTCATTTGGATGGAGACAGCTTGATTTTGCCTCTTCCCAGATGATGCTGAGAGTGGCTTTGGTGCTGTTTGGTGCCGAGCCCTGGTGGGTTTTCCCCCGGGAGCAGGGTGATGGGGGTGCCCAGTGCCTCTCCGGAGGGACCCGTGATCTCTGCTGTTACCGCAGCCGGGGGCAAAATATCCGCTTGATGACAACAGGGTGAGCCTGAGCCCTCCTTGTCCTTGGGCCCTTTTACTGCAGCTATTCACAAGTCAGGGGAGGTCATTTGGGTTTTCCAGCCCTAACCCTTTTCCGCCCCCGCTGCCTAGTTCATGAAAAGGCCTATAAATAAAGTCTCATTTGTCACTCACTCCTTTATGAACCCAAACAGCACAGGGATATATTGACTCATGCCATTGTCTTAAGAAGCAGAAAGAATTCGTATTAATTTCTTCCTGCCCGCCAGAGAGCGGGAAGTAATCTCGGCGTATCCAGATTATCCCTTTTTAGCAGAACAGCCCCGTTTTAAATGGAAGACCAAATTTCCCAGAGATTTTCATATGTTTTATTAAATGGAGCTGCAAGCCAGACTGGACATTAAATAATACTGTACTGCTCACAACAGCAGTGATCTTTAGAGGTTACTAACCTGCCATTGTATCTCTCAGATTTCCGTCTCGCTCTTCCGTTGTCATTTTGCTGTGTTATTACTCTTCAGGCTTCACACAGTATTCATTTCTGTGAATGAAAACAAATGACTCCTTGCAAGAGGCAGGAGATAAAGAATAATAAATACATTTTATGCACCACCTTAAAAAAGGGCTCTGAATCCCCATCCATCCATCAGGAAATGTAAACCAGAGCTCAGGCAAAACACACACGCGCACAGAGGCACGCGCCGGGGAGATAAAACTTGTTTTAAGGAAAACATTATATTGTTTAAAAATAAATATCTTGGAGGATGCAAATAGGCAGCCCCCGGCCCCCGTGTTTTGTGGCATAAATTTAAGATAATTAAAAATACAAAGCTTGGATTAAGCCTGATTTTCTGTGAATGGTAGAGGCTGTGGGGAGGAGGGGGAGTCCTGCTGCGCTTGGTGCTGTACAACGTACCTCCTGAGAGGCAATCCCTGCCTCTGATCATGGCTATTGCTCGCCGCGAGCGGTGAGACCCCCTTTACCAGCCCCCCCCTGCATCCCTGCTGGATGCCTTCATCTGGCATGGGGTAGGGGAGAGCTGCAGGATCACCCCCAAGGGTTTTCCCCTCCCTGCCCTGATGTGAGCATGGCCAACACCCCTGGAAGCAGAGGAGGTCTCCCCAGTTGCAGCCCCTTCGCTACCCCTCTTCCCCAGCCCTCTGCGAGGCGCCCATCCTCGTGGCGTCAGGGCTCCGCCATCCCTACGGGCAGGCAGCCCTGTTTCTACGTGCCACTATCACCCCGAGAGCATCGCTTTCCTTCCCACCATCTGCTGCCTGCTCTGCTTGCAGCTCGAGGAGAGCCCAGATATTACCTGCAGAGAGGAGTTCAGGTCTCTGCATGGGGGGGGGAAACAAATTTACAGAGCGGGGTCTGCTCCGTGGGGCAGCCCGGCCAGCCAGGCCGGCAGCCTGCTGGACACAAAACTCAGGCAGTAAGCACTAATAGCTTTTTTTTTTTTTTTAAAAAAAAAATACTATTATTCCTGCGGCTGCCAGGAATTAAATGAAGACCCGGAGAGCAGAGCAGCTTGCAGCCGCTCTCTAGGATTACTGCTCACCCAAGCTGAGAGATTGATCTTCCTCTGAGCCTCGCTACACCCGCTCTCATCGGCTCCCCTCCTCGTTTTGTCCTAGCCGGAGGAGAGCGGCGGGGCACCCGCTGGAGAGGGAAGGGGGAGGCAGATGCCAGCCAGAGCCGCGACGGGTTTTTCTGGGGAGGTGATGGAGGGAGCCAGCAAAATGCGTTTGATTCCTTGAGGGTGGTATTTTTTTTTTTCTTTTTTTTTTTTTTTGGGGGGGGGGGGGGCAGCGACATTTCCCAATTAGCCCAATCAGGCTGGAGATCCTAGGTGTCAGTAGTGAGTAGGAGCGAGGGAAGGCACCCGGAGGAGAAATCAAGGCAGCCGGAGTTGCAGCCGTGGGAGAGCGGCGGCGGCGGCGCTCGCAGCCCCGGGCGCGCTCGGAGGCAGCGGCTCCGTCCCCATCCCTGTCCCTGTCCCCATCCCCTGCAAACTTTGGGGCGACGAAAAGCGGCTTGGGGGGTCCCTCTCCAGAGACAACCTGCTCCCCTCCGCCTTCTCCCCTCTCCCAGAGGTGGGTGGGCTGGCGAAAGGAGGAGCAACTGGCCACTCTCTCTGCAAAGAAAAAAAAAAAAAAAGGGAAAGACAGAGAAAAAAGACCAGAAAGGGGTTTTTATTATAATTTTTATTTTTAAAATTATTCTTATTATCCCTCCCTGGCGTGCTGGGCTCGCGTTGTCACCGCACTTCCACACCTCTCCGGCTTTTTTTGGAAGAGGGGTGTGTGTCTGTGCGTGTGTCTGTGTTTGCAAAAGAGCCTGGGTGTCAAAGCCCGCTCCGCAGCCACCATTGGAGAGGAAGGCTGGGGAGGAAGGGCTGGCGAGACAGCCGCAGTGCGAGCCCTCCCCGGCGGGCAGGCAGCGGCGCGGCGGCCGCGGAGCCGGGCGCGGAGCCGGGCATGGCCCCGTAGCGCATCCCCTGCCTGCACCCCGCCTGCCAGCTCGGCTGCCTGTCTCCCCCCCCCCTTGCTGATTTAGAGGCGGGGGGGGGAAGGGCTGGGGGAGGGAGGGAAGGGGTGATTTGGGGGGGGAGTGAAAACTGGAGCGGGGTCCCCCCCCCCCCCGCCTCCCCGGGCTCTGGGCGAGCCAGACACGGTTTGCCCAGTGCAGAGAGAGGGGCTCCGTGTTCCGCCTCCGTGGAGTATTTGGGATTGGAGAGAGACACACACACACACACACACGCACACACAGAGACCATCTGCAGTGTCAATGCGGCGCCTGCTCTGAAGACTGAAGTGGGGGGAAAGGAGAGGAGAAAAAAAAATAATATATATATATATACCAAAACCCACCCAAAGCAAGCGAGGAGCCTTCCCAGGTAAGGAGCCCCCCGCCCCGCCCGGGCAGCGGGGGCTGGCGGGAGGATGCCCCGGAGGATGCCCCGGGAGGGCTGGCGGGGCTGCAGCGGTACCTGCCCTCCACACCTGCAGGAGTTGGGGGGGGTGGGGGTCTGGGAGGCCCCCCCCCGCCGCTTCTCCCCACCCCTGGGTCGTGGGGAGGGGGTCGGGGCTGGCTGGCAGGGACCCCCGCGGGCAGCGGGCTGAGCCGGGGCTGGCCGGGCACGGCCCCTCCGCCCCTCCCGGGCCGGCTTGGGAGGATGCTGGGGGGGGTTTGCAGCGGGGAACCCCGGCACCCACCCCATACACCCATCCCCAGCGCGGAGGGGACGCGGTGCCTGGTGTCCCGTCCCCCCACCCCCCGTGTCCTCGGTGGCTTTTTCCCTATGCACAAGGCTTAACTTTTCTCCCCGGAGGTAGCGGCTCCAGCGTCGCAGCCTGTCCCTGATCATCCCCGGCCATCCCCGGCTCCGGATTTTCCTTCCCTCGGGGGGTATTTTCCCTCCCTCGGTGCCCCGGTGCCTTCCCCGGGCGACGGGTTGGAGGCATTTGCAAACTTTTCCTGCTCCCGACGAGGTTGCAGCTGGACGGGGCCGGAGGCAGAGCCGTTTTCCCGGGGAGGATCAGCGCCTCCCGGGTGACCGGTGGACGGGGACAGGGGCCACCCCCGGCGGGGAACACCTAGGAGGGAAGGGGGGACCCCCGTCGTTCCCCTTCCTACAAGGTGCTGGAGAGTTTGACTGCCCAAATCCCGGCTGCGGAATCAGTGCTGATAAACCCTCCCTCCCTCCCTCCGTGCATGTGTGTGCTGCAACCGAAACCTGCGTATTGATGCTCTTCGTTTATCAGACATATGCCCTTAAATTATGTAGACAGGGAGAAGTGATCTAAACACCGAGCCGCACATGGTTTTGGTGGAAATATAATACTCCAGCAGCAGATGAGTTCCTCCCAGATAAACAAACCCACTTGCTCAGCCCCAGCAGGGCTAAGTGCTGTTTGGGTTTGTAGTGGCTGCATGTGGCTGCTACATATCCAGCCCAGAGGAAACCCTCCTCCTGGGGCCCCATCTGCTCCCCGTACTGGGAAGGGATGCAGCATTTGCCGTGTCGGATTTGGGTGTAGGACCTGCAGGACTCGCCTTCATGGAAGGGACCAGGTGGAAAGCGTGTGGCCGCGCTCCTCTCCTGTAAAACTTCCACCCCGCGTCTGCTCCGCTTTGCTTTCCAGCCCTGCCGCCGGGCAGCCGTGCCAAAGAGCTCGCTGGAAACGCACCTGATTTTTCATGGCTTCCCTCCGCCACTGGGATGCGATGCCTGGGATGCGAGGTTTTGGGGAAAGCAAGGGGGATCTGAAGCTTTCCAGGTCGCAGGGGTGAGTGGTGCAGAGAGGGGAGGTTTGGACCGGGACCCCTGGGACTGCCAGGGGATGCTCTTATTCTGGGGGAACAATGACGGTGTCAGGGGATTTTTACAGCCGATGCAACTGCTCGCAGCCTTCTAGGGACTTATCTTGAGCGTGCATCAGCCCTGCACAAATATTTTGGAAGGCATAAAGTGTGCTAACTTATCTGCCCTCTGTTTCACCCGGGTCTTGTTTATAGAAGCCGGTTAAATCTGCGAGCGGGTAGGACCAGTGGAGCATGGGGTTGCTTTGCCTTCGCCGTCTCTGTGATTTTAATTACAGCGTGTGCCTCCCAGTGCGAGATTAGGTGCTTCCTCCCCCTGGCTAAACCACTGTCTTAAGGTCTCGGGGATGCGAGCAGCTTTTTGTTTGTGGTTTAATTGCCTCGGGAAGCGTGTGTTTGTTTGTTTGTGTGTGGGACCCTTCACTAGAGCTGGGCTTCAAGCGGTGCAACAGATGTGTGTCCGCTTTTCATGTGCAGCTGGGTTTAAACATGCAACCCCAGCTCCGTCATGAAAGCTTGGGATTTTCTTCCCTCCTTTGCCCAGACCCATCATCCATGGGGGTGTCTCCTTTCCGAAAAGACCAGTCCAAGGCTTTTCCTTTCTGTCCTATCTTAAATGCGCGTCGCTCGGCGATATCAGTAAGATGCAAAATAAATGACAGCTGCATGATCTAAGTGTTGTTTATGTCCAAGACGGGTGTTTTAAAATACAGGCTGATGATCAATCACGGTGCTGTTGGGAAGCTTTTGCTTGATGATCGTAACTGCCTTGTAGGCGCTGAAGACTGGTGTTAAATCTGTTCAGCGTGCAACCCGGCACCTGGTTAGCGGAGGGATGAGTGCTATCGCAAATCCTAAGAGAGATGCTGAACTTCTCCACGGGGAGAGGAAACATTTGAGCCTTTCCTCATGCATTCACCTGCCAGCATCCCTTCTCTGCACCCGCAGCGAGCCTGGTGCTAGACAGCCTGTAGATGTGGCAAAGCAAAGGGCTCAGCACAGGCATGAGAGCAGCTGAGATCTGCCGCCGAGGAGGCAGAAACAGTCTTTGGCAGACAGATCCTGGGGGGCAGTGGGTTGCCGGAGCTGGTTTTGTGTTGACTCCCCTGTTTTTGCAGGGTGAAGAGGGGAGGAGGGATGCTGGAGCGCCTTTTGTGTTGCATCTTTTTCCTTTTATTGAATTGCTTTGTCTCTGTCTCCCAATTTCCTCGATGTTGAGCGGTTGCAATAAAACCTACCTCCTTCCCGGAGTGCCGGGGTTTGATTTGCGCGCTCACATGCCCCAGGCTGAAAAGCCTTGCAAGGTCTTATGATACTCAGGTGTGCTGAGGGTTAACGCTGTGTACAAATTAATTTCTTGTTCGGAAGGGAACTCTGAAAAGCTTCCTAAAAAGCTGAGGATGATGCTGGCATGGTAGGCTCATGCTCCACGTTGGGATCCTATGTGGGGAGGGAGTTAGAGGTAGGGCTTTTGAGTTTTGGAGTTAACGGTGCCAAAGTTTGCTGCTTGGCATTGCCTACAGGTGTTTTTTGAGCAAAATGGCATGCTGTCCTAGGAGTCACTTGGCTCTTCTTGATTTATTATTCACAATACGCCCTTAAAGTGAGGGCCCACATAGCTGAGACTGAGACCCAAAGTCACCCCTTTGCAGCCGCAGTGCTGGGACTCAAAAGTCTCATGTCCTGCCCATGAATCCCCCTCCCCAGCTAGGGATGCAATTTGGTTTATGACTGCTTCCCATAGTAAAGCCCTCAAACCACTTGATGCTCGAATAAAAAGCCCTTTCTGGTCCCCACCAGTGTGATGAAAGGCTTCAGAAGGCTCTTTCTTACTCCTTCCTTCTTGCTTGCAAGACTCAGTTAATGGACACCAACCGCTCCAGGCGCCCAAGGCAATGAGACTTCCCGTCTGTGCAGAGAGTCTGGGCAACCCACTGACTTACTGCAGGCTGTGATGAGCGTGCTTCCCTGCATGACTGTCTTCGCGTGAAAAGCACTTTATATCCCTTTAGGTTTGAGCTCTCAAGGAGCCTGCGACAAAAAATACAGAAATAAATACGTAGGGCTCCCCAGATGTTTTTCACTCAGACTCTGAAGTATTTTAAAAGAGTGAGAAAGTGTTCTCATTCCCCTGGTGCAGACTGGGAAACTGAGGCACAGAGAGGCAAAAGGCTCAGTCCACATTTATTGGTGGGAATCCTCACTCACCGCCATGAAATACAAACTGAACCCCAAGTGGTACTTGGAGATGAGAGCAGTGAGCGGTCCCCTGCCCTTGAGCCTGTACTTCGACAGCTAAGAGCAGTGCTTGGTCAGAACAGGACACTTTCAAGACTGAAATTTTTCCAGTTAAAATGACAGATGAGTACTTTAAAATGAGAAAATATCATCTTGGGTTAGTGCATTGGCCAGGGTGCAGCTGTTCTCTCATGAACCTTGATACCTGTATCTTTAAAACTGGGTACAAAATGCTTTTAATGACCTTTGGGAATGGAGAAATCACTGCAAAAATGAGATGGTGTTGTGATACTGACAGCCTGCGTGGCAATTTTCTGGAACTGGCATTCTTCTTTGGGTGGTTTTTTTGACTCATCCCACTGGAACTGTCTGGTTTTCTTTGTTCTTCGTTGGTGCACGTGCTCTGCTAAGTTTGTCCTGTCCTTGCTTGGCTGCATCCAGTAAGATGCTGAGCAGCAACCCAGGCAAGAGGTGTCAAGTCTCTGCCCTGCATCCCCTGCAACGGGAGCCAGTGTAGTGTGGCATCTGTCCTGCAACCCTTTCCTCTACAAAAAAAAGCCCTCTGTGAGCTCTTAGAGATGCTCTGAAGGCTTTGAACAGGCACCCTTTGGTTTGGAAACCCAATGGTCATTTCATTTTAGACGCCTCTAGTCCGTGCAGCTCAGTTCTCCAGCTAATGTGAACCTTGCTGGGGACAAGCGCTCTTCAAAAGTGACTCCTGGAGCCATGGAGGAAGCCAGGTCTTTGCTGAAGTATAATGTTCCCAGCTGTTTCTATCTCAAATGCTAACGTTTGTAGAAGACAACAAGTTCTCAGGGCTGCAGGAGAGCCTGAAGACCTCAGTAGCATCAGTGGTTGGGTTGAAACCTCCATCTCCACTATGCTGCCTACCAGTAGGTGGCTTTGCCCTTACTTGGGGGGGATTTCACTAGAAAGAGAGAGGTCATTTTCAGACTCTGTAACTTGCTCTTACTCCAGGCTTTGCTGCCTAGAAGGCTTTCCAGTGTTTTTTTAAATACTGCATGCTATGAAACAGAAATCCAGACCCAAAAGTCAAGAGGCTGAGATTCACGGGCTTCTTTTGCACAGGAATAAACAAAAACTGCCACCGACTGTGGCTGGACTTGCACTGGTGACCCAGAAGGGAGACCTTGCGTCACCGACTCTTTTGGCTTTCACACCTGATCTTTGAGTTTCCTTCCAGCTATATTATCCTTACATGAGTGGTCTGCCAGGGCTTTCCCACCAAGCCATTGGCAATAAATTTATGGGAGCTGATTGGCACTTGAATTTGCCTTGTCCTTCTGACAGGACAAATGTGTGGATCTAATGCAGATAATATGGGATAGGTTTCCATTACAGGCATTTGCATGATATATATTCACACACTTCCCCCTCCTCTGAGCTCGTGCAAGGGCCAGAGGAATAAATCTTGATGCTTGGGGAACCCTCGCAGCCAATGCGTGCATGTAAATGTTTGCAAAATGAGCTACCCTGACCTGCTTGTTATTTCTCCTTGAGCATAAAACACTACATGGGGGAGGAAAGGTGAGGGTGGTGGAGGTTTTTAATCCCAGTATTGTTTTCCTTTGAAATACTGAAATGATGCTGGACTTGGGGACCGCGTGTAGATGGTTAATATTTATATACTTGTTGTTTCTTCTGAAGGAACATGCACTTGCCACCAGCAGCCCCCCGACGCTCATTCATAAAGAGCCTTGCTGGTGTGTCTCGGCATTAAACTGTTTGGTGACTTGAGTTTAGAGTTATAGGAATCGTAGCAACGAATTAGCAGTAAATCAAAGCCCGGATGGCTCCGTACCCAACTGCAGCAAGATTTAAATTAAAAATATCTTGCCGAGATGAAGTACTCATAAGTCAAGCACTGGCGTTGTGTCAGTGTGGGCTTCAGCGGCCAGAGCTCAGCCCCTTTGAAACAGAAACCACGAGGAGCCCAAGTATTGATCCTCAGCTGAACTGGGAAATTGCCACTTCATTTCTTCTATTAAATGTTCTTTCTTTTCTTTCCTTTTTGCCTTTCCCCCCGCCCCCGAAGGGAAGATGGTCGTGCTGGGAAGTTGGGAAAAGGTTTGCAGATTGACTGCATGTGCGTGTGGCCCTGTTTGACTTGGTTAGAGCATATTTGATTGTGAAAAGGGATTTATTTGTTTTTTGTAACCGGGGATTTGTCTATAATGTAGTGCTGGAAAGAAAACTCATTTAGAGACTAAGGAGGTGTATCCTGTTACGATTGCCTATTGATGGAATAGCAAGTGCTTGGTGTGCAACACAGCTTTATTTTACTTTAGGAAAACTTATTCTGGGCTGCCAGAGAGAGACTTTTGCCAGAGAGCTGCCCCATTGCCCTGAGCAAGCCCCTTGGCTTCTTGTTTCCCTATCTATCAAATGGGGGTGGTCTTCTAGAAGTGACTGTCCCTTTAGCCATCACCTAATAGTTGTTTTGCTCTAGTGACCTTTACAAATGACTCACTTTTCGTAAGTGAGATGATAAAACCAGGGAGGTTCTGGTTGGGAACCCACTCACCACCCTGAGGAATAGCATCATGTATGCGGCTAATAGCCACTAATGGCCACTGTCCCATCCCTGGGCAGTGTCACCTTCTTCTGCTGGCTGGGTAGAGGCATTCAGAGATGGTGAGGGGCAGGAGGCTATTCTACATTGGGGGAAAAGGCTCTGTCACCACCGCCCTGCTGGGGAGTGGAGAGAGGAGGTGAGCTGGGAACATAACCACGCCAGTTGTGGAGCTAATCAAAGGCTTTTCCTTGGATTTTCTTTAATGGGAAATTTAAGGAAAAAAACCACAAAACCCACACCCAAATTAGGATGGGCATGTCTGCTTGACCTGCTAGCATAAAAAAAGTGAGTTTCTGGGCCGTTTTGGGAAATGCCATTTATTTGTCAGGGTTTTGGTGCAAATTCCTGGCTCTTGCTAAAAGCAGAGCAACACATGGAGTTTTGTAAGCTGTTACGCTGAGATGTGTATATATTGGGGGGTGGTATCTGCATGGCTCATTTTGGGCATCTCCTCTTTTTGGTTGTTTCTCACCCTTTGCACTCTCCCCTTCATGGTGTCCTCCCGGTTGGATGGGGGGGGTGTGTCCTGCCACAGCCCCCTCTCCTTCCAGCCACCCTGGAGCCCCAGGACTCATTTGGAGGGTTGCAATGACCTTGATGCCTGGTGCTTTTGAGGCTGCATATCCCCAACACCCCTTGGACCCTAGGCTCCACTTCTCCAGAGCATCCAGCCCCCTCCCAGACAGCTACCCTGGGGAGGCCAGTGCTCAGGGGCAACCTGGAGGGTGACTTGTTGGTTTAAGTCCCAGCTCTGCCATCACTGAAGCCACATCCAGAAGGGCAATTGCCTCCTCACCCTGAAGACGGCAGGATGAGCTCTGAGTTTTCCTCCTGCGCTTAGCTGCTATGGTGATGAGTTGCTATAGAAACACATAGTTAGCATTATTATTTATTATTGAAAGGTGCTTCTTTTCATCTCTTAAACGTAGAGTCGTGCCAGAAAGAGCCCGATGCTGGGTGTGGGGTACTGCCCACCCTGTCCCCACAGGTTGGTGGGTTATGCTTCCCGGCGAGCCAGGCTTTAGCCACGCTGGAGGCAAGCAACCGTGCTGTGCTGGCCCAGCAGGCTGATCTGGTTAAACAAATCCCTCCAGTATGTTCCCGTCACAGGTTCCTTCCTTCGTCAGATCCATCCTTTGGAGGGGGATTTGAGTGAAGCGTTTCATTATAATGAGCTTAGTTATTTCCAAACTAGTAATCGCATGTCACCATTTGGTGCAAAGGGTTTGCATTAAGTTCTGTAATAATATGTCTATTCATCCATCGCAAATACTATATTCACAGGACCTTGTAGTGATTGCCTGGTAAATACCTTCTCTTATCTCTTTGCATGCGCTGCTCCTTGTTGTTTGCTGAAGTCCCCGCACTCTCTGCAAACCCATCCCTCTGTGCTGGGAGGCAGGGAAGCTCCTTCGGTGCTCCTGTCCTGGGCTTCTGCTCTGCCTGAGCCCCCCTGCAGCTGGGCACCCGGCCAGGCTGTGCAGGGGAGGCCCCTCCAGGGCTGGCTGCAGCCTGCAAGATGCCAAGCAGAGCAAGTGGTGCTAAGGTTTCGCTCTGCCTGCCCTAACTATTGATTTCCAGCTGCTGTGGGTGGGACAAAGCCTGCTTTGGGGGCTCCTTTTGCTCCCCAGGAATGGGTGCGAGGGGTAGGAGCAGGTATCTTCTGTAGGCTGGGTGCTGAGCAATGCTCTGACTGAGAGTTGCCGCAGGGGGTCCTGCAAAGGAGCCCATTTATACGTCTCTCCGGACACATCCATTGGTTTTGGGAGTGCACAGCTGGGAGGTAAGAGCAGGGATGCAAAGCCAGATGCCTGGGTCCCCTACCTGCAGCCACCAGGTTCATGGCTTCCCCTCGAAGCTGGCAGCGCTGCAGAGGTGCCTTTGCAAGGAAACCTCCCTCCATCCTGCTGTCCTTCACACCCTGGCAGCCCTGAGGATGCTGCAGCCGCTGTGGAAGGAGTGGCTTGGTGGGGCCAGGAGGTGAACGGCTGGGAGGATGGAGGGATGTCTGGAGGCACTGGGAAGAGCGGGGCTGCTTTCCTCCTCTGGCTGGGGCAGGTGCAGTGTAGCCTGGAGGTGGAGGGCTTGGCTTTGCTCGCAGCAGGGATTAGGTGTGCAGTTCTTCCTTCTTCCCCTCCTAGATCTAAAGGGCTCCCTAGAAAATGCCTGGTGGAAAAAAAAAAAAAGAAAAGAAAGGAAGAAAAAAGAAAAAAATGAAAACAACACAGCTTTTCTTGATGCAGAATTAACAACTCGGAAGTGAAGTTTCAGGGCTGGTCCGTGTAGCTGCAGGGGGGATGGTTCAGCCCCTCCTTGCACACCCTGCACAGTGGCTGCAGGTGCAGGGCTGGGCTCTCCATGCAGCTGCTGCAGATGCTCTTCTGGGGGAACAAGCCCCTGCGGGGTGGGATGGGATGCAGGAATGGCTGGACCAGTGCAGGATGCTCAACGTGGAGGGATTCATCGTAGGGAAATCTCTGCTGTTGCTTGCAGAGTGTGGCCCTTGAAGTTCCCTGAATTCCTCCTGGTTTCCACCTTCCCCAGCCTGCCAGGCTGGAACTGGGGAACATCCTCCCCAGCCTTTGAGGAAACAAAAGGAGGCTCTTTAAAGCACCCCCTCGAGCAGGAATAAAACACCTTCCTTTGCGGAGCCTGTTTAATCGCTTGAAGTCAATCCCTTTAGGCTTTGTATTTTCCTTCTTGGAAGCTGTGCTCCCTGCAGAGAAGAGAAAAAAACACCCGGGATGCAAGAGCAGGGCTGGGGGGGGAAGAGGGAGGGCCTTCCTGGAAAGTGTAGGTTGGAGGTGGATAGGGGAGGTCCACTGTGGGGGTCTAGAGGGCTGAATGCTCACCGTCACTCTGCCAGAAACCCCTGCAACCCATCCCGCAAGTGTGGTGTTCAGTCGTTAGTGTAGGGTCACATCCAGCCTGTGTCTGTGGTATTGATGGTTGGGAGCACCCTGCTGGGGTGGGAGATGCTCCTGCATGTCCTGCGTGTGCCAACCCCTCCCATACTTCTGCTGCAATGAAGCATAGCACTAAGTGGGACCTCCCCTAAAGGAGGGAAGCCGGCTGTGCAAATGAGAGCTTGCTATGTTTTGGTAGGGTCACTCATGTTGATGTGGGCCTGCAGGGGTCATGTTTTGCTTCTATGACCCCTTTTTCTCTACCCTGAGCTGCAGCCAGCAGCTTGGATACCGGGTTGTGACACTGATGCATTTGGAGAGAAGTCATCCAAGGGATGGCATGGACTTGACGCTGGTGTCGGATGCCCCCTTGGATCCCACCAGCCGTGAGACCATCAAGTCTCAGGTTTCTCTCCAAATCCCTGCAGAGAGCAGAGTTGAGCTCAGAGCTGAACTATGAGCATCTTTGCAGCCTCCATCTTTCCCTGCCTGGCCTCTGCGATGGCTCCAAGAGATCAGGAGCTTCCCACCTTGGCCCAGCAAGGGCAGGAGGCATGGGGCATCCTTGGAGCTGCACCCCTCTGCCTGGGTAGAGGATGGAAAAGGGAAGGGAGATAGGCAAGCCATGTGCAACAAGAGCTGGGTGCTAAAACCAATGCCTCTCAGAGCCATTCAGGAGGGTTTTTCTCCTCCCGTATAATGGAGTTGCTGCCCTTGCCTGCCTTAGCAAGGCAAACAGCTCAAAGAGATGCTTCTGAATGAAAGTAACAACTTTTAGGACAAATTTCTCTCTGCATAATATCTTAGAGAAAGCAGGAAAAGGAAATGGCAAGCAGGCATAATTGGGTAAGTATTACCCATTAGGAAGGGGAAGGAGCTATCAAGTCAATTTCCATTTCCTTCTTATTTTACATGCCTGATTTTTCCGCCTCTCCAGGAGGCGGTGTGTGAAGTAGGTCTCTCCTTAGCTTGAGAAGTAAATAATCAGAACATGATGCGCTCCGAAGCTCTTCCCAAAGCTTTCCAAATCTGGACTAAGCTGAGGATTTTTAGCATCTTCACAAGCCTGAGCTTTCCAGCATCCGTGAGACCTGGTAGGGACTTATTTCCCACCTTCACACTGGGAACCCAAGGCACAGGCAGGCAGCAGGGCTTGTGTCTTCTCATTGTGATCTGCTTGTCTGTACATATTTCTCTCTGTTTTACCTATTCTGCATGGAAGTAGAGAGAACTCCTTGTCTCCTGGTTGCTTCCCAGTGTAAACCTGGGTGTTTGCAGTGTGAACCCACGAAGGCACCTTCTGCTGCACTAGGAAGTGCGGTAGGGCTGAGTCCCCCCAAACCACCACCAGGTCCACCCCTACCTCCCCCCAGCATGTCCTTGTGTCCTCCTGGCCATGGGACCCACTGCTTTGCTCCCATGTACCCAAGATTGTTCTCCCGGCTTTACCCTCTGTTACCTCTTAGGATAACACATCGCAGCATGGGCTGCAATTACAGAGCCGTCGGCGGGTGCCTGTAGCACATTTTGGCAAGGATGCGGGATGGCTTGTGCACTAGCCTGCAGGAGAAGCTCTTACCTCCCCCCTTGCCTGCTCCGGAGTCTGTAAGTGCTGTTATTAAAGGCTGTCGGGAACTGCTGTCATTGACTCAGTCAATGGCTGACACAAGGCAGCCCTCAGACTTTGACTCATCTGCAGCTCATGCACACACACACATGCACACACACACACTCTCTCTCTGTTATGCATGAGCCAGGGAAAAGACAGATTCTCACATGCATCACCCTTTTTCCAGCTGTTTGGGCCCTTTTTTGCATTCATTTCAGAGAAGAAATCTTGATTGTCCTACAGTGTAAGAAAGACATTTGGGTTGCATCATACTACCAGCACGTGCCCAGCTCTCTCATTCATTTGTAGTTGAAGTTGGGGTCCCTTTTTCCTTAAATACAATGACACACGTGCATCTCTCTCTATATATACTTGTGTGTATGTTTTATACATATACATAAAAATACACATTTATATGCACATTTCTACACACAAATGCAAAATACACATGGTTAGAAAATGACAATCTGTTCACCCTGCACTTTTCACAGATTGTTGCTAATTTAGCCCACAGTTCAGGAAAGGTCTTGCAGGTCCAGGATGAGATTTCTGGAGAAGGAAGAGCAGCCTTGCTGCACAGCCAGATTTTAGGAGGGATTTAGGGCGAGCGCAGTTCTCCTTTTTTCCTCCAACATCCCTTGATCACATGCTGGTGGGAGAGGGTTTTTTTCTAGCTTGTAGGGAGGAGAGGGAAGGGAGGAAAAAGTTTGAAGTTTTGCTTCACCGCAGAACCGGGAATAAATGGTGCAATCTTGGAAAAACCTTTGTGTCTGGGAATGCATCTTCCTGTGAGCTCAGTTGCTTTAGTGCTTTTCGGGAGGTGCTGGTACAGGCTCTGCTGATTGCAAAGGGAGTCACTGAGGGGCTGCCAGGGGTAGAGGATGAAGGTTGTGCACCACTTCTCATCCCTCCAAGTGGCTCAGCTGGAGCTTGGCCATCAGCACTCAAGTGGGGCAGCACAAGGTGCCATGAGCCTGGAGGAGATCCCAAGCAGATTGCGACTCAGTGACAATCTGCTTTCTCAGTCCTTGGTTGTTCACACACTCACGCTCATGCAGAAGTCTCCGTGGCTCCCGCTGGTTGATGCATGGGGTGCATGGAGCCACATTTCCCCCTGCCAGCAGCCTAAGTGTCGATGCAGGCTGCTTTCCTGCTCTGCCTCCCCTCCTGGGTTTGTCTATGTGTGGAGGATAATTTTGAGGCTTCTCCATACCTGCACAAGGATATGCAAAAGCTACAGTGTGATGCTTGAAGGCTGTGCTCCTTAGACATACAATAGTGAGTTGGAAGAGAAAAACACAGCCCCTTCCATGCAGCAGTTTTACTTGGTGGTTGTCTTCTCTCCTGTCTTGCTTCTCCTTCCCCAGTAACACAGGCAGCAGAAACAGCTTTATTTTATAACAAGCAAAAAGGTCTTCAGGTGCAGGTTTCTGCTCGCCTGTCTCTTCTCCACTGTTCTCTGCCAGTGTGTGACTTACTTCGCCACGCGTAATTAGCCTCTTCCAAGGTCTTGTTGTTGCTGGACTGAGGCAGGTTTTATAGCAATTGCCTATTCTCAAACACAGAAAAAATAGTCCCTTCCTCAGTTTAGTGTTAAGAGGGAGTGGTTTTTAAGCTGTTTTATGTTGCTGCTGAAGCGGGGTGGTCAGCAGAAGGGACCTAAACTGGCCCACGGCGATGCCGTTATGTGATGGGGAAGGTGGATGGAGGGGTGGAGGATGTGTGTCAGCCTTCCCACACAGAGGAAGGAATCAAATATCTGCCCTATATCAAATACCATGCTCGATTCCTGCGGGACCGAGTTATTGGTGAGGAGGAAGCTGACCTTCTCCTGTATTTATGAACTGAATGTCTAGTTTGCTTTGTTTTTGATATTTTTTTCCCCCTTCTGTTACGGAGTGCAATACTTCATTTCACAGGAAATAACATTTTCTTCATTTTCTCCTTTGGTGTGATTTTTAAAAAATGCTGCTCAAGATGAACAAGCTTTCTTCCCCTTAGCTTTTCTTGCTTTATAGTTGTCTTGGCATGCTGGAAGTGGATGCTGCTGCCCACGTCTGTGTGGGACCATTAGCTGCACTGGAGCCTGGGGATATTCCCCTGTCACAGCTGCTGAGGGTGAACAAATTCTCTTGGAGCTGGACAAACACAGTATTATTTTAGTAGTCACACTCCAGCAAGTTTGAGAATTAAAAGTAGTCAGCATTTCACTTACTGCCACACAGATCTATCCTTCTTCCTCCTGGCTGTCTTATCTCCAGCCTTCCCCGATACAGCTTTTTCTGCAAATCCTTTCCTGAGAGAGCTGGTCTTGAGCATCTTCAGAGCAGCAAGTCCTTCAGAGCCCCCTGTTTCCTTTTCCTTCCTCTTCTGCCCATGGAGAGCAGACTTTTGGAAGCTCAAGCTCTCCGTGTTACCTGCGCATAGGTCCCTTGGAGATATCTGAAGCTACTTTGCTGAAGTTCACAGGCGACTTTTGATAAACCTTGGCCACTGCATTTGTGTGTGTACATATATATATATATAATCTGTTCTCTCTTCCCTCCTGTTTTCTTTCTCTGTCAGGAATCCAGCTGTGCAACATGTGGCACTTGTAGGACTTGGAAGGCAGGAAGATCAAGCAAACACAGAGCTTTCAGCAAGAAGAGATAAATTTCCAGAATAAATTCAAGCCACGTAGGCCCAGCCTGTTTTAGTTTTAAAGCCCCACTGGTAGTGATGTGTGAGAGCTGTAGATATAAAGCCAGGGAGAGAAGAAGAGTTTATTTGTATTATTTCTGGCACCTTAGTAGAAAAACCTGTTCTGAGTTCATGGTGCTTGGCACAATGTTAGTCTGCATGGACTGTACCAGAGAAACCGCCTGTTGAGCGCTACCTTCGTGCATGATTTGAAGGCAAAGAAAAAAAGGGAATTATCTGCCCTGAATGAGAGAGAGAGTGTTGTAGCTGGAAGAGGAAAGTGCCAGATTTGTGGGGGTGTATGGGATGCAGATGGCCGCAGGGGAGAAATATCTTGTTATTAATAACCCATTGAATTGTGATAGCATTTTTACACCTGTGTACGCTGCCTACAGTTTTTATCCCGGCCCTCTGGTGTCTGGCAGGACCACAGCTGTGAGCTGTGGGCTCCCTTCTGCAGGCAGCTGATGGGGATTTCCTATTTACTGCAGAGACAGAGGACAATTTGGAGTTTGATGGGTCCCATGGTATTGAGCCATGGCCATGGACTTGCTGGAGCGTGGTTTGGTCCACACAGCAAGTCCTATGTTTCCCGAGTGTGTTTGCTGACACCGACCTAGCAAGGGTCAGTCTGGCAAAGGGAGTTGCTAGATGGGTTTGCTGCTTTTTGGAGAAGTCTGTGTCTCTACTTATCATTATGCTTTTGTTTTACTAAGGAAAAAAAAAAAATAAGCCCAGAAGCAGCACCTGGACATGCTCCCCAGGTCAGTCCTGATAAGCTCAACAGCACCTCGTACAAACCACTGCTGCATTCAGCCAAATTCCACCACTAACAACCCACACTTCATTTCCCTTCCTCTCCCCCCAGCCTTTTTTCTCTAGTCAAAGGACAAGATTTACAGCCGCTAACTTTTAAAGCGAGGGCAAATTTCAGCCCAACCTCCCATCCGAGTAGATGCCTCACGTCATTAAAATCCATCTGCAGCCACCCAAGCCTCTCCAGCCGGCCCCAAGCTGCGTGTCCCAGCCATGCAGGAGCCAGGGCAAGGCATTGTGTGCTCCAGCCCCTTACCCGAGGCCCCCGGGGGCTGGAGCGCAGATGATGCTCTCCACGAGCAGGGGGGGATGCTCCTGCCTCAAGTTGAAGCAGTTGTGACTGCATCCCCAAGGACAGGGGTGCATGGGCACAGGCTTGCATGCTTTTTACAGTATTTGAGACTTGTGCAGCACTCAAAGTGCAGCTGTGGGATCCTGTGGGATGAGGGAAGAGATCAGCAGTCCTGTTTTGGAAAGAGGTATGAGTGGAGAGATGGAGGCAGTGGGAAAATGAGGGCAGGCTTGCCCTCTGAAATTCAGCTTGGGGGGGTGGAGGGCACACAGAAAACAGTCCTCTGTGGGTCTTACTCTTTCAGGACCTGTGCATCTGTTTTGTAGTGTTTCTTCAGGTCTTACAGCCTGTGTTATCAAGGTCTCCATTTCTAATGAGCAGGATTTTATGAACAGAGATGACCTTCCCACGCCCCCACATTAAAAATGCCCCTCGTCTCAGACACAGGTGCCTTTAGACTGTGCAAGCAGAGATGAACAAAGCAGATGGTGTTTGGATCTGGATTAAATTAGAGTTTGGGGTGACATTTTGCTTGCAGCTGACTCTAAGCAAACAAGTAACTTTCTTCTGGGTAGTACGACCCAGATCTGAAACCACTGGTTATTGCAAACCCATAAGCTATCTTTTGCAGACTGAACGGGCTCATATGCCTGTTTCTGGTACTGAGTTTTCTCTGTAACACCTATCCTAACACAGCTAATGCTTTGTGATGATGGATCTGCAATTATGAGGCTGTGCAAATAGCTAAAACAATTGCATCACCCTCCTTGTGGCTGCTCTAGGGTGATTTGTTGATTTGTTGATAGCACTAGGCATGTGTTCGTGCAAATGAAGGGTCAGATCCTGCAAAGTGCAGAGCACCTGCAGCTTCCATCCATGTCTGAGTGTCTGGCCCAGGGAAGATATTTATGGAAGGAGAAAGAGAGATTTTGCCTTTTGCAGGTGTGCTTTGCAGCAGCAGCAGGAAGCTGTCTACAAAGTGCCAGTGCTGATGGCAGCCTGACGGTGTCTCCTCTTGAGGTTTGTCCGTGTGGGAAAGCACACATCTAAATTGCGGAAAGCTTTAGCAGCAGAGTAGCCGGAGCAGACACCTCCTCCCTTCCTCCCCCCAGCTCCGCAGGCTGGGTGCCAGCAGTAGGACTCTGTGCTGTATCATTTCAGGACACCCTGGACACATCCATGCAGACTCACAGCTGAACACGATGACCACTGAACTATTTAAAGTAGTTTCATCAATGACACTCAAGTGTATAATGCACCTATTCTGCTGATGCTGGCAAAGTGCTGGCGGAGTGGATGGGTTTAAGACTGATGGGAATTTACTACTCTGGAGCCATTAGGGTACGTGTGTGTTCCTAAAACATGAACCAAAGGAGATGATAATAGAGAAAACCAGCTATAAAGAAGGTTCCCCTGGTGCTGCACGTGTGGCTCCGCAGAATACTTGTCTCGTCGCTGTGGCACTGAGTTAGGGATTAAACACATTGGCTGTATCTGTCTCAGCCATGCTGACCCTGTGTGACCTTGGCCAAGTCTTCACCTCCCTGGACCTCTGTCTCCCTGGGATCTTTCTAGACTGAAACTTCTGGAGGTGGAGACCTGCTCTTAGTAGCAATGTTTTGATCAGAGCCGCTGGTTGCCCTTGAAGCAGCAATGTGTTATTTTACTGGGGGGAGCTGGAAAGGCCCTTCAGGACAAGGTGTGATGTGCTGGTGCGAGCTGTGGCGGGACGGCCAAATAACAGCAGCCTCATCTCATTAGGCTCTGTGCCACCCCATCCTCTCATGTCATTCATGTGGTTTTAACAGATATGGGAATAGTCTGTAAGTAAGGGCTGCTGTTCCTGATTCTATTAAGTCTCATAATTTGGTAACTCACTCCAGGCTTTAAATTAAATGGAATGTTGAGAAGGAATTGGAAGGGGATAGTGTTGTTCTTTGCTCAGGAAGACCTCCTGCAACCTCTTCTCAATGCACATAGAAGGGTTAGGGAAGATGCTGGATACGTCTGCAACCATTCAGCAACTACCTGCTCTTTTTTCCTTCTTTTCCTTTCTGCAGTGGCATTTTTTGTTTTGATATGCATTTTCCAAGCTCTTGAGCAAGGCAAAAATGGAAATGTCTCCCCAGAACTTTAACCTTATGCAACTGATTTGACCTCCAGATTTGTCAGCAGCTGGAGGAAACCCGTCTTAGGGGGACTGGGAGACTCAGGAGCGGTGGAATCAATGCCCTATTCATGAGGTGGGGATGTTTCAGTGGTTACAGAACTTGCAAATCTGCAGTCTGCCCACATTTCCCGGTCTCTGCTCATATCCCTTTTCCTAAATTGTCTCTGTCCAGTTTTCTCCCCCTCCTCCACTTTCCAGCCTTCCCTTCCTTGTGTCGGAGCATCCTCCTCTTTTGCTTGCCTATTGGGTTAATTAAGCTGAGCTGCAGCCTAAGTCCATCAGGGAGCACAGAAGAGTTTTCCTCAGCAGCAGTGCTTAGCACCACAACAGCCTCCAGCTGACACAGCAAATAAGCGTGGGGAAAATCTGCTTAGTCCCTTCATCCCTGATGTTGAGCATGTTTTACTCCTTCTGTGGTGATAGCTCAAGCGCTGTCTGATCCATCCTGGAAGCGGTGGAAAAGGCAAAATCTTTACTTGCAATGTATGTATTATTAGATGCTGTAACTTGGTCAAATTTAGACAGACTTTCAGGCATGGCCAGAAGATCCCCATGACGGCAGGGGAGGACCTTCCCAAGTTTTACTACCTGCTCCAAAGCATGGAAGCTTTTCAGTAAGACAGTGGAAAGAATATAACCAAGGTTGAACACAGAAAAAGAAAATTAAAATCAATAACTAACTTGCAAAAACTTTTCTCCTAATTTAGTTCTCAGAATTGCCCAAGCCATTCTGAATGCAACTTTCTACAGCAATGTTAGCCTGAGGCAGACAGCGAGCTGAGGAAATTGTCCCCTGAGCGGTTCAGGTCTGTCAAAGTAATGAGGACCTTAAACCTGAGTCTTAGTACAGAACATGTCAGGCAACCTGAACTACAGGTGTTGCTGCTAATGCTCAGTGTAATTATGCATGCACACACTGCCCTGCACCGGGAGTACAGGAATTGCATAATTTTGTGCAAAAATAAATGTGTCTGTATGCTGTACAGGATAGATTTGTGTATCTCCTTGCAAATGCAGCCTCTGTGTGTGTATACAACATCAGCTCTCTTCTAATCTTGCTGTTAACAAACATAGCATGTCATTATCGTTTTACCCATATTAGCACAATTCTGTCTCTTGTCCGTATCTGATCCTGGCCATAGGTGTCCTGTCTAGCTCAGCAGTATCTTGAGACTGTCAAGCATGATTTGGAGCTAGTTATCCTACAGAAACAGCCGGGCAGGGCTCTAAGAATAACTTCCCATTGGCCTTTGTATGTTTTGGCAGCAGCTAGGCTTGTCCTCTGCCTTGCGGTGACAAAGTCACTGGAAGAGAAAATTAATAGCAAATTAGTAATAGTTTATCCATTTATTTTTTTTTTTTTTGGGGGGGGTGGTGAGTTTTGCTGCTGATTCTCTGCTGAAGGTACCTGTTGTGGTCTTCCTGTGTTGTCTGTAAAATGGGGCATCATGGGACTGTGGTGGGATAGATGTCAGAGATGTCAGACTGCTTTTTTTTTTTTCCCTCCCCCTTGAAATGCTTGCAAAGCCGCTGCTTATCAGGGCTGTGTCCACACTGCCTCATTACAGCTCTCAGCAGAACGAGTAGAGTCAATCCCCCTTGCTGCTGCTGGGCTTGAAATTGTGTCTCAGCTGGATGTCTCTGCTAGTGCAAGCATGGGGCTCTTCATCAGAGTCCTGTAGCTTCATTTGACTTTTGGATTGGGTGGCATCTCAACTGCCCTTCAGCCTGTTAAAAAAATCCAAGTCAAGTGGGGACAGAAGATTTTAGCCAAAGCATTCTGAAGTGGAAGTCCTCTAAAGAGCACATCTCTTGTTTGGTCTGATCTTGGGTATTTTTTCTCAGGGGGAATCTCACTCTGAACACAGCAGCTGCACTGAGCCCTGCTTTGTTTTGAACTTGACAAAAAGTACTTTTATGCCAGAATGGTTAAAATTTATAAACAATTTTAATGCAGTTTTTATTATATTTGTAAAGGAAAGCCAAGTAAGCCATGCAGTAGATTAGTATTGTTCAAAAAATGTCTATTTTGTGCTGTATTGTTTCATTTGTAAAGAAGAGATCGCGCTCTGTAGCAATCTGATACCTGCAGAAGATGCCTGGAATTGGGGCTGCTGAAATTTGGGGCAGAAGTATGGACTAGTCAGCCTTCTGACATCTCTTAAAGATATCTTCGCAAGCCCGTGGAGTCAGCAGAAATAGATTACTTCAGCTAACACATGCAAGTTATGAACTAACCAGATTGGGACCTGATTGCCCTAGGTGCTACAGAAACATGGAAAAAGACTGTCCCTCATCTGACCTGCTCAAGGGCTGAAAGGCAGAGGCCAGTTGCTGGAAAAGATGTCGTGTAAAAGGCAGAGTGATAAAATAAATGGGCATGTATCTGCCCAGGAGGTTCATGGGTGCATAAAGACCCACCCAGAAGCATTTAGGAATTTGGTCAGAGTTAGTAAGTGGAGAGAAAATGAAACAAGGAGATGTCTAATATTTTTCTTCCATAATCTCCAGTACAGATGTCGCTATAAAAATATTGCTAATGGTTGCAGTAAACGGAAGCTTTCCTTTAGGTTTGGGAGAGCAAATGCCAGTCAGCACTACTCCTTCCCGTTAGTGATAATGTGTGTGTTGGACTCAAGATCTGGCTAAGATTTGAGATGGTCCAGCCATCCCTGTTTTATGGCACTGTATTCACTCATCTGCTCTCTTTAGCCACTCACATGGGAAGCTGAAGATGAAGAATTTGTTGTACAAGATCTTTTCACTGGCCCCATCCATGGCTAGTGGTCGGTGCTCCAAAACAAGTTGGATACCTGCCATAAATGAAAGGAGGAGGTTTTATGCTGAATAAAGCATAAAAGGAGACTCTGTTCTCACCTCTGCTGCAAACCCTGCATCACTGAAGAGAAATCATCACACCTCTATCTGTCTCTTTCCTCCCAGTAATATAGTATTGTTAATAGCATTTTCTTTATGTTCCTACTCCTGCTGTGTGTTCAGCCTATTTCCGACTGTAACGTTTGGTATAGTTGCAGGATTGATGGTCCTTACTCTAGAGGATCCCAGATCTCTGTGAGTACAGGGCTGTGCTCTGCATTAATCACATTGGGCTGGCCGGTTATACACTCTTCATTTGAGAGAACTTCCCATACTCTCTGAACCATCAAGTACTGATCAGTGGTAACTGAAGCTCATCTGGTCTGCAGATAGCCTGATCCTATGCAGCAAATCCACTGGCTCTACATCCCTATGAAGCTTTATTTCCAAACTTTATTCCCCATCCCGGTATCGTCTCTGATTTTCCCAGTCCTGTTGCTTTTACCCTGTGTCTCTCAGGCTGCTCTGCTCCAGCTGCCTTTTGAATATGTAGTGAAATTTCAGACTTTGAAGACTAGGGATTCTCTCCTGGCTTCTTTGCAAGTGGTTTCCCCACCTCCAAATATAGATCTTGGTGCTCCAACAACCAATAGATCAAGGTCTAGAGGTTTTGTTTCTTTCCTTTAAGTCCCATGTTTTATCCTTGCTGGGTTCTCATGTAGATCTTGAGAGTGAAATAGCCAGTGATCACAAAGTCACTGTGAATACGGAGTTACTCTCTGTGCCAGGCTTTCAGGAGACAGCTGAAGTATGGTCTCTGTCTTACGAGATTTGGCTCTTTGTGGATTTATACAGTGCTAATTACAAGACTTCAGCCTGAGAGAGAGGACTTGTGTCTCACAGATCTTCCTAAGATTGCAAAACAGGGGGAAACATCCACCCACTGGCATTCAATGCAACATAAACTGTGCTATACAGCCTCAGCCAACAAGAAAATAGCTGCCTGCTGACTCACAGAGAAACCTGGGGTCAGAGCCCCTTCCTTGCTGTTTGAGGATCAAAGTGGTGTTTTAGGGCTCCCATCTGAACCACGTCCAGAAAATTTAAAGACTTCATTTGGGTATTCTTCAGAGCCCCCAAAGCCTTGAAGGGAATTTGTGAGCATAAGCTTGACTTCTGAGGAAAGAAACGCCGTTTTCCTCAAGGCTGTCCTAAAATGCTGTAATTGATATACAAGCTGGGGAGACCTGCTGGGATGAAACCCAGTTCATTTTCTTTTCAATATTCATCATTCCTTTAGGGGCACAGGCTGTGTTTATTCCTCTTCATGTCTAGAGCTGATCAGGATCTCTTTACCTGTGAAGTGACTTTTAATTTCTTGGCCAACTTGGCACTGCCAACCCCATGAGAGTTGCACCTCAGTGAAATGCAGTAGAGGAACATTTTGTAGTGAGGAGAACAGAGCCCCAGGAGTGTACAATGGCTTGTAGGGGACAAGAATGAGACTTTGAAACAGAAGTCAACCTGATACTCTGGCTGACACTTTTGGCAATTCTTCACTTTTCTCAGTGCTTTGGACCTATATAGTCTCATACACATGTTCCTCGAGGCAGGATCAACAAAGTCAGGCACTGTTGTGACATGGTTTGCTTAAAATCAATGACCTTGTGCGCTCTTGCGTGCTCTTGCTATAAGTTTGTTTGTCTGGGGGTTTACATTTCCCCAGTTACTGTGATAAGGAATAATTTTAATAGATTTATCCTCGGAATACTTTCAGGAGACTGGGAAATACTGTTACCTGCCTTGTGGAGGGTGGCACTCAGCCATGGAGACTCACGGGCGAGTCTGCTCCAGAAAAGAGAGTTTAACCCTGGTCTCTGGTTTTGTAGGTTATTTCCATGACCTCAAAACTCCATTCTTGTTTCTATGGCACTGAATATTTGTGTTCTTTCCTTCAAGTCTCTGTGTAGCAAATTCCTGGAGGAACTGAGGAACCATTACAAACCTCTCTGCTCTCCCTCCCAAGCACAAAGGAGCACAGCTCTGGCCTGCTTTTGCTGATAGGAAACCAAGTCTGAAATGCAGGCAGAGACACCATCCACATGCAGTTTTATCACACGGGGGAATCAGGAGAAAAGGAAGAAAGTCCTACCGATGGCAAGTGTTAATCCCATCACTTAATACACTTCTGGCAGATGGACAGGTTGTAAGTTCGGGGAGAAAGGATTTAGCTGAAGTTAGAAGCCGGTCTTTGTTGGGGGAGCTGTCGACAATGTCTCTGTATGAGTTTTCTCACCATGTTGGCTCCCAAAGAAAAGATTCTATCCATGGTAATCAGGGTTTATTAAAGGAAGCCAGGAAAAAAAATCTTTAGCTGAGATTAAAGGGATTGTGTAGCTGCACTTGGTGCTGAATCGCCGTGTCCTGGCTCCGTTGCTGGGTGTCTGCCTCGTCAGCATCTGTGCCCGGCTTCCCGCATCCCGGGAAATGAATAGCCGTGCCTGAGTGGAGCAAAAGTAAACAGAGGAGCGTGCTGCCTGATTAACACCGGGCTTCATTAACCACCCAGCCCGTGCCATTGGCATTGCCCAGGAGTCCTGGGTGCTGTTTGCTTCCTCCTAGCCAGGTGCTGCCTGGTGGAGGACTCACTGTGCCCGTCCCACCAGCCACTGGGACCCCAGCGTGGTGTCAGACCCGCTCTGCAGAAGGAGGTGGTGGATTTTCTCCCACTCCCAGTGCTGTTTTTCAGCCTGTTTTGGTCCTGTTCTAGATTTTAACATGTACCTTTGCTCTGACCCCCTGGCTGGAGCTGGACCCAGGGCAGGTTTGCTTCCATGGCTCTTTGCAGCCAGGGTCTCATGCGTGCCTCCTCTTGCCACCGACCTTGCAGTGCCCCTGCTGTCAACATGTGGCTGTGAAAGGGGACCTGGTGATGTGAATCTGTCTGCCACCTTTGATGGCAGGAGAGTTGTGTGCGTGTGAGCCAAATGGGGAGATGCTGTCATCTCCCATGTTCACCCAGTGACACGTTCCTTTCAGGAACTGTCATTGCAGTGGGGTGGATTTGTGCCAGTCTCTAGTACAGGGACGTGACCATGGCTTTTGTGAGATCGTCAATCAAACCCGAATGCCCCAGGTCGCTCTTTCCCCTCTCCCTGTACACTTCCTCCCAAGTCATTCCCTCCCTCTCAATTCACAGACGAGTCCTTTGTGTCCTCTTTATTCCTGATTTATTCCTACTTCCTCAGCCATAGTGCATCCTTCTTGACTTTCTCTCCTTGAAAGCTGCTGGGTTTTGAGGATGTATTCAGCATTCCCTAGCTTTCCCATCTAATAACAGCCACCACCTGAGTTAAAAGAAGTTAAAAATGTTTCTTCCTCTTAGGCTTTTTTGCATGCAAACTTTTCTTGTCAAGGGCCCCTTCTCTTGACCATAGGGTTGCGTGTTGTAATCTTGGGATCATTTCCTGGAGAACCCAGAGCAGAACCAAGCTGCATCATCCAACTCAGTGGTCTCTAACCTTTGCAGGAAATGGTCAACAACAGTAAAGAAGTAACCATGCTGTACGGTAGCATCATAACTTGCTGTTCTTCAGGAGGAAATGAGTCCTTAAAACAAATTGTGTGAATTCAAGAAGTCTTATGGGGAATGTGTTATTTGAAAGCCATTGAGTAGAGACCCTAGTTCCAGAGGCAGGATTGTGGTGTGAGACCTTATGTGGGGGCTGACTCTGAGACCTTCCTCTGACCATCAAGGGAACCTTGTCTGAAACAGCTGGATTTGTGAGAAGGCTTCCTCTGCTCCAATTTCTTGTCCGGGCTAGGTTCAAATCTGGTGTAGCTCTACTTTTGGAAAAGAGAATGATATCTTCCTTTGGCATTGCTGCATGTCAGGAAGGTTGTGTAACACCACAGCCTAACCGTGGTCAGAGAAGGAGGTAGGCAGGGTCTCAGCTTTTTTATGGTGTGGGGCGATGAAGAGACTCACCCAGGAGATCCAGTCTTAAAGAAAAGCTTTTAGAGTATTGTTGTGACCTGTGGCATCCCCTCAGCACAGCCACTGCATGTGAAGGGTGCAGCAGAGAAGAGGGGCAGCTGTTCCTTCCTGACAGAGGAAGACAAAGAAGGGTGGCTTTCTACCAAAAGGTCTTTCCCTACAGATCCCTGGGGCTGTAGAGGCTGTGTGACCTTCCCACGGACCTTGAATATGTTGGTGAAGAGGCTGTTGTGGCAGGAGCCACGTAGAGCGGCTCAGAGGGACAGTCTGGTCTTGCACAGGAGCCCTGCATGCTGGGTCATGGCATCGCTGCTGGCCACGTCACTGGGGGGAAAGACAAGTGAGCCTGGTCATTGTGGGAAGGCAGTTTGGGTTTATTTTGGAAATACCCAGCTCAGAGCCTAAGCCCAGACCTCACTGCCTGCTCACTTTGGCCTTTTGTTTATTTGGTTTTTTTTCTTATAATTAGTCTCTTGTAGATCGAGCAGCCTAAGAAAGTGGGTATGACTATGGCACTGCATTATTTGTCTTCCCAGCTGCTGTGATTTCTGCTATCCAGACATGGGTAATAAAGAGACGTGCATAACCCCCTTCTCCTTGGTGCATCCTCTACGGGTTAGTACAAACCCTGCTCTATTCTGCAAGCTAAACAACCAGTCCTCCTTGCCTCTGCCCTCTGCTGTTACTTATTAATTAAGCCAAATTATAAATTATAGCCCTCAGAGGCTCAAGAACTGATTGGGACTCCAGGACAGAGGGTGCAGGGCAAAAAACATGAGCAGATGGGAGAGAAGGAGTGAGTGCCAGCAGTGTACAGAGAGAAAATCCAGCTCCTAGGGTCACTCAGATGGCTGATGGAAGATGGCAAGATAGCCCCAGGCTCCTGCTCTCCCCGCTTTGTCCCAAAAGGCTGCTCCTGTGCTTGCTTGGTGGCTATCGGTGCTGGCAGACTGTGGAGGCTCTTTCTACTGCAGTTGAGCATCTTGCCCAAGAGGTTCACTATTTTTGAAGCACCCTTGTCTGCCACAAAAGGGACTCCTCATCCAGCCTTCCTGGAGTTTCTCATTGGGGTCTCTCTGGTTTCCAGATCAAATCTGCTGTCTCTGCCTGGAGGAAGGTTCCCCTCACCACCCCCTCCCTCTACAAGTGACAGTCTCACCTCAAAGTCAATCATGAT
Organism: Ciconia boyciana; assembly: GCF_034638445.1. Taxonomy (NCBI): domain Eukaryota; kingdom Metazoa; phylum Chordata; class Aves; order Ciconiiformes; family Ciconiidae; genus Ciconia; species Ciconia boyciana. Next base: position 3,386,030 of record NC_132934.1, read on the forward strand.
TCTCTCCTGCTTGGGCCTCAACGATTTCACATCTGGAGTGTATCTCCTTTTATGTTGTCTTGAGCACTTGTTTTAATGGGCAGATTTCCTCCTGTTGTTGCAACTCTGCTCTTGGGTGCTGTGATGCCCTTTGGACAGACGGCTCCTGTTGCAGAAGAGGGGCTGTTCGTTACCTCTTCAGTCTCCAGGTCACATCAGTTCCCATTTCCCTGTCCTGCAGCTGTGCTGGCTCTGCAGGGCTAAGAGGAGCAAAATACAGTAAAATATAGGGGTAAAATAGATATCTTTTTACTACTTGAAAAGAATAATTTCTTCCTAGATCTGTCTAGTGCCCGATCAAACCAGTGTCTGTTAGAAATATGGATCATAACTCATAAGTGACGGGAGCCGGTGTTCAGGGTCACCACGTGATGTTTCTGAACACAGGACTCAAACAGGGACAGCTTCCCTCTTCTGCTGCTCTCTCAAGGATGGCCTCTTTTGAAAGAGGTATGGTTGTGCAGGGAGAGCTCATCCCATAGCCGCTCTATCTATCATAATAAAGGTTATTAAAAGCCTACGTGACCAGCCTGCGTATCCCTGCAGAGCGAATCCTCTTTTGCTCGCAAGACAGTCTTGCAAACTCTGCAGTATAAGCTTGATTTTATTAAATATTTGCTTGACCAGAAAGGCAAAGCAGAACAGGGTAAACACACCTAAAGTAAATGTGAAATGACCTTTGTCCGTCATCTATCCAATGCCTGCGGCTGCTGCGGTAGGGAGGGCAGTGGGAGGTGAAGGTGATCATACAACAGCTTTGAAATTCTGGCTACTGTGAGAATTTTGAAATATTTGGGGTGGCATAAAAGTGGTGGATGCTCTGCAAGCCCAGACTTAGCCTTTCCGCTATCAGATCTAATCAGTCTACAGGTCAAAAGAAGACAGGATTTATTCTCTTTATTATTTCTTGAAGTAAATTTTTCAGTTCTGCTGGCGTTAGCAGAGTGGCGCAGATTTGAAAAAGCTGTGAATCCAGACCTGTGTCACTGCCACATCTTCCTCCCTGCTGGGTTCTGCAAACAGTGATTTTCCCTTGCCGCCTGCTTGTGTGGGGCTGGCTGTCATCACCTTTGCTCAGCTAGTTACACCCCTGATTTCAGCAAAGCCACTCTGCGAGAGAGGTGATAGGACACTGGTCTGCAGGAGTGGAGCTGGAGTTTGGCTTGTGTCCTTTTTCAAATCAAGAACAGTTTCATGAAATTCTGATCTGGATGTTAAAGAGGGATGTGGGGAGGAGACTTGTGTGCCTCAGCCTAGCCACCAGTAACAAGGGTTGTGCCGTCAGCACTCAGCAAGGAGCTTGGCTGGTGAGACCTGGGCTGGTAGGACTCCATGTCCCACATGCTCTGTGGGGCCATAAGGGGCCAAAGCTGCTCTTGGTACAGAAGCAGCCCTGAAAAGGTGGAGGAGCAGGGAGCAGATGGATGTGTTGAGTAGGAAGATGCATTTCCATGGCACGGGGATGGGGCTTGGTAATGTGTTCACCAAATTACAGAAGCTCTTTGAACCCCATACTGCTCCCACCACCCTGGGTAAAACCTGGGAGATTTTAAGAGACTGAGTGGTGCAAGGAAGCCCCCTTCCCTCTCTTTGGAAAGTCACCAGGCTGGTCCCTGGGTTGTTAGTTTTCCTACTTCATGGGCCTTTAGACTTTATTACTGTTAATAGTTAGGCAACCCCTTTCTCCTCAGTCCTCTGAGATGCCCAGGGGAGCTGTATCTCTCTTTTAGACAATGTTTTCTTGGCTGTGCAGCGGGTGGAGAGCAGTCTGGTGGTGAGAGCCCAAGGGAGGGAGGAGGCCTGGTGTTCTGTTTGCTCCGTGCTTGGCTGCATGCCCTTTGTAGATGTGGCTGTGAAGGCTGGCACACCACAACTCCTACATCTGTACTCCAAGCTGGACTGGCATGATCTGGAAGCCACAGAAAGCCTGTTCAAACAGGCCCAAGGTCTCAGACCAGAGCTGGCTTCTTCCTGGCAAACTTCAAGGGTTGCAAAAGAGCTCAGCATCCATCTGGACCTGTCACTGTAGGCAGGTCCCTGACCTTCTCTAGGCTTCGGTCCCTCATCCAGAAGAGCAGGATAATAATCCTTCCCCAGTCCTGTCTTCTTAGATAGCAAATACACAATTGGGTCAAAGTTGGCAGTGCAAACAGCAATACTGCTTGATGTTTCTAGCATTAGCCTTCTGCACTGCCCTGGCTTCTGGTGAATTTTTGTGCTGCACCATGGGGCACGTGTGTGTGTAATGGAGAGTAAAAGGGTGCTGATTTATTATTCTGCTATGTCATTTCTGCTCTTTCTACCAGCATCTTTTCTTTCAGGAGGGCTCCCTTTGTGCTGGTTTTAAGTAGAGAGCTCGGAGACGAGAAAGGGAGGATTAGCAATTAAATATGCTCTGATGATGGCATGGTTGTGAAGGAGGGAGGAGGAAGGATTACTCCATAGTAATGTACTTTTGTTTTCTTTTCTTTTTGCTTGTAGGACAAAATCTGCCAGGGAATTGGTGTTTTGAAGACTCTTACAGCTTTTAATCCTCGTTCCCTTGGGAATACAAACCTTTCTAATCATGTCATCAGCCATGTGGAAATGGACTTGCCTGGTTTCTTACCTCCTGCTATCCACCACAGTGTCACCTCTTGGTAGGCAGCAGCCACTCCATCCAAAGAGGCCCTTCATCACTTTCACTGGAGACCAAGCAGAGGGAAACTTCAACCACTTGGTGGTTGATGAAAGAACTGGGCACATTTACTTGGGAGCTGTCAACAGGATCTACAAACTCTCCAGTGACTTGAAGGTCCTGGTGACCCACCAGACTGGTCCTGATGAAGATAATCCCAAGTGTTATCCTCCCAGGATAGTCCAAACCTGCAATGAACCCTTGACGCCCACTAACAACATAAACAAAATGCTCCTCATAGACTACAAGGAAAATCGATTGATAGCCTGTGGGAGTCTTTACCAGGGCATCTGCAAACTTTTGAGGCTGGATGACCTCTTCAAGCTGGGAGAGCCCTTCCACAAGAAGGAGCATTATCTCTCTGGGGTGAATGAGAGTGGCTCTGTTTTTGGAGTCATTGTTTCTTACAGCAACATGGATGACAAGTTGTTCATTGCCACTGCCGTGGATGGCAAACCTGAGTATTTCCCCACTATTTCCAGCAGAAAGCTCACCAAGAACTCTGAGGCAGATGGGATGTTTGCATATGTCTTTCATGATGAGTTTGTAGCCTCTATGATCAAGATCCCCTCAGACACCTTTACCATCATCCCTGACTTTGATATCTACTACATCTATGGCTTCAGCAGTGGTAACTTTGTCTATTTCCTGACTCTGCAGCCTGAGATGATCTCACCACCTGGCTCCACCACAAAGGAGCAGGTTTATACCTCCAAGCTGGTCCGGCTTTGTAAGGAGGACACAGCCTTTAACTCCTATGTTGAGGTGCCCATTGGCTGTGAGAAGAATGGGGTGGAGTACCGGTTGCTCCAGGCAGCCTACTTGTCTAAGGCTGGAGCCATCTTAGCGAGGTCTTTGGGTGTTGGCCCTGAGGATGATATCCTCTTCACAGTCTTCTCCAAGGGGCAGAAAAGGAAGATGAAGTCCTTGGATGAGTCCGCTCTTTGCATCTTTGTTCTGAAAAAGATCAACGATCGCATCAAGGACAGACTGCAGTCCTGCTACAGGGGAGAGGGGACGTTAGATCTGGCCTGGCTCAAAGTCAAGGACATTCCCTGTAGCAGTGCGGTAAGTGAAGCCCCTAAGCACCCAACCTTAACCTCCTCATGTGCTCACAGATCTTAGAGCTTGGCTCAACGATTAGAACAGGGACCAAGGAACTGAGACTGCCTCATCCCAGTCCTGGCTCTGCCTCCAGCTCACCACACCACCTAATTTAACCAGTTCATGCCTCAGTTTGCTCATGGATGAGCTGAGGAGGGTATCACTTTCTGACCTCCCCAGGCATACTATGTTTGCTGATGAACTAAGCCAAGAGGCCTTGAAATCTTTAGGAGGAATTTGCCTGTTGTAGTTACTTCACTGTGCAATTCGTTAGGGGTGAAATCACATTTCCTTGTGTAGTCTTGTCTCAAACCTAAACCAAAACAGGACCTAGATAACGTCAACAGCTTGTCCTGGTTTCTGTGTCTGCTGGTGTAATTTATTTCCCTGGGCTGGAGTTGGAGCAGGATTTGTTCAGGGAGCTTTGTGAAGCCAGGGCTTTGTTTCTTCTAGGACTGAGAAGCACTGGTCATTAACCATCAAAGTCCCTCGTCTTCCGGTTTCCAGCCAGCTCTGCGTTGCTTCTGCACTGAAGAATTAAGGCCTGGCTGCAGATCAAGGATTAAATGCTGCAAGATTTAAGGGCAGGACTGGGGAGAGGTTGGTCTACCTGACCTACAAATGGTCTTAAGAAATTGTCTTAGTTTTTTCTGTTGGTTCACTAAAGTGTCATGGCAGAAATCTGCGCCAGCCCTGCCAGCATACGGCTGGCTTTGATACCATGCACAGAAATCAGCATTACAGCCGGCACTGCACCCAGGCTGCTGTAATAGCTGCTTCTCTGGGCTTTGATTTCCTTTCTTAATTAGCTCTTTCAAGTGAGAGGCAAGTTCAAGTCTGAGCAAAGGGAATATGGAGAAACACCAGAATACTTTCCTGCCCCATAATCTCAAGGCAGTCAGGGCTCAGGATATGGGATAGCTCCGGCTTTCCTTTGTACTCAAGCCTCCTTTGCTGGGGGATCCCCGCTGTTGTTCCTTTGCAGGACAAGGACAGACCAAGAGGAACGCAGATGGAAATTTCGTTTCAGGGAGTCCGATCCTGCCTTACTCTGCCCTAATTCCCCGTTACACCAGTGCCCTCAGCATCATTGCTTGACCTTGCACTGCTCTCATACTCCCACACTGAACGTGCGGTGGGACAAGTCCTTCATTTTAGTTGGGATCTCTTCTGCCTAGACCTGCAAAGCTCCCTATGGAGTATTGCACAGGGAGAAAGGCTGTGCCCAAATCTGGCTTTGATTTTTTTGTTTAACTTCAAGGCTTCTGCACATTCAAAGAGCTGCCTTTAGATTTAAGCTGGGAGCTTCCCACTGGAGTTTCTTTCCTGGGCTATTAAGCCTCTCCATGCATTTGCAAATCTGCTCTGCTCATGCTCCATACTAATGTTTGCAATACTGGACCTCTCAAATCAGGAGGTTTGAAACCTGTCAGTCACCTGGCTTCCATGTCTTTAGACAGGAGCAAAAAGGCCAACAGCTTTCTTGTGTCCCTTGGGTTGAGTCCCGGACCAAGAAGATTGATAGATCAGACTGATTTTGGAGGGACAGGCCTGCAGAAGTTGGGGAGAGGACAAGGAGCCAGGGACTGGGTGACACAGTGGGAAAAACTGTTAGAGCATATTTGTGACTGCATTTCTTCACTGTGAATCAGGGATGCTATAATGCTTCCCAGCTGGAGAAAGAGCCTGGAGATCCTTGAAGAAAAAACAGGAGTCTGAAAAGTGTAACTAAGTGGGCTGTCCTCTCCTTAAATGAGTCTACTTAGAGCTGCTGGCAAGCCCTGTCTGAGATCAGCTGTGCTGCCCGAGGGAAGAGGTATTAGTGACTTGGCTGCTGTAAGGGTTGCAGAGTCCAGCCGCTAAGCTTGGAAAATATTTGATGGTTGGTGAAGTATTTTGGAGCCTGGATATATGTCTGTGAGGGCCTCATCTGCTTTGCTGATGTCCTGCTTGCCAGCCATCCACCAGCACTGCTGCTCTCCCTCTTAGCACATGTATTTGAAGCAGCTCTAAAACCAATTACAAAGCCATCAGTGAGACTTTCCCTGGTTTTGTGTGGATGTCAAATATTTCTCTGCTGGTGCAAATAGAAGCTTAACCTGCCTGCGATCAAGGCTGGACCTGAACTTCAGCTCTGCTGCCCTGCCTTCGGCAGCTGAAATCCTGCTTGTGAACAGATACAGATGATGTGCCTGGCATTGAGCAGATGGGTAAAGATGAGCTGTGGGAAACCCTCACTGAGCATCGCAGAGAAACACTGTTAGAAGACATATTCCAGCCCTTCTTTGTGATATTAACTGTAGGACCATAGATTATGGAGCTGGGCTCACCACGCTGTCCTTGCATCTTGGTGTGTGGTCAGGTCTGGCTTTTGGTAACAAATATTTTTGTAATAGGGCAACAACTGACTCAAAGGGAATCCACTTGTTAGGATGCTTCTACTCCTGCCTTGGTGTAATGCTTGCTCAAGGCCACTTCAGGGCAAGAGAAGTCTCTTGGGGACCATTCCCAGCACAGCTTTCCTAACCTGCAATATGCACACAAATAATTACAGGGAGGTGGGGGAACGGTGCACTTGGCTGGAGCCGTACCGTGCAGATTCTGCAGCTTCTCTGGTCAGGCAGCTTTGCTGGTGCAGCTGGAGCTTGGAAAGTTGAGATCAGGTAGGACCTGGCAGCAAGCTGGGCTGGACACACTGGGTCTCACAGCCTTGCAGTGGGAGGCATTAGGTCTCCAGATGTCCTGCAGGGTTGGATGTCCTGGAGACTTGCCCTGGTCTGGTTTGCAAACCCAATGTGAAGGCAAAGGACTGAGACACACTTGTGTAATGAGCCTGTGCTTCTCTCGTGCCAACCGCGTGTGCATGTTGCGGATGTTAGCAGGGTGACAAAAGAATCTCCAGAATGGGAAATATAAAAGACCAGAGATGAATGGAAGATCCTCAATGTTCATTCCTCCCCTGTCCCTGTGTTATAGCTGTCCTCCTATTTCTTCAGCATAAATCAGGAAAAAATGATGGATTTTTATGTCTGGGCAGTTGATTTGCAAATTGGCGATGTTCACTCAGGTGATGAACAGTTCCAGGTAATACTTGTCTGGTTTTCCTCTCTGCAAATACAGTATAATTGCTTATATTTAAATAGTACACTTGACCCCAAATGCTTAGAAATTCATAAAATCAGAGAAAAATGAGGCTGGGAAAAAAAAAGAGTCTTATAAGGTCATCTGATTTGCCCTTCTGCCTACTTATAACATTTCTGACAGATGTTTGTCTCACCTGTTCTTAACCTCTAGCAATGGAGATTCCTCTCTCTCCCTACGTGATCTGTCTTTGCTGCTAGGAAGCTTTTCCTCATGTCTAATCTAAATCTCCTTTCTTGATACTGAAGCCATTCCTACTTATATAGCCACAGAGAGCACCTTCATCCCCTTTGGCTATCTAGCGAGAGCACTGCATGCCACCAAAACATGACCAGTTCTGTGGTGCAGTGTGGTGCATCCATGCATGGAGCATAGGGAGCAAGGCTGGGTGTTGGCAGAAGGAAGGGCCATTCTGGAGGAAACAAAAGGCTTCTTAAAACAGAAAATGGTCTTCGTGTTGGATAAAGAAGGCCATGGTTTAAATACGCTTCGTAAACTTTGTAATTAACTGTTGATATAGTTGGGAAATGCTGGATTTGGAGTTTTTTTGTTTTTGTTTTTGTTTTTTTTTTCCCAGAAAGGCAGTTTGGGAGAAGGACGGGCCATTTTGGTACAGGACTTGATCATCGGGGGATTTGTTGATTTTCAGTATTTTCAGTAATATGGAACAGGATTAACAATAGGTGCATTTTGAAGCCCGGTGACAACTGCACTACTGGGATGCTCAGTAGTGGAGGCAGGGGAGCCTTCCCCTCTGCCCTGGGGAGCAGGCAATTGAACTGCTGTGTGGGACATGCAAGCATGGATGAAGAAGAGGAAGGTATTGGAGACTGACCCCAAAGCAGCAGGAGGGTGCCAGGGTCTGCTGGGGAGATACGAGAGGAATGGGGATCCTTGCTGGAGTCTCGGCTTGCAAGGAAGTCCCAAACACGGTGTGTTGTTGGCACAGGATCCCGGCTGTCAGCTTAGGAGCTGGTTGCAACCCAGGGCCGCTATCCTGGGAGATGCTGGTATCCTCATCAGCCTGATCTGCCTCACAGCATGGCCTGCCGCTCTGCAGCCTAACAGACTCCAGTCCCTGAAATGAAAAGGTGTCACCTCCATCGCTGCAGCTTTTACCGGATACACAGCGCAAATATCTGTCCAAGATAATCAAAGTGTCTGTCCCCAACTATTGCCTGGCTTCTGCCTTTTGCTGGTATTTTCTTTTCCTTTTGGCAGGAAATGGAGTTTGACTGTTTAAATTACTGTATTCAATCTCTTCCTGTTTTTCATGGTAGTGCTGTCACTTGGGGGAGAAAAGAAATGTTTTCAAAGCTGACCAGCCAACAAAAGGCCCTGTGTAAAGAGCTGGGCAATATTTTTCCAACACTTTGCTAACAGAGGGCAGGCGAAGTGGGTGTTTGGGACTCGAGTCATTGACGAGTAGCTTGGCTATAAAGGCTTCCTGTGCTTCTGATGCTTCAAGACACACCTAAGTCAGTAACTCCCCAAAACAACTTTGCAGATACCGGTGCCTAGATCCCTGAGAGTCCTGCATCTTCTCCAGACATCTGTTCCTCAAGTGGACTCTGCTCTCCTTCTCCCTCCTGCTTTCCCTGCATCCCCCCTGCCTATCCTAGATGCTTGACGCCCACCAAACAAGCGCTGCTGTACTAATGGGGTTTAGCTGAATGCAGGAGGAGGCTGTGGAGGGCATATTGCTGATTAGTCCTTCCATGGATGGCTGTCAGGCATGTCTGGGTGCCAGTTGGGTGCACAGGCATTTTGCTTTGGCAGCATGAGCACCTCACTCCAGGAGGAATGCTGCTTGGTCCTAGGGGTCCTTGATCCATGGGCTCTCTTCTGCTCCATGCCACCAGGTTAGGAAGGGACATTTCTAGCTCACGTGGTAGAAGGGCTTTTTGTATGGTATGGGACAGTCAATTTGACTCCTGTCAAGGCCACTGTTGGTGGTGGGGTGACCACAATTTTCCTATAAAAAGCCTATTTCATGATTTTCCTCTTCCTCCCAGGGCTCGCATTTGTCACCACTGGTGTTAACAGGACACGGGTCTGACAGAGCACCGCTGAGACACCAAGATGGGAAGCAGCATTACCCCTGTTTTACAGGAGGGTTGACTAAGGCACAGCAAAACATAACTTGCAGCACAGTTGCAGCTCAGGGACTCCTGAATCTTAGTGCTGTGCCTGATGTTCCCAACTGTTGCAGGAAGAGGAAATATCATCCTTGCTATTGTGTTCCTCTCTAGCATAGGGGACAGAAAAACAGGGTCATTTAGAAAGAAGGACGTGGGCTGGAGCTGCTGGAAAGAAGGGGCATTTCAAAGAAAAAAATCTCTTTACAAACTAAAAAGCAGGAATTGTCATCTCTATCTGTCATTTCCCCCGTCATTTTCCCTTAAAAGGGAAAAGTTGGGGTGAAAAGGAGTGTTAACTTCTGCTTAGCCCTTGGGAAGAGGAATGTGTGGAAGGAGGTCCATGCGATACTGATGCTTTGACATTTTGCACACACAGCCCCTGCACGTTTTTCCCAGCTCGGCTGGCTGGTAAGTGAGCTTGCTGCTTTCCCAGGGGAATGACTCACAGTCACAGGAACGAGCTATCGGTTTCATTAGACCTGGTAGTGTCACTGCTTGCTAGTAGGGCTATCCTAAGTAAATCTCTGCAGGGGGTCAATGTCACTCGTGCTTGCACAATAGGTCTTTTTGTTCATCTCTACTGGATAGACCATGCACAAGAGTTTTGTGTACATGTCTTTAGCCTGAATTATACAGACTCATGTTTCTGATCCAGAGGGCTCATGGTCAGTTGAGGTCAGTTTTTGGTCAACTTTTAACAGTGCTTTCCTCTTCTTCCTCTGAAGATGCAAGCAAGAGCAGGAATCAAAAAAATGACACAGTGCAGTCTGTGCAAAGGCAGTAGCTTCAGAAATATGGTAATGTGTCTTGGGAATGCTCACTGGAGACTCAGAGATGGAGCAAACAGGCTTATTACTGCCAGATCTGTATTTGTATAATTGGTCACATCAATTTGTGTTGGATGGGAGTGTGTGTGCATGTGTGCAGAGCGTGTTGTTGGAAGGACTTGTTGAGCCCAGCAACTTTGACAAGAGGTGACAAATGTCCTCTTGCTGATGCTGGGAGCTGGAGTGGATGGAGGGCTTAGCTGGGGAGGCAATATGGACAAGGGGTAGGGTGCTGGCTTAGGGTTTCTGCAGCTGAGCTCTGTGATTTGTAAATCTCCCTCATGCGCCTTCCCATTCCTCATTTCTCCATCTCCAGCAGGCCTGACCATCATGTCCCCTGCAAAGCTGGCTGTGCTCTGGGATGAAAGACACTTCATCAGAGACAAATGTCATATTATCTTGCTACATGAGGCAGCTCAGGCGAAAGCAGAGCAGGGAGCTCTCTCCAGCAAAATGGCTGGTATTTCTCATGATTATTGTCAGTGGTGGAAGTGACCAGAGATGTCTGGGGCCGTGCTCCTCCGACTAATGGAGTTCAGCTGAGTTCAAATCTTCACCACGCTGAGCAAGGTCCTGGCCTCTCTGTAACTGGAATTAGGAAAGTCTCCCCACCTCTTCCTCTGTGAGGTGACCAGCAGGCTCATTAACTAATTAGCACTAATTCATTGATTAACATCCCTAGCGTTCATGCTAGGGACATGATGGTTGGGGTCTAATGGAGTTGCAGGAACGAGACCCTCCTGGCTTTTCCATTGACGTACGTGCCTATAGCTGAGCAGTGCTGGGTGAGCACTACAGGACTCCTCCAGCATCTGCATGAGCAATTAGTTCAGCCTGGGTATAGCTGCTGGCAACATCCCAGTCCTCAAAAGCCCACTGCTTATTCAGGTGGGCATGCATAGGCTAACCTGGTGAGAGCGCATTTGCAGGGGCTTCTCAGGCACCACGTGGGTTCATCTTCACTTTTTCCTTGGTGGTGTTCCTTCCTCCCATGGGCTACCTCTCTGCTTTCAGCCAGCAGGGATAAGGACACTTCCCTGCCTCTGTAAAGTGCTCTGCACTCCAGGCAGGAAAAAAAGTGGCTTTGGAGGCCCTGGGGGAGAGAAAAACAAAAACTCTTAAGCACCTACATCAACTGAAGCTTGCACTTAAGGGATGTAAACCAGGGCCTAATTGCACAGAGAGGATGATTGCATTTGAGGTATTAAGTATGTTCCTCAGTATTAAACACCTGTCCTTGAAAGGATACTTCCAGATCAGTGTGCATGCAGAAATAATGCTGGCAGTAATTAATTACCTTCTTATCACACCCCCACCCTGCAACCTCTCCTTCCAGAATCCTCATTGTTTGTCCTGGGGGAAAAAAAAAAAAGCATGCTTTGGAAACAACCTCCTCAAAACCATTTATTTACTTCGCAAGCATAAAGCAAGAGGAAACCCTATGCCTTTAAGTGGCCGGGTGCCAAACCCATGCACAGTGCTGTTCTCTCCTGGCTCCTTGCGTCTGGTTGACCCCGCTCACACAAAATGTTCATTGAGGACAGAGCAGGGCCCAAGGCTGCTGAGTCGCTGTTGTGTCTGAGATATTTAAGGCACAGCTCCCTCCCCCACCATCAGTCCCATCTCTGGACCATGTTGGCTCTGCCTGAGCAGCTCAGCATCTCTCAGGTTCTGGTGGTCCCCCAGTAGCTGCTTCTGCAGGTGAGCAAGGTGCCAGCTTCTCCATCACTGCTTGTGCCATTTGCCTGCACTCCTTGCCACATGGACAATTAGATTTGTTTCTGGGAACTGATCTTTGCTGCTTCCCCTGCCAGTGACCCAGGCTGTTTTCTTCTGTGGTCGAACCCTGCGGTTGCCAGTGGCTCAGCCTTGCATTTTTGGAGGGCTCCATATGATCTCGCATTCTCTTCCACGCCGGGAGATCAGCTACTTCGCAAAGCTGACCTCGTATTGCCTCGCTAGGAGGTCGCCTTGCAGGCCAATGGGAATGCTTGTGCAAGAGTTGTTTTTTTTTTTAAAAGCAGCAAGCAAAACCCAGCCATCCTGGAAGAGCCAGAAGCAAAGTGACTGCAGCTCCCTTCGTGAACCCAATGCTATTTAAAGCACCTCCGGACTGGGGGCCGCTAAGCGCGGGAGTTTGTACAATAACCGTTCTGTTGAGGAGGGGGTCGTGGGTATGCTGGATGCAGCATTGCTTTCTGGGCCAAATCCTGCACAGACCGTTTCTTGCTTGCCTGATGCAAGTGTAGCTATCAGGGTAAAAAACAGTGCAGGGTCTGTCTTAGTAGCTGGAGAATCAGCAAAGATGTTTAGCCTCTGGGAATGATCTGATGCGCGTGTCTATTTATTTTATATTCCAGCACACACGTAACATAAGATTTATTTTTTTTTCCCCTGAAATAAGCATGTTTCTCTATTTATCCAAATTGCATGGAAACATGGCTCCCCATTTTACCAGGCAGGATAATACAGATGTTGGAAGTATCCATCCTGAAGACTGGCCGGTGTGAAGATGGAGACAAGAAAGGCTCTTGTACCTACAGAGATGTCCAAATCTCATCTGACCATATTTTTGCTCCAGACACTCCCAGCCTGGCATCTGCATGACTATTCTAGTGTGGGATATAGTTTTTGCTGTAAGTTTGCTTGAGAGGCATTTTATTAACACTGGCCCAGTCTTTGGGTAACGTGACAACAGCTTTGGGACAAAATGCAGTGTTTGCAGAGCCAGCGTGGACCTGGCTGGGTAGATATGTCCAAGTTCAGGATGGAGCTGAGGACCTAGGTGTCCTGCACACATCCGCCTCCGAACTATCCTTCTCTTCAGCTCTGCTTTGTTGCACAGATAAATGTCAGTAAGTGGATGAATGTGGCTTGCTGAAATGCAGACCTTTGTTGCATCTTTCTCCTGCAGATAACTACATGACGCGTAGGACCTAACATCTTCCCTGTGCCACCAGCACCCAGTTGCTTCAATTTAGGAGCTAGTAAACATTGCAGCCCCAATGTTTTCTGCTTTATGGTGCAGATTCTAATAATATTTTAAATATTTAAAGAAATACTTGAAAGAAATATTTAAAGAAATACTTGCAGGAAAGGCAAAACACCCAGATATGCATGCAACTAAATGGTAGCACTGCAGAAAGAGAGACCTCTGCTTCCTCCATGCAGTATTGGAGCTGGCATAGCTGATAGAGCATGTGGGTGACATTAGATCAGTAGGAACAACATCGTATTTTCCCTGTTTCAATGTCATTACCCCGTCGTTGTCAATGTTCCAAAATATAATGGGATTTGTTCAGCTGATTTATCCTGTAAACAAGCAATATGAGCCAGGCGTGTATTTAGACACACAGAGAGAGTGGGAGATGCAGAGTGAGGGAGCGTGCAGAAGGGAATAATAAAAATGTACTCCTCCTAATGAGGGAATGACCCAGCACTTACCAATGGGTTGGGGCTATTGGTCAGGATCCTGCGCCAAGAAACACAGGGCTGTAATTGTAATGGTGTCCCTGCTTCTGAGGGCCGGCTGCAGCCTTCCGCTTGCACAGTCCTGCTTTCAGATGCAGGAGGAGTTTGGGCTTAATGGTTTGAGTGAATTTATACTCGGCTGACACAAGTGCTCTGAATTCCTCAAGTACCGAGATCTGCGCAGATAGAGGCAGCAAGTGGGAGATTTTTCCTTTTCAGGGCTCGAGTGCTTTAGTTTGTTGTTTAAACTGATAACTGAGCTTCTTTAAATTCATTTTCTGTGAGATGATAGGACCAGACACGACTCGGTTCTCCCTGATACAGATGCGCAGGCCTGGAGCTTGGCACTACTCTCCGTTATTTGGTGAGCAAGCCGGGGCCTCTTGTACCCAGCCGAGCTCTCTCAGTTTCCCTGCGCTGAAGACCAACAGCACATACATGTTGTTCATTACAACACTTAGCTTACCTTCGCAGGACCGCGGTGAGGCTTAATTAATGCTTTTAAGCGACTCTGGGATCTCCAGGCGAAGGTGTTGTTTGCATGCAAAGCAGTGTTGTTTTTTTAATTTATATAGCGCTGTTGGTGTGCGTGGCACTTTGCAGCCCAAATGATAATTTTGTCTGTGTAACAAAATAATAATTATAGTAATTGTGATTCAGTGGAGAATCTCTGGTGGTGCCAGCGTAGGGGAGGCAGCTGGACTCTATCCGGCAAGGTGCTGGTGTGCGTCACTGGAATAGGAATGAGGGGTGCCTGGCAGCTGCCAGAAATGCTCCAGAAATGCTGGTTTAACCATTCTCCTGCCAGCAAATATTGGGAGATAATGGGCCAGGCACGTTGTCTGTGAAAGGGAGGACAGGTCAGCAAGAGAAGGCTCCTACACCCTTCAACGTTGCATGCAACAGACAGCAATGATATTGTTGTGGAGACCTTAGAAAAGCCCTGCAGCGTGGCTGTTGTGTCCATCTGGTGAAGATGGACATGAGAGTTTGTAACTTGGGGAAGGCAATGTCATTTTGTTAGGTGTCTCTATCAGATGGACGTGAATGAGAGAAAGCCGTGTTACGGCAAGGATGCTCAGGATTACAGGGCACAGTTGACAGGGGATAGAGCTCCAGTCTCTTCTTACACCTCTTTCATCACTGCAGTTGTTGTTTCCAGGACTTTGTTACGTAGACAACCTTTGGCTGATCATGGAAATGCGACATCCTTTAGGATAAAATGCAGCAGCTGGCGAGCACTTCTCCTTCTCTCAGAGGTGTCTTTCTGCCTACACAGAAAACCCCTTTCACCCAAGATTTTCTCTCTCTGGGACTCTTCCTCCCCATCTCAGCTACAGCAGCACCAGGGGAAGTCAGTGCTACTGTGTTTCAGGTGCGTAACACAGCTTTGCTGCTGGAGTATGTTTTTACAGAATTGCTCTAGCAGCTTATTTGATCAATACTTCTCTTTTGAAAAATCCCTAAATGCTTATTTACCCAATAGACCATGGCGGTTTCAAAGGCAGAGTCTCCACACTCAATAATATCTTTTTTTTGGGCTGTGAAAAATTTTAAGTGAATTTTTTAAAGCTCATGGAAAGCACTGAGCTGAGAGCCACAGCGATCATATTCCTCTGTTTATCCTTCAGTGCCTCATCCCTATGATCCTCCAGCCTCTGAGCCAGGAGAGGGAAGTTTACGGGACTGTATCCTTTTACAGTCACATTTGCTGCTCTTCAGGTCCCATCCATCCTTCTTGTTTGTAGGTACAGTTGCCACCTGTGAGGGGATGAACCTCAGCGACCACATACCTCAGGGATCTGATTTTCACCCCAGCTACATGGCTTTCTGTGCTAATACTGAGATTTGGAAATGAAACGTCAGAATTTGTTTGAGGAGGTGGAAATGACTTATGCAAAAGGGAGCTTTGTCTGACACAGTGGCAGTGTTTGGGATGTGGAACGTGAAGGCCTCCATAAATAAGAGTGTTTGTACTATCTCAGTCTGACACTGCATCGCTGCTAGAGGTACTGTCCCTCTTCCCTTCCTATATCAGGCCGTTAGGCTCTAACTAAGGCACTTGAAATATCACTTAAGTTACAATATCCAAACACAGAGAATGTAAATATCCCACGGGAAAATATTCACAGAATCACAGAATCGTATAGGTTGGAAAAGACCTTTAAGATTATCGAGTACAACCGTAAACCTAACACTACCAAGCCCACCACTACACCATGTCCCTAAGCACCTCATCCAAACGTCTTTTAAATACCTCCAGGGACAGAGACTCAACCACTTCCCTGGGCAGCCTGTTCCAATGCTTGATAACCCTTTCAGTGAAGTAAAATTTCCTAATATCCAGTCTAAACCTCCCCTGGCGCAACTTGAGGCCATTTCCTCTCGTCCTATCACTTGTTACCTGGGAGAAGAGACCGACAATTCCCAGGTATCTGAGTCTGTTCTACACCTTGTCTTCTTTATCATGATGTAGTGCAACTGTTTCTCCTGGCAGACGCTTGGAGGTGAAGCTGACATAGGAGCTGAGGGATATGGTGAAGCTGGTATCAGTACACCATCTGCCTATAATGTGGATTCATTAACCTCCTGGTGTTTCAGGCTGGATCCTTAATTGCATCTTCACTTGTAATAGTAGGAGTGTCTTCTATGCAAGTGACCAAGGAGCAAGTATGTTGTTTTGCTGAGGACAGTATTGCACACTTAATATCTATGACATGCTTTTCTGGATAGTCAGTCTTGGGCTTTCGTTCATGGGGGCATGAACTGTTTCTCTCTGATGCTGCTGGTGCTGCTTCCAGAGCAGAAATGCTGCTGCTGACCAGTCCCATGCCAGTAGTAAGGCAACGTGAATAGCAAAAGTGGGAACAAGATTTTGAGAACAAGCCATGGGCTGAAAAGCATTTGCAGTTGCTGCTCACTAGCTCTGTGTCTGTGACACAGGGTCAGCAGACCCTGAAAGCTGTGGTCTGCATCTCCAGGGTCTGCAGCTAGAAATAAGAAGAGCAAACTTACTGCCAGTATTGCTTAAATTTTGCAATATTGGGGTCTAGAAAATTTTTAGGGGTTCACTAATCAATGTACATTGTACATATCTTATGGCACACTAATCATTCAGAAAGTCAGGACTTAGAGGATGATAAATTTGTAGCAGCAATTACTTCTTACTCATAATCAGCCAGGTCTGCTGAGCAAAAGGCCTGAAGACTAAAGAAACCTGTTTGTCTCTGTAAGAAAGGCAGCCTCCTCTTCAGGAAATTGCAAATTTTATGATGTGGAGGTACATGGTATAGACCATTGGGAAGCCTTACGCTCACAGTATAGCAGGAACATAAATGCAGGCATAAAAAGTCTGTACTACATTAAGATTCTGCAGCACTCTGGAAACTTGACACCAGTCCTTGAACTGATGCTTAAACTACAGACCTAAAAACCAAACGCCTGTACCAGTTCTAGTCAATTTGAGTAACTTTCCCCCTGTTCTTGCGTTCCTGAATTATGTTTGAATGAAAACCTCTTAGCATAGTGGGTGCAATTTCCCTGTAATTGGTAAAGTTACTGTAACTGCACTGTCATTTGTATATGGTGACATGTAATTGCATGGTAACCATTGCTGTGGTTGCACAAGTGAAAAGCAGTGTGCAATTATAATGTATTTCCAAATGCTGGCTCTTTATCCAGCTTCCATTATATCACAGAGCACCCTGGGGAAACGGTACTGGATATTTTTGTATGTTGTTAGACTACAGGCTAACTGCTGAAGAGTGGGTTGGGAAGAGTGGGTTGGTTGGTGATCTATGCTATCTTTGGTTGGTGACCCAAGGTTCCCGTCTTTTTGTCCAAAAAATTTGCCCGTGGCTTTGAATTGCAGATGACAAAGGTCTACAGCCGTTGATGCTCACTGGGCAAACCCTCAGCCTTTTCCTGACCCACTGTCAGGAATGCATGTGATGGGGAGGGCAGTAACAGGCATCAAATTATGTGAATGATGTGGCACGAGGTGAAAGTCAGAGGGGTTGTCTCCATCCCGCACTAGGACCTCATAGCTAGACAGAGCCAACGGGCTGAAATGTGATGGTTCTGCTGAAGTTCACAGGACAGATCGTGGGGAGAAGGTCAGATGAACCAAAGTCCACTAGTCTCAGAGGAGTCAGAAGAGAGACTCAGAGGCAGCATGGCCAGAAGCAGAGATATAGCAGGAGGTCAGAGGCAGAGCCAATCTAGCTTAAGGAAGGCAAGTTACTAATGCTAGGGGTAGGGCAAACCAGCATCTAACCAGAAGCTTACCAAGCAGTGAAGCCCATGCTGATAACATCAAGAGGACATGCACAGGCAAACAGAAGCACAAGCCTTGGGTACCATACTGCTGCTGTTGGAGTTTAAAGACCTGTGGTATGCAGGGAGATGGTTTCCATCATTTGCAGCCCTGCTGGGTGGGGATTTATGGTTCACCCCTGTACCAAGTGATCTAGACCCTAGATTTCTAGCTTGTATCTCTTCAGGTACCGTGAAGATCCTGGTGACAGATTTTCCTAGGGCTTCCATCTCTAGATTTTTGAATATCCTATTGAGTAGGATACATGCTCACCCTCACCCTCACTCAGTCCTTGCAGTCAGGAAGGAAAGAAGATCTTGCAGTCAGGTGATGGAAAAGACCTTGGACATCTCCTTGCAAAGACTCAAATGCATATTACTGTTGATTTCTTATTGCTGTTGGCTCCCTGGCCCTGCTGGCAGTACAGACAGCCATAATGTATGTGTTCCCTCATCGTCTAGCGTAGCCAAGCCTGAGATAACAAGAGTGAGAAGCCAAGTACCTGCCACTGTACGAAGACAGGGCTGTTTGTTAGGCATTAGCTGTAAATCAAAGGCGAGACTTGGCCATTGGGACAGCCTTTATCCCCAGTGAGTCTGTGGAATTGCTTTGGAGCCTGCTGAGATATCTGGAAAAAGGCACTGGTGCTTTGATTGGGGAGGAAGATTTCACCGGAATGAAAGCAAGGAGGAATGAGGGATGGCTAATCCTTTATTGAAGCTTTTTCCAAGGTATGGATTAGGTTGTATTTGATTATCAGGGGCTGTTTCAGAGGCAAATAGCTAAAGCAGATGTTTAAGGGACAACTGCAGTTTATTATGAGCACTGTTTGCACTAGCCCGCTAATATCTGGTGCTTCAACTATTCGTGCAATGCCAAAGTGCTCACTTCTGCTGGGGAATCAGATGAGGACAGGGAAGGAGGTGTTGTAATTGGAGCTCTAACCCTCCTGCTGAGTTTGGGGGTTCTGGGGGCTCGGCGAATCCCTGGGGGACTGAGCCAGCACCAGCCTTGTAAAACCATCTTCTCCAGGAGGGCTTGGATGTGTTAATTATTTATTTGATAGGCTTAATCCTGGAGAAGGCAAATACCTGCCAGAATCCTCCTGTAAATCAGGCCCATTCTTTTGCACATCCTATTTCACTGGTGAATGTGACACTTGGCCACGGTGTCACTGCTGCAGATGAACCCTCTGGTTGCCGATGCAGGAGCAGACCGCAGCCTCTCACCAGCTGGCTCCCCCCTGCCCATCAGCCCAAGATGGAGAGGCAGCTGGTGGGACTCGGGAGGACATTTATGCCCTGGGAGCTGCCAATCATTCTCATATGAAGATATTTCGGATACTTAGAGCACCTTATAAACCTGTGTTTAGCAGCTTCCCTGGGGCAGAGGGGTGGTCAGTAATATTCCTTCTTTTGCAGGTGGGAATCTAGTGTGGGATGATGAACCGATTGACTCCAGTCCAACATCTCAATCACAAGGTCCCCTTCCCTTCTGAGTTACCTACAGACTGTGCTGTGAATTTCTGGGTTAGATTTTAACTGCTCAGGATGTGAGAATTGCTGATCCTATTCCTGCCTCTTTAGATCTTCCCTTTGCCCCTCCCTGATATCCCAGCTGGTGCGGCAGCAGTGTTGCAAGCAGAGTGAATTCATGTCCTCACCTCTGCTTTCATTCTGGAAAGTTGTTAACGTGAAATTGCCAAGCAGAGAAGCTCCACAGAGTTTAACGTGGCTACTTTATATTGCTGCTAGGAGTGTCTGGAATTGAAAATAAACCTGTGCTTGCAACTCCTGACCCTTCCATCATAAATCCAAACTTCCTTACGTGTTTCTCTTTGCTGAAGAAGATGACTGTATTTCTGTCTTTACAAAGGTATGTGTGCAGCTGAGAACCACAGCTGCACAGAAGCCGGGTGATGTTTATTTGTAGGGTTTCGCTTGCTGGCATTTTTTTGCAGATGATCCCCAGAGGAAATAACCCAAATGTGTTAAATGAAAATAGTTTTCATGTGGTGTGTGGCTTGCTGGCCTTGCTCCTATTCTTGTTGTCCACATTGCAAACCACAACTTTGTGATTGCTTCTCCGGCACCTACGCAACAGCATGTGAGTGAACATCACAACCTTATCTGCCCTCACACACCACTTCGCATGTCTCAGAGGCTAGCATGTGCTACGATGGTCCTAGATCTCATCTGAACTGTGTCATGTAAGAGAAGGTGCTGATTTCACTCTTCAACCTTGCCCTGGTGCTTGGATCATAGAATGGTTTGGGTTGGAAGGAACCTTTAAAGGCCATCTAGTCCCAACCCCCCCTGCAATGAGCAGGGACATCTTCACCTAGATCAGGTCGCTCAGAGCCCCGGCGAACCTGACCTTGAATGTTTCCAGGGATGGGGCATCTACCACCTCTCTGGGCAACCTGTTCCAGTGTTTCACCACCCTCATTGCAAAAAAATTCTTCCTTATATCTGGTCTGAATCTACCTTCTTTTAGTTTAAAACCATTACCCCTTGTCCTATTGCTACAGGCCCTACTAAAAAGTCTGTCCCCATCTTTCTTATAAGCCCTTCTTATAAGGAAATGTCCTTCTGTAAGTAATCTCAGGGAAATAAGATTAAATAAATGGGCTTAAATTTAGTTTTGTGTCTGTATGGGGGAAAACCGTTATATCAGCCCCATTAAGGGTAGGTCTGAGTTCAGCTGGAGCTGGGTCCAGCCTGATTGAGGAGGAGCTAACCTGTGGCAATTGGATTAATTAAGTCTCAACAGGTTGGAGATGTGCTGCAGATCAGCCACAGGTTATTGTGTTTGATGCTGGGATCTCTGGGTCTATATCCTCTTAGGGTTTTGCAGGAGGATGAGAGCTTATTCTGGCTATGTGAGCTCTGATATACATCTACAGCAATCATATACTCTAGCTAACATGCCTTGGCTGTTGATAGAGTGTGTTACAGAGGGCTCAGTGCTATATCCTTACAGCCATGCAGACTCAGACCTGCCTGGGGAGCAAACAGAAGTAGCTTGTATCTCCCTGCGAAATGGCACAGGCAGCTCCTGCCTGAGATTTGAGGTCCTGGGTCATGCAGGAAGACAGACCAGATGATTGCATGGGTCCTTTCTGGTCTCCAAGTGCTTCAGCTGGAGTAGTTGGTTTTGGCTGTGCTGCAGGGAGGTGAGTGTGTAGGAGGCTGTGCCACACCAAGGAGGATGCCTTGGACTGTGCCAGTTCTGCTTGATTGCTATTGTTTCACTGCTTGTTGATGTTATTTCCTGTTGTTTGAGATGGAGTCCCGCACCCTAGGTAAGATGCTGCACCTTGGTAAGACATCTGCTGGCACCACTGGGTTTTTCATCCTCTTGGTAGTGAAAACAGCTGTTTCCCACTTCTTGTTTTCCTTTAAAACCATGACAAAGCAAGGCTTTCTCTTATTCCTCTTTCTGCTATTTGTAGAAGGTTTGGGAATTTCTTGCTTTTAGTTTGAAATGATTCTTCTCTCAGTCTGTCAGGCTGTCAGTTTGAGTGAGACACATACACAGTTTTATTACAGCATTGAAACACAGATCATGTTAATTTGAGAGCTTAAGAGTTTCTGATCAAAGTGGGCCTGACTTCAAGACCTGGATTCTTCTCAGATCCTACATCCATAGGGTAACTCAGGTTGGAAGGGACCTCACAAGGTCATATAGTCCAGCCTTCTGTTCAAAGCATGATACATCTTAATGTTAGATGCTTAGGCTAAGTGAATCAGCTGGAGTCCTTCCGCAATCAGCTGGCTCTATCAGAAGGTGATCCAGTGCTATACGAGGTTGATTGGTTGGCTTGTTCTCTGACCCTTTCCTCTATCGATTATGGAGGTAGTTTCGATGACCGCTGTAGGCTACTTAGTAAGATTTCACATGGCTAAAGGTAGGTGAGATGGATCCCACATCAGGTGATGTGTCAGGTAGCGAATTGGTGAACAGAAGACTTGTCACACTGCATCAGACCAACACACCCCTCCTCTTGTTAGCTCATCTCTGACAGTCAGTGTCTCCTGTCTCGCAGAAGGATCTCGGTAGCGTCACTGCTTCAAACACGTTTATACTTCCTGAGTAATCAAGCCGCAGTTTTTCCATCCTGACCCATGTAATGAAGCTGTGTGTGTTCTCATTATCCACAGAAAAACTCAGCTTTTGCAAGTCATGCTGTCAGCAGGAGTGTCCTGCCTCTCTGAAGTGTGGTCATCAGCTTGGTGTTACTACACCTCAGATGAATTTGCCCTTTGAATCTGGGATGCAGATTTATCTTAGACTTTGTGCTGGCATTGTAGACTAGCAACATCCTGTCTGCTGCTCATGGAGGCTGTTGATCTGATCTGTAATTGCTTTGAGCTGGTGTTTTAGCTCTGAAAGGGCAGTCCACAAACACTAATGACTCTTACAGGCCAGAGCTCAGGCTAGCTGTTCCTTACTAATGGCTGTTTGAATTCCTCATAGGTTTTATGTGCTTATAAATACATTTAGGACGCATTATTCTTCCATTCAGTAAAATCATCTGTAATTATTCCCTGTAATTGCTGGGTGAGGATAAAATGAATCAACTATCATGCTTTTACTGCTTGTGAACTCAAGGAGCAGCACATATTCTAGCCATGCTTCCAGGAAGATGTGAGCTCAGACAAAGAAAATTGTCATCGTCCTTTATTACTGATATATGAAAACTAGGGAGCCTTCCTGTACAATTAATTATTGCCTTTCTAGGCCTTAGTCCAGCAAAACATTTTAAGCGGATGCTTATCTTAAAATCTGTGAGTGGTCACAGTGAAGTTAATAAAGTCTAACTGCTTTGGCAATTGTGTACTGTGATATTTGGAGCTTCATCTTTATGTCACTTATTCTGCGGAAATCTTCATATTGGCAACCTGTATTAGCCTCACCTACTGTCCAGATGATGCCTTAAGGTAGAAGAGTTGTCCGTACTGTTCTGCTGCTGCACTTCTGTAACTCCCTGAAGTTCAAAGAAACACCCTCAGAGATAACATGCATCCATATGCAAGGATCCCAGTGGAGCATCTGTGTGATGACAAGCCTGTTGAGTTCAAATGCAATAGGTGTTAGAGCTTAGGTAGCAGCATTAATGAACAGGACCTTTTCTCTGGTTGTTAGGGGTTCATGGGTATCATCTCCAACAAACCCTGGAAAGCTCTCGTAATAGCTGTGAAACCTTCCCTCCTCTCCAAAGAACTTCAGTGAGTTACAGTACCCCAGTAAGATGGATAAATGTGGATAATTTCCATTTCATGGGGAAGAAATGGAGACCCAAGAGGATGAAGTGCTCAGCCCAAACAGTGTGAGAGAAGGACCCAGGACTGTATGATTAAACTAACCCCAGGAACGGGGAGTGTGTGCAGTCACCACCTACAGCGTTTAATCCTTAGCATGGTCCCTACTGCAGATTTGGCCTGGGCTGACCAGCTTGCTCCCTGACAGTGCCTGGATATGCCTTGGGGGACTATGATTTCCAAGATGTAGCATGAGTGATGCTAAAGGATTTGGAGGTGGGAGGGGAGTAGTTATTTAGGTTTCATAGATGTGAACCTTACCATTGGGTCTCAGGGCCGGAGGGCAGGCCAGGGCCTACTTTATTTGCCAGTGCAGATTTAGCTTAGTGATTCTCATTCTGGATCCCACAGGAATGACATGCATACTTTTTTTTGACAGAACTAGGTATGTTTAAAACATTTTCAGCAGACTTTGTCTTTGATTGCTAGGTCTTGACTGGTAAAACTGACTGGTAAAGCAGTAGGAAAAAGGCTTAATGTAATGTATCCTGCTGGGCTGTCATTCAAGAGAAGCAAGTTTCCAGTTCTCCTTCTGTCTGTAACTCATCATGCAACTTTGGACAAATTTTTTCCACCTCTGTATTTCTCCAGTCCTGCCTTTGTTATTGATTTGTCAGCTTGCATAAATTATAGGCATGTTATGCAATGGTGTCCCTGCTTGGATGGATACTTCCCAAATGGCTAAAGAATTGGTGGCTTTGTTTTTTCACACTGTCTTTCTTTTTATTTATAGCTGTTAACAATTGATGACAATTTCTGTGGCCTGGATATGAATGCCCCCTTGGGAGTATCGTCCATGGTGCGAGGGCTCCCCATTTTCACAGAGGATGGAGACAGAATGACATCTGTGATTGCCTACGTCTACAAGAACCACTCCCTGGCTTTTGTGGGCACCAAGAGTGGGAAGCTCAAGAAGGTAAGACCTAACGTGGTCCTCTAACTCAAATTTTCACATTCTTATGGAGATTTGCAGTGTTGCATTGAGTGTGAGCGCAGTCCTTATCCTAAGGTGCACTACCTGTTTTGAGGATAGAAAATGTTTTGGTTGGCAAAAAAACTGTTTCACCCTTGATGGATAGAGCTGATGTGGGAAAGGATAAAATCCTTCTTCCAAATTGTTGTTCATCAGCAAATGAATGTTTCTGAAGTCAAACCACAGACGCAGCCACAGAAGGACTTGATGCAGTTTTCATCCAACAGATTTTTTTGTGTTCAGACCACCTCTAATTAAGTAGTTGATCACAGGGTATCTGTGCATGCTGGAGAAAAACTGACTGTGGCTGAATTTTGTTAAGAAATAGGATTCATGCTCTGCAGATCTTTCTTCAGAGCAATGTGACTGGACTGTGATTTCACCACGAGCCCAGCATGGGATTAATGGTTGCTCTGTTTAGGTGAGGCTGGGTGCTTGTACTGAAGGAAGAGCATTTTCATCGAAAGAAAGCTGTGTCTTGAACGATAATGAGCATTACGTTTATGGTTGACGCCACATAACCCCAAATACAATAAAGAGTGTATTTATGTTCCTCACTGTGCATTCTCACTAAAAATATGCCTGTTGCATGGCTGTAGCTCTGTAGTTTGCCATGTAAGGCAATAGTAGAGAGGCTTGAGAAGTGGAAGCTGGAAATCGTCTACCTGTGGTTTTCTCAAGGCAAGAAGAGGTATTAGAAGTGACCTTCTCATGCTAATGATGGGCACCGCCTCCATTTCAACCCCTATGTGCCAGTCTGACAATGTTTGTCTGAATGCTCAGCCTAGGAGTGTTGCAAAATATTATATGTGCCAGGAGACTGTGGCTTTGCCATAATAATGGAGATGAGTGAGAAGCTGGGAAGGGAGGTTGGGCAGAGCCTTGTGGGTTGGGTTGGGTGTTGATTCCTCTTTGAATTCCTCTTGCAAATAAAAACTTCCAGATTGTGGAAAGGAAGGTGCTATGAAAAGGTGGCCCACTATGGCTTGTGTATAGGATGGACAGAGCAGACAGGGAGAAGGGAGGGAGTCATTTGTTCATGGATGGTCTTAAGGAAGGTCTGAAATCTCTGGTTTTGTTCCTCTACCTGTTTCTTCAATTAAGAAGAAAATCAGGGTTGTAAATTCAGATGGCATTGCCCCTGTGCTGAAGGAGGCCTGCAAGGGGAACAGGATCCTGCCCACTGGCAAATGTCTCCAGCATTGTTCAACAGAGGAAAGGCTGCTGATGTTTTTGAAAATAGATTTTTTTTTTTTTTAACAGTCTATTCAGGCATATGGAAAAGGACCCAAATTGTTTTTTAAACAGTTGTAATAAAAATAGTCTCTTCCCCTGACTAATTAGTTTTTGCTTCTCTGTCATCTGTGATATCATAATAAACTGTTTAGTTTTCGAGTCAGTCTCTTGGGGGGAGAAAAAATGGGGTAGCTGAGATCTGAATGGTAAATATCCAAAAGACCTAAACGGTTAAGAATGACTGCTGCTTCCCTGTACTCACAAGCTCTAGGTTTTTCTTTTGGCTTCAGGAGAAGCAGTCAGACACAGCTCTGTCTTCGCCTTTGCAGGTCACGTTGCAGAATCCAAGTTCTGATTCCTTTTAATAGGGGAAAATAGGAATGAGAAAGCTTTTAGTGCTTTACGGAGTGTGGTGGAGAGTGGGGACAGCCTTATAGGGTAAAGAATGAGAAGAGGGGAGCTGAACTGGCTGATGTAATTTGAGAAAGCTGCATTTTATTCCCTTTTTCCTAATGTGCTGAATATTCTGCCTTCAGTAGTTAGTGCATTGGGTCTGTGTGTCAGAGCAGAGCTGGAGTCTTGGGCTGAGATCTTCCTTGGCTGAATAAGTCTCCACCAGAGAGGCAGAATGCAAAGCAAAACGGGGCTTCCGTGAACATGTGTGGTTGTTTTGGACCAGTTGATCCAGGCTCCTGGAAACCTTCAGTTCCTGCAAGTTCAGCCCCATCCTTGCTCTGACTTCTGCAATCACTGACTCTCCTCCACACGCTGCCCTGCTCCAGGGCTCCTGAGGGTATCTGAGCTCAGGACACCAGCCTGTTTTCCCCTCTGGGTGCCACACAAGGCCATTTTGACACTCAGTATTTTCACTTGACACTCCTTGGTCCCTGCCAAGGCTTCATGGACCTTTTGAAGCTTTGTTTTCCATCTTGGGTCATCAATCAGATGTTCTTGAATAAGAAGCAAGGGAAATACTGTATTGGTATTGCAACTCCAGCATAATCTGTTATGTTAGCATGAAGTTTGATTTATGTTTTAAAAAAAAAAATGCCTATGGGCAAATTGGAATAAGATTTGTAGAATAAGATGAAACTCCATGTACCAGTGGACAAAGCCCAGGAGCTGTCTTTTTTTTTTTTTACTTGCTGAGTCCTACCATGCATGATATGTACTGCTCTTTTTCCTGGTGCAGTGCAGCTACTCAGTCAAGCTACAGTGAAGTATTTTAGATAGCATGAAGAGAGGAGCTACTAGATTATCTTCAAGATACCAAGATCTAGTCAGTTGTTGGAAGACTCGCTGCAAGTAATTACAAGATGGTTTTGGAGAAACTTTCCTTATTTTTCCTGCAGTTTCAGTCTTCTTCTCTGTGTGTGTGTGTGTTTATATGAAAGATGCAGACCGTGTATCAGATTTCAGTGCATGCAATCCGTGAATATGATGCAAAATACCCACAGTCATAAAGCAATATCTGTTAGTTGATATACAAATGTCACATGTGTCAAAGGAATTTATCCAGTGGCACACAACTGAAGTAAAATATTGTGCTTTACAGAAACATGTCATTAAAATGAAAACTAGCAGCATATCAGGAATCCGCCCATGTAACCAAGACAACAAAGACAGAAAGAAAAGGAAAAACCAAGATAGAGATAGGGTAGGAAAAGAGTGAGTGAAACAGCATGACAAGATTGGCCCCAGCTATTTCACTGCCCCAGGCAAAATACATTTTGCAACCCTTGCTCATTCACATAGCTACATGTGCAGACCAATGGGAAGGCACTGAAAAATCTGTTGTAGAAACATGGCCTCCAATTCTGTTGGCTCGTCCACAGCACAGCCTGGCCCTGCAGAATGAAGATATAAATAGGATAAAAATGCAGAGCTATGGAAAAGAAAAATTCCCCGTGTCCATATCTCATGTTTAGAAACCAGAGCCATTGAATTAAAGGCCTGATGGGTGGTGGTGGTGTCTTGGGGATGGAGAAAGGTGGCCCATGGATTAAAGACCTGAAGGGTTCTGGTGGCACCTTGGAGATGGATAAAGGTGCCCTAGGGATAAGTGGGTTGGGAGACAGCCAGGTTCAGTTCTTTGCTCTACTAGAAACTCCTAGTGTACCTTCTACCTCATTTTTTCTCCTGCAAAGGGTAGGAAATATTCTGCTTGCTCAAAGAAGTGTTGGAGAAAATTCATGCACTAAAAGTTGTGAGGTGTGATCATACCAAACAGCTAAACTAGACATATCAGATGAGATGGAAAACCAGCTCCTGACCACTTGCGGGCATTAAAGATCCTGCTGTACTTTTTACTGAGAAATCTTGCAGTGCTTTGATCAGATCCCAGTATCTGTAATTACCTCCTGTGCTGGCTGGCCTGTGTTCTCTGCGCTTCCATACCACATTGGTAAGCATTGCCATAGCTTTAGTATACTCCAGGGTGCCTGGTGGGCTTCGTTGCAGAGTGAGTTCCTACATATGACGGGAAGTGCTTCGAACAAAACCTGTGGCTGAAAGTCAATTGGCACCCCTGTGAATTTTTAGTGATTTTTTTTTTCTTTTTCAGGAGATATGAAAGGCTCACTTGAGTTTAACGAAGGTCTGTTTTGTCTCTTTGCAAACAGTAGTGCAGCCAACCATCAGGAATGGGAGTTATTCCTGGGTATGTGCTTCCTACAAACCACTTTGCTGTAAAACAGCCAGGTGCCGAAATCCACTGGCTTTTTTTTTTTTTCCTTTGCACACTCTCTCATTACACGCTTAGCTCTTCAGTCCAGTGGCAGGAGAAGGCTAGAGATGTACCCATGGAGATGCTTTGCACGGTTTTGTATGCTTGTTTTGGATTTTTTTTTCTAG
Source organism: Ciconia boyciana (assembly GCF_034638445.1). Lineage (NCBI taxonomy): Eukaryota > Metazoa > Chordata > Aves > Ciconiiformes > Ciconiidae > Ciconia > Ciconia boyciana. The sequence continues at coordinate 3,414,131 of NC_132934.1, forward strand.
TGTGTCTGGCCAAATTATGTGCCACTAATACCTGTCATCACTAAGGGAGCGTAGCAGTATTCAGTATTCCTTGTATTCCTTCCCTAGGCATTTAATTTATGGGTCATTGCTTTTGTGTAGATAGTTTCCAGTCAAAGAAACACACCTTACCTGCAATTATTCCGTGTGTAGGTGCAGGTGTAAAGGGCGATTTGAGTTTACAAATGTCAACCTGGGAACAGCCCTAGGAATTGCACCTCTAACAAAACAAAGCTGTTTGTCCATTTTGAAATGTTTATTTGAAAACAGAGTAGTAGTAATTTACATTTATTTGAAACTTCCTCATAAGAAATAATTTTTTTATTCCATCAAAATATTTCACTCGGAGCCTTTTCTATGCTGAATTCCTTGAAGAGAAAGAAATTTGGCTTAAAATCCAATTCTTTCACTCTGTGGCCTGTATTTCATTTTTCATAAAATCCTATCAGTTTGAGGTCTTTGAAGGGCTTTTTAGATTTGTACTACCATTCAGGGTGAAGGTTTTCATTCAGATCAGACAGCTCTGAAAACTGGCCAGCACTTCCCACCAGGTATCACCTCTATTTAGTAGAAAATTTTCAGTATCAACCAGTTTCATGAACCACCCTCCAGATTACCCTGAACCCTCGAGACCCTGCTTTTTTTGGATCCAGAGACTCCTCCCACTATCAGGAGATTTTTAGATCTGAGAGCTCAGATTGGCAATTCACATTTTGGCCATCTCAGTTGCGTTGGGGAAGGCTGGCTTTCTCGGATAGATAATTGGATTGGAAAGTACGTGCAAGTCTGAGCTCCTGCTGGTTTCTGGCCGCATAGCTGTGGCTATCCCATCCCATCAGCTGGCTGACAGCTCTCCTGGTTGGATGCTACAGTGCTCTTTACAGCCCGCCTGCCTTGAAGAGGGAGTGAGAACCGCTATTGAAGGAGTCAGCCTGTGGCTTGGGGAAGATGCACGTTGGTCTACGGTAGTGTCAGGACTGCTTCAGTAAGGTAACCCTGAAGGACACCCAAACCTGCAGCTCTGTTATCATCGCTGATTGCTATGGTGGGTCCTCTTGCTACAGTCATTGTCCCCTCACATGTGGGGCGAGATTCTTTCCCAGAACAGCGTTCATCCCGTTGAACAGGAGAAAGCGGCTGAATCCTGGTGGGACTGGCAGCGTGTCTGGTCCTTCCACACAGCTGGATTGCTCTCAAGTGCCACGAGTGGACAACAGAGGAATGAAATGGAGTTTTTCGTGCAAAACAGTATGAGCAAGGCAAAAGGGTGCAAGAGATGGGCAGAGACCCACAGGTGATAGAGCTCTGAGTGGGTTGGTGATACCATGACGTACCCACATGGAGAGGAGTATCTTCCTTTTCTCCTCTGATACCTCACCTCCCATCCAAGGAGCTGGAGCTAATGAGAGCGCCCTGGTTTTGCCATGCACAGGTTTACAGTCTCGTGATAACTGCAGGAAAAGACAGAGATCCTCACTGTTCCTGCAGGCGAGGGGGTTTCTGAATACGCACAAGATGAGAAACCCTGCTTGGTTTTGATGTTCCCTGGAGGATTTTCTGCTGCTGACAGCTCTGTGCGAATGTCAGCAGGGAAACTCGGCTTCCTTCTCCTTCCCTCTGCTGCTTTGAAAGAGTCAGGGCTTTTTTTAATTTTATTTTTTTTCCCAACTGTTTTGCAAGTGGACTTGACTGCTCTGAAAACATGCTGTAGAGGATCTGGCTCCTGCTGGGAAGCTGGTTTCTGCAAGAGGGCCTTGTTCACCCTGGCCTCTCCTCACAGCTTCCTAAATCAGCAGGAGTCCAAGTGCTTCACTCACTTGTGATGGAGTGATACCTCTTCTCATCTGTATTTGACGTCTGTGAAGGCTGCAGTTGTCTGTGTCCTACATTCATATGCAGTCCCTCTTTGAGAGGTCGTTGTCAGCTTAGATGCCTGAAGAGTAGTTCAGTTTTCTGGCCGTAGCATCACGAAAGCTGTGATTTGGTAGCTGTGGTGTGCTCTGCACTTGATGGTCATGTTGGGTGTACCAGCAGGCAGCCCTGCAAGGGGTGGGGATGGGAATCTATGTGAACATTGGCCAGTGACATCCATTTGTACTGGGTCATGTAAAAGTCATTGGCTGCTGATACTGGAGTCCAACATGACCTAAAAGTGCTGGGTGATTGGATACTATCTCCGTGGGTGAAATCAAAGATGCAGGACTTGTGCATCCCAGTTGTAGGCTGCTGTGCTGTGCTGTCTCTCTTCCCCTGCTGCTCTGAGGCCTTGTGGGGTGGGTGGGCATCTTTCTGTTGCACTTCACCTTTCACCAGCTAGAGGTCGAATTAGGTGGGAAGTAGGTTCCCCTGTGCATCTGTTCATCCCAGAGCTGCAGTCAGTTGGGAGGATCTGGCTGAAGAGCAGGGCTGCCATACAGAGGGACCTAGACAGGATGGAGCAATGCTGTTGACATGAACTCATTTAAGAAGAAGTGTGAAGTCCTGCACCTGGAAAAGAGCGACCTTGCAATGATTTGCAATGATTCAGGCTGAGGACTGCCTGGCTGGGGAGCAGCTCTCCTGAAGAGGACCTGGGGATCCTGGTAGACAGCGAGTTGCACATGAGCCATCAGTGTGCCTACACAGCAAAAGAGGCCAACAACATCCTCAGCTATGGAAACAGGGGCACTACTAGTAGATTGAGGGGAAGGTGATCATCTTGAACTCAATTGCTAGACCATATCTAGATACTGTGCCCAGTTGTAGGCCCCTCAGTACAAAAAAGATGTTGATCAACCAGAGCAAGTTCAGGAGAGGGTGAAGAGGATTGGCCAGGAGCCAGAGAACCTACCCTGAGAGGAGAGGATGAGAGAAATTAGCTTATTCAGGCTGGGGAAGAGAAAACTTGGAGGGACCTAACAGCAGCATTCCCATGCCTACAAAGAGGTCATTGAGAAGATGGAGACAGTCTCTTCACATTGGTGAGTGGTGGGAGGATGTGAGACAGCAGGCATAAGTTGACATGAGAGCACTTCCAACTGGATATAAGGAAAAACTTTTTGCCATGAGGACAGGCAAGGATTGAAGCAGGTTACCCATGGAGGTTGTGCAGTTTCCATCCATGGAGACTTTCAAGGCCTGAATGAACAAAACAACCTGGTCTGATCTCACAGCTGACCCTGCTTTGAACAGGAGGTTGGACTAGAGACCTCCTGAGGTCCCTTCCAGCCTGGGTTACCCTGTGATCCATCCTCTGCTGCAAAACCCCAGGCACTAAACCACATCAGAGGTCCTGTATTCAGACTCTGCTGCTGAACTGGTGCAGCTGACACTTGTTTTAAATACCCACTAATTGCTCCCTCACTGCAGGTGAGTGTTTCGCCTCTCACACCCCTCATTTCCATTGCTTTGGGACTTCCAGCTACAACTTGTCAGTGTAGCACAATGCAGTTAGCTCGTTGCAGTATCTAACGGCAGTAGGAAAACTCCCTTTTTTCTGCTAGGAAGGTTGCTGTTCACAGCAAGAGTTAGAGCCTGCTTTTTGGCAGACAGCAATTAATTTTCCGTGTCTCTCCCTCAAGTACCCCTCTCTGCTTTCCGACTACTCAGCAATCTCTGTGCTGGTGTGCAGGCTGAGCTGTGCTTTTGCTGGGTGCCTTGCGTACATGCATTGAGTGCTGCTCTTTTTTTGGAGGTTCTGGTTTAACAGTGCCTCAGAGTCTTGTCAGAGATGGGATCTTGTGACCGTGCAATGAGATTTGCAAATGACTGTCTAATCTCTCCAGATGCAATCTGTACTTCAAAGTCCAGAGGTGCTTGCTGGCTGCTGCCGTGCATTCTGCATTGGTGGTGCTGTACCATGCGTTTTTATTTCTGACTCCAGGAGAAATAGCGAGCTCCAATGGACCCATTGCAGCAGGGAAGGCAGCAGGTTGTACCATCATCTCTTCAAACTCTCCCTTTAAGAAGCTGCAGCTTGAATTTGACAGGTTTCCAGTCGCAAAGCAGCTGAGATGGATTTCCCCACTGTGGGCTGAGGATGTGTGCTGTGCAGGCAGGGGGATGTTAGTGACAAAAGCAGGCACAAAGGGACAGATAACAAGGTCCTGCTGCAGGTTACCTTGCTGAAATCCATGGGTCCTGCAGCCTCCCAGGGGACAGTTTGCGGTGATGCTGGTTGTCACTTTCCTTGTCACAGCAGGTGATTTTCTGCATGGTGTCAGTAGCTGACGTGGAGTATTCAGGCTGCGGTACCTGGCGTGGCTGTGCTGTTGAAGGAAACCATGCAGGGTTGGAATGCAAGGAAAAGCAGATACGTCCTTGTTCCCCCTGGTCTCTGTACTGCTGTTTGTCTTTGTCCCTCTGTTCTCCGAGAAGTTCTCGGCATGGGACATTAGGTGGTCAGCTTTAGTCTTCACCTGCTACTTCTGCTCTCCAGGGTGACAAAGAGAGGCTGTTTAACTCCCCATACACTCCATCTAATGGGCATCCATCTAATGTCCGGATGGATGCCCAGCCAAAATGGCTCTTGTCATTCCTTCCTCCTCTCTATCCCCTTCCCTTTTGACTGGGATAATGACTTTTCAGGGAGCCCTTGAAGTGCCTTTTCCATCTGCCTTTTATTTGAATGCCTCTTGCCTGCTGACCCTTCTTATGGGAAGTCGGCTTAAGTGTTGTTCTCCTAATTAGTTTTGCCTTAATTTAATCTTTTGAAATAATTTTATCAAAAAGAGGATACCTTCTACCCATTCCCTCATTTTATCGGCTTGTTTTCATGCATGGTCTCTGGGTTTATTTCTCTATTTCCCTTGTCTCTAGATAGGACATCATTTGCATATTTGATTAAGCTCCATATGTTATCAGGGAGCCAGTTGAAAGAACAGCAAGTCCCTGATAAGGCACTGTGCATTTGTCTCTTCCTTTCACCATCCTCCACTCTATCCCCCTCACCATCCTGCAGCCATATCTGTGCCCCAAATCACCTCTGCAGTCTGTCTCACCTCTGCCTTCTCCTGTTGGCCAGATGACTGATCTCTGGTTCAGCTGCACATAGGCATTGATGTAGACATCACAATTTGACAGCTCCTGTCTTTAGGAAGGAAGCAGAAAGGGTGCAGAGGATGGGAACTGAGTGCTGGTGAAGATGTAAACCATGACAATGATGTCCAGATTCAGTTTCCTGCTCTCTCTGAAGCCCTTCACAAGATCCCATGTGCCTACGGGGTATGTGTTGCATGAAACCTGCTTGTTCCCACTGTTCACTCATTACGTTGTCCAAGGCTTTGTTGAGAGTCTCAGCTGGACTATTTGCTGCATGTATTTGCTGCAGTCTGGACTGACACCTTTAGTTCATCTCCCAGGTGCTAGAAATGACTGCTGTGCAGAGACAACAGAGTAGGGCCAGAGTGCCTGGATACAGAATAGCCATGGACAAAGATCCATATTTTTTCCCTGAAATTTGAAAGGTACTTTAAAATGTGCATATCTATGTGTGTGTGTGCATGCAAAAAATATTGCTTAAAAGTTTAAACTCATGCCTTTCAGGCTTTGTTCTCTGGCTACTGCTCTGTGAAAACAATTTGCCTTAAATAGTTTTTCCAGCCCTCCTCTAGGAACCCTTTAATTTAAAGTAAGTTGTGGATACCCTTGAGGAAACTTAGGGCAATGCTCAGTTTAACTGTAATTCTCTTCCCCACCGCTGATGCTTAAACTGGGGGAAGCTTTGCTCAGTTCATGATCCATAGCTGGGCATTTCTGGGGGTGATCAGAGGCCCAATTTCTGGTGTGGGAAAGGCAGGGTGGGTTCGTAACAGCAAACAAAAGTAGTGTGATTAGCTGTATTACTGGAGTTGGAGGAGGGACTGCAGCTTGCGTAAGGGAGCCTTGGTTATTCAAAAAGAGCCTTTCCCTCAGCTGACATCCAAAGTGTAGGAACAAGAGGTTTGATTTATGAGCCAGCTCTTAATTAAAAGGCAAAAAGGAATGTGCCTCTCTTCGTTAGGATAAGCAACTTTTGGCTTGAGCTAATTTGAAGAGCCTCTCTCCACCTCTCCCCTGCACACACCCAGACTCCCCAGTGTGCGGCACTCCCTCAACATCAATGGGGTGGTTGCAAACCCCAGTTAGGGGCCTTTAACGCCATCTGCATATCCACCACTTATGAATGTTGCTGGTGGTGTTTGTGAAACCAATGAGAAGGAAAGCAGAAATAAAATCTCCCCTGTTCCTCTCCAACTTGATCTCTTCCCCCTTGTGCTTCTTTCATTTTGGTTTAATGACTTTGGCTTGCTATGCTTCATCATCTCTCTCTCATTTCGTCTTGGTGGCAGCCTGGCTTGAGAGCAATCAAGCTTTGATGGATTGCTGGTTGTTAGACTCATGTGTGCGAAGCTTGAGGGGAAGCATGAGAGGGTTGTGCTGGTTTTTGTAGACCCCAACCCATATGGTGTCTGCGGGAGTGAAGATGTGTGTTACTATGCAGGATTCAGGGATCTGTTCCTGCTTGGTCTGACACTTGTCTTTTTTTTTTTTTCTTTTTTTTTTTTTTTTTTTTCCTTCAAAACCCTGTCAGTAGCCTTTCACCTCTCCTAAATGAAACCATACGGAAGAGCTGCAGATCCTTAGCCCTTTCTGAAATTAGAAAAGCTATCATTGCTGGGTGAGGGTAGAAATACGGACTGAAAGCTAGACCAGGACAGTTAATCAAAGCTGTGGCTCCAGCAAAGTCCCTCTGGGATGCTATGCCCAGGGTGACCAGAAAGCATCTTGCTAGCTGTGATAGCAGCAGGTAACCCTATAGATCTGACTGCAACCTGAGAGTGTCAAATCTAGGTTAATGTCAATAATGCCTTTTTCATGAACTTGACGCTGTCATTGCTTGGCTTTCTTCATACTGGCCAGTGTTCTACCAGCTATGACCCCAAGGATGATCATTCATCTGCTAAATTTAGAAGGAGTTAAGTTGGAGTGGTATTTCCATGCAAGACCCCAAAAGGAAATAGATGTGTTAGCTGGGTTGGCATCCATACTTGACTAGAGACAGCAGGACTGTTTTAACGGAGAATATCTCTGTTACATGGGCCACATCCCATAGAAGATGACTCCCGGTAAGAGTCGTTCTTATATATCAGCAGCATTGCATCAAGTATGCGCCAATGCCTCCAAGCTGGGATCCCCCTTGGTGCAGTGAGCCTGGAAGTGTGTGTTGGAAACAAGTCGAGCACTCCCAGGCTCCAACGGGAGATGGGTTGGGACCCTGGGGGTGCCAAGAGAAGCAAAGGCTAGAGAGGAAAGTTGGGAGGCAGTGATCTGTGGGTTTCAGCTCTGGTTACACTCTGTCGTGCTGAACGTGTTCTGCTGATGATTCACAGGGCTGGGTCACTTTGGATAACAGCACACGAACTCCTAAGGGACTTCGGTGGGTTTTGGAAGCTTTGCTGATGGTTGTTTTTCTAGCTGATGTGGTACATTGGCAAAGGACCCCAGCACACTGTTTTATCTATGGCATCCTGGAAATGCAAACCGCTGTTTCTACTGCCAGCCGTGCTGGTATCCCACCCTGCTGGGATGCTCATGGCTGTGGTCTGGAGTCATCTTTCCTTTTGACTTCTTGTAACCTTTTTTTTGAACTGAGGCTGGCAATAAATTTCAGCGATGTCAGGGGAAAGGTTATCACTGAGACTAGCAGAGACCTCATCATATTAATTTTTCAGAACCGTTCTGATGATGTCTAATTAAACATAGCGACCGGCACCGTGCAAATCTCCCCGTGTTTGCCTCATTTGTCATATGGTTGATTAAGGCTGGGTTATCAGGGGGAGTTTATGACTTGTGATATCTGCTGGGGTGGATGTGGTTTTGCACACTACAGGCACTTTGATCTTTTCCCCTCTGCTTACAAGTTTCTGTGGGTTTCTCTTGGATTTCATACTCAATTGATTTATCTCCTTGGGGTCTAAGGGAACATATTGATGATAGAGCTAACCTGAGTGATAAGGACATGTTGTGCATGCTAATGCATTTCTCCTGCCCTTCAGACAGCATCTCTGTGTTGGTAAGTGATAGGACCTTGGCATCCTGTTAGGTTTGAGTATTTGTCTGTCTCTTACAGTGAGAATAACTCATTTTGTTGTTTTCTTACAGAATGGGGAAAATTTTACAAAAATAATAATAATAATAATAAAAAAACCACCCAAACCCAGACCTCTGCCAAAGGCCTTGCTTCTCCCTCCTCTTTTTCCACAAAACAAACAAACCTCCAAAGCTCTGTAAGTTTTATGGTCTATGAAACAACCACTTATGGTTATTTGACCTCCTCACCTCCCCTTTTCTCCTTTTTTTTGTTTAATTAGTTCTCTTCTTACAGGTATTTCTACTGTGAGATGAAAAAGTCAAAATCTTTTGATGCTTTCAAGCCCCTTCTCCCCCTTGTGATGATGTAAATTAATTCCCCAAATCCCACCTAAATTCTGAATTTTTAGCTAATTTACTATTCATGGAGAAAAAGAAAATGTTTCCAAATTTGTATCTCTCTGTTTTGCTTGCATGTCTATCTTAGCATGCAATAGATAGAGAGGTGCAAGATCTTATGAGACTGCTGCATTTAGGCTCTTTGTTAAACTTCTTCTGCTGGGTTAGCATTTTTGTCTGCTTGGAAGCTGGAGAATTGAACTCACCTGGGAGCCCCAGTAGTGAAATAAATTATCATAATATAGTGGGAAAAGAAAAGATTTTAGGATGGTGAGTAATGTGGGGCTACCCCAGTGTATTATATCTGTTCATTTAGAGGTGTAATATGGCTTTGGGCCGCATGACTGAGAGATTCTTATTTTGAGGGAAGAAGGCTGCTTGGGCTAGGGGAATGCAGGCAAATGTAACACCTAAATGCTGTAAGTCCCAAACACATCCTGACACTAATTGTTAGTAACTATAACAGCAAGCTAAAGCTGAGCATTGTTAGTTCATGATTGTTAAGCCAGTCTCTCATTTTTAGGGGAACCTGACTTTTTTAGGGGCTGGTGATGCTGCAAAGCAGTGATGGGGGCAAGAGATTAAAAGACCTGTTGCAATTAGTATTCTAATGCTCTGCCTTTAAAAAATTGTTAGCGTAATGCATGTGTGTGCAGATGCAGGACCGTTCACTAAGGTGTTATATGCCCTACTGTGCTAAAAAGGATTTGTCTTTAAGGGAACGTGCTAGGGGGGATCTGAGCTCTACCTGTCCCCCAAAGCTCCGAGCAGTCCCAGGTTATGTTGGGGCAACAGTTGACAAGACCTGAGTAACCACAAACTCATTACACTATCATCTACCAGTGCTTAAGATATCAGCATGGATATCGTGGGTTTTTTCCCCCCTGGGTTTTCATCTTGATCATGCTTTGCAACCCCTGCCTGTCTCCTGCTCTGTGATGTAGCCCAGGCTACAGCCGTGCTGCTTTCTTCCCTGTTAAGGAAATCTCAGGCACTTTCCTCTTAAAGCTCACACTGACATTGTCATGGAAGTGCTGTCCTTCTCCTCGCTGCAGAAGGCAAGCCCTGCTAGGAAAGATGATATCACTGGCACTAAATATACACCAGCCATCAGGCCCCTTGTCCGTGCCAGGGATGCTCTGGCAGACTCTGACGTGACTTATTTTCTATGTTTTGTCAATTCTGTCGGTGGCAGGTGATTTCATTAACCGCTCTTTAATTGCTTGCAGAGAGCCTAGCTATTATTTGTTTGTTTTCACTCTCCCGATGGAAACATGTGCTGGCGGCCTCCTTGCAGTTCTCTCCTCCAAGATGCACAGGTCAGCCTTATCACCCGGTTTCCAAGCCTACTTCTGTTTTTTTTTTTTTTTATATTTTTTTTTTTCCCTAGAGCTGCAAAGTTTGGAATTGGAGTAGAATTTCCAGAAAGTTCAGTTTCAGGGTTTCAGTCTAGTGTGCTGAGGTGGGATGTGGGGGCTCTCAGTTTTGTCCCCTGTGTGCCACCAGTTCTCTGGGTGATCTTGGACTCACCTGTCCAATCTCCTTATTTCTCCTGCTGTAAAAGAAGGAGAGGGGAGTGGGAAGATGGTGTTTGGAAAAAGACTGAGTTCTTCCTTGAACACTGTCTGGACTGGGGATGGGTTCTTGGTAAGGTTTGCCCCATATATGTTCGCTGGCATGGTCAGTGTATATTGCTCCTGGATCTTCCTCACATCTGCTGCATCTCGTGGACAGTATATGAGCCCATTTCTTCTGCTGTCTTGTCATCTGGTTCCCTTCTTCCAATAGCTACCTTACCTGACTATCCTTTGACCTTGCCCTTTAGGGTATTTCAGGTTTCTCTCTTCCATCTCCTTCATTCCTTACCCATAAGTAGCTTCCTTCAAACCTCCACAGTTTTGTTACTGCTGGCTGGCCCTTTGGCCTTGTCCATCTTGGATGTCCGTCTACGGTTTGATCTGAATATCAGATGAAAACGTAAGAAACCTGAGTTCAGTTTCCTGCTCTGCTACTGACTTTTATACACCTACCTTTTGGAGGGCGGGGATTCATCTCACTAAACGTAGATATCTCCATCCACAGGAGGTAGTGTCAACTCCCTTTTCAGTCCAGCGAGAGAAATCAGACCTTTTAGGAGACATTTCATCCTGCAGGAGACTGAAATTGCCTATTTTAGGTCAGATGAATTGTGTCCTAAAAATGTGTTTTTCTCTCCATTAACAATAAAGGGAGCTGAGGGCAACTTGTTCGGATGTAAACACCCCTTATATCTCTGTTCCCTGTCTGTAAGTGACAGTAATGGTGTTTCCCTATTTTGTCAGGGGTCTTGTGAACAATTAGTGGTTATGAAGTGCTCCAACATTATGATAATAGAAAAGCTCGGTGCAGGGTTATGTTATGCATGATTTTCTTGCTGGAATTTCATTAACATGCTCAGATGGGGCCATTTCTTTTGGTCCTTGGTACTGTCCTGTATTTTCTTCATTCTAATGCAGATGACTTGTCCAACCTCTTCTATGAAGCTCAGATGCTCTTACCTGGCCAGACAGTGGCCCGTACACTTAAAGGTGGCAAAGAATATACAGAAGATGGCTTGAGAGGGGGGACACTGGGCTGCAACATCAACTCGTATGGTTTAGGAGACAAGAGGGGCTGCCAAGCCCCAGCATGTGTGCACCCGTAAGCGATTGATTCTTTTTGATGTTGTTACAAATGTTCCCTAAACTGCTAAAAGCTTAGGGAAAAAGCTTTAGGCTCATTTAAAAGGGAAAGGGAACCTGCAGAATTTATGGCATCTGCAGTGACCCGGGGGCACTGCCAGCAAATTCAGAGAGTTACGAATGGATGAGCAGGCTGGTCTCTTGGTGGAATCACACATCTGACAGTCACAGTGATCCCGGGGCTGGCTCTGATGTTATCCCGGTGAATTCGGCTGCTGCACATGGGCAGGGCATCACATTGCCATGCACCAGCACCGCCTGATGCTCTGGGTGATAGGGCACACTTCAACAACATATTTTGGAATGCCCAACATAGTTCCATGTGATTCAGAGACTCAGTTAGTAGGATGGGATGGATAAAGAAGAGAGGAAGTATTTAGGCATGCAAAGATGCAATCAAAACACTTTCAGAAGTACTTAGGTGTATGATTCCAGTGGCAGGAGGTCCTTATACCCAGGAACTTGCAATCAGAAGGGCACAAGTAACCGGAGCAGGCAGACACCGAAAGGGGAAAGTGTGGAAAGGAGCAAGTTCCTTAGAAGGATCTGAATAAAGTGGAGCAGGTGGTTGATGGGAAAGGCCAGATCAGATTGGGGGTGATATAGAGAACACGAGGGCACGAAGAGTAGTCAGAAAAAAACCTCGGTATGACATAATGGCAGAGCAGGAACCCTTGATCTATTCCTGTCTCTGTTTCTGATTGCAGCATGACCTCAGGCAAAACACTTTTCTCTCTGCATGCCTCCTATGCTCTTCTCTACATAGCCTGCAAGTTCTTCAGGGAATGGAGTGTCACTTGCAATGAGCACCTCCTGCACCAAGCCCAGTGGCACCTTGATTTCGTCTTGAGGCTAACAGGCAACTGAACTGTTAGTTCAAAGCTGGATGTTGTTGGGGTTCAGCTGCTTTCAGATGCAACATTTCCGCTTGCAAGACGTCACCGCTGATGCGAGCGCTGGCTCCTTCCACGTGACGTGCGCTTGTGTGTTTGTGCAAGGGCTTTGGCTGAGCCCTTTCAACATGTGACTTTTCTTAGGCCCTCGTGCATCTCTGATTTCCCCGCTGTGTGGTATGCAGGAATGCCGTACGTTGGCCTCCCTGCCCCCTCCCAACAGGTTGATCATAAATTAGGTTCTGATGTGGGTATTGAATTTCACTCCAGCTGCTGGAGCTGTGGCACATCTGTGGTCCTCCTGCGGTTAATGGCTTCACAAAAATGAAGCAATAAAGGTTATGATGGCTGTGTTTTAACCTCATGGCCCTCATTCTGTTCGACAGGAGTGTTTCTTGGGAACAGTTAAAAACCCACTGCCTGCATTTTAAATATCTCCCAGTGATGTGCCATCTTTGAGCAGCTTTTACGAAGTGATTTTATTTTTGAAGTTTAAGAAAGCTGAAGCATCTTTTTTTTCTTTTTTTTGTTTTTTCTTCAAGAAAGATGAATTGACTCTCTTTAAGATAAACAAACCCGTCTCTGAATTATGCTGTGATTTAACATTTGTGTACGACAGAGAAGTCGGTGCAAAGCAAAAAGGGAAAGGGGAAAAAAAAAACATTTAACTTGAAATCTTCCAGTGTAAGCCTCTTCTAAGGGATGCAGGCATGCACACGGTGGGGATGATTTGTCTGTAAAGAACAGTTCACAGCTCTGGTCACCAATGAGCCCTTCAAGGGAGAGTGCTTCCACTCTCGCACAAAGCTAGTATCTGTTGTGAAAAGCCATGATCATGAAAACTGAGATGTGACTTTGGACACTGAGCTTTTACTGCATCAGAAGTGCTGGCATTTTAGCAAGTGTGCAGTGAGCATCCTTAGAAATTAAGCCCTTTTCAGGTGTCTTCTCCCAGTCCTCCTCTCCTGATGAATACCAGTTCCTTAAAAAATCTTGGCTGTTTTTTAAAGGGAAGTAAAGTCTTGGTGCTCCAAACAGGACTACTACGGTCATCTCTGCTGGGTGTTGTGGATGCTACTTAATGTGCCACTCAGAGATTCTCCAGCTGTAGGATTTGGCTGCCCAGCACATCAAATCAATAATGTATTTATCCTCCCAGCTCTGCTGACAGGTATGGAAGTGGTACTGTCCCTGAGTTGCAGAGAGAGCAAAACTATTCAGGCTATGTACTTGGATGCCTAAAGTGGATTTACCTGGAAAAGAGGTAGATATTTAATTTTAAGAAAGTGGTCCAGATCACCTCCTAGCCAGGATGTCCTTGTGTATATAGACAGCGGAGTTCAAAACATCACTTATACCACTCCCTGGATATAGCTACCCATCTATTTTCTGTACAAATAACTCAAATGCTTAAAGGGAGAGTGATGAAATGCCCTGCCGGTGCAGACATGCTGCAGGGTTATGTGACTCCATGTGAGACATTGCAGCAGAAAGTCTGAACTTGCACAAACTACGTGAGTCGTGGCACAGGACAGGGGTGAACCTCAGGGTCTCTAGGATGACAGCAAGATTATTCCCTTAATGAGTTATCCTGCTGCACTTGGGAAAGAAGGGTTTTTCTCTGACTCTGTTTCCACCCTGAATTGTGTTTTACCCCTGGTACGGTTGTACACAGATCCCACCGTCTTCAAAATCTGCTGATAGTGCTTGACGTGCCAAATTCTTGCAGAAAGGCAAGTAAGGCATGCTAGCCACCCACTCAGAGAAGGTAAACAATCTCTCATTTATTTATTTAACTCACTTGCTGTTAGCTGCAAAGGATGACCCTTCACTCATCTGTTATGAAGCCTATTGACTTCCTTTCTACAGGTCTTCCAAGAGACTTGCTGCTTAAGCATGCTCGGCATAAATCCTGAGAGGGGCCCTGGGATAGTTTTTGAGAAACATGGGGTCTGGTGTTAGAGCTAATGAGCTTGTTATGAGATATATACTGGTATCTCTAGCGGCGCTATCCTTTGCCACTGTGTCCAGCCTGTCTGCAATTAGGAACAAGGTCTGTGACATTGTGCTTTATACTAAATCTGCAACGAGACAAAAATGTCTGATTTTCACTCAACATAGCAGAAACTCATGATCCACAGAGTAAGAACAAATTTTTCTTCTTTATGACTTGAATTCTTTAGAAGTCCCCAAGGACTTAGTTTTTAAATTAGAGGTTTTTTTCTTTTTCTTTTTCCCCTGCTTTTTTTTAAAGACCTGCTGCCCATTTTTCTAGGGATTTAGAAATCAGAACTATGTTAGCCCAGGTAGTTGAAGCTATAACCCTGGACAGAGTGCTTACGAGGGTGTGTTAGGTAATTGATATTGATATATTGACAGGGTAGAAGGCAAAAGAAGAGTATCTGGATGGCTCTGGTAGATGGAGACACACAGATCTGGGCCCATGCTGCTTACTTGTCCAAGATAATTCTTGCACTGTATCTGTAAGAGGTCAGTAGCGATGCAGAGTGCAAATCCAAGATGCAAGGCCACCCCTGCAAATATTTCCCTCTTCTTTGCTCCTGATCAGTTAAATCAGAGAATACAGGTACGGAAGTGACCTCAAAAAGTCTTTTGATCCCCTCCACCCCAAAGAAAAGCCACTGTAGCTAAACCATTCATCTGGGATGTTCAGGTTAAGTCGGCCATCGTAGTGTCTCAAGGAAGACCCCTGGAGTTCAGTGGTCTCTGCCTGACTTGGATCATTTCTGACTGTTGGGTTTGCAGGTTTTGCCCGTATTTTATTCTAATGAATGTCGCAAGCCCGCAAGCTCTATCTGGGGACATGTTCTTCTGGGGGATTGTCCAGCCACTGTCAGACAATTCATCTGAATTACCCCATTCAGTTCAGTCCTCTTCACTCCCTGCAATCCATTATTGTCACCTTTCTTTCCTACCATTAATATTACCCACGCTGCTCTTTCTTTTTACACTGGAAACTTTAAATGGATAGATGTGTTAATTGGTATCATTACAACAAACAGTCCTAGTCACACTGCAATTTGGGTGAACATTTCATGTTGCCATTTAAATGATGAGGTTTTTTCTTTTTTTTTTTTTATACCACTGACAGCTACTTGTGTTTAATTCATTTTGATTTCGTTAGGAGGGGGAAGTTATCAGGATTGCATCATTAAAAATGCATGCTCGGGTTATTCATGCATGTTTCATATATCCCTGTGTATGATCCATCATAATTCAACATTAGCCAATGGGGATACCAAGTGGAAAGGGTCTGCTGAGCATACATATAATTCAATTACACCCATGACGTCACATTGATTGGATTCTTAATGACACCTCCAAGACGTGCCGTGAACAGGGCTGGGCAAAATGAGGCTTTCTAGTGAGGCTGCCTGTGCCTGGGAACACAAGGTTTGTGTTACTGCTCCAGATTTGCGGAAGTTTGGATCCGATAGGAACTGGGCAGCTGCATTGGAGCTGCTCAGCAGCTAGAGCTGAAGGCCAGATGTGAGCCAGCTCAGGCCCCATGGCACGAACCTTGACTGCCATAGAAGTTGGGCTGCTTGGGCTGTAATAAAGAAATAAGATGTCTCCCTGCTGTTTGCTGGTGTTATTAAAGTGCTTTTACCAATACAGCAGTTCCCGTGGCAGAGGGACAAAGTGTCATGCTGAAAAGGGAGACAGGAGATGCAACTAGTGGCACCTTTATCCTTTCCTCTTGTCATGAATCCTGATTTAGGATAAGTCGGTAATTCCACCTTCCTCCCCCCTCACCTTCACTACGGTCTTTCACCCCTTTAAGTGAAATGAATCTCTCCATTCCAGAGCCTGCTCGCAATCTACATAATGAGAAAGTGCCGTTCCTGTGGGCCCAGGCCACACAGGGCAGAGGTCAGGTAACGTAGCAAGGTCCATTATTTTGACAGCAGAGGTGGGCTCCCTCCTGATGGATGTTCCTGATGCTCTGAGTACTGTGGGATATGCCCCTGACAGCCATCCATGCTGCTCCTCCCTCCTTGGACCATCAAGGTCACGCAGCAACAAGAAGTGAGCAGGCAAAGGGTGGAGGGAGTGAGCTAGAGGTTGCCATTTGCTTGTTGTTGGGTGAGAAGACCCATGTTGCTCAGTGGAGCTGGAGAGGTTGGGATACACGTTGGAGAGGGGAGCATGGACAGCCCCTTCCACCCAGCATGTTGTCAGCAGCATCTCCTTGAGAACTGGCCTCATCCCCACAGGAATGATAAAGTCTTTGTTGCCTGCTTGGACCGTGTATCTTGCACAGCACCTTACACACTTGAATGCTGATCTCAGTTTGGGTGTCCTGGCACTGCTCCTTCTTGGTATTAGTCAAGTGGAGCAAGGATCGCTGATGCAGAGTTTTCCTTGATGCTTCTTAAAAGAAAAAAAAAAAAAAAAAAAAGGAAGACTCTGCATCCCTTGCTGCCTCTCACTTCAATATATTTAATAATAACTTGCTCTCTGTGTATGCGTCCCATGCACCCATGTGCCTCAGCACTTTTTAAGCTCTAGTGAATTACAAGCCAAGAGTGAATTATCTCCATTTTATCGGTGCTGGATTACAAGCCCAGCGAACTCAAAAAATATCTGTTTCAGATCAGGGCCAGGAGAAGAAATCACTCCTGCTTCTGACTCCTAGACCTCTGCTTTAAGCATATGAGCATTCAAACTACCGATCCTATTGATTTTCAATTACGGCTCAAATGGAAGTGGTTGTAGCTTTGTGTTAACCCTCGGGAGACTTCGTCCTGTCATCTCTAGTGAGGAGCAGGGGGAGAAATCTTGCGTTGCATGTGCTGACGTGGATCTGTGGTCATGTGGCTGAAACCCACTCCTGGGCAGAAATGGGTTTCACCGCAGCTTGTTAAAATAACAAATTCACTTTTTATGGGAATGGGCATTCTTAGATCTGCTGCTGGGGGCAATACGCGGGTGTGTGGCATGAAGAAATCATAGCTATAAATACAGAGTTATTGTGGTGTGGTAGAAAGTTATTGTTGGCATGAGTATGGGGTATTTTTAAATTGTGTGAGGAGAGTTATTTTAAATGACAGCTGTGCTGAACCTTGCTAGCATGTTAGGGGTAGTCCCGGCAGAGCTGGGTTAACAGGCAGAAGGCAGATGAGAAATTTGAAGCTGCAAAATTCACATCCTTCCTTCCCTGATTTTTAAGTTGGTCAGTGTTTGCCAACCACTATTGTGGGCAGGTGGCTGTGAGTGTGCACTTGTATGCACACACATGCTCTGCATTTTGAGGGTGCTTTCCTCGTTGGACCTCTCAGCTCTTTGCCAAAGCCAGGAAACGACAGGTCCATTCTCCTGGATGGAGATGCAAAGGAGTTAAATAATTTGTAGAGCCAGGTTAAGATCGTGGCACATTCCCTGCAAAAAAAAAAAGATTCAAAGATTATAATTCCCAGTAGCCTGGCCAAGAGCTAGAGTAAGTTTCACGAGATTTGGATTCGTCTTGGACTTGATCTGCCCTGAACCACGTATCAGTCCATGCATCCACCCCCTGCTTCCAGAGCAATGTATGTATTTGTTCTATCAGTTTTACATGAGAGCCACTGATTATGTTATTTATAACAGCCTGCCGATTGCCTGCCTGCAGCCGGGCAGCTGGAGCCAGTGTTGGGTTACCATCACCTGCTCCCTTCCCTGTTCCCCTTTCTGCATTGGAGGGTGCAGCAGGGCTGGATTTCAGACTGGGGTGGGGTGGTGACCCTGACCCATTGCTGCCCCTGGCCATGGGGCACTGTCCTCGTCCTTGCCTTCCCCTCAGGGCAGAGCCTGCAGGGAATGAAATGCAGCAAGGCCCTGAAGCGTAGCCTGTAGGATGCTCTCTGTAAGGACTGAAGACAATACTCTCCAAGGTAGTTTTGTACTTCTACTCCTTTTGTGTTTGCCTGAAGCCAAAAACATTTATTGTTAATAATATTAAAAGTATGCATCATGTCTGGGAAGGAGCAGGACCTCTTTGGGGTGGGCACTGTGTTGCTCTCTTGAAGATCCAGCAGATCTTTTTGGAGTGCTTCAAATAAATGCTAAGCATCCCTGCATGGTAGGAGGAGAGCATCTCAGCTAAATGGAAACAGGGTCCTCATGGTGCAGGTAATGGGCTGCTCTGAGCTGGCAATTTTATCTCACTTATTCTCCCTGGGGAGGAGCAAGGAGTCCTACCTGCTTCTTTTCCATCCCTTATCAGCAGCATCTGACATTATCACATTTGTTATATCTCCTCCTTACTAGCTGACATGAGAGGATATCTCCCAGGGTTGTCGACAGGATAAAAAGTAGGAAATTAGCAAAGCCCCAATACATGAGTCTCTGTGACTCTTTCCAGTCTGAACACCAGCTCCGCTGTGTCCTGGAGCAGTAGGAGTGGTGAAGGTGACCACACTCCTCTCCGTTACATGAATATCTGCTCATCTGGAGGATGCAAACTCCGATCATGTGCATTAGCACTGCTGGCAATAACCAGAGGCCAGCAGCCAGATAAGTACGGAAAAATAGATGAACTTTTTTTGCAAGGAAGGCTTCTGAGAGCACATTTCTGTCTTTTCAGCCTGAGTGTGCATGCGAGGAGGGATGTGCAGGGCTAACGGAGGTAGAAGGGCTGCAGCTTGATTACACTATCCTTTTCTGTGCTTATTGAGTATCAATTGGAAACAGCTCCCCGCAGTGGCTCTGCTTCAAACCCTTCTGCTCGTAGCTGACACTGCATCCCGGTGGGAGGCCCTGACTTCCCAGAAGAGGCAGCAACAAGCTGGCCTGAGTTCATAAGCCTCCCTCCCTGCCCCTTGCAGATCCTGGAGCTGTATTGCTCTCTGGAAGAGCTGTGTTACCGCTGTGAACTCCCTCTTCCCTCCACCACACTGGTGAAATGCCCTTTGTAACGCTCCAGGCTTTTGTTTTTTACATGAGCTGAGTTGGGGTGAACTTGGCAAGACTGGCAGAACATCATGAATAAGTTAGGAGGAAAGCTGCACTCAGTGCTCAGAGAATACACAGGCAGAGAAAGCAGGCTTGGTGCTCAAACAGTCGTTCGAGTGCCTGTGTAGTGGCGTTTTATACCCTCTTTACATGCCATATTGGTTGAGAATTGGACCTGTCACATCTTCATGAGTCTTCACTGGTCCTGTGTTTCTGTAGTCATGGCTGGCTTCGGGCAAGTGGTCTGCAAATCTCTCTGGCATCACCGATGATCATTTTGGTGGACCATCCTGACAGTCCAATATCTAAGAGACCTCTTGCCTCAAACACAACACCCTCAACCCAGAGAATTCGTGATGCGGTTTTGTGTCTCAACACTTCTACCATCACAGCATCCCATTGTCCAAGTCTCCTCCTGGAGTCTCTGGTTCTCGCACTACAAGACAGACATCTTTAAAGGCCAGAGTAGACAGTGTGGTCATCTCATCTCACTGCCCGAACCACCCAACGTGCATGGCCCTGTGACTATTTCTGTTTCTTAAGAGCACTGATTTTCCCAGGAGATGCAAAATCTGCAAGGTTGAGATGAAATTTTCCTCTTTGCTCTTCCGAAAATCATCTTTGCAAAAGAATTGCTCAAACGAGGAGCCATCTTTCTCTTTGTGGGAACATCTCTGCTCTCCTCCTACTCACGTGCTTGTGCTTTTTGATTTCTGATGACCAAGATTTCTCAGTCTCAGGGCTGTCTCTGTGCTGATGGACAGCCACACTTTGCTCTCAGCCTCTGGCGTGTCAGCGGGATCTTTTTCATCCTTTTTGCCAGTTTATCACTTCACATGACTCCCCCTATCCTATTCTTCCTGTATGGCTTTCAGAGTCCCGTGTCACCATGATTTCATTTGTGCTATCCCTGGAGGGTCATTGCCAGTCACCTCTCTGCAGTTATTTCTGCACAGTTTGGGGCTTTGTAATGAAAAACAAAACTCTCTATCTGCCTCATTTCCAGAGCTGCTGGATTAGCTCCTGATTTCTTCCTTGGCTTCATTTCAAATCAAAGCAGGTCAGGGAAGAAGGTACATCAGTGTCCTCTCTAAAATGTGCCCTGCTCTACATCAGAATGACTTTTCTGACCCCACACTGCTATATCAGGACTTGTTGAAGGGCCAGGGAGCAGAGCTCTGCCACGCTGTAAAGAGGTGTAGGGCTGGAAGGGACGTCTTGGGTCAAATCCAAGCCCCTGCTATTGCTGGCATCACATTGTGTGATTCTGTTTGCAAACTTTGCAAGCTCCATCCTCGCCTTCATTTGCTGCTTCTACATGCCCAGGCCCAGGGTTTGTCACTGCTGGTGGGACAGGCAGGCTGGTGGTCTCATAGGGCTATAGCTGGTGCATGGGAGAGACTGGGGCTGAGCTGGATGCTGAACTGAGGACAGGGTTATCCCAGCAACACCCCAGCTGAGCTAAGGACTGGCCTGAGGTGGACCCAGAAACGTGCCTCCTCCAGCAGCTTGCACCCTTGCTGGTGCACGGAGGCAACATCCTAGAAGATGGGCCAAAGGGACTTTTCTACTCTGTGTGGGGAGAGCAGGTCATCCCAAGCAAGCGAGCAGACCACATTGCATCTGTCTGCACAAAGCTGGTGAGACCACTATCACCAAAGGCTGCTTTTTGCAAGGTGTCTGGGTGATGCAGCTGCCTGTTTAACTGTAATACAACCTCAGAGGGGGCTGCAAATAACAGCCCCAAAGCCCACAGGTTTGCTGCAATGGCAAGTGACTCCAGCCTTGGAGTGACGTGTGACGACCAGCGCTCACGAAGCAGCACGCCGCTAACAGCACTTAAAAATTGCCTCTCCTCCGGCTGCTTCATAAAGAGCAGCGAAAACTGGGCATTACGCATGTCTCGCCTATAAGTGCCTCAGCCAGAAGTATTTGATAGAGACATATGCTCACCTCACACACATGCACAAACCAGACAAATTTGATGAAGGTATTTGTTAGTGGAGACACTACGATATGTGCTCCTGCTGCTGCCTCCTCTGATTTCATTCTGAAGGCAAGGGTTAGTTTTTTGGTTTGGTTTTGTTTTGGTTTGGTTTTTTTAAGTGCTTTTCTGATGGCTGCTTTACATTTTGCTTTGTGCTACGGAGGAGCTGATTCAGCAGTTTAGCACCCAGCCGCTGCTCAGAGGAATTTGCACTGGTTTTGTTTATTATTTTAAGCACAGCCAGTTCTGCTTTGCTATTAATTGACAAGCAGGAAATGTTTCTTGGACTTTTTAGATAGCTGAGTCTGTTGCTGGGACCCTGCTGTCAAGGAGGGGAAGCTCATAGGAAACTTGCATTTGAGTGATTAGCAAACAGAATATGATTTCACTGCAAATGTATCTCTTGATACTTGAGGTGTCAAGTACTCTGAGTAATGATCATGTTTGAAATATAGTTTGTAACTTTCTTCTCATGCATATACCGCCTACTGTATCTGCGTTGTGGAATATACATACAGTGCGGCTGTGTATAAATGATGTAGCTGTATAATTACACCTACAGAGGAAGAGATCTGTCTGTATTTATTTTTAAATATTATACATATCCGTGTATTTAAAGGAAGGATATTACACAGATTGAGTCTCTTTTAGGTCACATTTCAATAATAATTACAGTTTAATTATGCTGTGGCAATTTTATTGTATCTTATTTTACTTTAGCTACCTCTAACAACTGCTAATTTTCCAACCAGAAAGGTCATGGCACAGATGTGAATAAACACTTCGTAAACTGGATGTAGTAAATAAACCCACTATCCAGTAGCAGTGGTATTAAGCACAGTAAGGGTGCAAGGACTGGGAAAATAATCTTGTCTCTAATGTTCTGATTATATTAATGGCAGTTGTGTAAAAAAAATCAGACCTCAGTAGTTGTATCGAAGTGTCTTTGATGTGGCATTAAATTCCTAGTAAGTGCAATATAACTACAGGACTCTTTTTATAAGACATGACCCACCCGTTATTCACTGATACCACCTTGACCAGCTCTGCCGGTGCCTTTAGCTTTGATTTGTAAGGCTGTATCATCTATTCCCATCCTCGTTACTGTTGTGTTAGGGTGTTATGTGTCTGCCGAGATTTTCCCAGGCTTATTGCCTGGACCTGGAATGCACTGGAGGAAAAATCAATCTGCGCTTACGCTGCTTCTTGTGCCATAAAAACCCAGCTCTGATTGCTTTTGGAGACAGGAGCAAGCCTTGGACCAAAATCTTACCCTAAAACTTTAGCTGAGACAATTGCTTCAGTTTTATTTATTTAGACTCTTGTTTGAAGAAGATTTGATAGGCCACAGAGGGCTGGAGCTCAGCAACTGCTTGGTGTAGGGAAATTCAGGAAAAGTCTTTGACAAATACTACCAGGGATGGAGCGTGTGCGTGGGGAGGGGGATGAGCCTGTGGCGGAGCTGATGGCTGTGCCAAGGATTAACTGAGAGGGAAGGTAATCCCAAGACAACAGGTGGGATAGCCTGAATTTGCTGGATAGAGAGCCCGTCTCAAAGTGAGGGATTTAGCTGCGGAGGTGCCAATGCCTTCAGAACGGTGCTGTTTATTTTGGATGCGTGTCTCGGCTGCATGTAGCAGTCATGTTTGTTTTAACTGGATGGGTAAAGTCCTGGTCCCATTGAAAATGGTGTCAGAGTGAACAGCACTGGGGATGTCTGTCCATGCTGGGAGAGAGGTGGTTTGCAGGTTGTGGTGGAGGAGTAAAGCATCTTTTTTTGGGAGAGTGTTTGTGGGAGGAGCGGTATGGATCTTTCTTTCTCACCTGCTTCCATCGTGCATTCTGCACCACTGCTCACATCTCAGTTATCTCCACTACGGCGTTTTTTTTCCCTTCGAACTCCTCCCCACCAACTGTGCCGGCTCCTGAGGAAATAAAGCATGGCCTGACACATTTCTGTCTGCAGCTCTCCTCCTGCATGGCTGGGCTTCTCGCACCTACCGGCTGAGAACAGTAGACGTGGGAACAGCTTTGCTTGCTGCTTGGCTTTCTGTACTCCTGCAACACAATCCCACTCCGAGCCCTCCGAGGTGGCATGTTAATGCGAGACAGGGAAGATCCTTTGCCTCGAGACAGAGTGATGGGACAGGAGGAGCCTTGACTTAGTGTTTCAGGGTCTGGTGGTTGAACTGGCTGCTTGAACACCTTTTTCAGCTGCTGGTCCATTGAGGGTAAGTGCTTCTCCAGGTCAGATATAGGACCAAGCCAGGGAAGCCCTGAGCTTGTCCTGCCCCACACCTCTGTGACCAAACTCTGGGCCATGCTTGGTCCTTCATTATCTCATCACCTGGTTGGGGTGATGGGATGGGTTGGGGTGGTTAGATGTCTCTTTGGACAACAGCAGTATCTTTCTGACTTGCATACAGCTTGTCTTCTTTCAAACTTACACAAGCAATACCTTAACACACAGTCTTAAGGGACTTTTTGCATCCAAAGAACCTCCCGGACCTGTCCTCGATGGTGCTGGGGCCCATAAGCAGGTGAGAGGCAGTGTAGCAGGAGCTCCTGAGGATCCCATAGGCAAAACCCATGGGTCCTGGCCCTTCCCTCCTTCCCTTCACATGCCATCTTTTGAAAACATTTGTGAGCAGCGAGTGACTGCTGTGGCTGGCAGTGCTGTGCAAACGCCCTGTGCTTGCGCTGCTGTTTTACATTGATAATTCATCCCAAGATCAGCATTTAGAATTAATTCAATTAAAGGGGCCTCATCATTCATTTATGAGGAAGGGCAGCTTATAAAGAGCTGTACACAGGGAACATCTCTGTGTGCGCTGTGCTAAGGATGGAGTTCGTTTCTAGCTGGGTACTGTGCTTGTGGTGCCTCCTGGCCCATGGTGGGGATGTGGGCATCCCCTGGAATGGGGAGGGCATCAGACTGGGGTGCTTGTTTAGTGGCGGTGTCAGCAGAGGAGCCTGACCAAACACTGAGCTGTGCTTTTAGCACGAGATGTGATGTTTCTGGATCAAATCTAAACCACATTTTTAGGGCAGTGCAGTGCAGGGGTCCTTCGTGGGGGGGTGCAGGTGTATCTGTCTCTGGAATCACCAGTTCAGCCCCTCTCCTCACTTTCATATGCACTTGAATAATAGCCCCAAATTTTCTCTGTCTTTCCAGCTAGCTATGTGACAAAATAAATGATTTTTCTTGGCTGTCTTACAGGTCTATATTCTGCCTCTCATGGATTTTAGCTTTCTGTCCCTGTCCCTGCTTGCTTCCTGCCTTTCAGACCCTCAGTCCTTATAGGGAAGACCCTTGGTGGGGTAATTTGCCTTGAGTTGGCCAGCACTGCTGTGCTGGCTGCAGCTTTGGGCAGGGGTCTCACTCTTGCTAGGTGAAGATACCCCTAATTGCTTAGTTTGTTTAGCTGGAATGGATATGCTTGGGGGACACATCAGGTGAAGGATGGGATCTGGCCATACTCTCCAGCCAAAGCTGGAGATGATCACCACAAGGGCTCTTCTCTCTCCTCTTCTTCCACATCCACACTGAGTCTGTAGCAGTCCTATCTGTTCCCATCATCAGGAAGAGCCTTTTCCACGTGAGGATTTGGGCTCATACCATTGGACCAGCTGGAAGATGGGTCTTTAGCTTTCCAGACATATAGTGAGGATTCTGGCTCACAGTCTTTCTCTTTGGGTGAACTGCGTAGGGAGGGAACTGCTCTTTTTTTGTATTTGTGTGAGGTTGAATTTTCCGGGCCTTGGGAAACTTGTCTGATTGTGCAAGGGTGAGCCTTCACTCCTGATGCCCTCTGGAGTCGGATAAATGTACTTGGTAAGTCAAAGTCCATCAAATGTCAACAGGCGGATCGTATTACCTCATGGGCAAAGCTACCTATGAAAATGATTTCTGGATGATTTTGCCACAAATGCCCTTCCTCCTTCTTTTGTGGCTGGTTGAGGTTCTCTGTTAACCTTCATAGCTCCATGCCACCTCCAGGATAAAGAGTATGAAGCACCTTGCTGAGCCCAGCTCAGGGTGGCAGCTGCTGGCATTCCACACTTCCTAGAACTGACTTGACAGGGAGTTGTTCCCGGACTCTGTCCTTTTCCTTCCTTATATCTGAGTAGAAACATATTTTGACAGGCCAGTGATGCAGAAAATAACTTGCTGCTCTCCAACTGTTGCATCCCTTGACCCCAATTAGAATGTGGTGCATGTAGAAGTGTCAGCTTCTTGCTTTCTGTCCGCTCCCCACCTCCCTGACCAAAATTCCCATTATAAAGATGACACCTGAGTGCTTCACAGGGCGAAAATCATTGCTGACCAAACAGAGAATCAGAGTGGATCTGAAGTCCAGCTCATCTGGCGTTTTTCTGGCCTTAGTTTCAGAAGAAGGTGCATGAAAGCTGTCAGAAAGGAGTTATGAGATATTCCAACCTATGGGAATATTTCCCCTTGACCTGTCTATATTGGGTTGGACACATCTATATAGGGTTGGCTTATGCCTTGAAATATGAAGCTGTATGTCTCTTGCAGACCTCTATCCTGGTATTAGAGTATTTCTTTTCAACAATCGATGTCCTCATAGCTGAAGCAATGGAGGATGAGTAAGGGAGTCCATGGGCTGGGAGTGAGGTAGTCCATGGGATGTCTCTATGGGATTCAGGACCATCCAAGACTGTACGTGTTCCTCTACGACCCCATGATCCTACCCTTCATGTAGAGGAGCCATTGGTAGCTCCCCTCCCTGGGAATGGCTAGATTGCAGTGTCCTTCTGTTATCTTACAAGCATCGCATGAACTCTTTCAGGACAAGAGAGCAGAAAACAGGGCTAGGCTTGTGCCTGAGATGTGTCTGAATTTTCGTCCCACTGCTTTGAATGTTGAGTTCTTGGTATTGGACATCGGGCGCATTTCAAATCACAGCTGCCTTGGGCTCTCTGATGCACAACCTCTCATCAGGTTATCTCTGTGTGACTCAACGGCATGGGAGGAGGACAGAGGTCCAGACTGTGACTCATTCAGTCTTTTCCCACTGCTGCTGTAATTCAAGTGGAAATCTCAGAAGAAGGTAAAACCTTCAGGCATGTTAAAGATGCCAGGCTTTAAGTGCATATGAATGAATCCAGAACTCATTTTGAACTTGAAAAAACAGGGTAGGCTTGCTGTGATCTTATTGCCTCTGCCTGTTGCAGAGTATCAGCCTCCTTGAAAAAAGTGGCTGCATAGTGGTGATGATGTCCAGGTGCATTTCTAAATTCCTAATGTTGAGGGGGCTATTGCATAGAGAGCAATGAGAAAAGCATCAAGCCTTCTCCTAAAGGTAACCTTGCATCCGGCAGTTAATTATCCCAAGGAAGAGTGTTTGAAGAATTTGGCAGGGTGCTTCTATGTTCATTCATTGCCTTGGGGCTCTGTCACCTGAATTATTTTATCATGGTTAAACTCAGGACCAGCACAGGGAAACAGAGCTGAGCATACAAAGTGCAACAGTTCATAATGCACCTGCCCTCAATGTGGGATTTCCCTCCCCATCGGGTGCCTGGGGACCTTGTGTAATCACTGAGGATGACCTCAACTGTGACTTTCCCTCCCTATCAGGCCATTAGGATTTAGCAGCATGCTCTGCACTCTCTGGACGCTAATGCTGGGTTCCTCCATGCTCCCTCTGACATCCTCTCTGGTCTTATTAGGCAGATGGTGGGTTGAAGGTGGAATGTCCTCTTGCCATCGGATGACGGAGCTTACTCCAAGGGTCATTGCATCCAGCACTGCAGTGACTTCCCTTGGTCCTGCCGAGGTTGAGTTTCTAATAAGGCTGGTCACCTTGACCTTCTCTGCAGTGTAGGGCACAGGGATGGCCCTTCATCCAAGCCTGGGTGTTGGCTGTCCTACACAGGTGCTTGCTTGGGGGCAAGGGCAGAGTTTCAGAAACCCTCCAGTGCTGCAGGAGAGAAGATCCTGCTGGAAACTCAGTGAAGGAAATCCAAGCTGTGATCAGAAAGCTGTTACATCAGTATTTTGATTTTAAATAACTGTAGGTATAACTTATGCAAAAGAAACCCTTCTTTTTTTGTCCTGTACAGCGACAAATCTTTTATCCATTAAACACTGGCAACGACCACTGCTGTCATATGCAGCTTCCAAAACAACCAAATGAAACACAGCCCTCTCTTTTGTTATTTCTGTGTGAGAAGCATATGATGCCAAGGTGTACAGTCTCAGATCTGAGTAGATCTTTAATATGAATGAAGCGGGTAATACGTGAGTGACAGGCAGTAGCGTGACACTGATTGAGCGGTGGTGGCTTCACACAGGAGAGAGTTTTGTCTCAGCAGTTGGAACAAGTGGCAGCTAAAGATCTGCTTAATAATTTGTGCCATGAGAGAGGAAAAAATAGTATGGTAAGACAGAGTGAAGCCCTCTGAACAGATCAGTCTCTTCCTTTGTTTTCTTCTGCACTCTACGTTGGGATGCTCAAGATTATTTCTCTTGGAGGGACCATGCATGGCCAGCTGAAGAAAGATGCTGGTATGAAGAAGGTTCAGAAACTCCCCCTTTTTCTTACCATCTTCCCCAGAGACAGTAACCTGAAACAGAGAGAGGAAAGCTGTTCTTGCAAACAGTGCTGTCAACAAAACCCTGCCTTTGCTCTCTGGCTGGAGGGCTTGGAACAGGGTGAAAAATTGTAGCAATGTTTATTTTACAGAAGATAAGCTTTCAGCTGAATATATATATTTTTTTTGGCTGACAGTAATCAGGGAATTTTTTTCCTTAAATAAGAAAATAACTGCCCAATCTCCAGCTTCATTTTAACCTGAAAAATGTTCGTTGCTTGACAATTGTTTGAAAAAGGATTTCTGGATGAAAACTTAATGAATGGCTCAAAAGTTGATTAAGAAGGAGGGGAGAAGCTAAGTCAAAGTTTTCTAGCTGGAAATAGTGATTTATTATCCAGCTATCTTTGCAAATGACAAAATAACTAATTAGACACAATTCATCATCAAAACTTGAAGCTGCCACTGGAATAAGTTAGACGATTTTCATGAACAATTCGTAGTCTCAAATTCTGATCCAAATGTAGCATAGCATTTATTGAGAGTTAGTCAAACACACTGAGATGCTGGGAAAGGCTTAATAAGATTCTGAAATTCTGCCCCCCTATAGAATTTTTTTTCTAATGAAGGATTTGAAAAGGGCATTTTAGAATGATGTTTTATACGGTAGCAGTCTTTTCCCATAAAACATCAGCTATAATAATTATTTTTATGCAGATCCTGAGGCACAGAGAGATTACATGACTTTCTCAAGGTCAAACAGTGAGTCAGAGGCAGAACCAGTGAATGAATGTGAGTCTTGATTCAGGGGCTATGGTGTACACAAGTAGCCCTCACTTCTTTCATCTCCAGGGCTAGATGCACTCAATCCTTCTGGGTCTGATGTCCCAGCATCTCCTAACCCAGTTGTTTCTGCAGGAGGAGTGCAACCCTGGGAGCAGGTAACATGCTCCCAACCATCTCTGGTTGATCCTTGGAATCGGCATGACCTGCATGAGGCTACTGATGAGTACATTGTCCTTGATGGGTCAGCTCCCAGGGGATAGTTGTGGTGATGAATGGTTTCTAATTGGCTGTGTTGTCACTCGATATTCCAGGTGAAAGTTGTGGGAAGGGGTCAGGCAGAGGCTTTCCTGCATGGCTTTCTACTGATAAAGACTGGTGCTTAATTTTAAATACCCACTGGATGATACTCACTGCCTTCCTGGGGTCACCTGGAGATTAGAAGTCCTGCAGCCTTATGTGCTGCAACATTTCTGCCTGTAAGAACTTGTGTAGTGGTGAGTCTTACATTGCTGCTGCTTCTGGCCAGTCCTGGGTAGGGATTTGCATTATAGCCATTTTGCAAATCTTTCTGATCAGCCTACTTCAGCCGCACCAAGTCCCAGGGGACATATAAACCGTAGCAGTTGTATGCTCGTTCAGTGAAGTTGGGTAAGTTAACTGCATTCCTCTTTGGACATTGTTTGTGCCTCCTGATATCTCTTCATGAATTATTAGCTATAGAAAAGACTTATTGCTGAGACATTGTAGCTAGTTTAGTCTCCTGGTCATTGCAGGTTTGCTTCCAAATATGTTTTGTTCTGTTTTAAGTGGCTTGAACGCTGGTCCTCCTGACATTTCCCCTGGGCCTCCCTCCTGCAGTCTGATAGATCTTGCTGTCAGGAAGTTATTCCTCATACTCAGGCTACTTCTTATCAGTCTGTCACTTTTTCAACTCATTGGGCTAATAGTTTTCCCATTACAAGAGCTATCTCTCTGTATCCTTTCTCCCCGGTCTCCCCAAGGGAACCTCTTTCTTCTTGCACTAAAAGAGGGCCAGACTATATGACTTTACAGGTCTTTTTCTCCCCTCCTGCTCTAACTTCTTGGAGTCTGAGAGATTCTGGATCTGACCTACGATGAACTCTGGCAGAGTGTATAAAAGAATAGATTTGACAAAATAAGTAATGAAGACATTGGTGTTCATAAATCCCACAGGTTTAGACATTCTCATAAATTTGAGAATCGTATCCAAGAAGGGGTGAAACAGGGTCTTTTCTGTCCTGGATGTACATGACTTTTGCGGGCATGGGAAAGGCTGAGTTATTCTGGTGCTGAGGAATAGTTTCTTGGATTTGTAGCAGGGTTTTCTAAGGATGAGAAGAGACAGGAAAGAGAAGGCAGGAAAAACAAAACCAGAAAGATCACTTCTGATGCTCATCTGAGGAACCAAGAAAAGGCTGACGGTCCTTTCTCCACGTAGATTCAGTTCAAGGCTGGGACACCACTGAAATCTTCCAGCCACCCTATCCATTTAAGGCTCATAAAGGCAGCTATTCCATCTAGGCTCCAGATGCGCACAGATGTTGTGTGGAGTTGTGCCCCACTGTGCACCAACATTTGGCATCATCAACACTGTCCTGCATTCCCAGTCTCTTCTCTGGAGGACACCTCACCAGCCCAGCAGCTGGGCTGGAAAGGAGAACAGTAGTGCTCAATGCTGATTAAGCAATAATGAAATTAATAGCCTCTTAACGTTCTTACATTAACAACAACGTCAGCGTGTCAGTAAGTATTTACAATATAAGTTACACAAATGTCATTTTGGTACAGTGAGCACTTCATATTTGCAATTTTCTGCCACAGCAATAAAATCAATCAGCCAGTTGGAAGAGAAACACACCCAGGAGATATCATTATTAATGGCACTGGGCCAGGCTTTCGACGATCTGTGTGGGAGGCAGATGAGCAGACAGGGGCTTGCATTCCTGCACTGAGATGCCCTCAGGTCTCTGTACGAGACCACTTTGAGTCCAGCTGAATGAAGGCTCAGTTATCCAGTCAGCAAAGGGAGAACATTTGGAAGGGTTTGTCAATCATGTCCTTTTCAAGACCTCATAGTAAGCACCAAATCAGTGTGCTTTCCAGGGCTTTGTACAATTTGGTTTTAAAGGTCCGAAATCATTTCACTTGTCTTGAAGAGATTGCTTCCTGCACTAAAAGATCTTTCCTTGTGCTTCCTGCCTAACATCCTGAATCTTGGACATCCAAAGGCCCTTTTCCCCACCAGATGTCTTGATTCTGCACTGGCAGTGAGTGCAGATGGCCTCGCTGCTCTGGAGCTTTGTTTTAAAGTCTTGGATTAGTAGTTGGATTTGATCTTGGCATCCCTAATTGGTCGTTTGCAAGGAGAGTTGACCTCTGACATTATGGTCCAGGTTCTTGGGGGTGTGAAGGCACTTAATTACTGAAGGTGCCAAAACCTCATTCTTTTAAAGCAGAATATGCTGAAATGTCCTGAGAACCTTACAGCAGGATGCCGCTCCCACTGAAGGCAATGCAAAAATTCCTGCTGATTTCTGTGGGAGCTGTACAGATCCTGAATGGGCTTTTTATCCTGTTTTCTTCTCTAATGAGAAGATAGTTAGAGTTTTGAAAGTGCCACGTTTACATGGATCGTTTTGTTGGCATTGATCTCTGTAATCAGAGAGACCCTGCTATGCAACAGTGTGGGCAAATTATTTACTGTTGCTGTCCCTCTGTTGTCCTCTGCAAGATCCTAAGCCTCACTATACAAGCCAGATATGTCAGGATCCATGAATATTTGTCAAGGTGTGTGAGACCCATTAATATGGGTCTCTATGCGAGTAAAGAATATGACAGCATTTGAAAGTATTTTGCTGTGGTTTCAGATATAACAGCAGCCGTGGCAAATTCACATTTGTCTATTAAAAAGACAAACACACAGAGGAAAAAGAAAGAATCCCAGCACTTGAAGGATTAAATAGTGTATTGACTGCCTAGAGCATCAAGGGCCCTTTGAAGGTGTGGATGTGATAAAAATGCACATGCCCATCTGACACACAAGCAAACATTGAAGTCAATTGAATTACATCAGGGATAGATTTGAATTTGGCCCCTTGCTCCCCACTTTCCGCTGTCACATTCCGATTTCAAGGCAAAGCATTATAAATCATATATAGAATAGAGAAATGTGGGGCCTGTGTAAACTAATACAGGTGCCTGAGCTCCTGCAAGCTCTTGAGTCCTAGCAGAAGAACTGATGAGCAGGAGTGGTTTCAGCGAGAAATCTTAAAGGGTTCAAATCAACCAGAAGTGTCAGTCAAGTAGCCCGACAATGCTGGGAAATCAATGCTGAATTCTCAAAGAAGAGCGTGCAGGGAAAATGATACCATTTGTTTGCAATTCTAATACAATGAATCAACAGATCGCTTGCAAAATGCTCCTGATGAAAATGCGCATAATAGATGTGCAGAACCAAGAGGGAGAGAGACAAGGTATCTGTGCTAGTGAGGAGAGGGGGGATCCGAATCTAGGTTTTGCTGCTGAAATTTGAAAGTGTTCTGGTATAGCCGGGATGGACCTGTCATCCACAAAGTCCTGGGAGAGCCTGGCAGCGAACAATGTAAATTTTTGCCAGGGGAAAAGAGGTTTTGTTAAAGAAGCAGTTGCTGTTATGGAGGGGTCAACTGTTTTGTAAAAATAGCAAGCATGGAAGCATGATATACAGCCTGAATGGATTAAAGATGATCTAAAACCTGAGAGAGGTCTCCTAATAGACAGCCCCAGCATTATTCCTCTATTTTCTTTTCCTGGTGCGAAATCCAACTTCTAGCACTGTTTGATTTTGTTTGTTTGGTTGGTTGGTTTTTTTTTTTGGGGGAGGAGGAGTCATTTCCATGGAAAGTGGAGAGGGATCAATTGTTCATTGTCTTTTCCAATGCAAGAACTAGGGACTTTCTCATGGAACTAGCAGATGTCAGGTTCAAAACAAATGGAAACTTGTTCTGGGGGAAATAAGAACATCTCTCTGGTCACAAAAACTAATTGACTGGTAGAACTTCCTGCTGCAGGACATATTCTGGGTTCAAAAAACCAGCCAGACAAATCTGTAGCAAAGCAACCAATGGCGGTCCACTAACTGTAAAGTTTCTACATTTGGCATGGGACATCCTTCAGCCTAGAACTCTTGGAAATAGTATTTTGGGCACATATTGCTGTATGTTTACCCTTTTCCTCTGCTCTTCCCTTGGCAGTTGCTGTTGGCCATTTCCAGAGGCAGCTATTTGCTAGCTGGATCTTTGACTGGACCCAGTAAAGCCATTCTTACTGTCTTAAAATCCAGGGTTGTCTTCTTCCTCCTCAGTAAAGGTTGTATGAGTAGACAGCTTGCAACTTCTACTCAAATGTGATGGGACTCTCCAGGCTGTATGACTGTAAGTTGTCTTTTTCAGGTTCAGGATGTATCTGGATATGCTTTCAAGAGCAATGAGAAAAGTGATGTTGCATTCCTACAAAATTAATCACACTTTTTCTATAAAATTAAGATTGAGCTAAAGCTGATGGAAGTTGCTGGGTTTGTCAGTCATTGGATAGGGCTGAATCTCAGGTTTTCAGTCCCAAAAGATGGGTGTGGACAGCTTTCCTCAGGCTGTGGCTGGAAAGGAGACAGACTGTCACCTCTGGATAAAGAAGGCAGAATGGCAGGTTTTAATTATTTCCAAACCATTAATTTCTTAGTAATGCCAAGGAGAAGCAAAACTTAGATCCTCCTCCAAGTCAGAACAAAGCAATTAGGGTGCCATAGGAAAACAGGTGATATAGGATGACCTGGGGATCTGAAAAAAACTTATGACCTGGGTGACCCCAAGGGTTACCTGCAATCTGTGCTCTTCCTGGGGAAAGTGCTGTAGATGAGGAACAAGCTGGTTCTGAGCACTAAGGTTGTTGGTGATCTGGATTCTACCTCTTCTGGAGTCTCATGTATCTAGGCCATGATGGAAATTCCTCAAAAATTGCTGCAATATGATATACATCCTCAAGGAAAGTTACAAGTAAGTTATTCCCTGTGAATGGAAAGGTGCTCACATCTACAGTGATATTCAGACGGAAGTTGTACAGTGTAATAGGACAGAAGTCCTGCTGTGCAGTCTACCCCACAGCTGGTGTGTAAAAAATACCAGAATACAGGTCTGAAGTGCTGGAATGATGTACCATCATGTCTACTCTTTTTGACTCCAGGTCCACAAGGATGTCCATTGCTTTCTTCCTGAAAGGACAGTTGGGTAGCAGAATGACAAACTCCTTGTAGAATTGGCCCAGAAAATCTGTAGTCTTCTCTTTCCTCCAACATGTAAATATGTGTATTCTGTCATTAAATATAGGTTGGGATGATGGGAAAACTTTGTGGATAACTTCTTCTTCCATGTCAGAGAAGGTGGCGCTCTCCCCTCCCCACACAAGAGCTAGCTGCATTTTCTCTCAAAGCAAGTTTCATGGATTCCTGAATTTCTCCCAAGACTTTCATGCCTGGCTCAGAAAAAGAGAAAGAAGAGCAGTGCCAGTTGCATTAAGCAGCTTTTTCCCAGGGCTCCCTCCCGCTTTCCCAGGCAATGACCAACATGGAAGGCAGAATTCGGTGTTTAGGGGTACGTGGGCATTGTGAATCTCCACAATTGAACTTACATTCTTCTCCCTTGGCTCTGGAAAACTCTGTTGAAGGAGGACAGGAAATTGGGTTCCCTGACCCTTCTTCTCTCCCTGGGAAGCTGCCTAGAAGAGCAGGACTAATTTGTGTCAGGGTAGGTTTCTGCTAATTTTTTTCCCCTACACAGCTGTCGTTTTTTTCTCTTTCCTTTTTATTCATCTTTTTCCACCCCTGTATCTCCTTTTCCCAGTGCTTTCAGCTTCTTCAATTTCTCCTTTCCCTGTTGCTTCCCTAAATGCACAAAACAAAATGTGTACTTCTAGCCTAGATGCATTGGATATTAGGTTCAAGAGGACAACAGAGACAGACTCCACGAAAAAGAACATGGGAAAAACACAGGGGGGGGAAAAAACCAACTCAGGAAGACAAAGTCTTGGGTATCAAGGGAATCCCGATCTCCCCTTTAGCTAGACGCTTCAGCTACACATGCTGTCCTGGGGATTTCCTCTGCTTCCACTCACTGGAACCAAAAAGCTTGTGGAACAAGCTCTGATTTCAGGCTAAAGTAAGCTGAACTTATGGTAAAGCACAGCTTTTCTTGTCCACACTGGAAGTTGTGCTGTTCCAGGTGCTTGGTGATCCTCATCATCTGGACTGAGACAGATTCAATAGCAGCTAGCATTGCCTTTCATCTCCACACAGTTGCTGTAAGTGCTGCCGACCCGGGTCAATTGTAAGACCAGTTTAACCCACTGTGCTATCCAAACAGTGAGCAGAAGCCTGGGGAAGAGTAAGAGTATGGGCCAGCTTCATTTTCCCAGCTTCCAGTAGTGTGTGTTGTAGGGAAAAGTTTTGAGGGAATTTTAAACTTTGCTCTTTGGGTTGGAGACAGGTCTTAGATCATTAATTTCCACAGTTAATTTTTTATGTGGTCCGCAGTGAAGGTTTTGTTCCCTCTTCTGAAATGCTTTGTATGGTTTGGGGTGGATACCACATCATGGGACTAGTTCAGGTTGTTATCATTATTTTAGTGCAGTGGGGGTGAACCACTTCCTTGTGCGAAGTGCAGTGCTAGCTCTGCTTTTGGCAAAGCATCTTCTAAGGCCCATTATCTTAATTCTGGTTCTCATTCAATGCAATCTTTGGGTTTTGCCTCTTTTTTTCAAGAGAGGCTGCTGTGGTTTCTTAGCATCCTTAGGTGCATGGAGGTGGCTGCTGTCTCCTGGGAAGATGGAAGTGGGAACTGCCCTCTTCTTTTCTTTTCTCCGTGCTTCCTCGCATCATCCCTGGGACCAAAAAGGAGACCTGCTAGTCCAGAGAGGAGAAGGAAAGCAGGGTGAAGTGAACAACTTGAGTAGGGCTGTCTGGAGGGAAAATGGGAAGGCAGGAATTTGCTGATGGCAATGAACTGTTTCCATCACTCATATTTTGGAGAGCACCAGCAAAATACCTGGGCTGAAGCTAGATTCATTGCTGACTCTTTTCAAGATAAAAAAGCCCTTGACTATTTCATGGGTTTATATGAAGGGTAAATGCTACACTAAGCTATTTGACAGCAGGACATGGGTGTTGTTATCACCTCTTGTCCTCCTTCTACTTTAAATTTCCATTTTTATTTAAAGCTATTCTCTTCTCCCAGCAGATGAAAAACCTGGAGTTATATCCAAGGTTATCACTGACTTGCCTCTTTCCAAGGTCTGTAATGCAGGTAATTGGGGGAAAGTCAAGTAGCAAGGAGAATGTGAAGGAAGCTCAGAACAGGCAAAAAACGGCCTTGGATCTTAGTAGGAGGAGAGTTACAAGGCCTCTGATAACCATGAGACGGAGCCCTGTCTTTGGAGAGTTACGTGCAGGAGCAAAATAAACAAGGCTCCCCCTGAAGTCAAATCTCTCTTGCTCTTTCAGAAAAAGCAAAAACATATCAGGTGCAGGAGAAAGGGACAGTGCAGGTTGTAGCTAATACTCAAGATGTGAGGAGGACACGAAGAGAAGGAAGAGCTGAAGATACCTTCTTTCCTATCAGCACTTGGTGAAAATTCATTACTGATGTCTCTTCTTGAATCTAGACTTGGAGGGGTAAAGGTTGGCCTATCACAAACTCACTGCGAGCTGTCAGCTCCCTCCTGACTAGGTTACATGGCAGGAGAATAATCTCTTTCAAACAGTTGCTTTTATTCATGAGGATTGAAGCTTCCTTTTGAAACATCAAATCTGACGATGGAATTATGGGTGGTGTGCACAGCAGAAATCATCCTTTCCATCGCTGCTGAATTGCTCAGAAGGGAAAAAAAACCAGCTCCCAGGAGCAGTTCAATTTTTGTGGAGGTTTGATAAAACCATCCCTGCTTCTTGTTGGTTTTCATTTTCTTTCAACGCTATTTAGCTGCATCTGTATAAAGGGAAAGGATTTCCACGGGCTGTTGCTAGCTAGAGTTCTGCTAGGGTTGGCTTTGTGCTCTGCATGCCATTTCCCCTTCTCCTCTAGCATGCCACGTGGCTCTTGCCTTCAAGCTGTCGTGTTTTTTTCTTTCTTTTTTTTTTTAAGAAGACGTTTTTTCTTCTACAGAGATAAACATAATGACTTTTTCATGAGCGTGGAAAAGCCAATAACTCAGAAGTACTTCCAAGGCCCAGCTCTTATTTGATAGTCCTTTGCACAAACAAGGGACAGTTAATAACTGTCCATGTGGGAGATATTTGATTGATTCCATGCAGTAGCATTGCAGGGACTTGTGGTGGGTTTGTGGGTTTTTTTTGTTTGGTTGGGTTTTTTTAAAGTAGAAGTATATAAGGGAGAATTACTTATTTCATTCTCCCAGAACTGTTATCATATTAAACTTGTCTTCCACAGGTGTAACTGTTTTCTGATTCAGTTGACAATCTCTCCTCTTTGAGTGAAATTATTATCCTCCACTATAGTATAAATTACATGTCAGACTCTTTTTAGGCAGTTTCAGGCTGGTTAATTCAGAGAGAGCACTGCAAAAAGCAGGCCAATTGGCTTTTATTGGGGGACAACTTTCTTTCTTTCCAGAGTCAGCCGTTGTGTATCATAATGTAATTTCCTATGCGGAGTCAAGCTTACATGGTTTGACAGGTCCAGACAAATGTAATATCCCACCAGGATCCAAGGCAGCTTTTCTGTAGTGGTACTCATTCTTATTTGCTTATTTATTCTATTTTGAAGTGAAGGTGGCTCTTACTTAATAAAAACCATACTGAGATCCTAGTGCTGTGTGATAGTGGAGGATTTATTCCTGTTGGGTATAGAAAGGAGCACCAGTCAACAGCAACATACCAGTCATCCATGTGCTGCAATATGCATTTTCAGAAATCCTTCCCCTTTCACTCTTTCCAGCTATTTTTCCTTTGCGTGGGATTGGAAATAACCCTGGGTAGAATGTTTACTCTGGATCTGACTGTGCTCCCACCTTGCATATGAAGACAAAAGCTGCTTGCTCCTGGGAGCAAATGAGACGATATGAGGATTGCATGAGATCTCAGACCTCCGAGTGGATAACACAGAGCTAATGGGATCAGGAGCTGGTCTTGGCCATCATGAGGTGGGAAGAGCAGAGGATGGTGAGACAGGATAGGAGGTAGCAGAGCTGCACTTGTTGATCCTTTGTCAGTAGAGATTCAAGGCTGAGAGAGCAGAAAGGGGCTCATGTTTGTCATGAGTGAATCATACTGTAACAGCACTTGGGAACAAAGCAGCTTCTGCACGGAGTGGTCTATAAGAGGTGGGTCTTAAAAAGGTAAATTGAATGAAGAAATTCAGAGCACGCCTTCTTGAGCTTTTGGACTAGTTCTGGGTGGGGTGCATGGTCTCTGCTTCTGTGCAGGGCTTTGGAGAAAAGCTGTGAGCTGCCTCTAGGGTGGATTCATGGATTCAGAGGGAGAACATTCCTCTGCCCATTTTCATCAGGTGGTTTTCTAGAAGGGGAAAGCAGGACCAACCCTAAAACTAATCTGCCACGTCCTCAGGTATCCAGGTCTCTTTCTGCCCAATCTGGGTCCAGCTAAGAGTGTGTCTGGTTGGTAACCTGGTTTTGTGTCTTATTTTTACATTTCCCAATGCTGACAACACAGGTGTTCAGGAAGACTTGAAAAGTCCATCAATTCTGCAATAGTGCTGAAAAGTGGCTATGGGCAGATATCAGGGTTCAGATTTCAGTCCATGGGCACAAACCTGAACAAAGCCTGCAAATCAAATACTTTGGGGCAATGAGGAGCTTACAGCTTGCAGGGAACTGCATCTTTTAAATAATAATTTATGCCTGTGTTTCCACTCCTGTATTTTTCATCATTTTACTTGTTTCTCTCCCTCTAAACAGCAATGTCTTACTGGGGATGGAATGATACCTGAATTCAAAGACAAGCAAATAGCTAGAGATAGCGTATTACCCAGCCCTGTTATGCAACTGAAAGAATTTGGGAATTCGTCTACATGGTTGTAGGCCACATAATATTTCCTCTACTCTAACTGAGCATCTGAATCTCCATTTCTCACCAGCTGACAAAAGTCAAGCAGGAGCTGTAGTCTCCACCTTGGAGGCCAGCAGACTTCCAGTAAGATCCGTGGTAGAGGGAACTAAGAGGTGTTGCATCTTCTAGAGCTGGGTGTGGGATCTAGATGACGACACACTGGACAAGCTGTTATGGCTTCAGGGTTTTATTTGTGCCCTTGCCACCAAATTAATCCGAAACCTTGGTCAAATCACTTGACCTGGTGTTTAGGTTCGTCTTTTTAGAAAATGAGGCAGTTTGTCCTGTTAACATGCATGTCACAAAGAGGAAAGGTTGAGCTCTCCAGGATGGAATAGGAAGTCTATACTGAAGGAAAGGCTTTCTAACACTGACTAACAAAATTTTGGTCTTTTTTGCTTGTTTTTGGGTTTTTTTTTTTTTTGGTTTCTCATGAATGTGCTAGTCTAACCTTGCAGATGCAATCTAACCCACTGACCAAAAACCTTGTACCCATGCATGTACTCTGTGCAATGGTAGAATGATTATGCATGAAAGTTAATCCCCAGCTGGTGGACAGCATGGTCTAGCACATTGGGTGTCAGGGTTTTGGGGGACAGAGTTATTCTCTTTCCCTCACTGCTTACCTTGTGCACGATACTGTAGAAAAAAACACAGCACTTAGATTTTTGTACATTTTTTTTCCCCCATTCCCAGAAATGCCTACTTAGATGGAGGTTTTCTCAGTCAGGGACCACTTCCAACAGTGTACAGTGCCGGGCACAATGGGACCCTGCTCTTGGTTATGACCTCTAAATGTTGCTATAATAATAATAATAGTATGTGGCTTTTGGCACATCACCTATTAATCACAGCAGCTGTCAGGCAAAGCGTTAAATGGGAATAGCTCCCTGCAAGAAAAAACAAATACAATAACACCCTGTGGCTTGTGGAGCATGAATCTACACTCTGGAGGGTGCCAGAGAAGGAAGGAAGGGCTAAGCCGTGACATTTCACTCAGATTTGTTAACCTTGGCTGGTGTTCAGATGCACAGTGTTCAGCTGAGGCGGCGTTGAGGAGGGGGTCTCCAGAGAGAGCAAGCTTTGTTAAATATTTACAGTGAGCAGAAGCTGAAGTGAAGGTGCACAGAGGCATCGGGGACAGAGTTTGCTGGTGGGGAAGAGGCATTCACAAGGAGTGGCTGGGATGGTTTATGTGCTGCTACTGTATTTAATGCCTGAGGTGGATTTTTCTTCCCCAAATCTGCCTGCGTGCTTTTCGAAGCCATGCAGACCTTGAGCATTGAGGATGCCCTGAGGCAGGGAGCTTCATGTTTTGACAGCATGTTGTGCAAAGAAATAGTCCCCATCATTTTAAGCCCACCATCCATCAGCTCCATTGGGTGATCCCTGTTGGAAAAAGCAGTGAGGTCTGTCAGGCACTTCATCGCAAGCCCGTGAATTTGGGGCTGTGGTGGTCCGATGTGACAGACTACTTGTTTATGTGGTATGGTGTAGATACTTCCTAGAAGCAGGACGGGTACATGTGTTCAAAATTCACTCTCCAGAGACAGTCCCTGAAAATTGCTCCATGTTTATGCTTGCAAAATTTCCTGGTGCTAAACCAGTCCATTAGAACATCTGCAGAAAGCAAACCCAAACAAAGTGAGATTACTGTCATTTTGTGTTTATTTGAATTACTGGAGAAGTCCTAGTCATGGATCAGGGCTAAACACATACAAATAATTGATTTTAGGTTCACTGGCTGAAAGCAAAAACACATCGAAAAATCTTTTGGTTGGCCTTAAACATTTTCTTCCAGTTTTCTGTTGAAATAAAGGCACTGAAAAAAGCAACAAAATAATGTACTGCTTTAACACAGGGCCCAGTTATTTGAAGCTTAATGAAATATTTTTTTCCTCCCTTTGATATTTTCTAATTTTTGTAATTTTTGACATCAGTTAACAATTCCTTCAAAAATAAAATATCAACATCTTTAATTTCAAAATTCTGCAAAGAAAATTCTCAAACTTTTCAAAACTGTTGAGAAATTTTTTTGCTGTGGGTAATGCTTGCCCTGTGTTGATTGATGACAACTGCATACAAGTCAAAATCTCTGTCCAATTTTAATCCAGACCCCAATGTGACAGATGCTCTATAAATAGTGAGCATGAAGATTTATAACAACGATTTGCGACACTTTCTGCTTGAGGAATTTTTTTGCAGAGCTGCTTCAGATCTGAGGCCAAGGGCATTAGGCAGTTTTGATTGCTTGGGTTACAATATTTAAATTTGCACTGCTAAATCCCAGGGGAGTTGAGGTGAACTTGAACTGGAAGCTGATTTAAGCCATCTAAACCATACCTGTTGTTCTGGAGTTGAACCAGAACTGAATTTAAACATTTTCTTCTTGGACTTCTTGGAAATAACAGCATTACAAACACCATGAAAACTGCCATGAGGTATCATCTTGTAATTTGGCACCTTGCAGGCTCCAGGTAGTAAAGAACAAAGTGCACTTGAACTAAACCAGCGGAAATAACCATTTTTTACAAACAAGATCCCCTGTGTCTGCTGTCGAGGACTGAGCTATTCACCTCCTCTGTGTGTCACCTCCATGCAGCCCCGTTGACACACCGTATGGTACCGACCACAAGCAGCTGCCTCTGGACCTTTTCCACTGCTCCCACCTCCACCATGGTTTGATGCCTGCAGGCAGCACAGGCACCTCATGGGTTTTGGGGCAGCCCTTTGCAAGCCACCAAGGGCTAAGCTTGCTGACAGCAGGCCGAGGAGGCTGTGAAGCTGCTTGGATTGAGATTCTCTAGAAAGGGAAGTGAGTGTAAGGATGGTTGCAGAGGTGTGTGTGCCCAGAGCACTCCTCCGCACCCCCTCCGTTGTATGGGGTAGGGATCACGGCAGCTTGGCTCCAGCTACTGAAGCCCCATGGAAAAAATAATCACCATCATTTCCCAAAGGTTTCCCCTGCCTCTGGGGATGCATGGCCCCATCCATCCCAGTGCAGATACACAGGAAGGAAGTGCGGACCCCAGCAGACTTTATTGGCAAATGCTGCCGCTGATTAAAACAGGCTTGAGCTGCTGTAGGAACGAGAGGTTGCCATGGAAACACTCTCTTGATGTGTCCAGGTTTTGAAACCAGTTTTCCCTCCTCTCCCCCCCTCAACGCTTCTTTTTTTGCTGTTGTTTTGTTGGAGATTTGCTCTCCTGGGGTGATGCGGTGCAGATGGGCCCTTGGGACCAGGAAGGCACCGAGAGGAACTGCTCAACTCAGGGAGGGCTGTTCAAGTGGGAGCCCCTCCCCGATGGTCCAGCAATAGGGCAGAGCTTGTAGAGATCCCGGCAGAGTGGTGTCTGGATGGACTCTGGAGAGGCACGATCTTGCCAGGGTGCTGGCCACCTAAAGGAGCAGTAGAGAATATCCCAGGGAAATCCTCTTCCCAAAGGCACCCGACTGGGATGCTCTTAGCACCTGAAGGGCTCTGCACCAGGGGGGTGCCTCCCTGGGGCGTTCATCTAACCTAATGACTATCTCCATCACCTTGCTATGCTTGGGAATGGTAGCAATGATGGGAAGCCATCTTTTGAACAATGGGAAATCAAGCAAGTGCCATAAGAATTGCTTCTGAGAGACACAAATGGACCTCCTTCTCCTTCCCCTACCCCTCCCTGGGCTCCCTACTTCAGGAGAGGGGCTTTTGTTTTGCTCAAGTGCATGCAAAAAAACCCTGCCCCTGTGATAGCTGTTACTATGAGGTTGTGTTGAAGAGCCATTGACTACTGGTGCAAAGCTTTGAGGAGCGTTTTCCTTCTAGATCATTCAGCCCACGTCTCATACATTGTTTTTTTGATTTCTACTGTCCTCCTGGTTTGTTTTGTTTTGTGTTTTCTTTTCAATCACAGAGGCATATTCATAAACACAAACTCCTCCCTGTGTGTTTCACCCACTTTTGCTTTTGTCCTCTCTCTGGGAAGTCCCCTGGCTCTTTCCCAGACCCATCCCAAGTGCTTGAAATTCTGCATGCGAAGACCCTCCCTGCAAGAGCTTGAGTTTGTTACTGCATCTGGAGTGGGCCTGAGGAAACCTAAACACAGGGTGTCCATTCAGTCCTCTTCTAAAGATCTTCTTATCGGCATTTCCAAACTTGTATGACTACTCAAGCTTCGTTTCTAGACAGGAACGTAGCAAAACAGGCTGGTTAATGTCGTCATTTCGAAGTGGAGTGTCCCGACTGAGTTGTTTTTTAGGCCCTCTTTGAAATCCAAGCTAACCTTCCACAGACTAAAAAAAACTATCTAAGAAAACATGGAGATGCTGATAATTTTACTCACTGAGTAATGCACCTTGTGTCCCAGTCCAGACTTCCTCAGCAGGACTGGTCCCCTCCCAGTTAAGCATGCTGCAATCCCTGTATATTGATAACTGCAACGGTTGAGAACCACATCCTCAAGAAACATAGTCCCACCGACTTTAGATACCTAAATGAGCGGCCTGGCCACCCTTGGGCTTTGACTG
Source organism: Ciconia boyciana (assembly GCF_034638445.1). Classification (NCBI taxonomy): domain Eukaryota; kingdom Metazoa; phylum Chordata; class Aves; order Ciconiiformes; family Ciconiidae; genus Ciconia; species Ciconia boyciana. The sequence goes on from NC_132934.1 coordinate 3,457,145, forward strand.
GCAATGCAGAGCCTTTAATATGTCCAGAGGTGGTCTGTCTCTATCTGAGATCTGAATTGCTCTCCAAAGGTGCCTTCTTCATCTCATTGCCTGATGCAGCAGCATCGGGTGACTAGTTTCCTAAGTTACCTTCAATTTATGTGATATGAATCCAGGTCTGAATACTCACTGTGATGATGAATCTCAGATGAGTTAATTTGGAAATGTCGGTGTCGCTTATCTGTGTAATTCCCCAAGCTTGGGTTGCACTTGCACTGTCTGATTTATTTTAAATGATAGAATGGGTATTTTTGTACAAGGATCTCTTAATGCTTCGCCTGCCCAGCAAGACCTGATAAGTGGGGAGCGCAGGAGGCCATCAGCCAAACTGCAGAAGGAACCTCCAAGAAGCCACTGCTTCAGCCCTTTTGCTTCTGTTCCAAGATTGTATGAAAGTACATCCACGCGTTGTGTGTTATTTCCCATGCCTGATTTTCAAATTTCAAGCCCTCCTGCAAAGCTTGGACAGTTTCTCACTTTCATTGCATCTTAAAAGGGAACAGAGAAGCCCTAGAGTCCTTCTGCAGGAATGTCTCAATCAAAGGTGTCATGAAAGGGGTTTAATTTCAAAAGCTCTGAATTACACCTAGATCAGGAAGGACGTGGTAATGGTGGATTTGCTGAGCTCAGGAGGTTAAAGAATGAAGGGGAATTCACAGTTAACATCTGTGACACACTGAGTCAGGATGAGAGAGCATTCGTAGTCAGAGCAAATATCAAAGGCATTTCCCAGATCTCATGCTTTTGGGAGATTTTTAATTACTCTGATGTTTGTTAAGAGTCGCTTACGGCCAAATAAGTGGATTCTTAAATTTGAAGATGCTTTTCTGCTCCCAGAAATAACGGCTGAGCAGCAAATCAACCCTGGCGTGTAAGGCAAGGAAGATGCAGTGAGCTTAGAGCTTCTCTGAAGCCAGATCAAATATCAGTTCATATAGCGGTCCCTGCCTCCAGCCACACGAGGATGATGATAGCAGAATTGCTTTGAAATCCTCCGAAAAAAAGCATTCAAGACAGTGCTCTCCTGGGTAAATGTCTCCTTTCCTGGCATTATATTCTCTGGTAGCTCTAATGCAAGAGGTGGCAGGTGGCGAACCTATTGTACAGGGGGGGATGAGGGAATCGGATAGGTGAAATTAGGCAGGTGGTTAGCAACGCCAACAACAGCCATTCAGTGCTGGGTTTCCTGGATTCACCTCTGAGCCACCTGGAGAAACCTGGACTCTGGTGTCACAGCAATGCTGTGGAAATTTGGAAAAATACTGAAATAGTGGGTGGCCTGGGCCACACAGGTGAAATATCAAGCAGTACTTTGACGGGAGGGGTAGAGGAGAGCTCAGATGTACAGCCTGTGTTAGCTACAGATGCGTGCACACAACCAGAACTGCGGCTCCTTGCAGCAAGGAGGTCTGGTCAGAGGGACAGGGGTTTTGGTAGGGGAGTGCACGTACTGTGGGCACAGATTTGTTCCAGTGTGCGGAGCTGCTCTCGGTGTCTTCACTTGCTCGCAGTTTCGTGATATCGTTCTGCTGGCACATCAGAGCCTCGCTTAGCTGGGGACTATTGCATAAGCCTCACTGGGGACCTCGAGAGCAGATTAATTCCTTGAGCATTTTCCTTCTTGCTGCCGGTGAAGTCTGCTGCTCAGATGTGATCCAGGGAGACAGCTGGGCAGGGCTGAGTCTGAAACCTCCCCCAGACAGATAAGGCATGGGAGAAAGAAAGATATTCCTCTCTCCCAAGGGCAGGACAACTATCTTTTTGGGTGAAACCCTTTCTTGTGGCAGCTTGCAGAGTCCAGCTGCAGAAGGGGTCTCTCTCCAGGTATCTCGTGATGACGATGGTAAGACAGTCAAGTTAAGGCAAAGACAGAGTGTGATTAAGTCCCTCTCCCTCCCTCCGGCAGAGCTCAGCCTGCAAAAATGCTTTGGATGCGGTGGCCTGTAATTATGTAATTCTTCCTCGTTATCTTTTCTAATTGTTCTCAGCGCTGTTTCCTAAACTGATTGGAAACAATGGCAGACGGGGATGAAGTGGGAGGCAGACGTGAGCATGGCAGGCTGCCAGCATAGTACAACACTTTCCAGAAAGGGAGAGAGAGAAGGAAAGGAAAAAGAAAAAAAAAGAAAAAAAAAATCCACGGTGGAGACTTGGATGCCAGGACCTGAATCGAGGGGACACCTGAACCACTGCCAGGCTGGGAGGTGCTGGCAGGGGATGTCTCATTCAGGCTCACGCATATGTGAGCTGTATTACATTCACGACATTTCAAGCCTTCCCCCCATCCCTGGCACACCTCTCCTCCCCGAGAGCTTTGCTGTTTTCCTCTTTTCCAGTACTCGAATGACGCAGGTTGAACCCTCACGGGGGGGGTTTGCCCATCGCCCCGAGACACTGTGGTCTTCTCCCCCTGGCATTGAGTTGTTTGTTTGCTTGCGAGGGGGAGAAATAAAAGAAAAAGAGGGGAAGTTTGGCCTGTTGCATTTGGGGGTGACTGTGCAGGGCAGAAGGAGAGCCCTGGAGGTGAGATATTGCAATGAGATTTCTTTATATTTGCAGCTGGTTTCAGGGGAACTGTGGGGTGCAGCTCCCCAGAAGCCAGTTGTTGTTATGTTGACTCTCATTTTCTCTGCGAATGTCTGCTGCTCTTTACCCACTGCACTCTCCCCATGTGAGTAAGAGTATTTTGCAATAATGTGCATCACGGAGGTATTTGGGGATCCAGCAGAGACCTGGTCTAATAACCCTCTGCTCTTCTTTCCCTGACACTCCTCTTTTGCCAGCACAGTGGGAAGGGGGGAGCGTAGGACTGCTGCTATTCGTTTTGTCTAGAGAAGGCCAAAACAAGCCCTGATCTTCCAGGCATAAACTCTGAGCATCGGTTTCTCATGGCAGGGGGACAGAACAGATGTCTGTGGGTTGACATGGCATCCCACAGACTGGGACCCCCAAAGGGCAGCATCAACGACCCCTGTGATGAGCAGGGATAGCTTACGGGATGGGAGGCACCCCTACAGAAAGCAGACCCCATTCATCCATGTGGGATCAGCGCCAGGCACTGAAGGAGGCTTTGGGTCACCCCTGGATGCTGGCGCTGACTTGCCCCTCCTCATCCCAGTCTCCGGGTGCTTAATCTCCATCTGGGGCCCCGTGTCCTGACAGCTCTGTCAGCTGGGAGCTCGGCAAGTCACTGACCGAGCAGGGGCAGTCGAAGGGGGGAGGAGGAATTTATCAGAGCTGTCCTCTCCTCCTCCAAACCCAGTGCTGTTCTGCTGTTTTTCCACCACCGTTGACTCCTCTGCATGCCTGCAGGCTACCGCTGCCAGCACTGTCCCAGCTGGCCAGCCTCTCTGGCTTCTGTGCATGGCTCTCTGGGATGGAGAGGAGAAATGCTGCCTGAGGCTTGCCTTCAGTATTGGATTGGAGGTTTCCTTACTGCTGTGGGCTGAGTGGGGTCAGGGAGATGGGGCTGTAAGGACCAGGAGCTGGAGGCTGTAGGCAGGGTGGTTCATCTCTGGCTTGTGTAGGAATTTGAGGCTTTTGAGCTGTGGCGATCTCCACCCACCTCTGGGCAGGAGTGGATGAGAAATAGCCAGAAGGAGCAGCTGGAAAACAGTGGAAGGTTAGAGAAGAAAGACAGAAGGGTGGCCACCTACCTCTGTCTTTTTTTCCTCCTGGCTCCTGGGAGAAATCATCCAGTCCACGCCTGGAGGTAAAGAGGGGCTGAGGGCTAGGAGGGTAGGCAAAGCGTGCATGGTGATACGTTACAGGAGGGACAGGTCACTGCAGTGATCTGTTTCCAAATGGCAAAAGCAATCTGCCTGGATAGAGCTAGAAGGAAATAACTCGAAGTGGTGGTTTGCAACCCAGGTGATTTAGACCTGTCAGTGCTGTTATCTCCTCTGGACCTGCCTGCCACTGTCCTTTTCTACCAGAAGAGGCTGTACCCAGTATAACTAAGGGAGGGAAAAAAGAAAAACATAAAACCCAGCTGTCATTGCATCAGCCAAAGGATAGACATTAACGGCAGCTGACTCTTTTCTTGAATCTACACTGATCTCCATCCAAGGTTGCAGACCATACCCTGTTGCAGCCCTGCTTCCTTCGCAGTACTGTACAACTCATTACATGCTTTATGTGGCATTACGTAATGCCAGTAGTCACTGTCCCCACTGGCTCACAGAGGGAGATGGGCTCTTTTCTTGTGTGCTGGGAACACACCAAGAGGCAGGAGAAAGTTCAGGAAATATAGTGTCACACAGAGATTGTGATTTGGTCCCATCTGAGAGCTATACCATGCGTTAGGGAATGGTTTGATGGGTGATTTGCAGGCTGGATGTGGCCCCTGGCATAGTCCTCTCTAGCCTTATTTTCTATAATCTCTGCAGCTCTGGTCGTACAAGGGCTGAGGGAATGGCAAACAGATGAATCACAGCTCGTAGCAAATGCCTCCCTGTCTGCCACTCTAGCAGATGTGCACCACCATGAGCTGCTGCTGTGGGTCTGGGCAAAGGATTTGCTTTTGCATGAACCTGAAGAGTGCAACTCAGTTTTGTCAAAAGCTGAAGAAGCACCCTTTGCTATCTCTTAAATGTATCCTGGATTTGCTCAGTGCTGACAGGCACACAACTAGATGGCTGGCAGATATTTTCATTTGGGCGGCCTACTGGCTATTCCCCTAGCAGTGGCTGTTGTTGTAGGCTGCGTAAATACATCAACTTCTTCCTTTGGCTCAGTAGGCTCTTTGCCCTAAAAGTTCCCATGATGATACAGCACAGGGGAAAAGCAGTTCCTTGTATCAGCTTTATATTTCCCCATTTTTAATTTGATTTTTCTTGTGGAATTGTCCTTTTTCTTGTGTTATGAGGCAGAAAGAACAAAAGATCCCTCGATCATTTTCTAATATACCTTTATCATCCCTTCACATTCATCTTCTCTCTGAAATGTACAGTCTCAGAGCCCTTGCTAATCCCTCTTCATGAGCAAATTTTTGCCATGACCTTGATCAGTCTTGTCACAGTTCTCTGGACTATCTTTAGGCAGACAATTGCGTTTTGGGGTGGGTGGCAATTCTGTACGTAGTGTTATGTCCGTGGTACTTCAGACACCGTCAGAAGGTCCCGTCTCTCAGACAAACAGGGAAGACGACCTAACACTGTATTGCAGAAGACCGTCCTCAAAGAAGTCATTGGCAGATGTACTACTAGAAAATGTGAGGCGAAGGGAGATGTTTTCCCCTATACCAACCACTAAGCCAGGGCTAAGCCAGGACCTCAACAACACATGGCACTGGGATGCAGAGGCTGGTGTCAACTTGAGGACATTGGAAGAATCCTCACCTACCACAGCAGTAGAGGGAGCAGTTCCTTCCCAGCTGCAAACACTACCTCCAGGCACATGTACCTCATGAAGAGACAAATTCTTCTTCTTCCATTTCCTGAATTTATTTATTTATTGGGGGGGAGGGAGGTACCTATTGGCTTTGCTTTCATTACATATTTGCATGACGTTCTTCTCTCTTCTGCAGAACACAATCTAAGGACTAGCTGCTGGGAAATACAATCAGAGCAACTCATGTTATTTCGGTGTGATTCACACAGTTGTTTTTCTTCTGTTATTAGTCTTTTTTTTTTTCCCTTTCTCCTCCTTTCTTTCTCAGACTAGAACAAATACAGTGTGACTGGCAGAAAATTGGCAGGCTTCAACGATCCAGAGGCAGTGATTTTTCTTCTAAGTAGCTTAATGGAGTCTATATTTTTTATTGTTTTCTCAGCCTGCAGGTTGATCAAGTATTTAAAGAAAGAGAGAGAATTCAACAAGCTCTCTCCCTTCCTTCTCTTACCAGCCCATTTTAGAAAGTCCATGGACCTACAAGAACTATTCTGGGTCATCCACGTTTTAGAAGTGTGCTGAATTGGTCACAGACAGTAACGAAGGAGGCTGATTACACTCCAGGCTCAGCCTTGAATGAAAAGATTTAAGCAGAAACCATCTTGCTTGCATCAGCACCCATGACAGAAGACTCTACTGGTCTGCTGTCCCTCCATCCCTCTCCCTGCTTTTTGGCTGGGATCTTCTATGTCTTTCACAGTTAAAGTTCCTCCAGGTCCCTTGTCCCCCTGGGCCACTGCTCCCTGCAGACCTTGTTTCCTTCTGCAGAAAGCAGCAGCATCAAAGCTGATTTATCCTTCTGGTCTGCTCTGAGGACCATTGCATTTTGACTGCAAACAAACAGATGGACTGTTGAAGCCCAGGACTGGAGCAATCTAAACGATGTCCCCAATATCTGTTCGGAGATGATGGCAGGGCTGCTGGTCACGCTGCTTGGGGACAGCCTGGAGCCTCTCCTGCAGCTCCCCTGGTTCTGCTGAGGAGCTTGAAGGAGGGGAAGCAAGGTGAGTAGCCATGGTCTCACAGAGCATTGACCTGCTCTCTCTCCTGTCCCATGTGATCCACGCGATGGCTGCTCAAAGCCTTTTTGTGCTTTGCCTTGGAAGTCTTCTCTGGGGTTGGCTCTGAGTTTGCTTTGCTGCTCCCAGAGATACCCTCACTCTTCATTTTGTCTTGATTTGTTGTCTATGAGGGAGTACCATTCTTGCTCTGCTGCTCAGGTGATGAAGCGGTCTCTGGCCTGCAGCCATACCCCCTCATGTCATGATCTCCTCAGGTTTCCTGAGCTGAGCAGTCAAATGGAACTCATGAGTACTGCAGAAAGAAGGTGTTAATGAGCTGATACCCGTTCCTTCTCTGCTTCAGTGCAGCAAACGGAGGCTATGGAGGATATGGGGAGAATCAGTCCTTGGTTGTGAGAAACATCAGTGTCTCAACTTCTGCTAATAAAAAAATACAGAGTAATTTTCTTCAGAGTTGGGAAATTCCAGCCCCTCTCTTCCAGCCAGGTTCCTAAGTAGGACCTTGCTTTTGTTCTGTTTACCTGAATTCCCCAGCTGTCTGGGGATTTGCAACTCATTTTGCACAGTACCAATCCAAAATTTTTTTTCAGGAACAATGTTTTTATTTGTTTGCTTGTTTTAATGCCTTTCTCTTTGGGGAGTCTAAGTCAATACACTATTTTTTTGTGATGAATAAGCTTTGCTGGCTCAGTTTGTCCCTGTGAAAGATTCTAACAACCTGCCAAATACTCTGTGCGTTGCTTCTGTGCCTCCAGTCTGATAGCTAGTGGTCCTGCAACCCTCATAGGTTGCTCTCAACTCCATCATGCAAATCCATATGGGGATTCCTTAGACAGTAGTGACTCCCTTCTTCTATGTCTCTCCTTACCATGTCATTGAAACTGCTGGCAAATAAGTCGTAACCTTTAAAATGAGCATGCAGAGCTGTCTGTAGGTGTAAGCTAATGAGGCAATTACATTCACCAGGGTTTGTCATCTAGCCCTGCTCCTCATTGGGGCAGAGTTAATTTTTGCATGTGCTGATAAGGACACTTGAGCCAACCCTGTGCTAGCTCAGTGATGACATCCTCGGCGGTCTGAAGGACATCAGAAGAGCCTTGAGGAGGGCTCCCAATTCTGGGGGTGCACAGATGGGGGTGTTCCTTTTCTCCAGAGTCAAAAGGGATTTCAGCTGACATCATATAATCCTTGGCGTGCACAGCCTTTTGGCTCCTGATGATTCAAAATCCAGGGCAGTGAATGAGACTCTTCTGCAAATGCTGGCATGAACTTCCTGATGCTCAGACATTGTCTTGTCTCACAGAAGTGCCTTAAGCATTAAGGTGTGGACTTTTATAAACAACACAGAGCTCAAAAGGGAAATCCTTCATGTGACGAAGATGACTAATTTGATTTAAAATGAGGGCTCAGAACCATCTTCCAAGAGCCTCTGCACCAATATTTCCAAGGAGCCTGAATTTTTCTGGCTTTAACTAGTCTGCACAGGTCAATGCTACCATGAGCACTATATGAGAGGGGCCGAGCTCTATCTGTGCTGTCAGATGCTAAGCACTAACACAAAATGATGGATTATTCAAGATAGTTGTCAAGCTGTCTGTGGGTAAGTGCTGCCTACCAGAGGAGGGGTGCAGGGTATCCATCTGCTTGGATCTTGCTGGGACAACGTTGACCCCTGATTCAAACCACTCAGCTGAGTATCTCCTGTATCAAAGAAACACAGCTCAGATGCACTGAGCTGATAGTCACATTTCCAGCAAACACTGCTGGTGCTAGTGCAAGTGCTGCCAAGGTCCATCACAATGCTTGTTCTCTCGTCTGCTCTTCCAGACCCATATTAAACTGGACACAAAGACCAGTAACACTTATAACCTTCATCACTTTGCCATTTAAAAGCATCTGTTTCTGGTGTAGCTCATCAGGAAGCCCACTCACCTCTGATAGCTTAAGAAGCATTTGCAAGGCAGAAATGATGCAGTGAAAATCCCAATGTGAGGTTAATTCCTAGGGTTTATTTTCAAAGTTTGAAAGTGACAACTTGTTGGCCTTGAAGATTTTTCACCAGTGCCGGAATAATCCGGAGGGAGAGATTTTCTTCTTCTTACTCAGACCATGGGATAATTAGCAGATTTTAATGACTGCTTGAGAAAGCTATCTAATTAGTTATTAAAAACACCCCTCACCCCCTCCCCCTTACCCAGTCCCTAAATGAAAGCCACAAAATAGCCAGTCATCTCTCTGACCAGATGCGTCTTAGAGATATTTTTCTTTTCAAGCTAATTGTGACTGGTATTTGCTGAGGAAAACTCTGACTGGGAATGCATTAGGATCAAAAATGGTCTATTCTGCTTCTGCATAAATGTTAAGCACAGCCACAGCCCGTTGTATGAGTCATAGAACCATTTAGGTTGGAAAAGACCCTTAAGATCATCGAGTCCAACCGTTAACCTAACACTACTACTAACTCGCTCACATGAGCAATCCATGGCTCTCTGCTGGCCAGTGTCATGGGAAGCCAGCTTGGTTGAAGTCCCAAGGTGCCCTGTGAGCCCCAGTTCCTGCTACATGGATGCTGGTGTCAGGTGGTTGCACTTTAGAGCCAGGAGTATTTGCTGCCATGACCGCTGGTTTTTAGAGCCATATCCACACTTGGTTTAGTGACATCTTGTCAGCCAGGCTGCTCTGCCTGACCTGTCTGTCCTCGGGGTGTCCTCTTTCTGTCCAAGTTCAGTATTAAGGCGAAGGGGGGACATAGCCAACGTGGTCTGTGCTTCCTACATGTGTCTGTCCTGCGTGACTGCGGAGAAGTCAGGACATAGCCCTCAGCGCCTCGCATCTCTGCTCGTGGAGCCAGTGACAACTGTTTCTGCTCACTCCAGCGGAGGTGGACAGCTTTTCAGAACAAAATAGCTCCCCTCCCTCTGGCTATGAACTCTGATGCTTTTTAGTTCATCTCTTGGCATGTTCTCCTCTGTTCATTAGTGCTCCTTACCTCTTCTAGGGGTGGTGATTGCTCTTGCCAGTATCTCTTCTCCTCTCTTCCCTTCTCCCCCAGTGGCAATGTAAAGTGGTTTCAAAGCTTTGAATAGAAAGGGACAAAATGATAGCGGGAGAGGACTGAGGCCACTTTTGCTTTGCAAGGTGACATCCTCTCCTGTCACTTACCATTCCCTTAAAGAGCATTGATGCTCTGCAACCCGTTGAGCTGGGGTGGACGCTCCTGCTCAGGGGCTGTATGCTCTCCCCGCCTGCATGCACCACAAATCCTGCCCTGCTACTCCAGAGAACGAGGTTCTTTGCTACTTTCTGGGGAGATGCTGACCTGATCCACCTTTTACGTAAGGACAATGGACTTCACTGTGAAACAAATCAAAGCATGTGCTTAACGTTTGGTGCATGCAGAAAGGGCTTGATAAACAACAGCCTTTGTATATGGCAGAGTCCATGTCCTCGTTTAGCCCTGTCATCAGCTGCAGAAAGGCTGCACATTGTCCCACTCCTTCCTGAGATGTTTATCAGCATGAGCTGGGGTCTCGGTTGGAGTATATTGGTGTAGGTCCAGTGACATTTCATGGGGTAGTTTAGGTGTTGCTTCTCCTGAGGAGTCCCATCCATCACACAAGAAACACAGAGAGGTTAAGATCATCTACCTGGCTGATTTCCTTTTCCAACTCATCAACTTCAGCTCTCTAATCTCACAGTCTGTTGTTATGGAAATAATACAATTACAGTCATTGTGAATAAAGAGGAAATACAGTCTGCCAGAGGAAAGAAAAGGAGACCACTTTTCTGATGTTTTAAGTATTTGGTGAGAGGAAGAGGGGGAAAGGGAGACAGGCAAGTGCCACAGGGCAGGACTATGTTGGTTTCTAGCTGTATCCCCTTTCCCCCAAAGCATTCATATCAGTTTTTGTTCTTCTGTAGACAACGGTCAAACCTTGGTCAGTATATTCACTGGTGCTCTCCACTTGGCTAATTAATACTCCTTATCAAGCCAGCGGAGGTGGACAGCTTTTCAAAAGAAAATAGGTCCTCAGCCTACAGCTGTGGGCTCTGATGCTTTTTTACTTTGGCTCTTGACATATCTCTTCTCCTCATTAGTGCTCCCTCGATCTTCAGGGGGCTGCTGATATCTCCTGCCAACATCCTTCCCTTCCACACCACTGCTTCCCTGAGCTGTTCTTATGGAGACCTGTTCCTAAGTTGGCTTATGTCATGCAGTTTCCAACTATCCACTCCTGCAAACCTCTAAAGTTTCTTCTCTTTCAGACCAGGAGACCAAACATGGTCATGTGATGAGGCTATTCCTGAACTCCTGTGGTGGAGGAGGATTGATTGAGAGACACTACAGAGCTCAGATACTGCTTTATCTTAGGAGGGTAGTTGGTGGATCTTTGACCTGCTGTCCAGGTTAGACTAGTACATGGGGCCCCTGTTGTTCACACTGGGGCCCCATGTACTAGTCTAATCTGGACAGCAGGTCAAAGATCTAGCCAGCTAGGTGGATCCATCTGGTTGGTCAGATGGGATCCATGCGATCCTAGAGCAAAGGGAGTCTGCAGTTGATGCTGCAAGAGCAGGACATACGAGTGTCACAGCGGAGCAACAATCCATGTTTGTATAGGCAGGGCATGGCTGCAGCACACCACAGATAGCCAGAGAAGACAGAGGCATATGGGTTGTTACCGGTCACTGTGTTGAATGTAAGATTTGCATCCTTGCTTTTAGCTGAGTTTCTTGCCTTTCCTCTTTAAGGACAAGTGTAAAGAACATGCCAGACATGAGATTTGGAGCCATTGACCTTGCCAGTGCCAACACATCAAACGTTTAGCGTGATGGCACCTTTATAAAGACAGTGTAAAAAGAGACATGAAAAAATGAGGAGAGAGTAGGAGATGGGCTTTCTGTTTGAGTGTTGGTTGCCAAGTCTGTGGGATTTAGAGGAAAATCTTTTTATTTTCTGTGCCTTGGTCTTTAAATAGGGAAGATGAAACTTTCATTTTAACTGTCCTAGGGACAGGGAGTATTGCTGTATCTGGAAGCGTCTGACTTGGAGTTATCACTGATTTCTCTGAAGATGAAAATATTCTTTTCTTTAAGCTATTTGTTGTCAAGCAAGGACTTGAATGCCTCTGGTCACTCAGGCCTCGGGCAGTGACCCGTTCCTGAGGCCAGTTTGCAAATGACTGTGTACTGTTCGATCCGACAGCATTCGCTCCTCTCTCCTCCTTCCACCCAAAAGATGCTTCAGGGAGAGAAAGACATAGAGAGACAGAATGCTCTGAAAGGGTTGTCTCAGTTCACAGCAGTCACATTGCGCTCATCAAAGCCAGCGAAGTGGAACTGGTGACACTCACCAGAAGAGCCTGCTCTAAATTAAGCAAAACTGCAGAAACTTTGTAAACAAGCACTGGCTGCTCCAGACCACGGGAAGGATAGGTGGCAAGTCTGGTTTGTCCGTGGAGGAAACCAGTGTGGAGCAGTCTTCTAAAATGGCTTTGCTGAAACCTGCTTTCATGTAGGCACACCATCAGTCTCCCAGTCCATAGGTCTGTCTTGGGAAGGCTTAAGTCCTCTGGGCCAGTGTGAGGACCAGGGGCCTCACTGTAAGTTAGTTGAACAAGAAGCTGACAAGTCGTATAGTACAAAACAAGTAGAGAAAGAGACGATGAGAATTTTGCTCAGGGAATTATTCTCTGTTTTGAGTGTTCTATGTCAACCCATCCTTTCTTGTGCTGAGGCCACCTTACCTTGTTCTGGATAACAGGACAGAGATTGACTGGGATGGGTGTTAATCATATTTACTCTTTTTTATATCTGTTTTAGACCACTGGGCAGAGTAAAGAGGCTTTAGTGTGAATTGGAGTCTCTGTTTTCCCTGTCTGGTCTCATAGCTGACCAAGGCCAGGTGTGTTTGATATCTGTCTGGCTACCTTCCTAAAAAAACCTCTAGAGGTAGCAAGAGGTAGCATTTGCCAGGCAGGTTACGTTGCCCTGTGGGCAGGGTACATTATATCTGCTTGCAATTATTTCTCTTTGAGTCTCATACTTTTGCTCGAGATACTGTGGAGCTACCTGGTGATTTGATCTGTAGGCACTGAGAGCAGGGAAGGATAAGCTTGCATGTCCTAGCCAAACTGCAGTCTCGTTCTGCTTGTTCTGCTTATTGCTTCCCCTCTTTCCAGCTAGAAAAGAATCTGTTTTATGTGCAAGGTTTATCATGCATTCACTGCATCCCATCCTGGAGAAAACCACATGCCACTTGTGACTTGGGGATCTTTCAAGATAAAAGAGCCCTGTAAGAAAATGCTTTTACTGTATAGCATTTCATTATAATTACATTTTTTTTTAATTGGGTCCTACACCAAGAATTTAATCTAATTTTGATTATCTAGAGGTTTTAAACCTCTTCAGCTCCTGTTTCAGCTTGCATGAATAATACTCCTATCTCCTTTCACTCATATTCCTCAGCAAACCCTTCTGGCAGAAAACAGCTTCTCCATTGTATCCCATTTCTAGAGCTATTGGCAGGAGGGCGTTATGGAGAGCGTTACAGACCAAACACAGAAGTATGGCTGACTTTTTCTGCAAAGAAAAAGCCCCCCATGTTTTTTTTTGTTTGGGAGAAGCACTGGCATCTTGCTGATGGACTGCATTATTTGCAGTACCACCTTTAATCCCTACAGATTGCTTAGAGTAGGATCCTAAACAATGTCTCTTCCTCCCTTAAGGGGCTCTTGCCAAGTTCAGTATAGTCCTAAGTATGCAGAAGTGGGATGGGAAAAGGGAGTCAGGAAGGACCACAGCCAGTTGCTGGTTTCCTTATTAACAATTATAATTGGAGGCAGCATCAAAGAGGGATGTGGTTGCCTCTGAGTCAGAAAGTAGATTCTAGCTTCTGATGAATCCTGCCAGGCTTTGCCAAGGACAGGGCTGCTGTGGCTTACCTAGAAAAACTGCTGCAGCCAGCATGCAGCTCAACTGTATAAATGTCTGAGATACATACTGCATCCAGACATTGAACGTGGAGGTGAGGGGGTGAAGCTATTTGAACTGGTCTGCTCAGGTATGTGGCTGTCTTCACCTTCAGGGTTTGACTGTTTCACCAATAACTATTCTGCCACTAGTGTTTGCGTTCAATTTATTGGGGAATAACCTTAATTCACTGATATTGCTGAGGAAATTCCTCTGATGGACCTTTGGGTGTCATCAGTGACAAGTGCTGTAAAATACTGAATGCAATGATGACAATTATGTGTCTAATTTATTATTTAGTTGTGTCCTCTTCCACTGTCTATAAAACCACCCAAAGACAAAAGTGGTGGGTACAATAACAACATATGTACGATCTTCTAAATGACTAATGTGGATTTAGCCATGGTGATGCTGTATCCAGACTGATGGAAGGATACGAGTGTGTTGGGTCTGCAAGAAAGGTAAAATATCTTCTATTGAATCAACAGATAGAATTGAAAAGAAATGGGCACCCAGTTTTGTATAGGAATCTCTTCATGAGATCTCAAAAGAAACAGCAAAATCCCAGTTAAATACTAGTTAGACACAATTATTGTTCTTTGTTTAATCTAATTAAGCCTTCAATTTAGTGAGAAAAGCAATTAGCATCTGAAAAGCTGAGAAGGGTGGTAGAAATAGTGGAGGAGGCAGGTCTGCAGACATAGTGGGATAGAGGGAAAAAAAATGTTTTTAGTACCAGTGCAGAAGGGAGATGCCATCTGCATAGCTGTAGGTGACCATAAAACCAATGGCTCTGTGTAGTTCATGGTCTTTAATTTCAGTGGAACCAGGGATTTTAGTTCCCCAAACTGGTTTTGAAGACATTTCATAAATTTACGGTAAGGGTCAGAAATGAAAAATCAGAGAAGGATTATTTTCTGTGAAAAATGTTCCTCCCATCAGTTCAGTTTGTGATGTGTTTTAGTTCATTTTGTGGTAGAGTTGTGGTTTTGCGCTAGCTGTGTAGTTTCCATGAGGACATTTCGTTCTTTGGATGAAATGCACTGTGTTTTGGAATGATCATGCATAGGATGCAGGGGTTTGTATGGATATCTTGTAGAGCAGTTACAGCAGATTTTGAGTTTCTTCCCAGAGAAACAAGGCAAAATGGAAAGTGCCAAGGTCTGGTTTCATTTGTCATCTCTTGGTGTGCAGAAAGTTTGATGGAAGAAGTGATCACTGGCTAAACTACTGGGCTGCTTGGAAGCTGGGGGCACAGATTGTGGGAACGTTGTTTTCAAGGCAAGGTCTTCGTTCAACACAGCTTTTAATTATTTAATACTCTCTGCCTAAATTCCAGCATGGGATAACATTTGGTAGCAAGAAGAGTAGACATGTTAGGAGATTTCTTTTAGTAGTGTAGTGTGGTTGTTCAAAGAAAATACAATTGCAGTCTCAGAAACTCGTAAAAAGAATAAGCAGTAAAGGCTGGTAAAGAAAAAATATTGGAAGGAGGGGTTAAGAGGCAGAATAAGCACACCTGGGAATATTATTGCAAGGGTCCTAACATAAGGACATGAACATAGTGATTCTGAAGGCATTTAGAGAAAACATCACTGCATAGGGATGCTTTTGAGATCTCTGATCCAAACCTACATTAGTTGCATCTGCAGAGAGATTTGGAGTTATTCTAGCAATAAGCATGTCCATGGGATGGCACTAAGGGATGTGTTGACTGAGCAGCAAAGAGCTGCTGTACAAACTGCAGAGGTGTGAGCCCAGCTCTGCAATAAGAGGATACCAGCCTGGAAAGTGCTGGGATGGGATTATATCGAGTGCTTTCCACATACAAATTTATTTCAAAAAGTGTCACAGAAGTAATTGAAAAACATCAATAACCATTGATAAAAACACATAACTGGACATGCCTGGCGGAACCTTTGTCTGCAGGAAGCAATGAATGAAGATCCATAAAGAACTGAAATGAATTGTTAATCTCTTGCTACTTAAATGAGATTCACAAGAAAGTTGCTGATTTTTGCATGAAAAGATGACCTTGTCCTGAAACCAGATAAATCTCTAAAGTCTTTCTGCCCATTGGAAATGCTTTATTGGAGTTGTGCAAGGGATTTATTTGGACCTCAGTCAAGCCGTTTTGCTGGAAGCAGTGTACTTAGCTGAAGTTAGGGATCCCAAAGCATTAATTTTGCTGTAACCTTTAAGTTAAGAGTGTTTCGACTAGGTTATTATCTGGACAGGAGCCTTAAAACCCAAAAGTGGAAGAAGTTGGAGCTGTGCAAGAGCTGGGTGGATGGCATTTGCTTCTCAGAGTGAGGTAGTCTGGATTGCACTAGTGTTTTGGCATGATGTTAAGCAAGAGCCGTTAAAATATTAGTCCTGACCTCTTTATGGTTGTTTTAAATCAATAGTGCCCCACAGCCCAAGCCAGCAGACTGAGGTTATGAACCTCAGCATCCTGGCCAAATCCAGCTTAGGCTTTCAAAACAACTTGAGTGATATTAACTGTTCTGTAGGTATTTTCAACATTCTTGGATTTATGGACCCTAAGCATCTTCTTATTAGGAATGTCATACCCAAAGTTTTCCCTATAGTATCTATGTATGAATTTACTTTCCTTTGTCATCTTTTTGTGTGGCTATAGAAGTTGCCCATGGACCAGAGACTAAAAAACACTGAGTCATAATATTTTCCAGTGCTTCAGCTGTTCAGTATGGAGGAGGATTAAGTGGAGCATATAGAGATGATGTGAAGGGTTTTAAGACCAGCTGTGGAAACCTCTTTGGGAGAATTTGGGTTTGTCTTCATGTGAACCGGGTCTGAGATTCAGAATACTTCTAGGAGATTTAGACTAAGGTCTTCACTAAATGATCCCTTTTCTTTGTTCCTGCACTTTAATATTGAGAAGTGAAGAGTTAGGACAAAACTGCAGGGAGGGAAAGGAGAGGTGGAAAGAGTGGAGGCAAAAGCAACATGTGCACAGTTGAATATAGTCTACGTGTTCACTGTTTCCCAATAATGCCAAATCTAGTTCAAGTCTTACTCCATGGAGACTTGCATGGAGTTCCACAGGGTCTAGATCATTGTGGCAATAGTCACAATAGTCAATAGTCACAATAGTCAGTCTTGAGGTAATAGTCACACATAGTGATGGATGGATCTCGCCATGTGTGGAGAGCAGTTAGCAGGTGGATTACTGGCAGTTTTAGAGCAGACATTTGCCATAGCTGCACACAAAAAGCAAAAGTCTGTTTGTGTGTAAAACTCACCATGATGTGATAGATGCTTTCAGAGTCCGTTGGCTATTTTGGGGTAAGATTCTATGAGTGGCCTTTGGGCTTTCATTTCTTGAGGATCTAGGCCAGTGGTTGTCATCTGGCATCATAATTGTGATTGACATATTAATGCCAGTGGCTCAAGACTGGGTTTTAATAATTTAAGAGGAGACGCAGAACCATCTCTGTTTCTCAGGCGGTACTGGAGGTTGCATGGGCAGACTGAAGGTTGGGAAGGCAGTAAGCTGGATGACCAGTGCAGCTTCAGAGAGAAAAAACCTTTGTATTAGCATCAGGAAAATAGATGCAGGTGTGTTATGAGATGGGGAATGAGGATATGGTTGTTACACACTGGCATATGAAGCAAGGAATCATCATAACAGTGATTTGTTGTGGGGGGCAGAGGGATGGAAATGGAGCATTAAACTTAGGACAAAGCAAGCAAGAAGAGAGTCACTTAGATCCCATGGAAATGTGGGGCTGCAGAAGGCTGCATCCTTGGGTCAGGAGCTGTGGTAGGACTGGGATCCGTTGTCTTCCCGTGTGTCTTCCTGTGTGTAACAGAAGATTTCAGTTGTCTCTGGTTCTGTACTGCTGATTTTTGCCTGTCTGAAATCCCTTTCTGATCACTGAGCATCACTTTAATCTCATGTTCCTGCCCTCAAGCTTCTTCTTATTGGTTTTGGATTTATTTATTCAGCCTCTGTCCCGTCATGTCCAAACGGCTTTGGTGCCTGCGTGTTGTCTGGTGGTGGCTGCTAGTCCCTCCCAGGTCTCTGATCTTTTCAGCTTGACCATTTCCGTCCCCCATTCCAGGAATGGGTCAGTTGGGAGAGACAGGAGAAACCATGGCACGTGATGGATATCCCAGGTCAGGTCTGTGCTCCCCAGCTCCTTGTGAGCAGTCTAAGACAGTGACTGCATGGCGACCAGCCTAAGGACAACTAAAATTGAAGGACAAGCTCCCTCTGACTTTCCATGCCTTAGGTCAAGTCCCTGGTGGAGGATTTCTTGTAGGAGTCAGCCTATCTGTACCTGCAAGGTAGGAACTGTGTTTTCACTCAGATCTCCTGTGGATTGGTCAATGGGACAATCGAGTGTTGTTTGCACATGGTGTTTCCTGAGACAGCTATTTTTTAATGCTTCTGCTTAGTCCACACTAATTTCCCCAAATGTTGCCATTTTCTCTCAGCTGTATTTGATTAGAGGCTGTTATGTCGCTGCTAGGAAAGACTTCCCTCACCAAAATGCCTCTGTTCTCAAAAGCCTTTTTTGGAGGATTTGACACAGAAAATCTCTTCATTGTGGCATAGTCCTGGAGGTCCTAGGAGGTACCCTGGTTCTGCTGAGCAGTCTGCTCTTGCTTTCACCTTGCAATGCCACTGCTGTGCCTGGGAAGCCCAAAGTAAAGCACTAGCCTCATTTAGAATGAGGTCGGCAGCTCAGGTTTGTGTCCTTTGCCATTGCAGCCAAGAAGCTACTTAACAGAGTCTCTTGGTGCACCTTTGGGAGGAGGGTGCAAAACCAGCTGGCAAAGCGGCAGCTCTTTAAAAGGATCTCCAGTGCCTGGATTATTAGAAATCACCTGCCTCCCTGGGTGCTAGCAGTGAGGATCTAAGCCCCACTGTGCTAGGGAGTTTGGAGGGCCTTCCTCTGACCTTTACATACCTCATTGTTGCAGGATAGCTGAAGTCTGCTATCTTCTGCTGGCAGGCAGATGACTGCAGTCGCTACACTTTCCTGAGGACCAGTTTCGTGGGTGGCATTTCCAAATCCAGCAGAAAATCCCAGACTATGTGAGCACAGATAGCTAGGCATGGGCTGGAAGAGGAAAGCCATGTCTCTATTCATCCCACTTTAAGGAAATCTGGATTTGGATGAGGCTGCAACTGCAAATTCCCCACTTAGCTCAGTTTGGGTTGTGGATGATGGTCCTCCAGTGTCTCAGTACTCAGAAAATGAGAACTGCAAGTGGAATGGGAACTGAATCCTGATGGTTTGCAAAACCAATAGCTTTGGGATGAAAAGGCAGCACAGACGTGTAAATCCTGAGTAATACTGATGTGGGTATTGCCAAAGACAACCTGTCCATCCCCAACTACTGAACTGTGAGCTAGGCTCAGCGAGGTATAATGAGATGAGACTTTACCATGACCTGACGCTTGAGAAAAACTCAGTTTATTTCAAGTCTGCCAAAGCTGTTGCATCTCTCTTTCAGCTCCCTGATGGCAGATTCCTGCTGGTGCCATACGGAGGAGTCTTGCAGAATTAAACAGCAAACTTTTCATTTTAACCATCTTCTGGCCTGAGGAGTTTCATACGTACAGCAGAGGTCTCAGGGGATGTTAAAAAGTAACTAAATATAGCAACTCTGTGTAGAGGGGCTCATCCTCAGCTATGTCATCTCAGTGACACTTGGATGCATGCTTATAACCACCAGGTGTTTTCTCTGCTAAAGTCTGTAGAATGCTTCTGTATTGAGCACTGTCATTGCTGCTTCAAAATCTGCTTTTTATCTCCTGAAGTTTCAGTTTGTCAAGTTGGCTTTTTTTTTTTCCTGTGCATTGTGAAGCAATTCCAGAGAGCTAGAGGGATAAGGGGGCTAAAGCTGGTGGCTTGGGACTTGATAAATATTTTCCCTCTGGAAGATTTAGTGTTTGCAGAAGGTATGTGATTGATTTCGCTGGTCACTTAATTGAAGTAAAATGAAAAGTGAATTTCCAATAAACTAAACCATTATTCATCTGAGATCACAAATCTGTACCCAGGGAGCCCTCAGAAAATCTCTCTCCCCATGTGCATTATCAATACAAAGGACGAGAGGATCCCTCTTTTTCATTCATATGCACCGGAGGTGACCACGAGCGCTGGTGGTGCATCACAGCATGTAAGCGCTGTTAAGGATTTTCATTCAGCTTTGGCATGAATGGTGGTGTGCTGCAAACACTCGGATATTGTAGTGACAGAAGATCAAATAAATATCTAGGTAGATGGATGGCTGGAGGGGAAAGTGGAGTTGGCATATGCTCACTCTTGCCTCTGTTCCTTGACATCTTGGGGGAAGTTTTGCTTGAACCTGGTCGGAGTTTCACCATTAACTTCACCAGGGCTGGGTTTTAACTGCTGGGTTTCCAGCTCAGTGAAATGAGATGGAAAAAAAAGAGAAGCGCGCCGCTTAATTGCAGCTCCTCCTGGGACCAAACATGTCAACCTTTAAACAGTGACATGAAACCGTACAACACAATGCTCTAGGCGGATGCAGCCGTGATGGGTGTTACACGCAGGCAGAAGCTGGATTGCTTTTTATTTCCATTTGTGGCAAGGCTGGAGCCGGGGAAGGCAGCGGGCAGTGCAGCCTGCATCTCTGCCAGGCACTGAGTGCCAAGTCTACCTGGCCAGGACCCAGCGCTGCTCCTCCTGAATTATGCTATCAGAGAGGAGCTGATGATGAGAAAGGGTGACATGGGCTTGCCAGAAATGTGTCAGGAGGTTTATGCAGCCAGGTAAAATGTCACCGAAGGGTTAGTGTTAATAGAGGGGTATTCTCCCTGTGGGGAAATTTTGGGCAGCAAAGGATGGGCTGTCTGTCTTCTTGTTATGCTGCTGCAGTCCCGTCTCAAAGCCCAGCATATTCCTGTCAGAAGTCCTGCTGCATTGCATGAGTACAGGGTGGTAACTTGTTAGGAAAACGATAGGAGTTTGGGGACTAAAGTTTGATATATAACTCCTATAAAATATAATCAATGTTGCCTCCACATGTGCAAGCCAACCCCCACACATGGTTTGAATTAATGCTGGGGGTGAGTGTAATGATCATTGTGGAGGAGCAGAGCACCTTCAGCACTGAAGTCATATTGCCTGAGCTAAAAATGAGACCCCAGCAGCTCTAAAAAATGGGATATTCTTCTTGATGCAGCACAAGCACAAGTAAGAGATGTAATCCTAAGTCCTGTTACTGAGGTCACTGATGCAAAAGGGAAATCTTTGCATTGAATTGGGATCCCCCAGTTAAAAAACTAACCTGATTGCAGTGTATTAGTGATGGTCTCTCTTATTGCGGCAAATGGATTGTATAAAGAAATCAAAGCAAAGCACAGGTAGAGCCTAGTTGCTCACAGAATTAAGGTTAGTCTTCAACATGGGACCAGATTTCTGAGACTGGCTTTTGTCATGCTTCTTTTGGCAACAATCCCTGTTCCCCTTTCCCTCTTTCCCTGTAGCATTTCAGGACAGACTGCCAGGACATCCCTCCCCAGGCGAGCAGACTGCCTTGCCCAGACCTCCACCTTGCCAAGATCTTCTAACCAGAATTTAGAGGAGCCCAAGAAGCCAAGGTGCCACAGCTCAGGCATGAGCTCTCTGCAGCTAGAAGTCAGCTGTAACTAGGGGCTGTGTGGCAGCAGCAATGAACAATTCTGGCTAATCGAATTAACTTTACTCTTCAGTCATCATGCTCATCAACTCCCCTCTATTATTGATGTAAAAACACACAATGGCAGGAGAATTTTTTTTTGAGGGGGGATGGGAGGTGTGTTTCATTAAAATAAGTAGGCTCTGCACTGAAAACATTTTTGCTCTGAGCTAGTTCTCAGCTGGTTCCACAAGTTCATCTCAGCGGTTCCCTGCCCGAATGGGAGGGGAGGTGACCTGCCCGAATACTTTGCCATCTGTGACACTGGGGGCTCTGTTCAGGGAACAGCACGGGTTTCTCACCTTGCTTCAAAGAGATGCTCTTTTTTAGGGGGTTAGAAACTTAAGGGAGGATCATGCACTCCATGTGAGCATATGTGCAGGTGCATACCCAGGCAGAGTATCTCTGCCTGGTGCAATCAGAGGGTACAGGCAGCGCTATGTTGTTGGTATGTGTATTTATGTGAATACATGTTTTGTAGCATCTGCAGTGTTTGTGTGGTGACTCGCAGGCAGTTGTTTGAGATGAGCTGGGCTTGGAGGGGATACATCCTTGCTGATGCGTGTTGTGGCTTGGAGTATTGGTGTCTTTGGCAGCATGTGCACTTGGTGGGTATGCCCTTGGCTGAAGAGGAGCCCGAGTCCCCCAGCCCAAACCTAGGCTGTCCCTAGGACAGAGCCTGCCACTCATCTGTCTCTGCTTGGTTTTCTCCAGCAAGCCCAGAGCCTGCTGAGGAAGGAGGGGAGTGAGTGATGGGAAAGTTCGTTATATTTTCCAGTGGCTTTCCCTCGGCGCCGCTACCATCAACCTTGGCTGAACTCGCTGCACTCACAAAAATGAGAACCATTTCTCATCGCAAGCCTGGGTCCTGGGCCTGTCATTTTTTTCAAGAGCAATGCTTAAATGCCTCCTAGCCTCCGCATGCCGAGAGGGGCTGGGAAGCAGGTCCAGTGAGGTCCAGCTGAGCTCCCGGGATCTTTAAGATGAAGCAAGAAAGGAGCTGCCATATGGAGAGCTACTACCCTCAGCATGGTTGAACACCTTGTCCTTGCCTCCAAAATTTGCTCCACTAGCCTGCTGGATTTTTCTGCCTTGCCCCAGCCAGCTCTAGGTTATAGATAAGAAAATAAAAAGCATGTATGTTTTTAACCAGGGCTGCTGGAGAGGGAGACTCTGTGTGCAAGCAATGACCCAGGGATTAGAGAGTGCCAGCTACATGCTACACCATGTAACGATGCTGCTGCTCAGCTGCTGTGGCCAGGAGGGAGCAGCAGTGGCAGCCAGGGTTTCCTGAAGCACCATCAGCTGCAAACCCAGCAGCTTTCTTTCTTCCAGCTACGTTGCGTCTGATAGCATGGCCCATGTCCTCCAAAATGCATCCAAACAAGTGGGGATACCCCCTATCGAAACAGCCTCGTTCTGCTCCTGGCACGGCTTGTCTCATGGTTGTATAGAGAGGATATAAAACCTGGGAGTGTTAGAGCAGCCTCTGGTTGATGTGTTAGAGCAGGCTGGTATTAAGAGGGCATAAAACCACATCAAAGCCACCTTTGCCTCTCCCCCATGACCCTGGTCCCAGCCTCGCAGAGTGGCAGCAATCTCCGAATGCCACTTAGTTCCCTGGAGTCCCATCACAGTGAGGCAAGGCTTGTAGGGAACGGTAATGTAAGTCAATGCCAGGTTATTTCTTCACTGCAAGGTTATTTTGTCCAACCTGACTGCTCTTGCTGAGGGTAATGGCGTTTCCCCTCTTTCTCCTCCTTGGAGAGTGTTTCAGAGTATAATAGATGATATTCTCAGTATAATTTCTGTAGATACCACTCAGGTTTCTTCCAGACATCCCTCATGATAATCAGTCAATATCTTTCTTTAGAGTAATTTCATTCTCCTGTTTTCCACCTTTGCTGCTTATCTGAGCTGAGCTCGGTAGCTGAGCCCTATTGAACTCCACACACTCTTTTTCCAGTCTGTAGAAAGCTGGATTAGCTTTTCAGTAGCCTGGGTCATCTTGGGAGAAAAAAGGTATGCTAGAGGGCAACCAATTTATTTGCTTAATATTCTGAGAGCAGCAGCCTTTTGGTTCCCCAGTTGCATGTGCCTGTGTATAATAACTCTTCTGGGAAGCAGGGGTGGATAGATCGGGAAGTATCTTTAAAACAAGCATGCACTCTACGTGGTGGATAGAGTAATTTGATTTGCTGTATGTACAGACTGCAGCAGAGTGCACGGAAAATTGCTCTTGCAGATCAAGAGGTCTGAGTTGTTTGGCAGCAAGTGCTGTGGAGGGCAGAAAGTTGCCCTGCTCCCAGTGCTGCAGGTGGGAGGAAGCCTTCAAGGACGTTGCATCTCACAATATTCAGCTGGTATCATATCGGCATCTATGTTTGCTGCACAGTTTGGTATCACATCTAGGTCTCTTGAGACTCAGGCTGGGATCTGGACACCTGGAGCATCCTTCATCTTCGGGTAACAGGCTGAGTTCTGCCTTTCCCTATGATTGGCATGACAGCATATGATCCACAGTGTTCTGCAGATACCTTTTCCTGAAAAGCCAGTGGAGGCTTGTTTTTAGCCCAGCAGTTGCCACTCTGTAAAGTATACTACAAGCTCTTTAGCTTAATACCCAAAAGGATGCAGCCACACACCCCTTCAGTGGCACTAATAACATAATGTAAAATGAAATTAATCCATCTGCTAAACCTCAACATGTCATCAGATAATTATCAGCAACATACAATCTCCTCCAAGGAAGACCTTATTCTATTAAAAAGAAATTGGCCTACAATTTAGCAGCAAGAATGACAATGTGCTCTTTATACAAGATTTCAAGTCTTGGAGTTAAAGCATACAGTGATTTCTGATAAGCAGATAGAAAATTTCTGATGAGGCTAGAAAACTCCAATGTCTATTTTTAAATAATATGTTTATAATTATTTTCAATAATGATTGTTTTGCAAACTTGCATCTAGGTTTTAGATGCTGTTTAGTCTTGCACTGCTAAGAGTCCTTTAGAGCTCAGGCCTTCCTACTCAGCACAGCTATCAGAGCTCACAGACTAACCACAGGGATGAGTGTCTGGACTAAGTCTCCAATACCCCTACAAGAATTAATATGCAAATCCCACCTGGTCTGAGTAGTTAAGGGATCCATACGGTACCCTCAGGGTGTATGAATCCAGACGTTGCAGTGGCTTGGTAGGAAGGACATAATTGCCTAAAGAATGAACACTGTCCTGGGGCAATCCCCTGGCTTGCTTGGTGATGTTGGAAGGATCCTCCTTCTCTCACTTTCCCCGCTTTTGGCAATGAGGATCATTTTACTGACCCTCTCTCCAAGCACCCTGAGGGCTTTCAGTTAGTGAGACTAAGTGCATGATATCAAGTTTACTGTATTTATTGGTGTGATGGTCACCACCCCACTGCACTCCTGGCAGCCGGTACTATCCTGTTTGCCATGTGGGTCAACTTCAGCTCAGTCGCATTAAGAACCTTTAAATGAAATAAGCAGTCATTTTTCCCTTTTTACCAGACTCTGTAGTGTTGTCATGTGAGATCCAGTGGAGGAATGAAGCTTTTCACATCCCTCCTCCAGCCCTGACCTGCCTCTATTAAATACTGTTTGTACCCTTTGTGCTTTCATGCTGTGGGAACCAGCTCTGGATCCTTGTGTTGCAGTGCCTGGGATTTGGGCTGTAAGAGGCACAAGAGACCTTTCTGGAGTTATCACACAGGGTGTTGCTACCAAACTGAGGATTTGATCCCACCTGATTTGGTTTCTGGTCTGGTGCAATCAACGTAGGCTTGTTCCATGTAGATAGCTGATGTTAAAAAGCTCTTTTCCCAGTGCTGTTGAGGGTGAGCCAGTTCTGCCACCAGCAGAAGCTGCTTTTCATGCATCACAATGAGACCTGACTCAGGACCCTCACGGTCTGTCTTCTCCTTGGATGACAAGGCTTACCAACCTCAGCTGATAGTCTGAAAGGCAGCTGAAATCTCAACCTCTCCTACTTCCCTGCAAAGCACAGATCAATTGGACAGGTGTGGTATGTTTTGATTGAGCTGCTTTTTCCTAAAAGCTTTCCATGAAGCCCTGCCAGAGGTATGGCGTCTGTCTGGAGGGAGTCTTGGTCCACCCTGGCTCCCAGCATCTCCCACCCCTCTGCCAGCAGTTTCCAGTGGTTGCAGTTAATGGACCAGTGGCTGCTCTTTGCATGAAGAAGCACTAGGAAATCATCCCTGTTTCAACCAGGTCTGACAGGAGAGAAGGGGCTCCAAGATTTTCAGTTTACATGAGTTTTATGGAAGCAAGTGGCTGAGTACAGGAGAGAGAGTCAAATTGGTGCTGTCACTTAGGGCAAAGCTCAGCATGAGCGCAACCGTGTTACAGGACACCAGAGAGACTGCACAACGTGGGGCTGGCAGGAAAATGTGTGCTGAGTGAATGGCACAAAGAAGCAGACTTTATAAGCTAAGCTGCACACCGAGTTATTTGTTTAATATATGTGTGGCCAGCTGTTGATGCTTGGGAAGGCAAGGACCAAGAAATTCCCCTTGCACGTGCAGCAGGAGAAGATGAGGTCTGCAAAGCCCTTGAATTACTTTGAGAGTTTATGAGTCCTTCTCCAGAGACTCAGGAGAACTGGTTTTAAATATATTTTTTTTTAAATGGAAGTCTTAAGTGTGGGGACCCCCTTTCTGCCCCAGCCCATGGGGTCTGGCCGTCTAGGGGAGCAAGGCATGGACATCAACAGCAGCTGAATCTCTCTCCAAGGATGGGATGGGATGGGATGTTGCTTTTTCCTTTATCCTGGCTGGCAAGGGTGATTCCTCCAGGATGCCTACAGCTCTCTTGTTCTGCTGGGAACATGGCAATGCCCCTTCCTGTTGGGGCTGGTTTTACAGGCAGAAAGCAGGGGGACTTGGAGGATGGTGTTAGGGGGACTCACAGTGTACTGGGATGTGCCAAATGATGGTAAAGGGAACAGAGTGTGAGCTGCAGTGCAAATCTCTCGAGCTGTGCCTCAGTTTCCCTATGCTGCACTTGGTGCTGCCTGCGATTCACAGAGGGGCTCCATCCGCTCATGATTCTGCTCCACTTTGGGAGCATTTGAGCTGAGCAATACAGGGTGTTGATTTCTGGTCTCTGCAGACAGCATAAACAGAGCCTTTACTTTGAAATTGTAGCTCACAGGCAGCCAGACCCCTCCAGTCACGGAGGGGAGCTCCGCCTGAACTTACCTTTCCAACCCTGCAACGTGCCTCTCTCTTCCCGCGGCTGCCATGCTCCCAGCATCACCATTCAGCCTTCCAAGGCTTTTTGGGACGCCAAGGCTGAGGCCAGCTCTGATTGCCTGGAAGGGATGGTTGGGAAGGGACACATGATGGGTGGGAGGTTCCTGGAGAACGGCTGTACTCATCCCGTCTTCCCCCTGCCCAGCTTCTAGCGCTTTCCATTTGGCTTCCACAAAACACCTATGGGAAGCCACCAAGCCACTGCAAACCCCTTGAAATCTCTGGGCCTTGTGACTCTGTTCCTGCAGGACTTGATGTCCATGAGAAATGCATTGCCAAGCGTTAACCTTGTACTTACAGCTCGGCCCCAGTGGGAAGCTTCCCCTGCTCTCCTCCTGAAAAGGGGGTCCCTTATGGCTGGCTGAAATGTCATCCAGAGCATGTGAATGGGACTGCAGGCAGGGTGGGCAGAGGATGAAGCACGTCCTTTTCTCTTCAAGGCAGGCAGAGCAGGAGCACCAAATTGATTTGCGAAGGTCGCAGCACGGCAGATCAGGCTCCGGCAGGCTTTCTGCCTGCCCTGCCAGGCCGTGCACTGCAGCTAATCCCTTTCCATGGCACAGCTCACCTCTCCGCTCTCCTCCTCCCCTCTGCCTTTCTGTTCGGCGACTGATTTCCCCCCCCCTCCCCTCCTTTCCCCTCTGCAAATTTCACATCTTCTTTTAAGTTTGCCTGGTAATTTCTCCTGCAATGGCAAATCTGTCCTGTAATTCTCCAGATTTGCAGGTGACCTGTGCTGAGGGGAAGAATCCTGCTTGTATTATACAACTTTGTCTTGGATAAAGGATGATTGGTAACCAACAGCTCCCGGACGGCAGCGTGGGTGGGGATAGACACCCCTTTGCCAGTCCCTGCAGTGTGCTGATGAGCACTGCGACACGGTGAACTTTTTGGAGGAGGGGCCTTTATATTCATATACTGAGACTTCCACAAACCACAGAAAAAAATGAGGTTTGAGGGGTCTCTGGTTGACCTCCAGATCCAATCCTGCACAGTTTGTCATCTGAAAGTTTTTTTCAGTGTAAGGAAAGCAACAACAGCCAACAGAAAGAAACATCCCACTTTGTCCTCCTCTTCTCCAAATAAAAGCATCATCTAAGGAGAGGGAGACACAAGTCCTCTGTACGTTTGCTGGGTTTCCAACAGGACGCAGATGCTGGAGCAGTGAGTGGCTGCTCCGAAGCATTTTCAAAACCTCCTTTTAGCCTTGGGCACGTGCTGGCCCTGTGTTTTTGAGAAGATCCATAATTTTCCAGTGGATTCTTTTTCACAGAATCACAGAATCATAGAATCGTATAGGTTGGAAAAGACCTTTAAGATCATCGAGTCCAACCATAAACCTAACACTACCAAGCCCACCACTACACCATGTCCCTAAGCACCACATCTACATGTCTTTTAAATACCTCCAGGGATGGCGACTCAACCACTTCCCTGGGCAGCCTGTTCCAATGCTTGACAACCCTTTCAGTGAAGTAAAATTTCCTAATATCCAGTCTAAACCTCCCCTGGCGCAACTTGAGGCCATTTCCTCTCGTCCTATCACTTGTTACTTGGGAGAAGAGACCGACCCCCACCTCGCTACACCCTCCTTTCAGGCAGCTGTAGAGAGCGATGAGGTCTCCCCTCAGCCTCCGCTTCTCCAGGCTGAACAACCCCAGGTCCCTCAGCCGCAGTCCCTTTCGAAACAAGGCAACAAGTTTCCATGTCAAAACTTTCTGCAAGGGCTTGTTGATTTTGATGCGGGGCTTTTGTGCTAAAGAAGAGAAAGGTAGCGACTGCTATGTTTTCAGTCAGGAACATGTAGTTTGACTTTTTAAATGAATTTTTGCCTTGCAAGGGGTGTTTCTTTCTGCCATGCTCATTTAAAAGAAAATCAAAGTGAAGTCTCCCTGCTGACACTAAACAAGCCTCCCAGTCTCACTTGCAGGAAATTTCCAAACGTGGCATTTTATCCAGTTGAGCAAACACAAGCAGAAGCCCAAATTTGTGGGATTTGCTGTGAATCAGAAGTCAGGGTCCCACATAACTCTGATTTCCAGCTGCAGAGCGCAGCAGCTCAGGCTTTCAGACCTAAACTTTCCTGCAGCTCAGGTGGGGCCTGGGATTTC
Source organism: Ciconia boyciana (assembly GCF_034638445.1). Lineage (NCBI taxonomy): Eukaryota > Metazoa > Chordata > Aves > Ciconiiformes > Ciconiidae > Ciconia > Ciconia boyciana. The sequence goes on from NC_132934.1 coordinate 3,485,654, forward strand.
AGATCCGGTCCATCCTTGACAGGAAGATCCCGAGTTCTCAGGCAGCAGCAAGTCCAGTCCTGATGGAGCCAATTTTCCTTGAAACCTCAACCCTTGTCAGCAATATTTCTTCTCTTGGATTTTCCAGCCTCTCTGCTCCTTTTAGGCTGCAAAAAAACTAGAGGCCAGGTTTGAAGGCATACTGCAGGGAAGGATGTAGGTGTCTAAAACTCACTACTACATGAATGTATCTTTTGGTGTCTGACCCAAAACCTCTCCTCATGTTGACAGAAGTCTTCCCATCGCCTTCAGTGAGTTTCTGCTCATGCATCTGATCAGGGCTCTGCTAATTATTCTACGTTATTAACTGCTTGGTAACGTTGCTGTACGTTGTGTTGTGTGTGTATTTGTTAGTCCAATGATGAAGCCAACTGGTGCGTCCTCCTGCCCTTTGTGTTTCTTGCTGGCCCTGCTCTCCCAGGCAAAGCACAGGCTATAAAGGGACATGGCAATCTGCTTAATGGAAGTGATACCACTGGCCTCAGACCCTCTGGTCACCTCCGCAATTAAACCGCAATGAAGGCCAGTCCTGGGTGGGCAGAAGGTCAGGGCAGGTGCAGCAGCCGGAGTAATTTTAGGTGGTAGTTAAGTGCACCGGCCTCCAAATTTGAGGTTGCTGATGGTTTGCTGAGGTCTCCCACCCATACTGATGGCTGGATAGCTGTACCGGCCACCAGCCTGGCTCAGCTTTCCAGGCTACATCAGGGACAGAAAGTTCACCAGGCGCAAGCTCTGGCCCATGGCCGTCCCCACAGTTTAATTCCCAGCTCCCAGCTGATGACCAGACATGGTTTGGGGTTGTTTGGGCTGGAGTTCATCCCCAGTCAGCAGTTTAGATGCAGCTCCCGTGCTGGTAGGAGTGCACATATGAACTGGTATAGGTGCTAGTGAGTAAACTCTGATCTGATTTATTTGCTTATCTACGGATGTAGCCACCCAGTCCTCATGAAAACACAGTGGCAGAAGGGCCTAGACCTGCCCTTCCCCCTGCCAGCAACTGCTATTCAAAAACCTGCTGGGATGAGATGTAAAAACCACAGGGTTTGGCCATTCTTGTGCAGTTTCTTCATCATCTGGATGTCCCTCTCCTTAGTGAATGAAGTGTCCTCTCCTTACATCATTGTCTGGGACTTAACTCATGGCATGAACGTTTAAAAGCTTGCTCTACTCAGCCTCCCATTTAAGCATCTGTAAGCATTTCAAAGAGCAATAAAAGAAACCTCAGAAGCCTTATGAAGCCTGGGAGGTCACTGAATTATCCAGGAAATAGTAGGTTTTTTCTATGGAAAATTTTGTCCTTTTATCCAAAGACTTAAGATGGTTATAGGTTTATTTTGTTTGCTTGTTTTACTGTCAAAAATTAGATATATGGGGGAAATTGGGCTTTTTGCAAATGGTTCATTCAAAACCCCTGTTCCCCATCCTAATAATGCTTGATGGGAAATTTTCAATTAGCCCCGATCATTATCAACATTTTGCAAATTAGGGAAACTCAGGCACAGAAGTGTAATCATTTGTTTATAGGCCTTCTGCATGTCAGAAAGCAGATTATGGTTGTCCCCTGGGCAATTCCGGATGGGCCTGGCCGGTTGCACTGGGGCCTCTGGGTTTGCTGGAGCTACTGAGCTCCATGCAGACTTATTCTGAATGTGAAGAGGCTGTTTGTTCAAAGACTAGTTTTAGTTTTTTGTGTCTTTAAAGTGGCAACCCTAAAATAGATCCAGGAATCCAAGCTGTCCTTGCATGAGGATCCTCTGGACATTGAAGGTCTAGAAGTTCCTCCAGGTCTGGCTGGTCTGGTCTCAAATCCAGGCAAGGTGGGAAGTGTAGGGTGTTTGGCTTCAGCTTCCCAATCAGACCTTCCTGCTGTGGTCTAGGACCTGAGTATAGCTTGGTCTCTTGAATTAAGCTTTGAAATTAGAAGAAAATGTATAGTTAGCCCTGCCAGCTCACTCGGTCAGACTGGGCACAGCAGATCTCTGGCCATGTTGCTGTGCGTTGTCCTCTCCAGTTCAAGTGGCACCAGTGTTTTAGCCACATCCTCACAGCTGACAAACCTGACTTCTGTCCCCAAATGACCCTCTCTTGCAGTTGATGCGCTTCCATCCATAAAGCTGTGTTTTACTTTGAGTTTTGGGATTGAAAGGCATCACCCTCATTGCTGCTCATATGTTTTTGGGGGTATGTGGGTGGAAGGGGAGGATGCCATTCCTGTGGATAAAATAGTTCTTCCTTGGGATCTCAAGGCTGCTGCTGTTCCCTCTCTCCCTTTTTTTGGGGATCCCTTTGCCACAGGTGCCTCTCTTGGCCCTGCAGTCCTGTAGTTTGGCTGATAAGGAAGACATCCTGGCACTGTCTCCTTGCATTTCAGTTGTTGTCCCAGCTGTTGTGTGTGATGCAATGATGGGACCCATCCCATTTACACATCCACAACCAGCAGCTGATGCTGGTGAATGCTCCTGCACATTTCTGTTTGCTTCACATCATTGATATGTATAAGTAAGTGCTGATTGCTTTGCACGTGCCGGTCACCGTGGATCTCCAAGTCTGCTGGGGGTAACTCCCTCCAGCCAAAGATTTAAGCCCCTCATTCTGTCAGACCCTCTCTCATTTATCCATCTTGCCATTGCTTCCTTGTCCACTGCTTTCCTGGCCATTCGCAGCACAATGTCTGAGCCAGTGACTGTTTCCAGAGCAGAGGAAAAAAACTGTAAATCGTGTATCTCCTTTATGACTAATGCAGAACTCTGGAGCAGCTTTGATTTAAACCATAACATTTGGCAGGTGATCAGTCCATAAAATATCCTGATCACTGATAGAATTTTAAGTTAAGCGTGTAATGAGATCTTTTTTCCCTTCTTCATCCTTTTTTTTTTTTTAAGTACAGTTGCAGAAGGGATTTTTTTAGTGAATCAGGTGGGAAAGGGAAAACATAATACAAACAACTGGGTTGCAGTTACAGAGCTGGATTCAGCATCGTTTAGTGCCTGCTCATGCTTTATTAATTGTGATAGCACTGCTACCCCTCATAGGTGTCGAGCTGGCTCCAAGTCCCTGGGGAACCTCATCTGTTTGTGTTTGCAAGGCGAGACATGGCAGGGTTGTTTGGACAGATCCTGAGATGCACTAATTAGAAGTTAAAGATCCACTTTCCGGCACGAGACAAAAATGCATTAGAGTGGGGAGCACTTTCTAATGCTTTGACTTTTTAAAAGCACACGCCACATTAAAGCCCATCGTGTTTCTTTGATCCATGCCACCAATAATTCCAGGGACAAACACAAATGAGGGATAATAACTAATTTAACTGGAATTATTGGAGAGCGACACTGTAGAAGATTAGGATTTCCAGAGCAGACTGTAATTGCAGGGAGATTGGGGTCTGATGCCTGTTTATCTATTCTATTCATCTCTCTCTGCATCTGTCCTTCTACTCGATCAGCTGCCCATTAGCCATCATTTAGCTACTGTTCCTGTCTTTTCTGCCTTCAGTGTCTCACCCTTTCTATCTGCTTGTTAGCTACAACAGATGTAAGAAAATTGCATTCTGCACAGAAGGTAAATGTGAGCTCTAATGGGCCAGGTTTTGATTTTGCATGTTCTGGTGTAACTTTGCAGAAGTAAGAGAAACTCTTCTCGGTTTAGAGTAGCACCGTGGCAGCAAAATTGGGCCCTCACCACTGATAGGTTCACTACCTGTTCAAACCTTCTTTACAGGATGTTGGTAGGTGAGTGAGATCCCAGGGCTAGGTTTTAAGACATCAGGATCATGATTGGGATGGGGTTCATTTCTGGGGAAACACCTTCAGTCTTCTAGCTGTTTCTTTCCTTTTTTTCCAGCCTCATCTTGCAAGCCTGATCTGGTGTTCAAGTGCCCTTTGTAGGGGAGTGCCGAGGGATTAAGAGCCAGGACAGGTCTAGGTTGCACATAGTGCAATTGCTGTCAATGTCCATTTTCCATCTGATGACCCATCCATCAATCATCTACCTGTTGTGCCAAGCAACTGTATGCCTCTTTCTATTACTACGTCTCCGGGTGATCTTCCATCCCCCTACCCAATATCTGTCTGCTTTTATCACCTACCCTGGGCTGTTCATTTAGACTCCATTTACCTATTCATTGTTGATTTTGCATATTAAAATCTCTTCTCATCTTTGCTTAGCTAATGGGCATATTCATTGGATCTCATTTTGTAATAGGACATTAATTAGACTTTTATAATAGGATCCCTTTGGAATCACACGTTGCATCCACAAGAGGCCTTAATACTTACATTTTATTCTTGTAGAAATCAAAGGAATTAGACATGTTTTCACTCTGGTCTTGAAGACTGACCATCAGGCTCGCAAAACACAAGGTACACCTAATGAGTGGGGCAGCGTACCTTCCTATCTGTCATAAAAAAGCTCCCTCAAGTCAATCTAGGGGGGAACATACATACTATACAGGAGGAATAATGAAATGAAATTAAGGAGATATATTGATGTGTCTGTGTAAACTGAAGAAAACACGGGCCCTGGGGACCTCTGGGAATCTTGCACTTGAGTATTCTTTAAGCTTCCATAGATTTTTGTCCGTGTGTTGAAAGTATTGTTAACCCCTGAGGAAATTTAGTGCCCAGGATCAATGAACATAACACACAGATGCCTAATAATAGACAATGGGATTGACGTGTTGCTCTGGTAAAATCACCCCAGCAGTTAATTCTGCTGCCACAACAAGCACTTCAATAAGGTTCCCTGCTGATTCATGGAAGGATTTGGGGGTACAGCATGGCATTTGGGAAGACAGAAGAGTTGGGTTTGCCTCAGCTGTGCAGTCCCAGGAGTGCTGGAAAAAAGGTGGAAATTTAACTCCAGCAAGCAGTAGGTGTTCTTCAGAATAGGTTTGGGCACTGAATCAGGGACAGCACATGGCAGCACGTTGGCATCCCACTTCCAAATGGCTGCAAGATATTCCCCAAGGCCACACAGGCCCAGCCTCTCGTCTCCCTCGCAGCTATTCCTGGCTGCTTTGGGGAACATTGACAAACTTTCTGATCGTTCCTAGGCTGGAAGACAGAAAGAACGTTTTCACTGGATTTCAGTTCCCGGATTCAGTTCCGGATTTCTGGATCTGACCTCACACTGATTTTGGAGTACGAGGAAAGCAATCCAGGATTTCTTGTTTTTCAGGAATGACAGGCTCTGAGAAGGAATAAAAGGGGTTTTTCTTTGCCTGGCCCTTGCATGGTGGCACTGAGACCATGTATGAAAGGAAGAGAGATTAATTTTGTGGGAGACAGCATTTGAGAGACTCTCTGTTCTGCAGTAAAACATCCCAAACGGTGGGACCTTTGGAAGGTGAGTTGGTGCCCCATCCAGTCACAGCATATCGTGGCCATCTCATTCCTGCTTAGAGCTGATCAAGTTGCCTGTGGGTTTCTTTTCAGGTGATGAAGTATCTCATACAGGTACATGCTGCAGCACTGCAGATCTCCCCTGCTTCCCTGCCAGGCCCCAGCTGGTTGGTCTGAGCTGGAATTTGCCTCCTGGATGTGTCTAGCACACTGAGTCATGAAGCAGGAGAGAGAACAGGATTGCACTGGGCTGGTGCAGCCCATCTTTGGGTCCTATGCTCAAGGGTTCCTTCTTCTCTGTGCCACATGAGCAGGCAGGGGGGTTGGGATTGTGTTTGGAGAGAAAACATTTGGCAATCTTGACTTAAAGATGCTGGTCCTGTTTACCTCTGTGACCATTCCATCAGTGACACGTCCTTCCAGTTGCCTTGACTAAACTCCATCCAGTTGGGCAGCATAGTGTCTGATGATACTGTGGGATCTGGTGCAGGCAATCTCGTTGCCCACATGCTTGTGTAAAGCCACGTTGTTACCTCACTGCTGTTCACTGGGAAGCTTCTCTGAATGCCGAATGCTTGCAATGATTTCATTTGCTCTGGACTGTGCTACGCATTTACTTGCAGAGATAAGCTGGACAGCCCAATTCAGGTCCAGAGCAGGAAGCTTTACCTTTAACTTTGAGTTACCAACCCATGCAGGAGCCTCAGGGTTGGTAACTCAAAGCCAGAGAAAAGAGGACTGCTGGAGTTTTCCAGGCACTGCTCCCCTGACCAGGGAGAATTTGTGCTGCTACATTTCATAGAATCATAGAATGGTTTGGCTTGGAAGGGACCTTTAAAGGTCACCTAGTCCAACCCCCCTGCAAAGAGCAGGGACATCTTCAACTAGATCAGGTTGCACAAAGCCCTGTCCAACCTGACCTTGAATGTTTCCAGGGATAGGGCACCTACCACCTCTTTGGGCAACCTGTTCCAGTGTTTCACCACCCTCATTGTAAAAAATTTGTTCCTCATATCTAGGTTTCACGTGCCTGAACTCTTCGGTGTTTGTTCAGTGGTTGTCCTTGTTTTGAAGTTGATCCTCTTTTTTCTTACTTAAGCTTCGAGCTCATCGAGGCAGTCAGCTGTTAGTTGCTAGGTTGCAACAAGCCCGTCGTACAGGCACACAACGTGCTGATGGAGCTGGGCTGCATCTGAGAAATTTGGGTCTGGATCCAAATTTCAGATACTCACAGATTTCAGGGAGGTCTGGGTCTGACTCTTCGGTTCTTCCCCTTCATGGGAGGTGAATCTCTAATCTCCTCTCTTCCTCAGCCCTTTCCAGACATGGGGATTTTGAGGTTGTGGATCAGACCCACCTCTGTGTCTCTAAATAACAATAAGGGGATTATCCTGCTTAGGGGGCTGGGGGTGGAGGGAGGAGTGGGCTCTGCAGGAGACTCCCTGGGACCCATATGTTGGGTAGGTGGTTAATTTTTGCAGTCGAGCAAAGACCAGCAATCTGCCTTGTGCCGAGGCTGCTAGGATGCTGTCTCACTGGGTGCCCCAGACCCCATCCTGCCCTTAGCTTATTAAGGATCAGGAAAGAAATTGCTGATGGTACCTACTGCGCTGAGGAGAGGGGAGAGATGGGGGGTGTCTGTGCAAGTCTATTACATCTGGGCTTCTTTCCAGAATGAATAAAAATGTTCTGTATGTCCAGAGTTATCAACATATTCTTTTTTATTCCTGTCAATTAATCTAATCTGAATGAGATGCTGTTGTTCCCAGAATAATAGCCTTGAATGTAAGGTCCTATTTCTCAACTGTTTTGTGGACTAGACTCTGATGCTGTTGGCCCAGGAATCACACTGTTGATTTACTCCGACCTGAATCAAGTCCTCCTTGACCAAAGCACTGACAGCCTCGGTGAAGTAATTCACTTGTGAGAGCAGGCCGTGGTGTTACGGGACTAGGAGAGAGCATCATAGCCCCATCCTGGTTCAGACACTTGTTATCCTGCCTGTGCCCCTGCCTCTAACCCCGTCCTGGCTCTTGGCACCTCTCGCCCTTCTCCCTGTATTGTTTATTTTTCCTTCCCGCAGATGAAAGGCAGAGAAGCAAACCACATGAACGCTATATTGTTCATGGCTTATTGAACAATTAGTTTCAGCTCAGGGTCTAATCTTCCGGCATTTCTTTTCTTCCCTTTGTATGCCATGCGTGTCTTGGAAATTTGTTGGCTGCAGGACTTGTGTGGCACTGACGGACGGGCTCAGGACTTGGCTCGGAGGGATGCTGTGCCCAGAGAAAAGCGGGTGTGAACTGCTCTGGCTGCTCAGAAGAGGAGGATAATTTGGGACTGTAAACAAAACTAAAGAAAAAAGGCTACAAAAAAAAATTGCATGGTAGCGCCTCCTGCTCAGGGCTGGAACTGCCCCTCTGGCATTCCTCTTCCCAAGGTCTCTCCACCAACTGGCTGAGATTTTAAACCTTTTGAACCCTTTTCAAGGCTATCCATGGTTTCTCCGGCTGGTGGCTGCGGCAGGAGCGCAGGCGGTGGGGCTGGTTGGAGTGGCTGCCCCAGCCGGGCTCCCCCGGCACGTGGCTCCCTGCAAAGCCGGGAGGGTGCGGGGAGCCCGGCAGGTGCCAGGACGCGTCTTTGCAGAGTGGGACGGTGCCAGCACTCGCCTTCTGGCACCAGTGTGGGGCTGCACGTGCTCTTTGCTGTCTCCTGAATGAGGTTTGCTTCTGCTGCGTGCCAGGACCTGGCATGTGCACGTTGTGGGGGAGGAAGCAGTTGCACGTCATCTCTGCACCACGTCCCAGCACCATGGCAGGGCTTGGGGCTGGCAGAGGAATCTGGCTTTGTGTGGGGTGACCCACAACTGTGAACCCTAGCTCACAGGGGCAGGAGAGGAGAACTGTGCCTCCTCCTTTGCCCAGCAGCTTGCTCATTTGGGCTCTGCTCCTGTCTAACTCCAACCTGCCATGTTTCCCGTCCCCGGGGCTTGTGACCCTGATGTTTGTTTGGGATTTTTCCAAGGGCTGTAGCAATTCCTGACCTCTCCCTGTGCTGGCGTGCATATGGATATATACGACCTTCTCACACCTATTCATCCAGAGGTTTCACACCCTTGTGCATTCACAGCAGAGCATTTTGCATGTATTTTTTCTTCCACATTTGAGCTCCTCCTGCCCTCCCTACTTGAGTTCTGCTATCTTGATACTGTTCACTACTCCATACGGAGGGTTCAGTTCATGTGACTGCCCCATTAGCTGCTCTAACTAAAGCCTCAGGCAAATAGTCATTGAGGATTTATTTTTATTAAAAAAAAAAAAAGGTCGGATTAAGTATTCTGATGAACAAGAATAACATTAACAGCTGTGCCTGCTCAGCCGACATGATCCTATCCCTCATATCATAAGCTGATTGCCTGTATGGGTCAGTAAGTTGTTGCAGCAGCCCCTCTCCAGTTACGCTTTGCACATTGTTTTCATAGCAGTGTTAGTTCATGAGGTGTCTGGGGAGGGCTGCAATAGCTGGAGAGGCTTCACGGGTGCAGAAATCCCTTCTTCAGATGCCATTGAGTGACAAGTTGAACACACCTTAGGGCTGCGATTGCAAGAGACTGCCTCGCAGAGGTCCCATGTGTGGCCAGTTTCTTGCAGCACAGAAGCATCCCCAGCCCCTGAAGTCCCTGGATGGGTGATGGGGAGACTGGGGAACCTCAGCTCAGGCTTCACTCAGTGGAAAGAGATGACCTGAGGCTTTCCTTTTGTTGAACGTGAAGCTCTCACCTGGGCGAGAGCTGGGCTGCACCCTCTGATGGCTGAAAGGGAGGCACAGGGAGTCAGTGGAGGGGAATGGGCAGCAACAAAGCTGCTGTCACACACTGGGGAGAAGGGGACAGGAGGTGCTCTGCCACCATCTGACATGAAGCCAAGCAGTTTACTTGGGTCACTCTTGTTGCAAGGTGTTTGGTTATTACCAGAAGTGGTAGCAGCCTGGCGAGCAAATCAATTCCTCTGCCTCCAAAGCACCCAGAATTAGGGCTGCTCCTTGCACAGGTTTCTTTCCCCTGCTGAGCAGTCCCTGGGCCCACGCTCTCCCTGCCGACTGGCAGCCGGCGTTTGTGTTCTAACGTTCATATTAATGATATCAACAGTCACCTTAAATCCTGCTAATGCTAAACCCTGAGCTGGCATCGGGCTGGTGACTAGCTTCTGCTTCACAAGGGCTTGCCAAAAGCTGTGGGATGCCCTTTGAAGACGGGGAAGCAAGCGCCATAAAATTATGCAGCCTTAGTGGTATTATTATTTGTTCTCTGCAAACATCTGAGACTCTTCTTCATCCCGCCCCCCCTCTCCCCCCCCGCCCAACTCCCGTGTTTGAAAACGGTGACAGCTTTCAGGAACCCGCAATCATGGAGGCACCGTTCAGTGGCTCCAAACCACAGGTGAGCATCCCAGGGGATGCATTCTTGTCCCTGTCCAAGACGCATCTCTCCAGGAGGGCGATGTGTGCATCAGAAGCCGCTGTGCCACATAGCTCTGCTGCCAAGAGATAAATCACAGCGTGGGCATGCAGGCTGGCAGAGGGGAGCATCCCCCCGGGTTGCCAGCACTTGGGAGCTGGTCACTAGAGACAGAGGAGAAAGCCCAATTTTCCAGGCCAACTGGAAAGCAGCCTGTACCCTGCAGGTCCTACCCTGAGGTGTAGGAAGGTGGATGAGGACTTGCTGGCTTGCTGTGGTCCTTCACTCTCTTATTTCTGTTATTTAAGGACTGGGTTTGCTGTGGAGGACACTTACCTGCTGGAAGCTGCGGAGCCCAGTGCAGTGCAGCACTGCTGAGCTGCACTTCCCTGCAAGGGGCTGGTGTAACTTTTCTGTTCTCTGTCCAAAAGACAGATCCCGCATCAGCATCCATAGCTGCTGGCTGAGAATCTGGAGTTTCCTTGGCTTTTGGAGGATTTTGTTAGTTATCTTTTACAGTGTATAAAAACATGACTGTGACTTCTGTCCGTCTGTCTGTCTGGGCTTTTCTCTGCGGCTTACCCCCAGGATATCTTGCATTATTTTAGGACCTGTGTTTCACTGCTGCAGACTAGAAAAATTACATTTTTTATCTCCAGAATCTCCTAACCATTTCTAGCAGATGCAGGATTTTCAGCTGTTTTCTTTCCATAGGGAGGACACTGTCACAGGGATGAAGAGAGTATGTGTCTTCAGATGGTGGTGGATGCGGTATAAAGTGCTGTATGAAGATATTGCTCCCCCTGTTCTGCAGGGAGAACCCCCTTTCTTCTCAATGGAGAGGAGCAGCTGCTCTGTCCCAACAAAGCAGCACTTCTCTAGTGCTTCAGGGAGTCGTTCCACAAACATCTCTTGGTCCTCTTGGTCACTTGTGAACAGGGCCCATGTAAGCATCATGATCTGTGAGCCTAGAGTTGAATAGATTTTAGCAGGCAAACAGAGTAAAGAGAGGCTCTACCAGCTTGGAGCAAGCATCCCATATCCAACATGGTCAGTAGGAGTTGCTTATGGGTATGGGATAAGGGCAAGAGAGTGGACTTGGTGCCTAGACCCTCATCTTCCATCAAGAAGAAGATGAAGAATTCATGCAAGAAGTTGTGTTGGGACTGTCATGTTGAATTGCTGTGGATAATCTCCCACCCATGAATGTGTTTAACCCCTTTCTGGATCCCTCCCTTTCCTTGGCCCCTCCAGATCTTTGCCATCTGTGCCCAAGCTGCTCCAGGGCAATACCTGCGCCATAGTCTAGTGCAGGAGAAAATTGGAAGGAAAAAACTGGGCAGAAAAAGGAGCAAAAGTCCCGCTTCTGACATGGGAGATTAAATAATTAGCAAATGTGGCAGGAAAGACGATGAAAAACAAGTGCAATGATTCATGTTTTATGTCTCCTACTGTACAGAACACTTTAAAGTGTCAGACAGCACGACAGTCACTCTTTAAAGCCAATTAAAGTTTTATAATAAATAGAAGCTTTTTTTTTTTAAAATCTCTCTCTCCATGTGGTGGTGATGTAGTTCGCTGTAGAGAGCCTGGCAATGCATTTGCTAGAAATCCACAAACAAATAGGTACAGAAACTTGCTTTTCAAAAGCCTTTTTTATGCCAACTATTTACCTTCCTTAAATTCAGCTCTGGTGGGGAAAGTAGCTGTAATAATATCGTATTTTTTCATTGTGCTTTTCATTCAAGGAGATTACAGCCAATAACCTGGAGAGGGTAGGAAGAGGTGCTCTCTTTTAATGGTTGGGCACAGTGATTCGGGACCTCGGAGACTGGCAGAGCAATACGTGAACTGGGAGCATATTTTGGGACCCCCATTGCCAGGGAATTCATTTGGAGAACGCAGGTTGCTCTAAGCTCTTATGGTGAAGGTGGGTTTGGAGGTCGGATGGGGGTCCAATTAAGTGAAGCAGGGTCATTTTGGGGGCCAGGAGAGCAAAGGCTGCAGGATGCAAGAGCGAATGAGCTGGAATCTATCTTCTTTGTGCACCATCTCCTGGGGGTAGACTGATGGTTATTGACCTCTTGGACTGGCAATACTGGAAGATGCTGTAAATTGGGAGCAGCTCTGGTGGACGCCATGCTGGGGGGCCAATAAGGACTATGGTTATTGTAGTCCTTTTTCCTTCACTTCTAAGTTTCCCCATAAGTAGCATGGATATGAGAAATAGAGCTGCTTGCACAGGACTCATCTTGCCAAACTCCTCTTCGGCTGCTTCACAGCTCATTCATGTTTTGTCTTTCCTTGTCAAGAAGCACATTAATATGGTGCTTCTTGACAAGGAAAAGGGATTCCCCACTGCTCCAGACCCTGGGGTAAAATCAGGTTCATGGCTCTGAATAAAGAGATCTTGCTTTCCCCAAGCCCAGGGAAGAAGCTGTGGATATGACTGCTCCTTCAGCCACCATGTCCTCTTCATCCTCCTCTTTTTCCATTTACTCTCCCATCAACGACACTCGTATTTATGCATCTTTATCTCGTGCATGCAAAAATACACCTCCAACCAATTGAAATTTTAATCCAATTAACATTAAAAGAAAATTAAAGGACACTGAAATTGGAGGTCCTCTTTTCTGTAGCCACCAGTCCCCCTTGGCTGAATTATCTCTATGAACCTTGTGAGACTGTAGCCTGTCATTCCCTGAGCGGCATCACTTTTATGTTTTGGAGTGGGCACCTCAGATGCAGAAAAACGGCTTCTTTGTCAGATATCTCCTCGGCTTTATTCGGGAGGGTGATAAAATTATTCCACAGCCTTCCTGCCAGAGGGGAGTTGGAGGAGCGGTGTTCCTGCTATTAGGCAAAGATCCTTTTAATTGGATGGGGTGAATATTCACTCTTTAATAGCGACGAGGCTCTAATCCTTCCTTATGTGGTGCAGTTCCCCTCCCGAATGGTTTTTAATGACCTGTTGTCTAGATCATTAATATCACAAGTGCTGACACTAGTAGGAAATACAACAATCAAAGGGAGACCCTGAGAGGTCCAGGAGCAACAACAGTTTCTGTCTCCCCTTTGTTGTGGAAAACGCGGGCACGGGTGCCCTGCAAAACCAAATCGGCAGCAAGGTTTTGGCCTCCTGTGGTGGACGAGGGGAGGGTTATCTCTGGCAAATTGCAGAAGCTCAATTAGTTCAATTAGGAGCTTGAAAACTAAAGCAGCTCTTCCTGAACTCCCGTCTAGGACCGTAGGCTCTGCCTGCAGGCTCAGAAGCACTCCCACACTGCCGTGTTCCCTGGGGCTTGCAGCTTTTGAGGGCAGCCTACGTTAAAGAGGGAAGGTCAGATTCCCACCGTCTTTACTCCAGCCTGGGCTGGAGGCACTTTGTAGAAATCCATGACATTACTCCAGCGTATTGTTGGAGGAAGAATCTGGTCCAGAGAGTCCCAATGGGGAGAGATTTCATAAATGGATCAGAAGGAAAATGGTAAAAACCTTTTTTTCTTTAATTTTCCAGTGTTCTTTTGAGTGCCTTCCCAATAGTGCATGAGCAATAAGCACCAGTCACATCCATCCATCCCCAACTGTAATTTTTTTTGCTGTGTGACAGCACCTGCCTTTTGATAATCTCAGAAGGAGACGAGGGTATTAACATAACAAATCTGCAGTTGTCTAGAGAGTACCATGTTGCTGGAATGTCACAGAATGTGTACATTGAGTACTACTAAGTTCCCCATTGCTCTAAAACCACCCTATGTATTAAGACCTAATGAATTACTACATGACAAATTAATCGGCTGTTGCAAGGAACCAGTGCTGGCAATGCCCTTCTCTCCCTCCTCCTGTGGCATAATGCATTTTGCAGCTTTTAGCCTCATACTGTAGATCTTGGGAAATGCTTTGCAGTGACCATGTGTCATGGTGCGTGTAGTAGATGCTCTGAAGACCCCGTGCATTAAAGGTGCTTGTGGTGACAGGGAGCTGGATGTGACTAACATGATCTTTTCTGATGTTTTTAGGATTAAAATGGGAAATTTTGTTCATGGGAGGGGCCAGGGGTGGTCCCTGGCTCTGCTGAGTCTATACCTGCAGCATTCGTATGCCACCGTGCTATGATTTTGTGCGTGGTCCAAGTAGCATGAACCACTACAGAAAAAACTGACCCCAACTTCCCGGCCACTTGTTCTCACATCATTGCATCCCCCTTGTACTGCTTGTACAGCCAAGTCACGGACGGGTGTGAAAAAAATGCAGGGACTGAAATAATACACATATTTTTCGCTAATTCAGTTTCCAGCTGGGTCAAGTTTGCGGCATGGCACTGTGGGCACAGATTTGTGCTGACACAAGGGAAAGGTGGCAAGGGGAAGGGGGCAAACCAGCAAGGCTGGGAAAGGGCACAGGGGAGGGCTCTGGTCTGTCACACATTGCTACACCCAGGATAGAAAAGCTGCTTTCCCTGCAATGGGACAGCCCAGCAGTGCTCCTGACAGCTGTGGATGGGAAGAAGAGGTGACTCGTCTCTCTGGGTTACATTAGATGAGTGAGAAGCGTTTGCCTAAGCTAGAATTTAATGAGAAAATAGGGGTTAATACCTCCAAGTCCTGGCTATTCTGGGAATATTCAATTTTTTGTCCTTTCCCATCTAATCTATACCAGGGTGGGTACCGCTCACCTGCAATCTCTCCCTGATGCAGCAAAGGATTGGGCTCAGAGCTGTCATCTTCTTCCAGTGAGATACAGGATGCTGCTCTGGGGAAAAAAATATGTTTACTCCCAAGCTTTCTTTTTTTTTCTAAGCTTTCCCCACCAAATGATTAACTTCCCAGTCCCCTTGCACTGCAGACGGTGTTTGTGCAGCTTTTATTACCTGAGCTGCTCTGGGAGAGGAAGTTCTGTACCATTGGTGAACCACACGTCTCTCCAGAACATCTCAAGTGGCTGCCTGTCTCTCTTTTCGTGCTCATCCAGGCTGCCTCCTCGAGCCACTGCAGGAAGAGAGGCAGACTCCTCTTGCAAACCACAGAAAGACGCCTTTCTCTCCCACCCCTATCAGTCCTTTTTAGATTCACATGGCTGGCACCACCGTGGTGCACGTTGACGCAACCCCTTTTGTTAGCCTGGCGTCCCGCGCTGCTGGATTAGATGCCATCTGGAGGCAGGCTGCCTCAGCCTGACAGCGTGATGGATGGTGTCATAGGTGATGCGATGTTGACACCTGCTTATCTTTCTATGCCCGGTTGCCCCATCCTCGACACATTCATTAGATCAGCATCTGTTTGCAATAGCTTCTCGGCATCTGCTCTTGGTTACCATGGCATGCACTGAGGTGTGTGGACTGGCAGGGGTGGAGAAGCTGGGCTGTTAGAGGAGTTATGAGGTCTAAGCATGCTGCTGGACTGATTTATAATTACACCAGCCTCCTCCCACAGGCCCTCTAGCCTTGAAGGAGCTACTCATTATTAATGCATTCATTTTCCTGCAAGGTGTGAACCTCCAGGCTGGGGTTTTCTTTTGCTTTGTAAAATCAGGGACATTTCAAGGTGGAATATGGTCCAGATAGTGGGGCCGTGACGCTACCCAGGGATAGCTCAGTGCTCAGGCGTGTCTTCTTTCTAAGCTGCAGAAAACAGGCTACGCTTGTTAGGTTATCATCTGTTTTCAGGCTGCGTTTGTCCTTGCACACATTGTATGAACATTATATTCTTGAAAACAAACACATGGGAATTCACACGTACCTTATTGTGGAGCCCAGAATAACACACGGGACCTTCTCTGTGTAGAGCTCAATGGGCTGTTGAGCTGCAGCCTCTAACGATCAACTCTTTCTCAGGGCAGAAATATGTTAAGACATCTGCATGTAACTTTCATACGCAGGGAGCATACAAAGGCGTGTTCTTTCCTATGCAGAGCTGGAGGCAGTCCTGCATTTATCTGTGGCTCCTGGATTCTGGCAGGTTTCTCCACGATGAAAGGCTCCGACTGTGTCTACTTTGCAGGTGCCATACACTAACTGTCTGCAAGCACAGACTTCCTATCAAGGGCTGTTGTATGGCCAAGAAACCCAGATGTCCGCAGCGTATGCACATGGTGGCTGCCCATGGCAGGCACAGTAAGTCAAATCTCTGTGTGTGCACAGGCTGCGTGCATAACTCATAGCCACACTGAGCATTGTAGGATGCGAAGGAGTGACCTAGATCAGCCTAGAAAATGTATATGCACTTTGGGGTCAAAATGGGAATCTAGAAGTCCTACTGTCTTGACAGATATGTTACTGCTGGCATGAGAGTTGGAAATCTTAAGAAATGCCACTACGGCTTGCTATAATGTCACAACCTTTTTTCACCCTTGCCATCCAGATGAGCTCCTGCCTGTGTAGCTGTGCCTAAATACTCCCTTTCCCCCCAGCCCACAGGCATACAATGGAGAACACACGCAAGTCCATAAACTCACCAGCACAGTCTGTTTGGGACCCTGCTCCCCCAACCACGAGTGGTGGGGTCTCCTTGGTAAAGTTGACTCTCACAAACAGTGCCTCTCTGGCAATAAGATGAAAGAAGAGAATGGGCCATGCCCTCTAAGAGCCTCTAGCAGAATATCTGATCTTTGGGAGCAGTTATTGTAACTTTTTACAATACATCAAGACTAATAAAAGACCCAACCACATGAACAGGAGCAGCTTTATGGGCCAGCAGAGACTATTTCTTGACTTATTTGCTTGATCTCCTGCAAGCCAGCCTCTCTTTTCTGCCTTTGATGGTACTTTAATCCTCTCACCTTTTTTTGCCAGGCCATGTTTAATCATATGCCATCATTGATAGCATTTGAAAAGCTTGTCCTCAGTCAGTGATTCAGTGCTGAGCATTGTGGATACTGGTAGCAATGTTCAAATGTGCTGGATGAAAGGGGTTCTGGGTGGTACCTGCTGGGCAAGGGTTAAATTGTACTGATGGGAGGGTGTTAACAGACCATCAAGGGCATGTCCTGTATGCGGAGCTGAGCACCTGGCCTGAAATGTCTGCTTTGAGATACCGGTGCTGATGCTGTATGGATGAGACTGATGAAGCCCTGAGCACTGTCCCTAATAATTACTGCAAACTAAACCCAACTTCCCAATCTCGATGCACTGGCTTTCCCCCTCTCAATGTATATGCTTTCTCCCAGCTCCCCCTGTTTAATCCAGCTGATTTTTTTTTTCCTGTCCTTCCCTCCCCTGTATACTGTGTCCCATCTTCCCCCATTCGCACCATCCTTCTCCTTTCCTTCTCTTCCCTTTATACTCTGACCCTGTAACGTGTGGCCACCCCTTCTCTGATGTTGATCCCTCTTTGTTTTCATTCATTCTTGTCTATTCTATGATTATGATTCTATGATTCTTCCCTCCCTCCCACATCCTTCCTCCAATCTGTTCAAGGCTCCGTTCCTGTTGCAGACACTGTCTCAGCTCTGGAACAGCACATGACACTCCTGGCAGTCACTTTGAGCTTGGCTGCCGTCCCCAAGTTGTCTAAGGCTCTTCTGAGAATGATGAGAAGCTGCTGTGTGCCTTCAAAGTCACAGCTAATTGCATTAGCTCCAGATCATGTAACTCCCGTAGATGACAGCTGCCAAATTTAGGAGCACTAGTGAGGTCTTATAGAAGATGATGGGGATGGTGTGCTGGATTCAGCATAAAGGAAATCCTGGGTGCTGTCAAAGGCATTGGTGGTTGGTTCTTCTGTTTTTTCAAGATGGTTATTCCCTCTTATTCTGTCTCTAGGAGGGGCTGTCTATATCAGCAGCCCATTCTTGAGCCCAGCATTGCCTACCATCCCCATTGAAAATGCAGGGTACGTAGGAGTATCAGTCTAAACAAAGTTTGCCAGAGCAGTGCACACTTAATACTTTCACACGGACCCTAGCTCAGTCTCTCCTGTGGCTGGATGAAGCATGTACCTCCATATGGTCTCAGGGTGCCACAGTGCAGGTGGCTCGTGACCACTCCTAGAAGGGCTTCCCAACGGCTGTCACAAGGGGTTGTGGAGTTCCTGGTGTATCTGTGCATAAATACAGCGCCTTGAGCTAAAACCACCAGGGCAGCCTGACAGCATGCAAGCTGCATGACTTGCATTGCTTCATGCCGTTCTCAAACCTGCTTCACCTCACAGTGCAGAGATATCTCATTGTTTCTGTTCTTCTTCTTCCTGTTTTTCTAGTGGTCTTTGAAAACAAATTGCAGTTTCCAAACTATCTCAAAACCCAAAACGCTAGCATCAGAGACATCCTGGTGTTAAATACTGACTCTGAGAGCTTGCTTCTCTCATCTCTGTCACAGTGCTTTTATATTTCTGAATTTGTAGAACTTAGGAGAAACAGGATGAAACTCATCCACCTCCAATAAAACCCTGAGGTGGTTTGGACTAATACCATTTCCCTCTCCCTGTTTCCTTGACACTGAAGCCATAGCTGGGAGCTTTTTTTTCTGTAGTTAGTCTCACAAGATCAGTTGCTGTGTTTTCCTCCCCTGATGGAGGATATGAATAATATCTGAACTTGAGAACATAGAATTCTGTGGGGAGGTCACACAGTAAGGTTCACGTAAGGTGGTATCCTTTTTCTTCAAGGTCATTGATGATTCTTCTGTCTGGAGCATTCCTCTAACATGAGAGTAAAACAAGCATCCACAATGCAACAGGAGATCTAAACTCATTTCTTCCAGTGCTGAAAGAAAGCCTACGATCACCCAGTCCCTGTAGCTAGAGGGCAAAAATGTCACAGCTGGAGTGATCAGGAATAAGAAAGAATTTTATCTTATGATATCTCGTACAGCCCTGTTTCACTTTATCTCCACACCAGATACGAATTCACACCCAAGTATCGCAAAATCCTATGGTTTAATTTGGGCACAGAAGAGACATGAATATTAAGAGACAAGAATTAAATATAGCTCTTGGCCATCTGATTGCATGGCTTCTATTCTTCCCTGCACTCATATTGCTCCCTTTGGAGGAGCCCAGAAGAGATCTCGTAGCTCGTTTAGCTCTGGCCCCATGGGAGGACCCAGGAGATCAGGTATGTCCTGTCCACTTCCCGATCATCTGAGGTCTCCAGGTCCAGCAAAGCTGGCTGACTGGCATGCATCCATGTGAAAAGACATGCTGCTTAGGAGTTGACACCTCATTTCTATTTGTCCTGTTTGGAGACTATCACAAAATATTTTTTTCTGTAGGATGCAGCACTCGTACAGAGGATTTTTTTCAGATACCACAGTTCATGTTCATTTTTACCACGAGACTGGCCTCTGAAAGGTCAGTTAATCTGATCAGACAGAGAAATTATAAGATGGGGACCATGTACTCAGTCAAAAGAACTTGGAGTTCATTAATTATTGCTGCGTGTGTAGCAGTTGCATCTGCTGGATGGTTGCATCTGCAACCCAGGGAGATTATAGTTGAGATATTCCAAGCCACCTAACAGATTTAAGAGAAACAGAAAAAAAATCCAAGCAAACCCCTCCTGCTAGTTTGAAGGAAAATTATTTTAAATCCCCTAATCGGCTCTGAGATGAACCTCTAAGCAACATGTTCAAGGTCACATCGGGAGCCCATCACAAGGGGGGGGTGCTAATCTAGATCTGTGGGGCCCCAACAATACGGCATCCTCTGTTCACCTGGCTTAGGGAACAGGTAATCCCGCTGAGCGGTTCTCTCCCCAGCTGGGGAGGGACCATAGCCATCCTCCTTCCAGCAGTCTGCAGGGCCACCCCCTCCATGGAAATCATCATCCACTTGTGGTCCAGCTGAGAATTAAAAAAAAAAAAAGAAAAAAAAAAAGACCCCAAAAGACTAAATCTAAAGAAGGTGCATGTAAAAAAATTGTGTAGCTCTCCATGTAGAAGGTGGGAAGAAAGGCAGCGACTGCCCTGTCTGGACTGAACTGTTCATTGCTGTGAATACCACTATCATGCCTCCCACGCTTTCCAGCCAGACGGCTCAAGTCCGTGTTAATCTCCCTTCCATGCATAAGCCTTTCCAAATCCCTTGGTTCACAGTCCCCGGATGGTGAGCGATCACCCTTGCTAGAGAAGGAAGAACCGAGGTGCAGATCTCGCAGGGCGCAGATGTGAACACTTGATGGTATTTCCCTCTTTTTGTCACTGAGAACTCACATGCAGAGCTCTCTGATCAATAATCGTAGGCACAGTTGCTGCTGCAAGGTATAAGTTACTGATTCTGTTTATGCAGAGAGGACCAGGAATATAAATAGCCCAGTGGATACAGTTGTGGAAACCAAGCTCCAGCTATGGGCTGTGTTTACATTCAAGGCAGGGGACGGGAATGCTTGGAGGGAGGCATTTCGAAGGTGACTCCCAGTTCTCCTGATGACTAATAGCTGCAAACTGATACAGCAGATTCTTTCCAGCATGAAGCAGACTGAGGGATGTCAGCAGTGCTCGGAGGTGATGTGAGGGCATTTCATGCCAGGGGGGTTTCAATGAGTGCCTGCTGTACTGTCACATGGAGACAGAGCTGTTTAGCATCTATATCAGGCACTAGGAGGTGAAGCTTGTGTGCTAGCTGCTGCCGCGGTCTCTTGGTATGTGGGGAAGGTCGGTTAGTGTAGTTTACTCTGCATTAATTCTCCAGAGATATAAGGGAGTCTGTTTACTGTATCCCTTTTTCTCAAGGGTGCTCATGAATGTTTGAAAAGTGCCATGAGATCCTTTTGTATGGACTGAATCCTCCCAAGCTGGCACTGCCACATGAATTGTAAACAGGGAGAACAGAAAATTTAGTTTATAAGGGAGAGATTTTTAACGCAATTTTCAGGAGGGGAGTTATGATGTGGTTTGGAGCCATGATGGGCAAATCTCAGAGGGTTCATTAAGTGTTCAAGACTCAGCTCTTCTCTGGCGACACACAAGCCTTTGGGATATTTGCTGGTGAACCGAATGTGCCCAGTTTGCCTCTGTGATTTTTAGGTCTCCCACTGAGTCAGATTTCACATCTGAAAAGTCTTTCTCATGTGCTCAGATGGCTCAACTTCTGTCTGAGATGGAGCTGTGAAGAAACTGTGAAAGAAAAAGCAGGGTAATAGATTGGTTTAGAAACAGTCTTGCGAGGCAGAGGCAGCGCTGTGGGGAGGGAAAGCACAGTTTGCTTTTCAGGTCAGCTGTGATTTTACTTGTCATCGTCTGGGGCTGGGCAGCCTCCGTAAAGACATCACTGTCTTAGCCTGGATGTGACTTGTTGATGTCTTGTGTCTTCCAGTGCCATCTGGACCACGTTTAGCTGAATACCTCCAGGGGTTTACAACAAGCTAGAGATTGGTTGGGCAAAGCTTCAGAGAAATCACATCTTGGTCTTTGACGAGCTGTGTTCAGAAAGGAAATCCCACAGCTTGCAAAACCCCGATACCTTTTGAGAGTGCCACAGTCATGTCATGTGGGCAAGCTGGCAGAGCTGACTAGTATGCCTTGAATCTGCCCAGCCAACCTCTCTGGGTATGTGGAGCATCTCACATTGACAGAGGAGGAGGGACATTTAAAAAGGGATATACCAAACAAATCTGAATGCTGCTGAGTGGGAGGTATGAAGCCTGGACCAGGAATGGATCAGGATTATGTGTCTTCTGTTGTGAGCTGAACTCCGATTTAGACTTGCATGAACTTTGGAGAAGTGATAAGCAAATTGTAGAGCCTTGCCTAAGCTCCAAGCCTGCCCTTTCTATCTGTAGAAGCTGCATCCAGGCTGGAGCAGATCTAATATTTATCTGACAGCCCTGAAGTCTAGGGTTTACTTGATCATTAAATTAAGACTATACCTAAAGGTGTAATATAGATACACGTTTATGCTTCCCATCTCTAATTCCTCAATGTGGGAAAGACCCAAGCTTTGGAGAGACAACAGGCTCTGAATCCTGAATTTCACTATCCACCCTCTGTCTTTTTTTTGAGTCTTTGCTTCTTTTTCAATCTGGGGTCCCCTTCCTGCTTCACTCCAGACAGAGACACAGAGATTTCACTGGGCACAGTGGCTGCTTCTCAGTAAAAAAAATAAAAATAAAAATAAATCTCTCTCACTTCGCTGCTGTTGCAGAACTGAAGCTCAGGAGAGGCTGGGTTAGACTGGGCTCACATCTGCAATAGGAGCCAGGCTGGAGGGAATACCATCCTTTCCTTGGTCCTACACGCTTCCTTGCTGACCTGGACCTGATTCTTCCCTCCCTCCTGGTGTTTTCCTAATTGCCCTTTTCTCTCTTACTATGAGAGATTTAAGGACAGATCTTTAACACGCAACATCACTGACTGTTGGCTTCCTTACAGTCTGGGAAGGTGGTTAGGACAGTGAATCTTCCTTAATTTCTTGTGTGCACCCCTTGCACAGACTGGCTGTCTATTCCTGCAGGACCTGCCATGTCTGCAGTCCTGTCTTTGGCTTGCAGTCAGCATTGGCTGTTGTCCAAAGACTCGCACCAGGTCCGGCATCACTGGGACAAACTGCCAGAAACAATCCTCAGATCTCTCTGGTCTTAAGTTAATTCAGTGCTCTCAATGGATTAATTTCAGGGCTAAAGACAGATACAGAGAGCTGTAATTACCTCTCTCCCACACGTATCTGTTCCCCAAGCCTGCACATGATTTTTGCATTGCAGAAAGTTTCTCAGTGGTTAAACTTCTGCTGTGCTGCCCGGTGAATTTTAAAAAAGGTAAAAAAAAAGAAACAAAGGAAAAAAGAAAAAATATTAAAAAAGGAAAAAAAGCAAAAAGAAAAAAAGGAAAAAAATAAGAAAGAAAGAAATGTTCAGCGCATCACTGAAGGTGATGTACTGACAAGAAATGAATCGAAATGGGGAGACAACCTGCACCTAGACAGTTACCTCCAGCTAGAAATCACACTATAAAACCCTGTTCTGGTTTGCTTATTTGTGTGCCTGGGCCCTCTGTAACAAGTGGTTTAGATGTTAATTTGGAGTATCCAGACATAGTCTGGGTGCCCCAGCATGAGACTTGAAGCATGGAGAGAAACTCAAGGAGACTTGATGGTATGGAGAGCTCCCAGGGTGGAGGGGACAAGGAGACTGCCAGCTCAGCTTCTTCCCCTTCAGCTTGCCCTTGGGGAAAACACCCTGTGTTGCTTTGCTGAATGCCTTGTGGTCTGAATTCCTCTGCTTGGCTTGGGTTGGGGTGCCAACCTCCCTGCCCACCATGAAATCGCAGCACATCCCGTGCTGTGTGGCCAGGTGGCCCCGCCGGCCTGACTGCAGACCGCTTGGAGAGCGAGGTGCTGTTGCAAGCGCCTCTCCTTCCAGGCACGCATGCAGGCGGCTGTTTTTAGAAGCAAGCAGACGATGTGCTAATTAGAAACAGGGCAACGAGCGATCCGGGTTGGTTCCAAGTGTCTCTCCTTTCATCAGGACTCAGATGGTAAGGGAGCTCTCTGGCTGGGGAACAGAGCGTCTCCCTTTGTTGCGAGGAACAAAAGTCCTGCAGACAGAGCTTGGAAAAGAGCACTGGGTCTGGAGGCAAATAAAGACCACATCAGTTTTATCAACTCTGTGGGAGGAGGAGGAGCAAGCTGGAGTTAAGACTTTGGGGTTGGTGGTGTAACCTCATGGGTAATGAGACTACCAGGTTGCACCGTTGGACTCGGTCCTTTTCATCAGGCCAGGAAACCTTCTGCCCTTTGACCAGACAGTTAGATGCTTTTGTTTCATAGGACATAGTTCAGTGGTGGGCTTGGTAGTGTTAGGTTAATGGTTAGACTCGATAATCTGAAGGGTCTTTTCCAACCTAAATGGTTCTATGGTTCTATTCTACGATTCCGTGATTTATAGGACCCCGCACTGCTCACGTCAGTATCTAGCATTAGTGGATGGTGCTGGGATGTACGTGAATGTGAGATTTGCCAAAGTTGTTATTCCGTCCTCAGGAGGGGAACGGCTTCCTGTGTCTGTTTTACATCTCAGTTTTGGCTGTTGAGTTTGACTCTGTCCTCCTGAATTGCTGATGCTACCCAAAGGCAAGCATAGAATAAATCAGGGGAGGGAGGGGGTCCAGACTTACCCTAAATCTTAGGCCTGGATCCTTTTAGTGGCTCCAGACTCACCTCTGCTTTGCTTTGCGTGCTCTGTGGATAAACTGCAAGTTTCCTTTCAAAGCCATTATCCTGGTGCCTCTCCTAAGGACTAAATCATATCATGTAGGAACGCCCCATCTGGGGAATCCTTGCATATCACAAAAGGAGAAAAGATTTGCTTCAATTCCTGCAATTTTCAGTTGTCTGTCAGCACAGGGAAATGAAAAACTCTTTGTGGGCTTTGTCTACAGCCCTTTGAAGTCAGTGGGAAACTCCTGTTACTTTGGGAGGCTCCAGGCAATACACAGAGTAATTTTCTTGCAGCAACATTGGGTGAGTTTTATTTCGATCCCCGAAAGCATACCCTCCTCCTGCGAAGGCCAGCATCCACCTATCGCTCCCTCCTTCTCCCACAGTGCCTTTCACTCTCACTTTCATATTGGCCATGTGAGTCCTATTAAAGTCTCAAATTTCCCCCAATGGTACCCGCAGGAGGGTTTCCAAACACACAATTGTAAGCCTTGTAGTTGATAAGACATTTGTTGGCAGACCCCACAGAAGAAAACGGCGAGAAAGAAATTCAGTCCTTACACCCAAGTCTTCTCGGTGAAGGGTTCGGCACCTGGATGAGGAAAGGGTGGTGGTTCCCACGGGCAGCTCTGGCAAGAAGGGAAGGGGAACAGAAAGTCACCAGGGTTTGAACAGGGTTGTGCCCCTTCATAGTGCAAATTCATGCAGAGGCCCTCGATTTATCATGTTCCTGATTAAAAGGACAATTCCATTTCCATGACAGACTCAGGTAGATGAATGACGAGCAGATAAAGCAGCTTTCCCTTTGCAACCCAGACGATCGAGCTGGTAACTTTCACAAGCCCTCAGTTCACTTTGCCCTGAATCGTGGAGTGGCACAAAATCTATCTGGCCACCTTCAGATGGGTCGCTTGCTCCATCCCCATCCTCTCCCCAGTGAACGGCACAAACCCTCTTGCTTCCTTGCTTTAAAGAGGTCCCTGTTGCTCTTTGGGGTAATTACTTTTCTGTCACTCTGGCAGCTGTGGGGTTTCTTGATGGAGATGATAATAAGCATGTCTGCACTTTCAAAAAAACCCCCAACCCAACACAAAACCAACCCAACCAAAACCAAAAACACCCAAAGGAGATAAAAAATAAATCTGCATTGGAGAAAAGTGAACTAAAGTTTCCCATGCAGAGCAGCAAGCAGCTCTGCAGCCTCCTCTCTGCCAGTGTAATCAGAAAGGCATTTATTTTTTTGTAAGAGAGTGCATATCAGCACTTAAAAAGGGAAAATAAATTATGAGGAGTGGAGCTGGAGGCAGGAATCATCTTCTAGCAAAGGGGAATGAAGCCTGCAGCTCCATTTAGTTAATATGTTTTCACGAAGCGGGTGTGCTTGAGCGTTTTATATGAGCTCCTAAGCCGGCTGACACTGTTTGCAGGGAGTTGCTAGAGGTGGTACCACATAGAGTAAGTCACTTGGAGAGCAGGTGTTATTTCTAAAACAAAGATTATGGTTTATGGTGTTGCAATTACAGAGTTCTTTCCAGCAATATTATTGCTACTGCTGTTGGCTTCTGCATTCAGGCAATGTTTGGGTTTCATTTCAAAGGAGAAATTGATGATGTAGTTGTTATCCTTTTGATGAAATCCCACTGTCGTATAAAGGATGCATAAAGTTCTGTTCCCTGAATATATCTGGTCATCAAACAATGGGATTAAATTTGCTTGTGGTTGTTTTTTCTAGTTAGCACTTTGCCTAAAAACTTTCCCTCCACCCTTCCAGCTGTCTATGGGGACCTCAACCTGATTTCTTTATGTTTGTCTCTGGTGCTTCATCAAATCCCCAGCGTTTGAATCCATGTGCCTTGCAATAGGGCTGTTCCCCTGGGATTCCTATTCCTGATTGACTCTGCACATGGAGTTAGTTTTGGGCATTGCCTTCTATTGCTTCTTCTCTTTTCTTCCCCTGCCTGGGACCTGAGCAAAGAGCAGTCCTCAGGCTTGCCAAATTTAATGAGGTTTCACTCAGCCCTCAGTGTATTATTATTTATAGAGGCTTCCAGGAGGCAAACTCATAACTGATGTTCACCAGAGCAGATGTTCTTTAGAGGCAGTCATTGTATGCAGAGAGCATCTAAAATATCTGTTACTTTGAGGGAGATTTTAGGGCAGATGTTGTTTTTTATGGACCCAATCCTGCTGTCTCCACTTTTATCAGAGTAGCTCCATGCCTGCTGGTCAGCTTGCAGTCTGGCAAGGGGAGGAAAGCGCAATCAGACTTTGCTGTTTCCAAACTGCAGCCATTTGGAGAAAACAGATCTGATTCTTAGTGATTCTGAGTTTTTAGCCCACATCCGAGGAATTTCATCCCGCTGGGGTTTGGCAATACATGGCCTAGGGGGACGGGAGTGGAAGCACAGGAGAGGTAGGTAATAGCCCTGGCACTGCTGCTTGCTGATAGCTTTGAGGAAAGAGCATTTAGTTGGGTCCCCATCTAGTTTGCTTGAAAAATCGTTACTAGAACTGGAGCTTAAAGTGTACTGTAAATACTCAGGGAAGGACTGATCTCACCTGGCTGTGCCTGCACTGCAGGAGCTCTGTTGCCAGCAGTCGAATCCCCACAGTTTCCAGGAGTTTTGCCGGTTGTAGTCTTCTCTTGCTTAATAGAGACCTGAAGGTGCCTGAGAAATCGTACGCAAAGCCTGGTTCCTAATGGTCAATCATATTAGAAACACAGTTCCAGTTCAGCGGCACCAAATCTTTTATGACTGATAATGGAGCTTCCTGATGCATTCGAGTGGAAAAGTAGAAACCAGATTGAAATAAAGATGCTACCTGCCTCTGCCAGGCTTGGTGGGTTGGTTCACTGCGTTATGAACAGGGGCACGCAGGCTATCTTGAATGCATCTGGCCTCTGCTGCTGTTGTTCCTTCATCGGAGCATGTCTGGCCAGAGATTAAATAGCTGGATACTGGGCTAATGCATTATGCTGGCTTCTAACTCCTATAGCTGCCGGTCTGTTTCTGAGTCTTAAGCAGGTCAAAAGGAAAGACAAGTTAATTTTGTGTGTGTGTTCTTAACCCAAAGTTAAGAAGTTTGGCCACATCATATAACCAACCTGACTACTTGATTTGACCTCAGTGGAATAAAGTCTGAAAGAGAAAGCTAAGACTGTCCATGTATGTGAACACAGAATCAGACTCTGGGTCCTTCCTCGAGGTTTTTGATAAGAGACAGTCAAGCATTATCTGTCCAAAATAGCTTAATTCATTATTATTATTGTTTTTAGCACAAAGCCAGCTTTTTTACTGAACAGTTTTTATTTTCAAAAGAACGTGGACTATGCAGAGATTTCTGGTATTTCTATCAAAAGTAAAAAAGAAAGGAAGAAAAAAAGGAGAAGAATACTGAAAAAGAAAAGATAGCAGCTGAAAATGGTGATTGCTGTGGTTTAGTTGTGTGTCCTTTACCCTAGGAACAACAACCCCCAGTAAATTCTTTCTCCATTTGCCAGAGAATGACATGATGCAGGATTTCCTACCACTCACTGTGATGTATCATGAGGGACAGTGTTCATGTGGAGACCTTTGGCTGCACAGGGACGTGGAAACTCAGCACATCTAAAATTGCAGCTTTAAATGAGCCACCTTAGTAACACGCTTAGGTAATAGACAGACATTTTGTTTAGGGGAATTCTCTGGACATTTGCCTCCCTACCACATCCCTAGCATCTTTCAGTTTGCCATAGCTGAAATCTGTTCTTTCTGTGTATTTTTCAGCAAATCCTTTTGCCTCCCTCAGCTTTCTGTAACCCCCTTGAAAAAATTGCAATGCCCTGGGAGAGGTCCCATGAAGCCTAGATTATCTCTAAAAGCCTTGTGATGTCTCCATAGGGCACAGTCATCCAAAACATTTGCAGTCCATGGAGAGGAATGGGAATTTCTGAACAGCAAACCGTCTCATCCCAGTGTAGGCATCTAAAAGAGCTCAGGTGGATGGTGACTAGAAATTACCCATTTCTCTGTTGCCTGTTGAGGGAGATGAGTGACCGGCTCAGACGAAGAAATGCACAGTGGAGTCTGCGTTTAGTGTTGCAAGACATAGATAAGAAGTATGATGGGGTCACTGAGGGATTTGGGACCAGCGTACCTACTTGAACACCCGCTCGCTCATAACCAAATGACCAGCAAGAACTGAGAACAAACCAGCCTCACACTTTCCTCCTGGTGACCCAAGGCCAGGGGACTGTTTCCATTGACCCACCTGGTGCACAGCTCCACTTCCATTTCCCCTTCTGGCTCCATGGTCCCAAGCTGAGCTGCTATCCTAAATTTCAGAGCCCCTGAGACATGCACAGGCTTTGCACACAGAAACAAGGCAGACCCTGACATTGTCAAGGCTTTAGTGCTGTGTTGAGACTTTTTATTCTGATTGCCTGCAGTCTGCATTCAGCCCTTCTGCCAGCCTAAAAAGACTTATATCTTCCGTGCCCCGGTGACCTGGCCTCAGCACCTTTGCTGCAAAAAGCATCCCAAGTATTGATCGGGAACATGATGAGGACACTTTCCTGCCTGTCCATTCGTGCGCACGACACGTACACGCACACACATTGACATGCAAGATTTCCATTTCTGGTCTTAACCTAGGCATTTACAATTCCTCTCGCGCTCCTTATGCTTTCTTCTTAAAGAAGGCAAATAAAAGTGTGAATAATCAATTTCCTAACTGGAATTAAAAACAGCTCCAGTTAAAATAAGGGAAAGCATGAACCAGCATGTAAAGTAGGATAGAGAGGTTATCTGAGCTCCGATTAGTATCCTGCTCATGTAGGAGAACAATTAACGTGTGCATGAGAACGATTAAGCAGAAGGTAAATTACATGAAACGCACCCATTCAACAAAGCAGGCCAGCTCGTGGACAGGGCTGGTGTGATAGTTTTTATGGCTCAGCTGAAACAGGGCAACGACTGCCAGAAAGGATGTGGTTTCTTAGTTTGCTCAAAGCTATAGGCCAAAATAGGGTGATAAAGATCCAGTCTCATCTTGGGCTTTTATCAGAGGTTGAGCTGTTCAGTCTGAATAAAGGAAGAATTGGGAATGGGTTTAGTGAGCTCTTTAAAGGGAGGGCTGTAAGTCCTCTTGCTTCACATGAGCTCATGTGGAGCATGACGTGGCTGCTAGACCAGGAGCTGGGAAGGGGGTTTTGTGGCTTGTGTGACTCACTGATAGATGTTTCCTGGGGCACATCTTTCCCTTTGATTCCTCTCCTGGGTAGAGCAATGAGGATAATGGCTCCTTGTCAGCTTGGGATGTTCTTTGAAATATTCCTGCAAAAACCAGTAGACAAATGGGAAACATTATGGAAGCTGTGGCCAACCAGCCTGTCTTGGGAACCTGAGGGATGCAGGAGGCTGGGTGTCCCCAGACCCTGTGCATAGCTGCTGCTGCAGTGAGGAGCAAGCATTGGGTTGGTAAGACAGGTCATGAGAGCTGTGGGCTGCAAAGTGGCCAATTTGAGGAAGGATAAATCCAACGGTAAAAGAGAAAACAGTGTAACAGGAGGTGTTTGGCTGCTTCTCCATGTGGAAGATTTCCAAGATCTCTCTAGTGAGACTAGGTAATGGATTTTGAAGGTAATCTCAAATATAAGAACGACTCTGCTCATTAAAGTATCCATAGCCAGTATAGCAAATCACAGCAGACGCCTTCCAGGAGTTTTGACAGCATACATCAACCATCAACAAGGATAAAATAAGGACAAGTCAAAGGTTAGTATTGATTCTAGGAGCCTTCGAATTAAATCCTAGTTGGCCCACTCAGCATGTGGAGCTCAGGCCAGTTTCAAAACGCCTGTTCTTTGTGGCTGTAAGGCTCAGTAATATATATCCATTAAAAAAAAAAAAAAAGGGGGAAAAAAGAAAAAATAGATTGACTCTTGCTGTAATCAATAAACAGGGAAAGGGCAATAGAAACAAAGGGGTAATGGGAGACGTGAGTGTGCAGGGGGAGCCACTCCACTGATATTTGTTATGAAAGAGGGTTATAAACGAAGAATAAAGAAGAGATCATTTTTAGTAAAGAAACATTAAGAAGCAATAATAAGCAAGACCCTAATTCTCAAGCGTAAAAGTTCTCCTAATGAGGGCTTTGTGTGCAGTAAAAATATTATCTCAGTCCTGTCAGATAGTTTTAAGGTAAAAATCTACTTTGGCATGATTTAAAGAAAAGTCATGATTTTATAAAGTCTCCCAAGTCTTCCCCACCCTTTTTTTTTCTTGTTTGGAATTAAAATGTTCCTCTGCAGGTCTGGAAAACTCTCAACAATAGTACAGCTCAGATCTATCAGAATAAGACCCTGCAACTAGCTGAAAATGGCCAGCCTCCTCTTACCATCCCTGCAGAAAAAAGTGCAGAAAGTAACTCAATTCCAGCACTGCAGATAGGGTAAATTCAGATATAAAGCTTGCAATGTCACAGCCTGATTTTTTGCAACTTTCTCGTCATTTATGGCTCATTAGAGTGTGATTCAGAGAGTGCCTTGTCCAGGTGATGTCCTCATCCACAGGTTTAACATAAGCTGTGTGTTCCTAGTCTCCGGAAGTGAAATGTGCCCTTTTCTTCTTCCCAGGAATTGGTGTATCTCCTTTTCTTTGCTGCATTTGAGGTCTGTATGCATACTCTGCTCATATTCTGTTGTGGGGGGTTGCTATATGATTGGTCTCACATGGAAGGCTTTTATAATAATTTTATATGGGGTCAAATGGCAACGAGGAAGGCTGTGGACCATCAAACTCACAGGCCTTATGTAGTGACCTTTGTAATAAAACTCTACCATTTCCCTTCTGAGAATCCCAGGGGAAGAGGAGGAAGAAATGAAGAAAGAAAAAAAAAAGAAAAAAAAACCAGAAACCAGAAAGAGCTCTTTCAAAATTCATGAAAGAGGAAAGTGAGGTTTTGTTGACATTCATGTTTGATGAAGAGCAAGCATGCAGGCAGGACGAGTTACTCCGTAAGCAAACACTGCT
This sequence comes from Ciconia boyciana, assembly GCF_034638445.1. NCBI lineage: Eukaryota > Metazoa > Chordata > Aves > Ciconiiformes > Ciconiidae > Ciconia > Ciconia boyciana. The sequence continues at coordinate 3,516,588 of NC_132934.1, forward strand.
TTAGGCGGTATTCCACTCTTCCTGCTCAAATCAAGTGATATAATTAGCTCCTGGAAACTTCAAAGCATGGGGTGCAATAGCAGGGGTATGAGAGGTGAGATTCCTATTTACCAGGTGGGCAGCATTAGGCTTTGGGGAGAAATCTTAGATGGCAGTGGAAGAATAGTGTCTTGGAGTAGCACTTCGCTTTGTCGGTGGGAGAAGAGGAAGGTAATGTAAGGTCTGCACTACCTGCTGCAGAATCAGAGCGCGGAAAGGAGTTGATTTCATCCTTTGCTATTCCCGTATGAAGAATGAAAGGGCAGGGGATGTTAAGTAGAGTCCATTGAATTAGATTAAGGGAGATTAGCTCTTACGCTGTTGCTAGACTGGGAGATCAGTTGACTAGTTTTTACTAATTTTCCCTCTTGGGGTTCAGCGTTATCTGAGATTGATCAAAACCCTTGGAGCATTGTATCTGGAAGGCAACTGCCTTCTGGGCCCCAGACCTAACCAATGCAATTCTGAGTCTTGATGAGTTGCATCTTGCTCAACGCCCCTTCGGTTACAAAGCCTGTGTTCACTTGACACGGCTTGAAAGGTACTCATTCAAAAAGTCTTTCTTCCTTCCAGACGTATTTTGAAACCAGAGCAAAGTCTGAATGAGTTGTCTGAGCGGGTTGATGGGTGATGCTGTGGGCTCGGGATCCCCCATTGTGTCTATTGATCTAGGAAATGGAAAAAGGGATTTTTAAGGTTGTCTTTGTCTGGTAAGATTTTTTTTTTTAAATCAGGGGAATAGAAAAGAGTTATCTTTAATCATTTTGCTTAGCTGTTGACACATGAAAGTCCTTCCAGAGTATAACAGAGTGTGAACTTAAAGGGAGTGAGTTTTTCCAGAAGACAAGTCCTTAGGGAGGCAATGTTTCCACTGTTTTAATATAAGAGGATGAGCCCCTGGTTAATGCTTTGGGCTGCAATTTAGGAGATCAAGGTGCAATTCCCAGCTCTAATGTAAAATATCCATAGCTTTTGATATGTCCCCAAAGGTCCTATCTGTTGCTGACCAGGACATTTACAGAAGCATAATGTGGGTGTAAACTAGCTCAAACCAGAGGGTTTCTGTTTTGCAATACTTATTGCAGCTCTGCAAGGAGCAGGATGAGTGCATTGGGCTTTCACTCTGGAGACTGTTGTCCTCTATCTGTGACATGAGATAGCCCTTCCCTCTTTGCACCTTTGCCCACTTGGTATCTTCAAAACACTAAGAGATACATGGCAGCCACAGTTGCTTATTAAGGCTGTGGTTCTGCTTTTGGAAATTACTGAAGAAAAGTGTTTAATGCTGTTGTTTTCTGCACCATCTGGGTTCCCCTTCTTGCAGTTGTATGGAGCTGCACAGTGATGGAGGTGGTGGTTTCCTCCAGGGCAGGAGGGAGGCTCAGGAACAAGTGACTGGAGGCAGGGAGTCTTCAAGTTGGCCTTGCTGCTGAAGGAGGCAACAGGGAAAACGCACTTTGTATTTCCAGCGGAGACCTGCTCCCTCCACAAGCCTCCAGACCTTATTGCAAAATAACACTGAAAGCAGGAAAGCAAGAGCTTCTGAGTCCTCTGCCAAAGACCCTGACACTTAATGCTTCTCTGCCTCAACTTCCCCACCTTCACACTCAGGACAGGGTCCTTCTGGCTTTACAGGGGAGGTTGAAGTTCCCTTAGGTTTGTCAGATGCTTTGTGGTCAGAGTAGATGGGGCACAGCTGGGTGCTCAGGATTTCTAGCCTTCCTTTGCAGCCTAAACCAACCTGCTTAGGTATTTCCTTTGTGCCCATATTCATCAACCTGATCTGAATGGTTGCACACTAACCTCCCCCAACACACAGTCTGGGCTCTGGGTGGGCTGCTTTTCCATGTAGCAATGTGTCCTGGTCTGTAAGCAGTGAAGGGAGCGGTTTTGACATTGACTGGGATGACCGGTCAATACAGATCCAGGAAGTCCTGCCAGTTAATCCTGGTCATCTCTGACTGTGAGATCTTACATTTGGAAGCCTGCAGCCCCAGACGGAAATTGCTAAATCGATGCTCAGCAGGGCACCATAGATCCATTATATCTTCTTTGAGTGCCCCCTATGTTCTCTCTTCTGCAGCAACAGCCTGACTATGCCTTCTGGAAACGCATGGAGAAATAGCACAGGGCAGGAAATGTTGCAAATAAAATAAGAAGTTGGCTGGACTAAGCTTTACAACCAGAAGAACGAATTTGCTTCAGTGCTGCATCAGCTCTGGAAATGCCTCTTGATGAGCTGCTCTTAGGAACATGCAATTTAATGGTGTACCTCTTTAATTAAAAAACAAGCAAACAAAAAACCAAAAAGCCCCAATGCTCTTGAGTGGAGCTATTGCAGAGTATGTTTCTCTATACTGCAATACATCCCATTTCAACAATATTTCTTTCTTAAAGATCTGGTGACTGATGCTGTGTGACAGAGGATCACCCTTGCAACTATAAGTGAAGTCCACTTATGGAATTGTATGTGACAACAAAAATGAATTCATCAGGACCAGTGATCCTAATGAACGTGATATCCCTATCCTAATGAAAACCTTAAGGAGTTCTGCAGGGAATAGAGCTGGAGTGGTTTACAAAAACAGATACCCTTGCAAAATAAAAAATAATTTAAAAAAACAACCAAAGCACACAAATCAATCGTGTGCAAAATCTTGAAGCATTTTTTAAATTTTAATTTCTTTGTTACTTCCAACAAAGAAAAGTGAGTGTTGATTGTATTCTCCCCTTCACCCCCCGCCCCTTCACGGCTGCATGCATGTCTCTCTGATTTGGGCTGGCTGGCTAGATCATTAATTGAATATAGTAAGGTCTTTTCAGATCTTGGAAAAGAAAAAAAAAAAAGGAAGTGTTTTCTATTGCTGTTTATATTCCCCCATCCAGAGCTTGACAATCCAGCCCGTCTGTTCCACAGGGCCCAGACCACCTGAGTCTAAGTTTAGATCATATCCTGCTACATTAAACTCCACACATAATACGTTGGCCACATGGGAAAATTTAAGGAAAATGAGATTTTATTAAAACCAGGAGACCGCCTGACTGCAGAGGGATATAATAACAGTGTTATGAGGTTCTTATCTCACATGAAAGTTTCACATTTCCCTGGTTTCCTTTCCTTTATGCTACTGTGGCTTCCCCCTCCCCCAATTCCATATGGGTGTCTAGTTATTTAATGTAACAGCTAAAAAGGCAATACAATTAATAACAAAATAATCCAAAATATTTTATTGTTTAATAAGGGCCTCATAGACTTTTTAAGTTAGCACAATGACATCACAGATTTTCATCTGCATCCCAAGCACCTGATGGGTCATGCAATCCACCTTCCAAGAGGGAAGAAGATGCCATGTGGCAGAGCAAAGTGAGTTTGTACATCAAGAAGAATGGCTGGTTTTGTGTGTTGTGGCTGAATGCCTTCTGCTTTCATATTTTCATATCTTTGAAGATGTTGCTCAGTAAGACTTTTGCCAGTTTTGAAGGAGCCAGTGGGCACCTGGGCTTTGGGGTCAACCAGGCTTGCTGTGCCTCTCAGCTGGTTTGCTCTGAAAGCACAACAGGTACCTTGCTGGTAAGCTGAGCAAGCCTTATCATGCAAGTCTGTTGGAGCTGAAGGGGTCATATTCTTCATAGTAAGAGCTTTAGATTTCCACACTTTCATATCTCCATGGAGTCAGACGTTCACGTTCACAGCTGAGCATCCTATTCTGCACTGGCCAAACCACCTGCACACATCTTGTGACAACATTTCTTGCAGGAAGTTGTTGGGAGGTCAAGGGACCTCTGACAGCCTTGGCTCTACTCAAAAAGTTGCTCTCATTGGACTCCAGCAGATTGTCTTTAGCTGATAGTGTGGTGGAACATACCAGAAAGGGGGACAAATCCAGTCTGGCAGTGACCCTGTCAAAAGTTGCAGATTGAAGTGAAAAAAATCCATAATTCAACTTCCCAACAGCATGATAAACTTCCCTGGTGAAAATTCCTTCCTGAAGCCTGAGGGTTTTTCTGTCTTCTACTTTTTCTCCCCTACTTTTATCTCCTTCACTCGTATAATTACAGAAGTCAGCAAAATTAACTGAAAACCATGTACTTGATCACCTCAGTCTTTGGAGACCCTCCTCACCCTGCTCCAGAGGACATCCCTCCAGCCCTTCTCATAGGTGGTCTGATCCATGCGTCACTCTGCCCCAAGACCTTTGCTTTAATTATACTTCTGAGAGCCACGTGTTAGTGAGGAGCTGTGTGAAGACTCTCTGGAGACAGAGGCAGGGAAACCCCTGGCATTCCCAGATAGTATTCCAGACAGGTGAAGCCTGCAAGAGGATTTGCTAATAAATATTGTTCTCTGTTTCTTCTAGCACGAAGGTTTTTGTAGTGTTACTGGGCTACATCTATGCTTCTTCTTAGACCATTCCCAGGGCTTTGCCATGGACAGATTAGATATTAGATTTGGCATTCTGAAGAAATTATATGAAAACGAAATGCTTTTCATGAGCTTTATGTTCAAAGCAATGCATTCAGGACAGGGAACATGCATTGGCTATACACTGCACAGTTATTACTTTTTAGCAGTCCAAGTCACTTATAGCTTAAATGATGTCTTTTATGCTTCTCTGGGCTACTCCACTACTGGCATTTTGCATGGCCTGTTGAGATAATGTCTCAGGTACAGAAATGCAACTGTTAGGGCTTCACTAGTCTCACCTTGAAGTTGGGGAGACTTTTTCTGGGTAGCCCATCTGGGGAGTCATAAGTTGCCTTCTCTGGGGATCACCTATTTACAGAGTAAGCAAGGTATTTAATTATGTTTCTTGCACCCTGGTGGTTTGCTGGGAATTGTAATCAAAAAGGAGGCTTAGTGGAAAGCATAATACAGCCTGTGCAACTGATTTTTGCCTGAGGGGAAGATGAGAGTTGAAAGGAGCAGCAGCGGTCAGAAAAAAAAACATACAACTGAAACTAATGAGACGGTTGCCTCTTCCTATGCTAGAGCTCCTGTAGAGACCTCAGTGCTCCCTTGCATGGTCCTTAAGACCTTATTTGGTTGTAAGCTCATTTCCTTTTCCTTTCTAACAAACTTCCTAAGAGACCAGAGATGAAAAGGTGGGGAGAATATATCACCTTGCTTTTAGTGGATCTGTGCTATTCTGAGCACACCTCCCGTGCCCCAATCTCCTGGGCTGTTATATCATGGCCCTTCTGTCCCTAAGAAAACACAAATGGTGATGAGATGGTGTCAGAGATGGATGGTGTCTTGGTGTCAGAGATGGATGCTGTGTTCTGGTGTGGTTTCTTGTTTGCGTCCCTTTCTCTGTGGAGCTTGGCTGGGTCTTCTTCAAAACGCGACCACCTGAGGACAGGTTGGAAGAACCTGGGTTTCTTGATGTCCAGGGATGAGACAGCAGACCCTGTGCACATCAGCATAAGCTGCATGGAGGAAGGGAGTCATCTACTCTCTGTGCCTGCTTTGGGTGGGGTGAGAAATCAGAGAATCAAATTGCAGTAAAGGTGTACTTCAAGCAGTGGGAAAAACACCTGGGGTGGCAGCAGGGTATGGGTGATGAGCTGCGGAAAAGCTTATAGACATAGGAAAGGCCTCGTATGTCCTAAGCAATGGGAGTTCAGCTGGTTTTGGCCACCAGCATACTGAACAGCTGCGAATGTCAGAGGGCTTTTTGCAAATCAGGGCTCCCTGATGTGCCTTCTCTTTGTTCCACGTGCTTGTTTTGGAGCATAAATATGTAACAACCAAAATGCTAATGAATTCCTCCCACTGATGTCCCTCCCTCCACATACGCACATTCAAACAATTCACAACCCACTCGCAGACGTATTGCCCAGGCGTTAACATGAACCCAGCGCCGTCTAGGAGGGAAAAAATGCTGCATCGTAATCCAAATTTTAATCGCTCCAGTCCTTCCAGTTCCAAGCCTGACAAGTACATGGGCCCCAATAACACACAGCATTGCCATGTGCAAGTTGTGGGCCTGCTGTGAGCACTGTGGCATTGGCTTTGGGTAGGATAATCCATGTGCTGGATCACTAACAGAAGTAAAACCCCAAGGACACCCTCTCGCCTTGTACGTGGAAGTCGTGGCTGCTATTTCAGACCTTGGATCACGTGAAAACAAACATGTCAGAAGCTTGCGGTTCTGCTGCTGGGCATTGATGGATCATGAGGGGGTTGCGTGTCACCGGAGGATACAGGCCTGGGCAGGTGGTATGATGGGCTGTGAATAGACTTCTGCACTGGGCCACTCTTTGTTTGCTCCGTGGCCTGCAAGTGCAGTGGTCGTTGATGGAAGATGTGCATGTTTGGGGAAATACAGACTCTTATTCTGCTACTGTGGTGTTTAGCTTTGCATTAATGGTTGCTCTTCTCCTGAAATGGAAAACCCAGACTCGGGAAGGCATTAGCCCACAGTGCATGTTCACACAGCCCCATAGATAGGCAGGTACTTGGGTGTGTAAGAAGGTCCTCCCCGTTTACTTTTAGCATTCAATTTGTCATTCAAAGTTTAGACAGGAGGTGGACATACTTATGGGCCATGTATCTTTAGAATTAGGATGGCTGGATGGCTGGGAGACACAAGATAGCTACCACATATCTTGGGAGGGGAGCTCTGGAAGCAGGAAAGGGGAGAGATGACAGCAGCCATGGGAGGAGGGAGTTGGGGTGAAGGATCACCCTCATCCTCCTGTATGTCTCATCAGTGACTCTTGTCCCAGCACAGCCTTGCTACCAGGGCAGGGAGCCCTCCTCAAACGGCAGATGAGCTGCAATGAGTTAATGTGTTATTAGTTGGACACGTTGGTTTTGAGAAACCAATGTCTCATGAGGACCTACTGTGCCACCCATCACAGGGCACTACGGGGAGCAAAGAGAGGGCTTTTGAAAGCAGAAGTCTTCCCCTGTTTGGTTTTTTTTTTAGAGTTAGGGCTAAACACTCAAAATTCCCACCATTATGCAGCATGCACATTGGTTTCTGAAGGTTTAATAAAAGAAAGTGGGTGTGACAGTCCCTACTTTGCAGATAGAGGTGTATGTGGAAAAAGGTGCCATGACTTGTCCAACACATGTGGTAGCAGAGCTGGGAATGCAAGTGGACTTGTGCACCCATACTTCTTCCATACACACCAGGCAATCTGTGATCGAAGCTTTATATTCTGCAAACATTACTTTGGTCTCCCACAGCAGATGCTGTTCTCTCACCAATAAATGCAGCTTCAGGGCTGCTTGGAGGCAGAGTATCCCTGTACCCTCTGTAAGCAGATAAAGTTTGCACTGGTCGCCGCAACAGCCTGGCTGCGATGTGTTGGGGGAAGGGAGGAAAGTCAGCCCAGTAATTTCGTGTTATTGGAAATATTGCTTTTGCAATCCAGCATTTGGTTTTCATTTGGTGACTATGCTCAGTTCATTTCTGCTGGCGCTTCACTTCTGATCCAATTGAGTTATCGATGCAGGCGAGGAGAAGGAAGCAAACAAGATTGGTGTCAATTTTTTTTGTGGCTTTTTTTTTCCCTACCTCCCTCTTGCTTCTTTTCTTTCAAAGATCAAAAGAGGACAAAATAAAACTTTATATATAATGAAACACAGGCAGAGGGAAAAATGGCAGCACACAAAATTGTTTTCAGTCTTCTTTTAAGGTTGCTGTTGGTATCTTTGATTTAGGCACCACAGCTTTAATCAGGGTGTTGGAGATGACACAAAAATTATTCATCTAACCAAGTTCCCCTCTCACTCTCTTTCTCTCTGTTTTTCTGCCTCTTTTTTTATTAATGTGGGTTTAAAAAAGATTCTCAAAGTACAGTGCTGGCTCAATTTTGTTTTCCCAGCTAATAACCCAAAGCAGGATCAGCTATTTTGCAGCTGACAGATCTGTCTCTAAACTAGATTGTCTTTCCTGCTGAATTCATCCATCATGCATGGCAAAAAAAAAAAAAAAAAATAAAAATATATTTATTTTCCACGGGCTCATCACTCCCTACAGTAGTGGTGACCCAATGTCATCCGTGCCATGGCAAGCCCACTCCCAGCATGGCATAACTAGGACACCACTGCAATAGCACACACTTGTTGGGGTTGCTTTCATGCTTGGCTGCTACATCCAGGGCAGAGCAGGGGCTCAATGGGGCAGTCTGTTTGCAGGATATTTTCTAAGAAACTTCCATGGAGCAACTGGTCTTGCTTATGCCTCTGAGTGAGAACTGGAGCAAACTTGGGCCGCAGTCTCAGTGTGCTCTCCCTGAGTGCCTTGTGCTATCGCTCTGCACCTTTCTTAGCAATTGCACCTTGTTCTGAAGAGGCCAAAACATGTTGCTGTTGAGCAGCTGATGTGCATAAACTGCACCACATACTATGGTCCCTGGAGCAGCATGCTGGCTGCAGCTGGAGGTGCACATGGAAAACAGCATATGCTCGTCCTGAATATCCTCCGATCTTCCAGCAGATAGCGGTGTAGGGACTTCCCGAGGTGAAGGTTATATCCTGAATTGTGTTTAATAGCCCTTAATGGACCCATCCTCCTTCAAGTGATCTGATTTTTAATTTTTTTTTTTACTCCATTCATATTTTTTGGCCTGCCTGACATCCTGCCCCGACCAGTTCTCTAATTTAATTATACACTGCATGAAAAAGTACTTCCCTTCTTTTGTCTTCAACCTGCTGCTTGCTAATGCTGCTGCCCAGTTGCTCACTCCTGCATGCTGGGAAGGGAAGAGCAGTTTGCTCTCCCCCTTCTCTGATCTGTGATTTTATAGACATCTCATCGGTTGTCTCTTCTCCAGGCTAAAAGCTATGGATCCATTTAGTATCTCCTTTTCTGAAGCTGTTTTGTACTTCTGCTTATTTTATGCCCCTTTTCTGCATAAATATAGGATACGTACCTGTTTGTGTTAGACCTTCCCTCGTGCTGAGTGTAGCACATCAATTATGCATGGTAACAACCTGGAGCTATCCGACGCATGTTTTCTCCTATAAGGGACAGGCATTATCCAGACGGATATGAGTAGAAGGAAGGGGAGAAAATCAACAAAAAGGATTTTGAAGAATCATATCAAATATCCAGGCAGCAGGGTCTGTTAGCAGGGAGAACATCCTTCCTCCTGCGGTGGTAGGAGTTTGGTCACAGTCTTTAACCCAAGTTTGTCAGATCTCTGTGGCACTTGCTGTGCAGCTTGATGCCAAGCAAGCAGTGAGGTGGGTTGATTTCTTATTCTCTCTTAGGACCCATTTTTTTCCTTGGTTCATTTCTTAGGTAACTTTTTTCCTGTCATTTCTGCCTCTTGTCTTCCTTATATCAGAAATAGTGTGGCCAGCAGGACTAGGGAAGTGATAGTCCCCCTGTACTCTGGTGCTGCACCTTGAATCCTGTGTTCAGTTTTGGGGCCCTCACTCCAAGAAAGACATTGAGGGGCTGGAGCGTGTCCAGAGAAGGGCAACGAAGCTGGGGAAGGGTCTGGAGCACAAGGCTGATGGGGAGCGGCTGAGGGAACTGGGGTTGTTCAGCCTGGAGAAAAGGAGGCTGAGGGGAGACCTCATCGCTCTCTACAACTGCCTGAAAGGAGGTTGTAGAGAGGTGGGGGTCGGTCTCTTCTCCCAGGTAACAAGTAATAGGACAAGAGGAAATGGCCTCAAGTTGTGCCAGGGGAGGTTTAGACTGGATATTAGGAAAAATTTCTTCACCGAAAGGGTTATCAAGCATCGGAACAGGCTGCCCAGGGAGGTGGTGGAGTCACCATCCCTGGAGGTATTTAAAAGATGTGTAGATGTGGTGCTTAGGGACATGGTTTAGTGGTGAACTTGGCAGTGCTGGGTTAACGGTTGGACTCGATGCTCTTAAAGGTCTTTTCCAACCTAAATGATTCTATGATTCTATGATAAAAGTCAGTCTGGACAGGACAAGAGAAAACCATTTTTGGAATATCAATGAGACGGAGAGGAAACCCTCATAATTTGGTAGTAGACGTGCATCATGAGGGGAAACCGGGACATGATATCTTTAACTGCAGGTCCCCAAAGGGAATATATTTGTTAAACATTATAATTACCCTTCAGTGCTGAACTCTATAGCAATTGAATCCACGGTGATGCACATTATAATTTCTGAAATGATGCTTTCATTTAGATAAGGCATGCAATTATACATCTTGATTAGGTCACTGTTCCCAGGAGCTTTGGGTTATTTATGATGAGTTGCCCCTTCCTGTAAATTATGTGGTGAGGCTGTGGATAGAGACATATTTACTTCTTCTTCTTCCTTACCCTTTCCTTCTCCTCCACAGACCCTTTTGCTCCTCTTGTTCTTCCATCATTGCATAGCTTTGTGCAGGCAAGATCAAAAATCTGGTAATCAGAGAGAGAAAAATGTCAGGTATATAGTGGAGGCATTGCCATGAGAAGTCAGACTTGGGAGGTCTGCTCATCCCTTGGTTTCTTTTCAGGACCTGATGGCTTTCATAGTGGTGATATTAAGGCTGGGATTCCCATCCCCATATTTTAGACCTCTAAAAACTGTCATCTTTTGCACAGCAGTAACCTCAGCTTTCTCTGTGATCAATGGCACTTCCTGAGGGTGATGTACAATACCTCATCTTAAACAGTGGCCTGAAGACATGGTTTCCAGCTAGGCCCATAAGCTGTTGGTTCCCCAGTTCTCTAATAACTACATTGGCAACAGACCTCACGTAGGGATCCCCTTCCTTCCTCACCCCTCCCGGGGGACAGTTTCATTGAGCTACTGTTGAAATACTCCCAGTTTCCATAAGCCAAGTGGAAGTGAAGTCTGCTTCTGTTGCTTAACTGGGTACCATGTTGAAGTGTTGATTGAGGCAAGAAGAGCGGATGTGAAAGCTCCTGGGGAAGGGAAGTGATGGGAAAAGGACCAAAGCGACAGGAGGAAGATGATATTCTGGACTGCTTCTGGAGCAAGTCTGAAGAGGTACTCTGTGCTGGAAACTGAAACTTTCTTTTTCTTTTGTAGGTAGTCCTAGTAAATCCAGGTTTAGGAAGAGAGGATTGAGGAAGCATAGTCAGGATGCAGCAAATCTGCTTCTATTATATAGTTTTGTAGAATAAGGATCCTGTCCCAGAGATTTTAATTTTGATTATTGCCACTACCTAAATGAAGGAAGTCCAGAGTGTATTGGTCAACTAGGCATAGGAATGAGAAATGTGACAAATTCACCAGGCTCAGAAAATACCAAGCAGGACCCGTGCAGCCCTGAGAGGCAAGACGCTGCCAAGGATAATCCTACATTTAGGATTAGCCCCGCAGAGATGGGGCTGCGTTAGTGGTAGGATTTTAAACATCTCTCAGTTGTCCTAACTGTTTCCATCTGCCACCTTCAAAAGATGCCTTGGGGCCAAAGTGGAAGTCTTATGAAAGACCTGTCCCAGATGACCCAAAGGGTCTTTCCTAACTCTGTCTCCTCTGCATCTGCAGTTCCTCAAAGGACACAGCACATCATAAGCAGATTAATATAACTTGGCCTTCCTCCCTTGCAGATGTCTGACCCTTTCCCTTCCTCTGTGCATCACAACAGCTCGTGATCACCTGTCTGGGGCATCAAAAAGGTGTTTTTCAGTTGGTGCAATTGGACAACCCAATCTACCATCTCAAAACATAGAAGCAAAAGTGGGGAGAGGAGAGGTGCTGATACGTCAAATGGGACAGTGTTTCCCATTTGCAAATATTTATATGCAATAATTATCCCTTTTTGAGATTAAAAGAGCTATCCACATGTGAAAAGCAAACTGTCTTATCTCTCTTTTTAAATAATATGTTTAGAAAGTTTGACCGAGCATGAAAGTTCATCTTTCAATATTGCTACTTGTAATCCAATAAGAAATATTTACTGTGTTATAATTGGTATCATTAAGCTTAGGTGACATTATTAATATTACTAATTAAACTGCTATAAACCTAGTTTACAGTTACATAAACACATCATCTCCTGAATTGCCTGCCTACACGTTTTGGCATCGGGGGTGGATAAAAGCAAATTCAAATGCAAATGATATGAACATACTTTAATCAGAGGATCAGAGAAATCAGACACAGAGAAGGCTTATTAGGTCTGTTCCATTCTCCAGAGGTGGGGGCGAGATTGTCTCCCCATAGAGACTCCCAGGAGCTTTGGCCAGTCAGACTCTAAATGCCTCAAGCAATGGGACTTCTCCCATGTCCCGGGAGAGACCTGCCCACAGACTAACACAAATGTGTCTCTATATTCAGCCTATATTTTCTTGCTAAGGCAGAAGTCAGCTGCTGCAAAATAGTCTTGAGAAAGGTCTTGAGATCATATTCAAGGGCAGAGGAGGAGAGAAACACGTTTGTAAGGCATGTCTAAAGCTGTCTGTTAATGCAGCAGGACTGGAAAATCATCTCCCTCCTCTTGGTTTAGCTTTCTGGCAGGACTGGACCAGTCCTGGCACAGCTGGCCATAACTAGCTATAAGCAACAGCAGAGCACTGGAGGAAGTTTAGTGCAGCTAAGCATCCAAAAGTTCAAATGTTTGACCTAGTTTCTCTACAGCTGGAAAATCCATCTTCTGTCTAGAATTTCCCTGACTTCGGCTACTTCAGAAATATCATGAGGACAGCATTTTTCCTGATCCGTCGGTATTTGGGTCCCATCTGGAGCCAGAAAGTGCAGAATCATGTGGAGCGTTTAAAATAGGAATGCCTCGAGGAGCCAACTCCTGCTTGCTTCAAGTTTTGTGCTCGCTCCTCCTATTTTGATAATCTGTTTCTCACTGGATCGAATGGGTGTAGGACCGTCCGGGGCTGAGGCTGGAGGCAGAACAGCACTTTCATGATGGTGTGTTTCCAAAAGAGCCTGTGTCAGAGTGTAGTTATTGCAGAAACTGCTTCAAAGCATTTCAGGTCCATTCGTTGGCCCATCTGTGGCTCATCTGCAGAGCTGCACTTGTCACCAAAAACTCCAAAACCTCCCAAACAGGCTTTTCTCAGTCTGAATTGAAGGAAAAAGGGATTCCTACGACCACTGAGAAATAACTCTCCTAAGTAAGGTCATGGTTTCCATGATATCTGTATTACAAAAATTGCTTTGTTGGTTCCAGGCAAGGTAAATGAATATGGGAGGTTTGCTCAGAGAGACCTTTAGGTCTCAGTTCACAAATGTGACTCTCAGCCAGCAAAGCCAGCTTTACTCCTGACACTCAGCAGCACTTTGGGGTTCCCAGCTTTGTTTTTCTTTCCCTTGGCTATGCTCCCTCGGGGGCTGCACAATGAAGTCATCTAAGCTTTTCTAATGGATATGGTTAAAGCCTTGCATGAAGATTGAGATCTCAGTAAAATCAAAGTTATTTGTCCCATTCCAGCTGCTCTCCTGTAGCTTTCACTGGCCACTGAGTCATCACTGCATGGCATCACGTCAAATGGGGCTGAATGAGTGTCAGAGAGCCAGGACTGCATGGATACACCATGCCCATTGAGGTCACTTGCAAGGGACGTGGCAGCAGAGCAACAGAACAACATTTGTGGCTGCTTGGAAGACACGGAGCATTGCTGGGGTATGTTGCCACCCTGAATCCATCAACCCCATTTGGCATGTCTGAGCTTCCTAGGTACATCTTGAAGTAATCCCAAGACTATCAGGAAAGGAATAAAGTCTGTTTCATCAGATGAAAAATATCACCATCTTGGGCAGCTAAATGTTTTGTGCTAATGGGACGCAGCTGCAGAGCTGTGACATATCAGATCTCAACACACACACACACACACACTCACTCACATGACACACACACACTCACATAACACACACACCCCATGCATGGACACATGCACCCGCATGTGGAAAGTGCCATACCAAAATTTCTGCTAAAATCTACTTTTCAAAAATGTGAATCCCCACCTGGGAGCATCCTTTGAAATTTATTCGAAGAGAAACACCAAACTCCTTCCTTTTCTTAATATTCCACTAATGATGACCATGTGTGTCTGGTGACTATGGGACTGGGCAATTTTAGAAGTGAAGGTTTGATGGCATCCCTCAAAATGTAAGAAGCTGTGGGTTGGGAGAGAAAAGACTCTGAAGCTTATCTAGGAGCTCTGTGACCTTGGAAGAATGGACCTTGAAGCATCTCCTCAGGAAAACCATAAGTTTGGCTCAACTTAGACTTAAACTGCTTTCCACTTGCAGGAGTTAGATTATGAGACCCCCCATCCCTGACACAGCCAGATGTGAGGTGGTTGGTGTTGTAAGAAAAGGGTTGTATTTGTATGACAAAGTTGTCTCAAGGTATTACAGGGTGCGGACAAGCTCATAACACCAATGCACAAAGCAGCCTTTTGCATGTTGGAAGGTTTCTCTGTGTCTCTGGGACTTCAGAAGAGCTCAGATGTCTTTTGGTAGAGCCTTATAACTGGAAGCTAGTCATGGCCCATTAGGTGCCAAATAAGGGACATCTCTTAAGGTGCAGGGTGAACGATCACTCAATCTCTGCCTTTATTAAACCCAAGGTGCAGCATGTACCACTCAATATTTAAGTGGGTTTTATTTTCTCCTTCTCAAGCTTCTGTATCTCACATGGGGTGGGCAGTATTGGAGAAACACACACACACAAAAGAAAAATTACCAGTTACTGTAATAGATCTGATTCTTCAGTGGAGAGTGACTTGGGGACTGATGAGTGTAAACCCCACAATGTTTCACTGCATCTGATAATATGAGTGCAAGACCTGTCTGTGCACATCTCAGGGCCGGTCTCAGTCTCTCAAGGAAAGGAGGGATTGCACATGGCCATGCCACAGAGAGAGCTGAGAGAGCCCCTGACCTCCAAGCTCCTGAGAGCCTCCTGTGTCTAATCAGGGGATGCATGAAAAAACCCAGGTCGTAGGGGTGCTTCCTGACTCACATTTCCACCATGGGAGGAGCAGTGGGGCTATGTTTTCATTATTGCCTGTGGCTCTGATGCTCTCAGCTCTTTGGAGGTTAAGTCAAGGTCTTGGCTTTGAGATTTTGTTTTTGTAACCTTTCACAGGCAAATACTTCATATGAAGTCTAACAGGCAGCTTGTGTCCAAGAAAATGCCATTTTTGCCCAAGCTGCAAGTGAACCAGAGCTCTGGCCATGGCGGCAAGGCTTTGGCTAACAAGCGGCAGTGAGTGTGTTATGTTTTGGCAGCCAGCTTGCTTATCAGATTGATATAGGAGGCTATAAGAGATTGCATCTGGATTTGAATGGGTTACACAGCCTGCTCGGCTGCTTGGGATTCACGCCAAGGGAAAGCAGAGGAGTTGTGAGGAGAATACCCAATTTCCCCCTGTGAGGACTGATTTTAGTTTAATGCAGCCTCCTCGCCCTTAAATCCAATTAAAGGCCTATATTATGTCAGTGGAAATTTATGCCAATCCTAATATAGTCTAATAAGCCTTAAAATAGCACTTTGCTAGTGAAAAGCCCTGTGGTTTAATTTGATTCTGAGCCTAATAACAGGCTTAATATGAGGGAATTGGCCCCTTTTTATTTTCTAACGGGGCTCCACATGCTTGCTCCCTTTTTAGGAATGAAAAGGTTTTCTCCAAAGCACGGACAGGAGACGGCTCACCTCATCAGGTTGCCTCTTTTCCAGCTGCTTCATTTGTTGGCTGTGGGAAGTCTCTCTAAAGACATCCCAGGTTGGGATCTGTAATGCAAAGCAGTGAACACCAGCCTGCAAAGCGCCTGGTTTCTCTTTCAGGTTTTCTGTGCCTGTCATTTCTTAGTCAATGTGGACAACACCATCATCTTGACCATCACTGAGTCCCAGTGCAGGATATGATCTTCTCCTATGGCTGCAGATACAAGCCAGCTGTTTTGCAGATGCCCTCCGCTGACAGTTTCAGAGATGCAGCCTTTCCTATCTATCCACACACCTAAAACTTGATATCCCTGCTCTTATTCTCTGTATCTCAGTTACTCCACCGTCCCCTTCATGGTCCCTGAAAGCCCTCGTGTTGCTCATGCATGGCTGCCCCAGGTTGTTGCCTCTCTCTGTCCATGGCTCTAGCTTTATGCTTCCCCTTTCCTGTCCTCTTTCAGGGTTTCCACTGCTGAACCTCACTGTGCCCTCCCTCTATTCCAGCATTGCAGTCTTGGTGAGCAGCAGCACATGATGCCCTCTTCCCTTGCTCGCTTGGAAGATCTTCATGCTTTCCCATAAATTTGGGACATTTTCAAAAACGTCTCTCAAACAACTGCATTATTGTCCCACAAATTGTTCTCTGAACTTCATCTACTGGGACAACTATATCAGTCCCTAAGTCCTTTAGGCTTGCTAGACCACAGTCTCCTGCTCCTCCAGCATTAACACTTCCTTTCCTTGCATGTGGTGTCAGGATATAAAGACTGCAATGCTCAGGCAATGGTCAGCCTGGAAATGCTTTGGAGGGGATGGTTTGGGCAAGGATCTGATCTTCTCCACGACATGAGGTGTGCAGACAGCACATGGCCATGTGGGAAGGATGTGCTGCTGCCTGTGCCCATAAGCAAGGCTCAAGGTGGGCAGCAGCCACAGGGTCTTCAGGACCAGCTGAGTAGGGGCATCCCCTCAAAGCCCAGGAGAAAAGCACGGGCTCAGACTGTAGTCGCAGGACCATTTTTCCAAGATGCTAAATGCTTGGGCATGCTTCTTGCTGCTAAACTATTTGCTCAACCCATCTGCTATGAGGTAGCGTCCTGATTTGAAGGGGGGCTGTCAGCTTCAGATGCATACTCTGCTCTCCTTCACTCGCTGTCCTGAACTGCTGCTCAGCTTTATTGCACACTGTTAAACAGCTGCTGCTCTGCAGTCCAGAGATGACTGAATTTTGGTGGTGGGCGGAGTGATTTTGATATAGCACTTACTAAAATGCATTGAGATAAAAGCCTCAGCAGAAACATAAAAGGCCCTTTGTACTTGCAAGTTGTTACTATTATTTTTTGATTAAGAACAATAGTAAACAGAGGTCCTCAAAGCTGCCTTCGGAAAAAAAAAAAAAGACTGATTTGACCTTAAAATCAGAGAGAGCACTTTTTTTTGAGTACATAATAGATTTAGGTGCCTAAGTCCTTTTGAGTCACACAGTCTGACACCCCAGCTGGCACAGCTCCGCTCTGTTGCCTGAACTGAAGGCAATAAACCCTCCCCACCGGGTCCAATTCATCCTTGGGTTACTCTCTTGCCATCAAACAGATTTACACTGGCAGGAAATTTGGCCCAGAGCCCTGACGAGCAACGCCATGGCTCTATGGTCCCAGGAGGCAGTTTGTGTCTCCCGGACTTCTTATTCGTGCTGTTTTTTCCAAGGCGGAGGGGAAGGCGACTTCATGCTGCTGCTTCTTTATCCCCTTCGCTTCCCACCCCAGCCCGGTCCCCTGTCTACCTAGGGGCAGGCTGATCGGTTAAGGGAGCTTTGTTAATGCCGTAATCCTCACGTGTGCTCAGCCTCACAAAGCTGCCACTTTCTCGCCCCGGCCGCGCTCACAGATCCGTAATGTCCCGTGTCCAATCGATTGCTGTGCTCGCTCTGGCTGCCGGCTTTGAGCAGTTTCTCCAGCAAGGGCCAGATTGCTCTGGCAAGCTCATTCATCCTTTGGGGATGGGGGCAGAAGGCAAAGGGGTGGGGGATGGATGCCTGAGATTGGGCATTTGGGATTGACGAGGAGGGGGAGCTGGCAGGCAGCAAGGAAAGAAAAGGGTGGGGTAGTGCAAGAGCGGTTGTGAGCTGGTGAAGGGCACACAGTTGGCATCTTTTTCACCCCAAAGCCAAATACTCTTCCCTGTTGATGGTAATGCCAAGCTAGATCTCAAGGAGCACAAGGTATTTAATTGCACTGCTGTTCATGCCCATTGAATGCTCAGCTGACCCTTTCTTCCTCATCCATCCCCCTGAATTCATTCTGACACCCCAAACTCTTGTGCATCCTCAGTGCCCAAGTACAAACAAAACCAAAATCAATCTGCCAAAGGTAGTACTTCCGCTCTCTGCCCCCAACTTTGCAGTTTCAATTCTCATGCTAATCCTTCCCATACCTTAGGACAGGCAGGTTTCCAAATTTTCTTGATCCTAAAAATGTCCTTAGCTCCAGGGACATGAGGAGATGGGGAAGTTCTCCAATCCAAGGGACTGGGTCTGCATTAGGACGTGTCATATTTATTTCTAATCCTGGAAGCACCTAAACGATAGATATAAAATTTCAGCTTTTTATGCATAGTGAAGCTGTTCAGGGTTCTTTTCAAGGTTTTTATGGCTCCTTCTGTGCTCTGCACATTTAAGCCCAGGGTGACTCAGTCATCTGGTTTCATAGAGGACAAGAATACTAGTCCGAATAAATTGCTTTACAAACTTCCTGAAAGGTTTCTAAAGTTTCTTAAATGGCTCTGGCTTATGGAGGCTTGATAGAGGTATGAGAGAAGAGAGGGGGAAATGGTTTTATTTCCAAAGCAGTGCACTAAGAGCCTCACGTGTTAGGAAAGTGCACTCTCATCCTCATGTTGTTAAAACTTTGTGTAGCACCACTACTCATCTCTATGTGTGTGTGTGTGTGTGTACACTTTCCCTGCACTGCTGTGTTCCAGGCATGGGCTTTAGGGTACTCTTTCTTGAGGAAAGGTGATATGCACTGGGGCATGATCTGGGGTCTTTCCCTTACTCTTTACCCTGCCTTTCCTCAGTTCTGATGCTGGGTATCTCCTCCATCCCTCACTCACCTGTCTTCCCCCAAGGCCCATGAATGCAGGCCAGCAGCAAAAGGCTGACCTGCCCGTGAAACACACTGCAGTGAGAGCACCATGATCACATTATTAAACAGAGTGTTGCCTGCTATAGCCAAATCTTTAGCTGATGTAAATCAGAAAAAAAACAACATTGAAGTCAATGCATTGATTTATATCACCAATCAGGTCTTCTGATTTGGGGAAGGAAGAGGAAAAGTGAGGAAAAATGAGGAAAAATCTCACTTCCTGCCTGTGGATAGCAATGCTTTCCAGAAATGGGTGCTCACGTTGAATCCACCTTGGTTGGTTGCACTCTGAGCATTGTCTCGACTGGTGTATGGCAGCATCAACTTCCCCCCCAAATACCTCTGTTCCTACAGCACTCGCTACATACTACTGCTCTCATTTAAAGCCAAACCTTCCCTTAGAGAGTTTTGAAATGGAAATAATTTTCCCTCTGTTGTTTGCTCTCCTGCAGAGCCAGGGCAACCCTTCCTAGACTGAAGGAGCTTGTCAGGAAGGCTTCCCAGGCAGAGCCCATGGCTGACGGGCACCTGAGGGGTTACTCACTGGCCTCTGGAAATTGCCTTTAAAACCAAACACCACTTCATCACCTTCTCCTCCTGAAGCATCTTATAACAGACACTGGCTGGCGAGGCAGAGTCAAGGCTAAGGCTGAGACCTGGTATGGATCTGATCACCTTAAGCAGCCTGGAAACACTGCCTGGATCACCTGCTTTTGTGCATTTTTCTAATTTTGGGGCTATGAATATTTAATCATGATCTAAACATAGAAATACCGATGCATTGGAGGGGGGGAGCTTTGGATCCAATTAGTATTTGGATTTAATTAAGCAAATAACAAATTCCTAACTTCAGATGTATGATGTGTCCTTTAACCCCCAACAAGATTTTAAGTGTAAATGCTCTATCTGATAAAAATGGGTTTCCCCATAGACTTTGTATTTAACTGACCTGTGGCATTTATAAAATGAGGGGAATTAGGTACTTAGCAAATAGCATTCTTTTGTCATGATCAGAGAGAAAGAAGTTGTTTTTTTTTCTTGGTGACTTAGAGACAATTTTCTGGTTGATAGGAGGGAAGCTATACCAAGTGATGGTTGCCTCTATAAACCTTTCATGGAAAGATAAAGGAGCACCGAAAGCCAGTGGCTATCTGGGGTCATGTGCTGTGAAACCCTCAGGTTCTGAAATCATGAATCAGGCATCAAAAATCAGCGGATTTAAAAAATATTATAAATGTAGACTTTTTTGATTGTCTTACGGTTTGTCAGTGTTTGTGCCTGATTTCCAGCCTTGCTCCTTTATCTTGGTTTCTCCATGTATTCTGAAAGCTCCGAGCCAGTGTTTTCTATGTTCGGTAGCATATATAAAATGGGTGGTGGTTTCAAGACTGTCCCTCCTCATTTTGAAGTATGTGAGGTCATATTTTCAGGCTTTCCCTCACCCACCCGAGGACTCAGAACTTCCTTTTACACACATAATTGAACCGTTGGGACTCTAACTGAATCCAGAAGCTGGAGATTTCAGAATAAACTCTAAGCTACTGTGAAAATCTCCCTGAAATCAGGAGAGCGGACAGGCAATAGTGCATGCGATGCAGTGCCTTGGACAAAGCCAAACTTGCTTGAAGACTGCAGGTCAGTCCTTGCTTTAGTAATGGTTTAGTTACCATAGAGACAGCCAGGTCCAGCACTTGTGCTATTCACTGGCGACCCCTCCGGATTAAAGTTGGAGGGTTTTGGATCATTCTCTTTATTTTTATCAGTGGTATAGCACACCGTCTAATCCTAGTTATACCTCTCATGAAGGAAAAAAAAAGATAAAAAAGCCAACCTCTTTCCCCCACGTTTCTTGTGTAGGCCAATTATCCGAAGTGGTGACAAGTAGAAAAATGAATTAACCATAGCTTTGTAATGTCAGCATTATTTATCTTGTATAAGCTTTGCCCAGCTCAGCTGTGGATCAGCGAAGGAATGCTTTTATTCTTCCCTCCTCTCTTTGATGCTGTTTTTTACCTTCCTTCCTTCCTTGCTTCCTTCCTTCCTTCCTTCTCTTGTTATATGTTTGTCATGGTTTAATCCCAGCCGGCAACTCAGCCCCACCCAGCCGCTCGCTCACTCCCCCCAGTGGGATGGGGGAGAGAATCAGAAGAGTAAAAGTGAGAAAACTCGTGGGTTGAAATAAAGACAGTTTAATAGGGAAAGCAAAAGCTGTGTGCGCAAGCAAAGCAAAGCAAGGAATTCCTTCACTCCTTCCCATGGGCAGGCAGGTGTTCAGCCATCCCCAGGAAAGCAGGGCTCCATCACACATAACGGTGACTTGGGAAGACAAATGCCATCACTCCCAACGTCCCCCCCTTCCTTCTTCTTCCCCCAGCTTTACATGCTGAGCATGACGCCGTATGGTGTGGAATGTCCCTTTGGGCAGTTGGGGTCAGCTGTCCCGGCCGTGTCCCCTCCCAGCTCCTTGTGCCCCCCCAGCCCACTCGCTGGTGGGGTGGGGTGAGGAGCAGAACAGGCCTTGACTGTGTGTCAGCACTGCTCAGCAGCGACGACAACAC
The DNA here is from genome assembly GCF_034638445.1 of Ciconia boyciana. Classification (NCBI taxonomy): domain Eukaryota; kingdom Metazoa; phylum Chordata; class Aves; order Ciconiiformes; family Ciconiidae; genus Ciconia; species Ciconia boyciana. Next base: position 3,537,913 of record NC_132934.1, read on the forward strand.
CCCTGGGTGATCAGCGCTGTTTCCAGCAGAAAACCAAAACAGAGCCCCATACTAGCGACTGTGAAGAAAATTAACTCTACCCCAGCCGAAACCAGCACGAGGTCCTTTGTTCCGCTACACCATCATTACAAAATCTTTTTCTTCTGCTCTAAACCAGGAGGGTTTTCCAGATCAGATGAGGGGCTATTGAGGAGATGCCCTGCAGGAGGTGAAGGAAGGGGTCCCCCAGGTCTCATCTTCCCCGTCCTTAACCTCTACCCCTGTGATAATGAGACCACTCTGTTGGGATTATTTTCTCTGATCTCTAACTCACACAAAAAGTAGGTGCTGAGACTGGAAGCAGCCTCTGTTACTTTTTTTTTCCTTGCCTTTTCCCATGCATAGTTTTCTGAGTCTGTACCCTCTTTCACCTGCTGCAGTAGAGACTTTCAAAAGAAAAAATGGCACTTGCTGGCAAGAGGCAGGAAAGCAAGGGACATTGAACTAGGATCCTGTCTGAAAGCAACGCACTGGCAAGAAGCCCACAAACACTTCAGATTTGAAGCACCAAGTCACAGAGCAAAGAGGCAAAAAATGCATCCTTGTAAAGCAATAGTGAAACTGCACCTGCTCAAAACTACTGTAGCCAGTACACTGTGACACTTCAAAGCTGCCAGGGAATCAGATACTGGAATAAGATACCCCTCACAGGGCGTAAAACTAGCCAAATCTTGCACTGAGGCGGCTGGAGCACTGACTGATGTGGGGAGCAAGCCTGAAGAATATAATATGTGTATACCCCAATGACAGATGATGGGAGAATAAATAAATTATCTTGCAGTGTTTGTCCCTGCATGAATGCTGCTGGCTTCCCTGGCTGGATTTTGAGACCATCTTCACTGTGTGAATTTCTTGTTCCAAGGACCGCAGCCTACGGAGATACAAGGTCCTACAAATGCATTAATAAATAAACCGGGCGTTTGGTTCCAGAGATGATAGTTGGGTTTGATGGTTCAGCTGGGCTAGTTTTCTCTGTTTTAAATACAGTTATTTTACCTCTATGAAGGTATCTTGGTGGTGTAGGCTAGCCCAGCTCAGCCAGCATGTCAGGAGTTCTCCTGGAGAAGTGGGGAGCTGTACCACTGTGGCATGCAGACTGCCAACCGGCAGCAAATCTGTTTTAAGCTCTTTTGTTGTTCAAAGCAATTGCTGAGTAACTTCTCTGAATTGCTTCCCGTCAATATCTCTTATATGAAAACCTCACAGAAAGCTTATTATGTTCAAAATTTGGAAGATATGGATTCTCACATGCTAAATATCCATTAGTAACTGCATAAAAACAACTCTCAGGATCAAAGTTCTATAGGGTAGCTTTTTGCAGACTTGCAGGTGAAGTTTGCTTTGTGTGAATCATCTCTGATGCATCCTTAAAATAAGTGAAAATAAATTCTTGTTAATAAGATCTAGTAGTTGACGCTAGACATGAGATGGGCATGACTGCAGACAAAGCCAAACACCTATCAAAGTTGTTAAATAATTTTGAAGAAGAGGGAAAAACTCATCGTTTGTAAGTGATTTTTAGCTCCACACTTCTAGGGTTAATTTTGGAGAGATCATATCTTTGAACAGTGAGAAGAATAGCTCTATGCTCCCTGCCTTGACACGCTCTCAGTGCATTCCTTGCCATGAGACTGCTGAGTGGGCATTTCAGTGGATTTTTGTTTTAAATGTGATGCTATTGTTAATATGCTAGGTAAAATGTCACAGCAGCACTTTCAAAGGTGGCTAGCACAGGGCTGCCGCTGTATAATTAGTGATACTGGGATACTGGGGAGGGCTGCATAGATGACCCCTCTAAGTCTACTTACAACATGACCCGTTCGAAAGCAACATTGAACAGCTGCCCACAAACAGTTTCTCACTTTAGAAGGAACAAGAGACTGTACAGCTGGATCCCATGAAGGTGAAATTATTCACCTTTGCCCAGCTGCTAGAAATGCTTTAAAAATAACCACTTAATTCAATACCACAAGTCTGTGGTTACAACCTCCAGAAGGTAATTCAGCTCTGAATTGCTCTGTGAAGGTGCCTGTCTTTTTTCTGTTGACTAAATGGGAAGCTTAAGATGACTTAATTCCCAACTCAGCACTGTAGTAACTGTCTAAAGCCTAGTGGAGTGGAAGCAAACCAATAACAACTCTATTTTTTTCCCACAGATAAAAATGTGACTTCATTTTTCTATGTTAGCATCATTTCTTGTTAAAGGGATGGTCAAATCTCAGAAAAAGAAAAAAGTGGAGTGTAGAAAAGTAAAAATTCATAATTTATAGAGTCTTTCAGGGTCTCCTGAAAGAACCAGCTTGTGTTGAACCAAAGGTCTATGTTGGTTTTGATATTAACTATGATGGATTCAAACCACAGACCAAAAATCTCCAATCCTTCAGTTTTGAGGAGCTTTCAACCATGAACTAGACTATTTGTCTAGCCACTGCAGAGATGATGTCCTGCACCAAAATCCATCATCCAATCTGCTGGTGTCTGTGATATGAACTTCCAAGATTTAGTCCCTACTATTATTATTTTCTTTTGAGTAGCCAGGCCTTGAGATGGCTTCAGGCATATTCACATTTGAAGGTGTGATTGTTGTTGTGAAAAGTTGAATTTAGCTACAGTGAAGGGGGACAGCAGCAGAGACCTCTGCCTGGAATGGTGGCTAGCGTACGTGTGCAGGGACTCCACCGGGTCTGTGCCCTGGAGGTCCACCCAGGCTGGTTGACCCATTGCTTTGACCCGGTCCAACTAGATGAAGGTTGCATCTTTGCAGTCTTTTGCAGACACCTCTGGTCTCACTGTGTTTATGCTGCAGGACAACTGGACATCAACCTGCTACAAACTGGAAGCCACAGAGTGGTGGTGGTTTCATTTTCATAATGTGGCTGTCCATGCCACTGCTAGCCCAACGCATGGCCGGCAGTGACAGACACCAAGTGCTCAGCAGGGGCTGGGGGGGATTTCACCCTTCCCGTTGGGGAGGCTGCTGTGATATCCTAAATCAATTGGCGGGTGTCTGTGTGTTTATACGCCCGTGTGTTAATTCATCTGGGGTGACAAGCTTAACTGAACTTACATTAACCCTTTGACCAGCTATCATAGATAACATCTGGGTAGGATGCACCTGCGCTACTGCTGGCCATAACCTCGTGTGCTATCGATTCGGCTGCATTGGCAGAGAGACGGCAGTGGAAAGAGGCAGTGAAAGAACCATCAGGGAAAGAAATGAGTGGTGATTTGGGCCAGTAACATTTGGTATCGCCCAGTTTCTTTGCCAGTGGGTATTTACCCAGGGCTGATCTTACCTCTGCATTCAGCAGCTCAAGAGATTTAGCCAGCAAAGCGTCCAAAATCTCAGCATCACCCAATGCATGCGTTTTTATCCATCTCACTTCCTACATCTTCCCAGTCTCCTGTCCTTTCATCCTCCTTGGTGCTGGCAGAAGCAGGTGTGCAGAATGCCATGCGGGCAGCAATTTCATGTCCAGGGGAATAAAAGGGATCTCTGAATACTGGATGCTCCCTGGCGCTTGTAGCCTCGACTCCCCACTGTTTTGAGCCGGACAGTACCATACCTTGCAGGCAAAGGATCAAAAAACATTGTTGCCCTTGTCAGCGAGCTGTCACCAGGGTCCTGGGTGCAGCTGGGCATATGGGCAGGATGCTATTTATTTACTCGTTGCCTAGGGTTCATTATCTCCAGACCCCATTCAGATGGTAGTTTCCAGGTCCCGGGGGAAGCCAGTTCAGCACAGCAGATGACACGATGCCCTGGGCAGGAGGTGGATGGCAGCATCCCTGACTGTGCATTGCACGCAGCAGAGAGGAAGAGCGAAGGGACAGGGGCCGGGCGTGTGCGTGGATGAAGGAGCTGAAAGCATCAGCAGCGGTAGGACTGGGAAAGCAAATCGCTCCAGTTTTCACAGCAAATGTGCCGGTGAGGGTTGGAGTTCCTTGCACAAAGTAAATGCCTGTGTTTATCATTGTCGGGACGATTTATTGTCTAGCCAGGCTCTTTTGAGAGAGGGCTGTCCCATCCCTGCTTTGCAATTACAACCACCTCCAGAGAGCAGGGCTGCCCGAGCCCCGTAGGGAGGGCCATGCTCCAGTGCTTATCGAATAGCAGGTCCCCCGTTTATCTGCTGCATGTGCATGCCTCTGATGTCCCTAAAAATGCCCTTTCCCGAGCCTTGCCTGTTTGCATCCTCAGTCTGGAGAAGGACCAAGCATTTGGGACCTGCTCTAGTTCAGGAGAAAGGGATCTCGCATCCATTATTTAGATCTTCCCTTCCCTGGGCATGTGGGAGCGTGTTTAACACATGTTGTTTACTTGATGCATGTTTAAATACACCTGTTCTTCTTGACCCGGACATACCTTTGATGGTGTTTCAGTGGTTGTAGTAGACTCAGTATGAAGCTGTAGCTTTGTTTGCATGCTTACTTTCCCTGTGTTCACTGCTCATTTAGGTACCCTGGGAACATCTGTGAGGATTTCAGATGCTGAATAAACTTTCAGTTGCTGTCGCGTCTCAGCCCAGAATTAGGTGCATTTCTTCAGTGGATTAAGTGATTTTCTATAATTTCTAGTTTATAGCAATCTTGATATTCTCAGATATGTGCTTGGTTCTCCTCTCACTTAACACTGCTATAAACTGGGTGTGAACTTGGTATGCGAGGAATTGTCCCTGTATCCACTGAATTTCCCTGCCTACCTGTCTCTATACAGTGCTCCAACAGGAGGAAACAAGTCTGATTATGCTGTTTAAAATTATAATGTACCCATTTGAAGTATAAACCTGTCATACTGGTGCGTACTGGTTGATTTGTAGCATTGTACGTATGTTGGCTGTAAATCCACTGGACACACTTGGGATGAAAGTTACTTTAAAAAAAAAATATCTGTGCTATGCTAAGTTTTGTGTGTAAACAGGTGCAAAACAATTTGCTTTCTAGAAATAAACTCAGAGAGACAGCAGTTTTGAGTGTGTTGTATATTAGGGCAGCATGGTGCAAAGGAAATGTAAGACTAGAGCCTCAAGGAGTTAAATGAATACTTTGGAGCTTAAGAACCTCCTGAAGCTTCATGGGAAAATGGGAAAATATTCTATTTAGAGACCGTACTGCTCACACATCAGATGTTTTCTCCAGTTCTCTCTCTCTGTAATTTTTTTTTTTTTTAAATTATCATCGGGGGCAATTTGCATGAAAGGGATCTTTGTATCTGAAGTGCCCATCTGCTGTGCAGCTTACCTCCCCCCTGACGACATAGCCATCTGCTTTTGACATCACAACTGTCTTCGCCGCAACGCCACGTGACGCTTTATTAACACCTTGCCTTGATGTTGTCCTGCTATTTGAAAGGATTCCCAGGTGCTTTCCCGCTGCGAGAGATTAGCTTGCACGCTCTAGATGGGGATGAGTTGGCTCAGGATGGCAACGGTCTGGGGTGGTGCGTGGGAGGTGGTGGCAACACTATGTGGCATGAAGCAGACTACCAGAGCTGTAAGCGGTTTTGAACAGGGACTGTGATTTTTTGATTTGCCTTTGTATGACACCTCTTGTGAAGGAGGAGCCCCGTCGTCTCTGCCGCCTGGGAATCGAATAATAATAATTACAAGGCTGATGATAACACTTACAAAGCAGTGTTTGATTAGCTTCACTTGCATCTGCTCAAGACGCTTCTAATTACGTAGCAGTGTCCTGGTGTCATTCATTCTCCAAACTAAACATGATTTGCCCTTCATAGCTCATCCCACCCCAAGCAGATAGCAATGCTCAAACCAAAACTCAGAAAGGAGGATGTCCACTAGAGACCTTGCTCTTTGCATCTGATTGATTTACCTGGTCAGGGCTTAGATACTACATGGGTAAGCACAACAGATCCAAAAAAGTGTGTCCAACAGCCCAGATGGTGATGGCTCAGTGAAAATAGTGCCACCTTCCAAAACAGCAGCTCTCCTCTCGCTTTGTGTCAGCCGGTGGGTAACAGCACGAGCTGTCACAATTGCTGCACGCATGAATTTGCTGTCATGAATTAAGAGAGATGCCTTCGGGTTAGGGCTATGATGCATCTGGGTTTCTGGGCATATATTTTCATTTTCCTACCCGGAAACATTGTCCGGGTGCTATTTGAGGTTTGGGGTTTTCATATGTGGTTTCTTCTTTTTTTTTTCCTCCATATAAATCTGCTGTGGGTTTCTCTCCTTCGGGAGTGAGCAGAACCACTGCAGGGCATCTTTGGTCTGGCTGCCATCCACCCAGAAACCCTGGGCACCTCCCAGGCACGTGTTCAGATCAGCTGTGCAGCAATGCACTGTAGATCCAACGTGTCTGGGAAGGGCTGTGCTCTGCATAACCCCCTGCGGCGTGGGTTGGGAGATCCCACTTCATTTCACCGAGTGTGGAAGCACTGCTGCAAGATCTTTTGCCTTATAATTTTAGTCACCAAAAAGTGCAGGGTGATCCTAACAGAAAAACTTGTATTAAATTCAGGGCAATTTTTTCAACAAAGGCAATGTGCAAGCAAGACCTGGATAGGAACTTGGAAAATGTTTTGGGTTTAGGGTTTTGAAAGGAAACTTCTGAATTATTCCTCTTGAAACTAAGCTTATCTTCAAAATTCACTAAAATAAAGCAACCAACTGTAATATTATTGAATAATACTGGCATGGTAGTGACATTGTTTTTGATGATAATAATAAAAGACCAATGCAAAGGAGGGGAAAAAAAAAGATGTTCTGTTTCAGGTCAAGCAAATTATTTTGTTTTACGTGACCTGTTTCCCTTCACAAATCTTTCATTTCAGTAAGAAAAGTACAGGAAACAAGTGGCATGGATTAACCCCGACCGAAATTAAGAGCAACAAGAGACGTTTTGCTTGGCTTGCAACCAGGACATTAGAGCCTGGGAACGACCACGGCATTCGCGTACATACGTGCGCACAGATGCACTCCTCACTGCACTCGATCAGGGGAGGGAAGTTAAGTACTGGAGTTAAGTGCTTCTGAGCAGGTTCCCAGCCTTTCCAGCTTCTCCTGCTTTGCATGGGAAATACCGATGCATGGCCCTAAATTCCTCTTGAATTGAGACCTATTCTCCCCCCCGCCCCCCAGCAGGGGGAATTGAAAGAAGCAGCAGGGAAAATTGTTCTCCAAAGTTTTCCTTGCCAGTCAGCAAGTTCATTAATCTCATTGCAGAGCTGCTGCTGCACCAGGTGCACAGATTATTATAATATTGCCTGCCATCCCTGCCAGGAGAGACGGCAGAGGGAGGCTCGTGTTGGATGATAACGCTCATATAATCCACTTACTGGAGGTAGTTTTTTGGTTTAGTTTGAATACAGTTTCTCCCTCTGATCGTGTCTCCGTCAGTGCAGGCACCACTCTGAGCGACTGGAACTCTTAATCCTTCACAAGCATCTGTCAAATTGTTTTCCCATCTGGGACCCCTCTTCTCGCAAGCCGGGAAGCCTGTATTGAATTCAGTGGGAGATGAAAGCAAGCAGCACCTTGTGGGATCAAACATGTAGTTATGGACTGGATAGGAGGTACACGGATGCTTTGAAGGGTGCGGCGCTCGCTCCCCTTCTTGGTCAGGGGGGAGCGGGAAGCAAATCTTTTTCTCCCCAAATCTGGCTTGGAGGGCATCACGGTGACGGAACAAATCCATGAGCAGTCAAATGCTGAAGCATCCTCCCCCCTCGCGCTCTTCGGGCAAGCAGGACCCCAGCAGTGACATGGCAAACTGGAGCGGTGGGCATACCGATACTGGTGGGAGCTGGCAGGATGCCGGGGGCTGTGTGCGAGGCTGGGGGGGCCGGTGCCATGTGGGAGCCAGGCAGACTGGGAGCAGCTGTTGGAAAGTCAGAGGGGGTGGGTTTGCTTGCAAGGGGGGGTGTGGGAGTGGGAGGCCGGCAAGACTACGTGGGGAAGCAGACAGCCTCCTATCTCCCCCCACCAGGATGATGTTGCGTGGGGCTTTTCTTCTTAGCCTAAGAGTTTTTTTCTCTGCCCCGTGAAATAGGCAAACGATGGAGTTATTCAAGTCTATTGAAAGCAGCGCACAAAAGCTTCTCCAGGCTACAGACAAGCAACGCAGCTTCATTTAGTGGTGCAAGACACTACCCAACGTGCTGGGGGACTTGGGGGCATTTCTACCTTTATACTGGGATTTTTCTCTACCCACCCTTGTTAGTGACCAGTCCTTTTCCATATAAGGGTGGCCCTAACATCATTGTTTTAGTTAGTCATATTAAATTGACTCTGTTTTGTAGCGTTCTTAAACAACTGGTTATTGAAGGCTTTCAGTTAGCCTTAATGCCTTGATCTATTACTGGGCTCGTAACGTATAAAACAGAAAATGTTTTAGTTATCCCTTTCTTCTCCTTGGGAAGTCCAAAGAAATGAAGCTTCCCAGATTGTGAATGTCACAAAACATCATACATTTGTTTTCCCCTTTTCTAGCAATTTAACACATTTTGCTTTCGCAGAGGTTCAAAAGTTCGCTCGGCAACAGTTGGTTCTCTGGGCTTGTTGCAAAGGCCTGTGGGTAAACTAAAAAAAACCCAGCCAACACCATTATATGGCTGCAGGACATGACAGTTAACAAGCCACATTTAATGCCCTTAATATTACTAAAATTTTGCAAGCATGCAAACACAAAACTCCAGCATATACGTGTTTTCTGTTTCTTTACCATATGTCAATATGTTCTGTGAGTAGTTAAAAGTAAAGCCTGACCTTTATGTCGGCCGCTTTCTGGATTTCTTTTAATTTGACCCAGCAGCTGGGATCAAAGCACTGGTACATTCAGACAGGCTAAAAATGTAAAAAATCCTGTTCGTCCTTCAACACACTTTATTATGCAGTTGGAAGAGCGCTTTGGAGAACGGCTGGGTGAAGGGCTGGATTAGCAGATGTTGCCCACATCACGTTGACAGCCCTGCGTTTATGATCAGTGCCACTTCCAGATCTGAAAGCCAAGTGTTGCACACCGCTCTCTTAAATGCTTGCAGACATTTTAAGCAGTGGCCTGACATATGGAAACCAAAATTGCATGGGATGCACTCAAACAGCAAAGTCACTGAGCAGAGCCCGCTGCTGAGGACAGACACGGTCTGATGGATCATGTAGGTTGTTCACAAGTCAACTGGAGGCTCTAGAGAAAGGGGGGTCCCCTTCTAGCAGAAGACGTGGACAATGTCATGGGACCACTTCTGCTGCTATGCGAGGTTAACTCATTGCAAAACCTTGGCTGTTTAGTGGCTATGTCATCTGTGAAGGACAGTGAGCCAAGGTTTCTCTTCAGCAGATGCTTCAAGGAAATCATGAATGTATTGAGTTTCACCTTGTTCTGAGCTGTCAGGAGTGGGCAGCAGTGCACTGCCTGGCAGGGGAGCTGGGCTGAACTGGGAGCTCCGGGGGAGAGGTTCTGCCTTCTGCTTTGGTGTTGGGAGAGCACCCAGCATGGTGGGACCCAGGCTCTTCTTGGGGCTCCTAAGGGTGAGTATAATGCCCCTAAAGCATAATAATTATGAAGGAACTGATGAACAGCCCTGAGTTCATTGACATTGCCAAGAGCAGGGTCCGACTCGGCTACCAGCGTTCCCATGCATTTATCCATGGATTGTTGCATGCAGCAGTCCCTGGGTGCAGTGTTCCATCATCTCCTGTCCCAGTACCAGTGGAGTGTTCTCCATGGGTCCCCTCTGTAGCTGCAGAGGAGGTCTCCAGAGCATCCCAGCCGGGTTGCTGACACAGGGACCAAGCTACTCGCTCGACACGGAGTTCATGCTGTGTATCACCAGACCTGTCAGCAGCCCACGGGAGCATTTTGCGCATAATGAAGGGAGGTGGCAGACTATCAGAGTTTCATCTGTACTTTACTGACTCCTCAGCCAGCTTCCAGAGAGGGTCTGCAGCATCTTCTGGGCTGTCGGCCATACAAGAGAGCTGGAAGTCTGGAGTATGTTTCTTGGCATTGACTTTAGCTGCTGTGTCTCGTCTCTGTTGCTGGAGCCAGGATGCTGTGTGCTGTTGCAGGCAGTTTGCAGGTTATGTCTATGGTAGGATGCTAAATACTATCTCTGGCCCTTGAGTGGCCATGTTTAATTTCCCACACATTTGTCAATGCGGTTTCAGCCTGAGACAACTTCTGTCTCAAGATTAAGCCCAGACCTGCTTCAAGGGTTAACACCTACCAAGAACCATCCTTAGTAAGCAGAGTTGAGGCAGTCACCCTGGTTTAGTAGCAAGAGAGTATATAAAACCAAGCTATGCCATGTCATTCACTGACAGCAGAAGTGTCTGTGGTTCATTTTATACGCTAGTTGAGAGGTAACAGAGGAGCCAGGATTTGCAGGTCCCAGTTTGACTTATCGCTCGACAGCGTAGCAGTGCTCCTGTGCTCCTGTGCCTCTATACAACACAGATCCCACTGAGTGTCTGCCCTTAAACAAGAAAACCAGCAACAACCCCCTTGAGGAGATTTATGAGGCAGGAGGGCTGACAACACAGCACTTGGTCCCACAAGGCACAAGCACGGCCCCAGCCCTTATTTCTTTCACCGCGGAGGGTCCCCTTAATGGTGATAAATGCTGTGCGGCATTGAACTTCAAAGACCATCAGAGCAGATTTCTCTGGTCTGGGGCAACGCGGCACGAGACACACATCTGGGGCCACATGGCAAGGAGGGACCGGGGTTCGCATGACAGATGCACGCACAGATGTACAGTCACGGGACAGACGTGCCCCTCGGCAAAGGGCAGGGTAGCAGGAGAGGAGATGCAGACCTCCACTGCTGCTTTTCTCCCCCCACCCCTGCCTATAGGTTCACCCTATATTTTGCAGGAATTTTATTGTGGCTGCAATTTAGTGGCCCTGAACAAAGGATGACCAATGCCTGCTGTTGGTTGGAGCTTATTTGGTGTGTTTCCATCTTCTGGTTGGGTTTTGCCTAACAGGGATTCAGCTCATGTGCGCCGTGGTATGACCTGATGTGCAGCACATGGGGATGATGGGAGGATGTTGGTGTAGGTACATCTTCGGGCCCCCAGCTTCAGTCCTCAGGATGCCATGGAAACAAAAGGATTAAGATGGTGTGAAAGAAATGCCATTAATTTCCTCTTAAATGGAGATTTCTTTTGCTGCCTGAGCCCTCTCACAGCACTTTCTCTGCAGAGAGGCACACGTGCACACTCTTATGTGTCCACACACACTGCTCCCTCCTGGGGTGTACTGTGACCTGCTAATACCACCTTGGAGGTGTTAAACTGCATCTGCACTAGGTGCTAAAAGGTGTTTCATCATGTTAACTGCGTGGAAGGAAAGAAAACATGCAAACAAAAAGCACTTATTTCTCCTGTCTTGTCAAGGTCCGTGCACTCTGTGTGGCTGGGCCATCTCCCTTGCTGCTCTTGGTGTTTTCAAGTCTTGTCATGCTGGAAAACGTTGGAGCAGTTTAACGATGTTCACTATAAACTTATATGGAATACATAGATGTAACATTTATAATTCCCCAATTGTAGCTGCATTTGAGTTTAATTGTCATTTCAGTCAATGCTGTCTCATTTGGGAACTTACCAGTACATTTACATTTGGTCAGTTGGTCTGTCTCCTCTTGATTAGATCTGTACATCAGTCATCACCTTGGCTTACCCCATCTGAGCCCTGTGTCTGAGCCTCACTAGCAGTGAAAAAACTTTACAGTAAAACTTTTTTATTGAACACTGGAACAGGTTGACCAAAGTGTTTGTGGATTCTCCATGGTTTGAGATATTCAAACTGACTGCACGATGTCCTGAGCAACCTGCTCTAGTTGACCTTGCTGTGGGCAAGGGGTTGGAGGCATCCAGAGATGCCTCCAACCTCAACTACTCTGATTTTGTGGTATGGGGAGATCTCTACCCGGATAACATGCAGGCTCTGGAGGGTGACTTCCAGAGAATGAATACTCACTGACTTGCTTTATTTGTGTTGTGATCACGTATCTGGATCAGATGAGGATGGCTTGAAAAGAAACCAGGTGTGAAAGGCTCTTTTGCACTGGTGCATACCCACAATGAAGAGGTTGCAATTAGGATGTGCTACTGTAGTATCAAAGGACAGTGAAGGGAAAGGCATAGCCCCTTAGAGAAGCAGCTGATTTCACACTGTGCTGCCAAGGTGGTCTGCTGCACAGCTAACCATGACAGAGGGGAAACCACTGTGGGTGCGAAGACCTGGAGACTGGCATGTGAAATCAAGCACCTTTGGATATATTTTGGGCTGTTTCTGTGTTTGCGTCTACTTGTGGACAGGCTGAAGTAGATATGGTCTATGGTTTACCTGTGTGGGTAGTGCTGCCTTGGGTTTCACTGGGCAAGGCAAGTAATACACTTATGTGCTACAGTGGACAGGAGTGCCTGGAGAGAAATAAAACTTAAGATATTTATATACCTGCATATCTGTAACTCAAATTGGATGTAATTACGCATGCTAGTGTTTGTAGGCAGTCTATGAAAACACGTTATTTGTGTGCATATATGTGTGGAGTGCACACTATGTCCACCTTTGCATACTAGAGGTTAGAAAAAGCAGGACGCTAAGTGCAGTTGTGTGTGTGCGTAGTATATGCTATTGCCATTCTTGATGTGTGAGTGTGCATGGACGCGAGGTGTAGATCTGTACCCTTGCGTTTGCAGAGGGCTGCATTCAGTCTTGTGCATTTGTAAGCAGGAGTTTATACCTATGTATAGGCACAAGCTCTCCTGTGCCCCCGCCTGTGGCTGCGCAAAGCAGTGAGTCTCTTGGTCCAGGCTGGGAATAAGCTTTATTCTCCCTGTGCAGTCTTTTGTGTGTTTTCGTTATTTTGCCATTTAACTGAAAACCCCAGTGGAGCCGTTGGGACCTGACAGGAACGCGAATGCCGTGTGCCCTGCAGCCATGCTGCTGCAGCTTTTCCATTGCATATTATCCAGCATTGCAATGTTGTGACTGCTGTGAGCTCTTATTAGAGTGTGAAAGTGGAGGGTGAGGCAGCTTTTCTTGCCGTATTCTCCGTGGTTGTCCCCCAGGTGTGGGTAAGACAATCACCACAGCCACGAGTAAGTATTCACCACCTTCCCTGGCTGCAGATCAACTCAATTCCTTCCTGGCTTGTCCTTGGACTGGGGGACCTGCTGCCTTCGCCCCTTGACCAGAGATCAGGCTGCCCAGGGCAAATCCTTGGAGCGCTCCTTAGGCAGAGCTGCTTCGGTCTTGGCAAATTTGAACAGGTCCAGAAGCAGCTCCTGCTGCTATACCCCAACCTGCAAACACCCAGGGAGGCAAATAACTATCATTCACAACAAAACAAAGCCATTAGCATTCTCCTTTGTACTGCTAATGAAGCTAATTAAGCTGCATGAAAAGAAACAGAGGTTGAACTGGTAGGAAGGCATGGAGAGCAGAAGATGATTTTGCCAAAACAAGATTTTCCTGGTTTCCTTCATTAGCCAGGGCCTTTGATCCTTAAACAGGCTTCGGGGAAGGGGCTGACAGGGAAGAGCAGAGCTCATCCAGGGTCCTGCAGGATGTACTACAGCTGCAACAGGTTGGAGAGGGGACTTTTAAGGGAGGGTGTGCACAGGGCTGTTCCTCCTCTCTGGAAGGAGTTTTGTCCAGTGTCAGCTGAGTTCTTCTTTACTGTCGGGAGTCTCCTCCTGCCCTGACCCTGCTGGCAGGGAAATCTTATCTGTCCTTCCACTGAGACAGCAGCTTGCAGTTCCCACCACTGGTGGCTTTGCATCTGGAAGCCCAGGGAGAACACAGTGTCCTGTCTGGGTTCCATCCTGACCACCACTGTCCAGTCCCACTCAGGGTTTCCCCAAGCCTGGGATGGTGTGGGAGCCCTGTGAGGGAAGGCTGGAGTCTCCAAGCCCAGTTTTACTGGAATCTCAACCACATGACATCATGAACCGATCTTCCCTTCACCATCCCCTCCAATACCTCCCTAGTGCCCCAGGATGCCATAGGATCCTGTAACCCAAAGAGGTGGTTTGGGCTATGCTATGGTCTGAGGTTTAAGGTGTTCAGGTACAGGAAAGGTGGAGATACCTTTGCAGACTGTCACTGTTATAAGCCCAGCCCCTCTGTCCATCTACACCTTTGAAATATGTGTTGCACCCTTGGAAGAGGGTGCTTGCACTTCTCTCAAGGGTAACGGCTAAACCACCCTGTAGCTGGCCTCCAGGTTTGCTCTGCCTGAAGGATAGTTGCGATCCTCTGGTCTCTTTGCAACTGCACAGGAAAAGGGAGATGTGACTTATTTATCACAATGCAAACTCTCCTACCCTCCCACAAAACAAACAAAAAAACCAAACCACCAGCCAACCAGCCAACAAATAAATCAGCCTCCCATTGCGATGGTGGCTGAGGGCGATGACTTGCACGCTGTGCCTCTCCCTCTGTGCAGGCAGAGGATGCTCAGAGATTCCCTGCTTGAGAGGCGATTCCACTCCCACAGGGTCCTCAAAATCTCCCCCAGCAGTTGTGGGAGGAGGAGGAGGAGGCAATTACTTTCAAGACAAGATGTGCCAGTAGATCCTAGTTAGCAGAGGTGTCTGGCACCTGGGAGCGATGTCTATGAATGAACCGAATCGGTAAAGATGCTGTCGCACGCTACAGATGGAGCGACTGCACTTGTATTAATGCACATCTCACCCAGACTTGAGGATTTCTGTCCTGAGTATACAGGGCTGTGAAAGCGGAGCCACTGCACAATGCGGCTGCTGCAGTCTCACCTCATTGTGGATTCCCGGGGAGTGCCAGGTTGGGAGGGGGAGCAGGTGCACACTTCAGAGGAGGTGGGACCAGGCATTATCGGCCTGAGCATTAATTGTTGAATTAACATCATACTGTGTAACACGAGTAAATAAGAGTTGGCTGTTTGGGTTTCTTGTAGGAACCCCCTATTCCAAGGGCTTTGTGTCTGCTCTGATCTCTCTTCCACCTCACGTTGCAGAGCCTGGCAGGAGTGGCTGGCATTGTCTAAAATAGCATGGATGGTTTTCCCTTCTCTTGCACTGCTCCCACCATGCAAAGCAGGAAGCAATGTGGGATGAACATGCAGAGCTGGCCCGGACATAGTTTCTGCAAAAGTGCTTATATTAATGCAGTGCATTATCCTGGCTGCAGATTGGGTGGGGGTGGCTCTCCATCCTTTTGGCAATTTCTGTGGGTTTTCTGCTGGTCAAAGTTACCAGAAGCTGTTAAAAATCTGCTATGCATTCCACGCTAAGAGGCAGCTGCATTTCAGAAGTGAAGTGATACTTACAGCCGAACCACCCTTTTCTCCAGGCATCTTCATCTACGAAGTACTGCAGGTCCTTTGGGATGATTATAAGGTATTTATAGTTGAGGAGATAGATGACTTAGTCCTAACCATATGAATGATATCGCAGCAATGGCAGCCTTAAACACAGACAGCTAGAGGTCACGTTTGATTACATAAAGACTGGATTTCAGCCGAAGCAGCTGGGAAAGATGTTCCTCCCTCCTTGAGAAATGACAAGTGCAAAAACATCCTTCCTGACTTGGATTCCTGAGGCAGCTAAGAGCAGAGTGCCTCTGAGTCTGAAACAGGGTAGGGTGCCAGTGGTTCTGTTATCCTTGGCAGGGGGAAGCAACTTGTTAGTGGTGACAGCACAGCCCAGTTGGCAGGGTTGAGAGGCCGCGGCAAGCAGAGTGTCCCCAGCATTCATCTTCCCATCCCCTTCCAGAGAGCGCATTAGGACGTACCTCATTCTGTGCTGATTCCTCTCCTCTGCTATTAATTTGTGGCCGTATAAGCTCCTGATGCTATTATATAGTTAGGCGATGCAGAACAAAGCTGCTTATTAACTCGTGGAGGAGCGCTGGATGCTCGTGGGGCAGCATCTATCACCACATGTAGGAAGGGACTCAGCTCCCACCACTGCCAGCTGGGCAAGGGCTTAGCTAGTCCCTCCAGAAGGAAACCCCAAGGCTCAGGCATCCCCCATGTCTGGGGGTGGCGGGGTGAGTTATGGAGGTTGGTACTTTGCCCCACACACCCCAGAATGAAAATGATGTGGGTTGGGTCTCCTGCCCTAAATGAATGTGTTGGCATCTTCTCCGTTGTCAACCCTTCTTGCAGCCTGTCCAAAGGCACAGTGTCCATATGGCTGGAACAAGTTGGGGAAGACCTGCTTATGTGTCCTTCCCATGGTGGTGAGGGGCAGGAATGAAACAGGAAAAGGGACAGGAGGGTGGTGAGTGGGAAGACAGACCCAGAGCTGAAAGACCAGAAAGCCCTGCTGATTGGGAGCAAGGCACATAGGTGTGAGGGGAACAGAGCAGAGCAGGTGAGAGCAAGGTGTGAAGTCCACCTCTGGGACTGGCTCTGAGCTGTTGAGGTTTGCTAGCTTGGTTCCCTTATTGCAGAGACAACACAGAGCTGAGCAGATGCATCACCACTCTTTTAGCTTAATCCCGCTCAGATGTACAGCTATCAGAACTGGCTGACAAATCAGTGACCAACCCCTAGCCAAGAAGAAGCCAAGACTAGAGCTGGGAGGGACCAGCTCCTGGTGGGACATGAGACTGGAAGCCACATGGATTGCAGTTACTGTGGTCCTCTGGCTTTGCTATATGGTTGGAGACAGAGGGAGAGCAACCAATGAGCAAAACCCAAAGGAGGTGAGGATGCATACAGGTGGAGAGAAGGGGTGGAGGTGCTTCCAGCCAGGAGGGCAAAGGCAGGTGTGATGGTGTCTTGCTTATCACCTTGTGGTCCCTTTCCCTGTCAGAGTCTTTCTCATTCTCACCACCTAACTCCTGCAGCCCCAGCCACATCTTAGCCTCTCCCTCTTTGTAGTCCACCTGCCATCAGTGTGATGCTCAGCCAGCCTTGGCTTTTCAAGGCAGCATGACAAAGCTGCCTTTCCAGACCCCTTCCAGGTGAGCTGCAGCAGGATTTCCCACAGCCTTGGTGTCTGTGAGCAAGCCTGAGATAAAAAGGGAGGGCTGTAAGTCCTGCTCTCATGCCAGAGCTGAACAATGGTGAGGAAGGGATGTCAGACCTGGGCGTGCAGGCAGAGCAAAGACACTGCTGTCTGCTGCCTGGTTGGTGGGCAGGAGGGAACACGTCGGCAGCAGCTCTTTTATGTCTTACTGCCCTCGAGCTGGAGGGGCAATGGCAGGCATGAAATTTCACTGCCAGTCCTGTCAGCTTGATGGACAGAGTAGCCCCTTGCCCCCTCCTGAGGGTGTGGAGAGGCCAAACAGAATGGAAACGAGTCATACCCAGAGGGGAGAAGCAGATTTGTGTCTGGGGTCCCTTCTGCAGCTGGTGCTGGGTTTATCTTACAAAGTTATATCACCGGTGTTGGACACAACCTCAGTTCTTTGGGTTACAAGGTTCAATGAATATGAGTACTTGCATTTCATATATGCCCTATGGATAAGGAACCTAGAACGCAGCTACTCCAGGTTCATCACTGCCTTTCTAACAGACACTATTGGTCTATGAAGGCTGTACCTCTTTTTCTACATCATCAGCAAATCTGTCTGAGTTCCTGTCATGAGCACAACCAAAGACTCTGAGGTTTGGGACAAACAAACAAAACCCACTTAGAATGAGACCAGATGCAGTATGGTGGTCATACGCTGCACGTTTATGCAAATCTTGCTGTCACCTGTAATAATACTTGATACTGTGAAGCATGAGGTTTTAATCATAGTGATGTGAGTGACCTGGGGCTTACCATCTGTACAATTATCCAGCCCTCCAGCAGCAGTATTTGACCCATCAGAGACAGGGAGACATGTAGATATTGTAGTCAGGATGCAATGTGTCTATTATTTCCAAGCTATCATTCAGTTTAGGGTTATATCGCAGAGTTGGTCTTCCACATGTGGAAAAGCATGTATCCTGTATCTTGATGGAGGCCCAGGTGGTCCTGAGCTGATTGCCTCCCACTTTATGTATTAAACCAGAAACGCTGGTGCACGAAGGCCGTAGCCACTGCATTCACAAGCTGACAGTCTCCAACCTGACCACTTGACAGTGGGCACCTGCATCCCACTGGGAAAGCAGTGACATATTCAAAGGTACTGAGGGTTGTCAGCTTGGAGAAGTTGAAGTCAGACAAAGGAGTGGCCCCAGAGATCAAGTCCCTTATTAATTGGTAACCAGATGGGCAGAAATGGTAGGACCCAAGAAATGAACCCCAGGGTCTGATTATTCTTTGATGTGCATTTTGACTGCCAATGGTGCTGGATAACCAGTGGTACTAGATAAGTGCTTCTGGCTTAAACCTCTGGCTAATATTTACATTATCTTCCTGTGGACCTGGTATCCAGTCAAGCTCCCGGCACTCGATCACTCATCTGAAGTGCTGACTCTTGAGCTCAGTGCTTTTGTTGCTTTGAAAAGCCATTCCCAACATAAGACTTCCTCAAATTGATCCTGCCAAGATGCTCTGACTTTCCCTGTTAACCAGTAGGAGAGATCAGGCTGTGCTGCAGAATAATTATGCGCAAGGCACAGAGTCGAAACAAAGGTGGAAGATCCTAAAACATGCACAAATGTGCTCTACTGTTCCTATCTGTGTCCTTGAGACATTTCAGTACGTTCCAGAAAAAGAAGTATCATCAGGTGCCAAATGCTGGCTGCAGTCCTCTTCTCCCGTAGGTGCAGTTTCTCATGAGATTTAGGCTGCTGTCTGGCTGGGAAGAGAACAGGGGTTATTCAAGGCTATTTGCTGTGGGATGATGGGGTGACGTTGGGTCATACTGTGGCACTGGAGCCTCAGGATAGACCCTCATGGGATCACCACCAACCTTTTTCTGTAGGAAGACCATAGGCTCTCCCACCTGTGCATTGGCATGAACGCTAACCAAGAGGATGCAAGGTCCTTGCAGCCTGCCTAGGTACACTGCAGGTCCCTCATGTCTCAGAGCCCCAAAGTCCCTCTGTATCTGCAGGGGCAGGGAGCTCTGCTTTTGAAGGTGAGCCATTGTGTCCTTGAAACACTGGCTCCAAGACCATTTGGGGAGTGAAGTCAAGTGACAACCATAGACCTTTGGGTTGCCCTTACAGCAGCTCGTTCTTCCTTTGCCTTTCTTCCTATCCTTTTATTGTCTTTATTGTACATAGGACCTTTCTGAGCGGGGAGCTACATGCATAAGGCTGTTATACAGCTACTTTTCCATGGCTGATCCACGCCAAGGAAGACCAGACATTTTCTCCAGTAATCCCTGGGCTTCCTCTTAGTTTCACTGCCACCTGGATGCCTTTGGGAAATGCAGTTCCTTTAGTTGTAGCAGAAATCCTGAGTCAGGCTTATCCACCTACAAGATACCTGCCAGTAGGTAAACAAGAGACTAGTACAGATGTTTTGGAAAAGCAATATTTCTAGAAATGTCATGAGGAAGAGTAAGACCTTCCCCTATTGGCCAGCAAGCTCCAAGTAGAGTAGACTTTTAGATTTTTAAAAAATACCGTTTGTTACAAAAAACCTGGGAACAGGCTGACAATATGCAATGCTAGGTAGCATCAGCAAGAGTTTGTTTCTGTATGGATTTGACGGTATGCATGCAATACAGTCAAACTGAAATATGGGTAGTTTCTGATGGGACATGACACGCCAGAGTAACCAGCTTTCTGTGCCTGTGATTATGGCATCCAGGATTTACCCTGCACATCTGCTTGCCAAGATAGCTCATGCCCATTTGTTCTTATACTGCTGGCCTTGTGCTAGATCTTTACTTAATCTCTTTTCTTGTGTGTTCAAGAGCTGGTTCAGGGCAGGCCTTTGTAGGGGAGCTCCCCCAAAGCCTGGGCTACTGAGCATGCCAACTGGTAGCATCTCCCTGCAGTCAGTTTAGTGCTTCTTCCAGGCCACCTTCTGCTCCTTCCCTGTTATCACTCAGAGGAGGATCTTAGGAAGAGGCAAGGACATCAGCTCAAATATTTTCCAGACCATTCTGACATCAAGCAGTGACAAAGGAATGAGCAGAGCTGTTTCTCTGGGGAAGGCCCTGTGGGGAAGGGATTTGGCTCTCCATCATGCTCCCAGGATCCAAACCAGAGGCAGTGATCGGTGGTTGCTGGGAGCTGCAAGCTAAGAGCGACTGATGTAATTAGTGGTATCACATTGTGCTCGAAGCACTGCAGCCTAAGCCTAAATTTTCAGCATTGCAGCAGCCAGGGCTGTGTCCCACTGGCACTGCTTCACTGGGTGGGTCCATCTTCCCCCTCTGCTGATGGGGCCAGTACAAGACATGGAGTAGCTGAGCCAGAAGCTCCTTCGAGCAATGTTCTTCCTTGGGGCTGTAGGATTTTAATATTCAGGCCTTGTAATTCTCCAGGCTCAGGCTGTAACTACACCAAGCAAGCAGCCAGTCAAGATGCTTTTTAGGCTAGTTATAGATATAAGCACAATGTATCTCAGTAATTGGTGTCTTGTCACTGGCCGAGGCTCTTTGGATGCTGAAAACATCTCAGACTCACTGAGTCATTGGGATGCTAGACACAGGTTTAAGCCATATATCAGCCAGGTGATCTATATGGGAGACCACCATTTAGTAGCAGATATCTACACCAAACAGAGACCCATTTAAGTCCAGCCTATTCTCCTAACTCCTTGGTGACACAGTCTTGGGTCTTTGGAGGGAGTTTTGGATCCTGCAGCAGGGATCATCTTCTGCAATCAGGTAGGGGACAGTCACTGTGCTCCATCCTCTGCACAGGGGTACCAGGGAGGGTAACGGTGCCTTCCTGCTCTCAGGGCTTCCAGCAGCCTGTTGTTCTGCTCTGATGTCAGGAAGGCGGCTTTGCCAGGGAAATCACAAAGGCAGCCACAAGTGGGACTTAAAATAGCTCTTCATGCAAGGCGGATGGAGGGGGGAGCGGCAGGGGGAGGGCTCCGCCTGCCACATTGACAACTTTCAGAGGGAGGCTGAACTCTCGCCTGTCAGTACTCTGCCTCTTCCTCAGCTGAAAATCCCAGAGGAGAAGAGGGATCTGGTGCCCCTTGGATGCTGCAAACCTTCCTGGCTAGGGGGAGATTTCCAGTTGGCTGGGAGAAGGGAACAAAATCAAAGCAGCATCTTGGGGGAGAAATGGGGCCAGCCCCTCCCCATCTGGTGGCTGGGTTCGTGCTGGAGCCAAGTCTCCCTTCCCACATTCCCCCTCCTCCTGAGGCATCCTGCGGCTTTGCCTGAGATAGCAAAGGCACCGGCTCTGCAGTGCATGGCTGGCCCAGCCACGTTCCTGCAGATGCCAAGATTGGAGGCTACGGGGACATATGAAGTGGCTGTTCAAGCAGGGAAAGTGGCCACCACACAGAGGGCTCTGTGGCTGTGCAGTTGGGAGGCTTTGTGCTTCCCCATGCTAGGAATTACCTGGAGGCAGCATGGGCTGTGGCTATGCCGGCCTTCTTGGGAGAGGCTGGGCAAAGGATTGAACTCATCATATCTATGCAAGCCACATCCCACCCCAAACAAGTTGGAGGTAGGGGTTGAAGCCCTGCTCTGCCACAGGAGATGTCCCTTGTCACCTGCAAATCACCAAATCACCTGGATCACAGTTGGTTTCCTAGGAGGATGCAGCTCTCCAAGGAGCTCTGTGGGGCAATTTTCTAACCCAACAGGTCACACCAGAGGTCTCCCATCCTGTCATCTCTGCCAGGGTGCTTCAAATCCAGTGCATTTTTCCCTCCCACAGCAAACATCCGTGGTGATGAAAAGCTCTGGGTTGAAGCTGAGTTGGTTGGCTGGACTCCTTTTTTCAGTCAGCAAGTTGTTTGTCCTGTTCAAAAGTAGGTGCATAGAGCTGATGGGACAAAACACCTTCAGGAGCTGCCTATCTCCATTGCACTGTATGGGAGCCTAGAGAAGGCACTTTGTTATCACTAATTTTGAGATGCGTGAAGTTAAACGCCAACACATCTCCCTTGTGTCTGAGTTGAAGAGACATCCTTTGGAGGGTTGCCAGCCTGGGGCCCCTCCTAATGCACACAGCTGTGGTAGCAGGAGCAGTTTATGGCTCATACGTGTACCACTAACTGCATGCCTTTTCAGGAACAGCCAGCAAATAAATGGCCTTGAAGCTCCCTGCTCCTGCTCTCTGCAGGCTGGCAAATCCAGGACTGATATTCCACCCCTCTCTCCAACCAGGTTTTTTTTTTTCCTTTTCTTTTGCCAAGTTGCAACCTGTGTCTTGTAGGTGTGCTGATCCTTGTCTTATAAATATTCAGCGTCTGCTGTAGGAGCCTTTGGGCTGAAGCATGTCACATAGCAAGAATCCTGACTTTGCTGTGCACAGAGCGTTACAGGAGCTTCCTTGACCCACCTCCCAGAGGTATAATGCTCCAATACTGTATGCTTGCGTCCTTAAATCGAATGCTTCAGCCAGAAAAACCTTTGACAGATCAGGGCTGAGGTGGTTTGCATTAGTGGCTTGCTGCATGGGGAGGGCAGGCTTTGAAAACAACTTCTGGTACAGCGATGTGATGAAGCACCTTATCTTTATCTGCTCTGAGATATGGCATCTACCTTCTACATGACTCCATCAACGCACCTTCTCCTTCCCTACCCCACTGTTGTCCCAGACACAAAGATGCCCTCAGTCTGCACCATCTGGTTCATTTTTCTTGCACTGCCAGCAATGCCAAACTTGCCCCGTCTCTGCTAACCTGTTCCAGCCTTGCTGCTGGATGCTCTTCTTTGGCAAAGTGGTTGAACACATGACTGAACATTACTCATTGCAATGGGACATGTGTGCATGCTTAGCTCAAACATGTTGTTCCAGTCTTTCGCCTATTTGGGGCCCTAATTTGAAGATTCCACATGCATCTGTTATTACCCCACAACTCTTAAGCTCATGCTATGCTTCAGCCAACTTTCTGCTTTGGATTAAATTTACCAGGGGTTAAATAAGATCACTACTCTTCTCCATCCCATGATCTGGCCTGGGATTTGGACATATAGAGCAGCATAACTCTTAGGCTGCCTTATCCTATCTCTTCAGCCTCCCTGACCTCTAGTCTAGGGACTATCTTGCCTGAATCATCCTCACTCAAACTCCCCCTCAAGTTTCCCATAAAATAGCGCACTTCGGGGAAAGAGCTGTTATAATATGTGTCTACATGTGTGTGTGCTCAGTTCTCACCCTAGGAGGGTGGCAGGTATTATCACAAATGCCTTTTGGCTCTTGTTCCACCTCTGGGTAGCTACAGTCTCTTGCAATTTATCATGAATTAAGTATCCCCGCCCCTGTGCTCTCCTTCACCCTCCACTTGCCTTTCAGAGGAATGCACTGGCCTTGTGCCTCCGGGCTGCAATTTAACGGCAACTCATGCTGCATCTGCAGATAGATACTCAGCACTGTAAAATACAGCATTGTTTTTTCTTCGCTGAATGGCCCTGGGCAGAGCAGCTGTAGTGTAACTCACTGCCTCCGTGCAAGGTGCATGTCCTCCAGTTCTGTGTTGGAACGATGGATGGGGCTGACCCCTTGACATCTGGCTGTACAGGGCTTGGAGGATACAGAAGAACACAGAGTTGCTGCTGCTGCAAAGGCAAGTCATCAGTATGAGGTAGTTTGCGTGTGGGGTTTCATGGGGAATAATGGGTTCAGCATTCAGGAACTGTTTTGCTCCTGATGCTGCCGCAGTCTGCCACGGCTCAGTCTGGGCAAGAGCCTATTAAATGCTTAAGCACCTCTTGCAAAGTGCCATGTGCCCTCAACTACTGGCATGATCAGACTGCGTCCACATTCATGCTGTTAACGTTCAAGGTTACTAATATAATCTTCTCTATTTCTCAGTCAGGATTGCCAATGACCAAGGAAGATTGGTCCTAATTTCCTATCATACCCTCATTGCTTTTTCCTTGCCTATGCCAAGAGCATGTGGAACAGCAGTCCTATTGCCAGCATGCAGCAGCAAGCCATTTCCCACTGCCTTAATTACAAAACCCCTTGCAGACAGGAACTCGGGAATGGCCACAGTGGTTAAACATAAGGTCCCTCATCTATGCTTCTGTCCTGTCTCTAGGAGTTGCCATCAGCAGATGTGGATAGAGTGTATAAACAGAGCAAGCACAGAGATATCCTCACTTGCATCATCCGGCTGCAGGAATTTGTGTCTTCCTGAGCCAGTGAAACCAGTTGAAACTCCAGCATGTCCTGGATGCATTTATTTGCACTTATTGGAATCATTTGGTTTGTATGTGATGTCTTTGTTTTCTAGAAAGAGGGTGCATGTCAGCTGAGTCTCATGAGTCTTTTGTTTTCTAGAAAGAGGGTGCATGTCAGCTGAGTCTCATGAGTCTTTTGTTTTCTAGAAAGAGGGTGCATGTCAGCTGAGTCTCATGAGTCTCAAATACATTAATTTTGTACATGCTCAGGTGCATGGCTCATTCATCTGAACATGTTCTCCTCTGTGTGCTGAGGGAGCGAAGCTGCACAGGGATGGGCACTGTTGTTGTCCTTGTACAATTACCAGAAGGAAATATCCACGAGGAGGAAAATAACTATCAAAGACGACCAGTGCAAATGATGCAGGAATGGTGTATTGCAGGACTGATCTGTTCAGGGTGGTTGCAGGCAGGTACAAGCTTGGCCATTCAGCATGACTTGTATCATAGGAAGACTAGCTTATTTGTTGCTTGTTTTGGGCAAACCCATGGTGCTTGGTTACATGCCAGCTATTCCTCATGTCCACCTAGAGTCAGGCCAGCTGGGTCCTACACCCAGGCATCGAGGATCAAAACCCATTTTCCCTGTGCTGCTCCTTGGTTCTTCCATCTACAGAAGGTGCTGAGATTCCTTCGGGTGTGCAAAGAAGCTGCCGCCAGAATGCAAAACTTTCCCCCCTTCTCCCAGCTGAAGGAAAAGTGCCTGTGCAGGAAGATGCTCAGAGGATCAGGGCACACTTCCCTTCCTTCTTGAGATGGTGTCCCCCTTGGGTTGTTGTTGAGGTGTTTGGTGACCACACGGCATGTGGAGCAGCCTCCAAGTCCTCCAAGTCCTTGCAGGGCTTGTGGCCAGTGCCTAGAGAGGCAGGACATGGACTTGTTGCACAGCAAGGTGACCTCATGGCATGATTTGGAGTATGATCTTCACTTGTTTGAAGTTTTGGAGCTCAGGCCTGCTCCCTCTGGGATGGGAGTTCAAGGTAAACTAGTCTTATTTCTGGTTTTCTGACTATCCAAAGGGAATAAGCTGAGAAGGTCTGCTCATTTCTGACATGCATCGTCTGTGTCTGTAGTATC
The DNA here is from genome assembly GCF_034638445.1 of Ciconia boyciana. Lineage (NCBI taxonomy): Eukaryota > Metazoa > Chordata > Aves > Ciconiiformes > Ciconiidae > Ciconia > Ciconia boyciana. The sequence continues at coordinate 3,563,199 of NC_132934.1, forward strand.
TAAAATGGTTAGTGTTCATCACCCCTTCCACACTCCCCCAGCTCACCTGAGAGAGGGATTTATTCTGAATGGTTTATCATCTGTAAATCTCCTCGGTTGACTCCATTTTGCATTTTAACAAGAAACAAGCACTTTATAATAACTGGAGAGATTAAACTCTGAATGGACTCTCAAACCATTAACCTGAAGGAAATGTAACAATAAATTAAACATATTAATGAAGCTGTACTACAAGCTCTGAATTTGTTAGGTAAATTGTACAGTTATTAACAATGAACACAACTTAATGTAATCCATCATCAGGGAGGTTTGAGAGGTGCAGAGTGTGGATGGATTCCTGCAGTCCTTCTCCATCCTTGTGTCAGGATGGAGGTATGTGGAGGTTCTTGTATGGCTAACCAGTGTAGTCATCCTTAGATCAAGCACCTGAAGTGAAATTTCACCCAGATGGATGCACCTGTCTTCAGCCTGACCTAGGAGAACTTTTGTGTGGCTGCCATGTGTTGTTTGGGGAGCAAAAGATGTTGAACTGTTTGCAGGGTGTTGTTGCACACTCCCTGTAAAAGAAGCATGTGGTGGCAGGGCAGACATCTCAAAAAGGGTGTTTTTGCAGGTGTTGTTACCTTTTCCATGGATTGTGCTGTCCTGGTCCTTGCTGGGAAAAAGACCTGGTGGTGGTATTTGTGATGGACCCTAGGAACTGCTCTCCATTGCCTCACGTCCTCCACCTGATTCACATCCCCTGTCACATACAAAAATCTTTTAGTGTGTTGGTGCTATTCAATCATGCCAGGTAGGCTGCAGATGGACAAGGCTGAAGCAGAAACTTGTGACACCAAGCCGAAACCTGTGACAACACGACACCACATTATTCCTCCAAAACCTTGCCACATTTCTTCCCCATGTGCACAGGAAACCACAGCCATCATGTCCCATGGTGTCTGAGGAAAGAAGCAGAATGTGCTTCATTTTGCTGTGACACTAAGAAAAACAGGGTGCTCTCCTGGAGCAATGGGATGTAGCACCATGTATCAGGGAGCACAGCACATGGGTAAATGCACTCATGAGTGCTGTATCTCCCTGGCAGCGCAGGTGGCTGCTAATTTGAACAGTATCCACTATTTGAATGAAGCCAGCAGGGGTGAGGAACAGGGATTTGTCATTTCTAGGAGGCGGCTTTGGGTCCTTGCCAGCTCGGCAGGATTGGGAGCAGCTCCTCTCCTCCAAAGCAGCAGCTGCAGAGCCAGTCCCAGCCAGAACCTCCCCCTGTGCATGGGGGTGCTCACAGTAAATGGTGGAAAATAAGGTTGGGAGAAACTTGAGAGCTTGTCTAGACAATCCCCCTGAAGGCAGGATCAACTCTACCTGTATCCCCCTTGACAGAAGCTTCTCTAGCCTGTTCATCAAAATTCCAGGCTCTCCAGGCAAGCTGTCCCATGTCTCCTTTACCCTTTCTCCAACATCGAAAGCCAGCCTCCCTACTGTTATCCACAGACTACCCACACCAGACACAGCGAAAGGTTTATTCTCTTCTTTTTTTCTCCTCCACATTTGAAGATGATTATCCTGCTTCCCCTCCATCTTCTCTAAATAGCCCCAGTTCCTCCTGCCTTGCCATGTGAGTTCAGGTTCCCCAGGTCCCCCATGAGTCTTGTCCTCTTCAGCTGGCCTCCTGAAGTGCCCCACGCATGGCCTCAGCAGTACCATCAGGGCAGCTGGACTGTGCCACATGCTCACAAGCACACGTGCCGGTTGTCCCTTGCAGCAGAGGAGCTGTATCTCCTGCAGGAACTCACTGTTCTCACTGTTGCAGGAGACTTAAGCACATTGTGTACGCTACCTCCCTTGCCTCAGTCCTGCAAAGTCGCTGAGTCCGTGCTCCCCTTGTCTGCCTCTGTGCACTCAATTATTGTCACCTGAGAGTATTTGCCCTCCCTGAGTTCAATCCCATTTCTTTTTCTGAACCATTTATTCAATTCATCCAAATCATTTTGTGTTCCAAGCTCTGCTCTCCAGAGTGCTCACAGCCTTTCCTGATTTAACAAGCTTCTTCCTTTATCCTGGTCATCCAGGGAAATATCAACTAATCCTAGCCAAAGGGCTTGGGCGTGTCTTCCCCCAGCTCCCAGTAGCTTGATGCACCCTACAAAAGCTCAGGCTGCCTTACGTTGCTCTGGAGTAACTCTGGATCTAGTGTTCTGAAAATTAGGCATCGAATTCCCAGAGGTAGCAGATGGGTGATATCTCTTGAAATTTATTCACCTACATATGCTTTCCCCTGTATCTCTTTATGGGAAGGACTCCTTCTCTCACCACCAGTATCCTATGGCATCCCATGGCATCCAGGACTCTGTCCTGCGCAGAGTGAATACCCCATGAGCAGGATCCATGAGGCAATGAACAAGCGTGGCAGGATGGTTTTGAAGCAGTCAAGTGGATCTGGGTCAGGGAATTCTCCTGTACGCTTGGTCCTGCAAAGTAATGGAGAGTTTTCCTCGGCAAGGTGCCAAACACCCTTTGAAGTGTCAATCATATCATTTGGCATTGATTTTTCTTTTAAGGTCTCCTTGCTGCTCCCCTCCCAAGAGCCAGGCTTTCCTCTGACAGGCAGTCTTGTGTGGGAATTTTAAGGCTGTGCAATGCAAAGTGCTGCAGAGACCTGCACTGGACTTGGGTTCTTGCAAATGGGGTGATCCCTGCTCCCCATATAAGCGTGCTGCCATACGCTGCTGCTGCACTGGCTATTAACTGTACATCATACCAACACAGGCTTGGGTGCATGGTCCTGGGGGCATTTCTTGTAAGGGGATGGAGTTTAGCAGATGATTTTGCCATCAGTGCTGTGGGATGGGCTGAGCAAACCTTTCACGTGGCACAACACTGGGATTTTCCCCACGACATTGGATTTTGGTTTCAATATTTTTTATTTTTGTGTCTAAGGTTTTGATGGACTTACCAGCAAGCGTTTATATCACTGTCCTCTCCGAGATACATTTAAACTGCTCTCTTCACATCTTGTAACAGGGATTCTACTTTTACTTAAGTGGTAGATGTCTCTGCATTTAAATCATGATGTTTTTTTCTGGGCCTGACAGCTGGGAAGTGCTAGGTGGCTTCAGCTTTATAATTACCTCTGCCTGTCTTATCTGTGTGTTCATGCGCACACACACGTGCAGTTGTGCGCCAAGCTGAAGAGGAAGCAGGGAATGCAAGCAACAGCTGGATCCAGTATGTGACAAGTCAGAAGGAACTGTTTTTCTTTAAACATCTTTTTATGTACATCTCAGTGCTGCCCTTCCCGGATGCAGCATCGCAAGAATGAATAACCCCAGAAATCCTCGGCCTATTTGGAAAAAATGGAGATTTGTTAAATATTGGTTCTGCCTGTACGAACTTGTCTCCTGCCTGGGGATCATGTATCATGGCAGAGTTCCGCAGGGGCCGGGCTGATGGGACTCATGTGAGGAGGATGCCTTCAAGTTAATCTTTGCGGCTGGCAAGGCAGAACAGCGTTTGGAGATGGCTGGGACTAGGGATTGAACCAAAATGTGCTTGTTGCAGCAATCCTCTGCTTGCCACTGTTCCTTGCACCGCTGTATCCCTTGCACTCCCTGCTCCATCTCAGCTGTATTTCCTGATTTTGAACTGAAAATGTCCAAGGAACCTTCTATCACAAAGACACTTCAATTTTCCATTTTCAGGCATGTATCCAGCATACAGATGTCTGCTGGCCAGAGAGACTTGGTCCCTGTGGCTGCCTGGGCAGGTACAAGCTGGGGAGAGGAGGAGTGAGATTTTGGGAATGAGGGCTTTCACCATCAACCTGAGATCCCAGGAAAGAGCTGTGGTGGAGCAAGGTTCGAAGAGGCTTCAGCTCGTAGTCTGTTTCCTTTTCCTTTTAATGTGTTTGCTCTCTAATGTGTGTTGACACAGTAAATACACATGTTTGTACAAACATCCCAGCAGAGGGTTGCTTTGAAAGCCCCTTGCAGGGGATGGGAAATGTGCATGGCAGATGTCGGGAGGCAACCCACTGCCTGGTACACACTGCTTCTGCCAGTGATGTTGGAAATGGTCCCCATCAGGAGGAACATGATGGGACAACGTGAGGTAGAGGATGTTTTGCTTAGATTTTTTGGACTGCTGCAGAGAGACAGGGGAGCTCAGTGCTGGTCAGGTGCAGAAAGGTGTCCCTTACCGATTGCTAAGTGTTGCATTGGGGATCCAAACTGTTACTGAGTACATGCTGATGGTGAGAAAAACATTGACAAGTGTGGGGAGAGAGGTCCCCAAGGGGAACTGGACAGAGCTCCCCTGAGTAAGGCATTTGCATGTAGATGAAGCAGAGACTTGTGGGAAATGATGGACAGACCCAATGCTTTTTAAGAGGCACTCCCAAAAATACCTTCTAACCAAGTTAGTACAGTACAGCACTTGGTGTTGAATGGGGCAGCAAGGAGCTTGGCCATAACCAGGTTCTTCCAGGTTCCTTCATGGCTGATTAATGTGCTTTTGCACCTAAAGCTATGCTTACAGTTGCCTGTGGCATCTTATTTCCAACCATAAAGTGCAGGAACCAGGGTCATGGGGACCTGCAAATGGGTTTAAGTTTGAAAACTGACCCCATTGGGATTCAAAGACTCATGAGCTACAGATGGGCCCGTATGGTTGCACAGACCAAATTCCAACACTGTGGAGCTGGCTATATCCTTCATCATATATGAATAAGATGCCTCAGTACTGGCCACAAGCTGCTCATGGTTGAAGCTTAACACAAACAAGGTGGAGGTGATTTTAGAGAGTACAGAGCATATTACACAACTTCTCTGGTTAAAGGCATACACTCAACGTAGGTTTGTCTGAGCAGTCTATAAGCACTCTTACCACTCCCGACCAATTAACAGACTCTTTTTACCCTTGATATACTGTGAATTGGCCACCTTGCTATACTGCAGCAGTGTGATATAACTGGGAAACCGTGAATTCATGGGAAGCTCCAGCTCAGACAAGGCATGTATGCATGTGACAAGGATGGTGTTGCAAATCCTTTGTTTCCTACTGCAGCTCTGCACTAATAGCAAGCTCTGTTAGCTCTTATCTGCAAGCTGCCCAGTGGACAGTTTTCTGCTCATCTAAAAGAAGAAACAGCTCTATGTCTGCAGCTCTTCTAGCTCTGCAGGAGTTGGTTCATAGTTGTGTAATAGCACAGCATCCCAAGATAGACAGAGATCAAAGTACAGTTCTTCAACCTTCTTCTTGTAATATGACATGCTGAGCAAACAAACACTGCCCTCAAAATTAAGCATTTCTGTAATAAACCATCCACACACCTTTTCCCACATGGACAGCAAGGAAAGGGTGGATGGCCCATTTGTGAGACATGCCAGACAGTCACTCAGGCTGAAATTTGTCTTACCTAATGCTGGTCATCAGCATTGAATCAAAATGAGTTGCATTTTATAGATAATGGAGAGAGACTGGCACCTCCAGAAAGCAATTCACTCCATCTGCCTGAGACACCTATTTAGGATAGCACAAATCGCCCCGTGGTGAAACCTGTCTCTTTCCATTGACTAGAGGGGAAGCCTGCCTGACTCATTAGGCGAGATGTCTAATTTTCGGGAAGACCATGTTAAACAAGATGAATCCTGCGTTTAATGCATGCCTGGAAGGCACACAGGTAACTGGTGACAGCAAGACATCTCTGGAGCCAGACAGAGCGGGGCTGCTCAGTCCTCATCCATTTCTTTTCAGGTTGGTTTAGTTTGCCCCTCCCTAGTCTTTGCATTCAAAATATTCCACTTTGAGCTGGGTTACTAGAAGTGGCGCCTTGTTTTGTCATGGTCTGGGGAGCAGATGGGAACACTGTTGGGAGAAACACAGGATCTGGAGGGCTTCTGCCACTTTGCTCCATCCTCAACACAAGTCCTTCCTGTGCTGCTCAGACTTTGCAAGGAATGGAGATTTCACTGCTCCCATTTTCCAGATGGGACACTCGAGGCACAAAATGGGATGAGAGACAGCAAAGGGCACTCGTGGGACTGGCACAGGACTCGACCCCCTGCACTTCCTGATGCTCCTCTCAGACACCAGGGATTATGGCTGGCTGTGCATATGGACTTGGGACTTCTCACTGCTGCTTTCCTCCCTAGGTGAAGCTGGAAAGCCAAAGGGCAGTTTTTAACTCATGGATGGGACATGGCAAAGCTCTTTGTTGCTGGTCAGGAACATGCAACTAATGCACTAATGAGGTGGTAAAGGTGGTTTTTGGGGTCTGAATTAGCTGTCTCCAATCCCACCAAAGTCCCCTTGCTTATATTTCCTAGGAGTTGGCTTCAGATCTTCAGAGACACAGGAATTTGGAAATTTAGCCCACCTCGTTGTCACCCCTGTCGCCTTTGGGGTTTTTTCCCTCCCAGACCCCTAGCTGCTCCTCAAAGCCCTGCTGTGCCAGGACATGCCACCAGCTTATGGATCATTTTGGATCGTTTCTCCACCGGGAAAGAACTGACATTACCTGTCCTAAAATCCCCAAAGTCCTGTGCCAGTGTGCTGGGGGCTTGGAGCAAATCCTGGGCAGCAGCCTGTGGGACAAGGCTCTCCTTTGCTCATTGGAAACTCTGATGGGGAGACAGGGCAGGATGAGACCCACCCCAAAGCATTGCTCCAGTGCTAAGGCGTCTCAGGGAGTTGGGATTCCTATAGGGGACCCACTCCATATAGCTGCTGACACCCTGTGGCTGTCGGAAAGAAATGCAGTGACTTTCACAGAAGGGTTGGGCAAATTTGGGTTTGAAAAATGTGCTTCCAGGAAAAAGAAAAAAGCGACTGTTCTCGGAAGAAAAAAAAAAAAAAAGGGAAACAAATCCCCCAGATGCTTCCCAGATGTGCTTTTTAGTGCTACCACAGGGACAAAGGTGGCAGCTGGCTGGCTGGCAGCCTGCTTGTGGCTGTCTCTGCTCCGTGCCCAAGGCCATGGGCCGAGGGCAAGAAGCTTTGAAGAGCTCCTAGTTTGGGGGACGGGTGGGGGAAGGCAACTGCAAACAAAGATATAGGACACGGCCACCTCCTCACCAAAAAAACTTCTTTAACTCTTTCTCCTTCCTACTCTGTTTCCCTCCTCTTGTAGATTGTTTGCTACCAACTGCCAAGATGCTTCCACGAAGAATAATATTTTCCCCTCTATTTTCTTTCCCAGCTGCCCAGAGATCCGTGTTACAAACACAAGTTTCTCCCCTTTATAAGCAACCATCGAGTCCTCCTCCAGGAGAGCATAAAAAAAGCAGAGAAAAAAATATAAGAAAAAGGAGAGGCATGATCATCTCTGCTTCTCAACACAAAGCGGGGGGAGTGGGGGGTTGTTGGCCCAGGACAAAATTGGCAGTGTAATAAGTTTTAGCTTTAGCCTTTGAAGATGAGAGAAGAAGCAGTCGATTGTCATAAAGGGAGCAGGCATGTCTCTTTAAACCACAAAGCCTGCAAAGATAGCCTGGAATCCCAAAAATAAAGGCTTCACACTGCCTTCCTCTGTCACTCCCGGACAGAAATAGTAGTCCAGTGGGAACCATTACAGCCATGATGAGAAGCGCCAGTCTGCTCTGATGAATGCAGCTGGGCCCAGAAGGGTGCAGGAGGCGGGAGGAGGTCGGCTCCTGGCTCCTGGGGCAGCTGGTCGGGCTCTGGTCTCCATCACCCGGACTGGCATCGCCTGCGGAGGCGAGCCCTGCACCGGGGACATGGCTCTTCCCTCCTGGTATGGAAATGAAGCACCTGAGCCAATGCAGGATTGCTCCCCATGGCCTGTTTTGTTGCCTGTCCTTTGTCTTGCCCTGTTTTAAACATCCCAAGGAGGGCTGGAGGGCTCAGGCTGAGTTCAGGGCTGTGAATGATGCCAGTGTCCCAGGAGGCACCAATGCAGGGTTTTATGGCACATCCATCTCTGTGTAACGGAGCTGTGCCTCCTGCACACCTTTGTGGACATGTCCCCCCTCTTTGGGACAGCTGGTGGCCTGCTTTCATCACTGTAAACTGCTCTGAGAGTGCTAAAATTCAGTCCTGGGGACTCTATGGTGTAGGGCCCAGCCAAAAAAAGGGCAGGATGAGACCACCAGCTAGTGAAGGAAGCCCTTTCAGATGGCCCTGGGGCTGGCATGGGGACAGTGGGTGGCAGTGGGGACAGTGGGTGGCAGTGGGACAGCTACTGCAGCTGCGCCATCTGCTGCACACGTCGAGAAGCTTCGGCCAAAAAAGGAGCATTTTGGGCTAGAAGTGACCAAAACGATTGATAGCCCGTCCCAAACCCCTTCTTCTTCCCCCTCCTTTTGTGCTGGACACACAGGCATTGCCGCTCATCTCCTCTACTTTTTTTGCCATCTCCCATGGACCAAGAAAACCTTGGATGTAACTTAGTAAGGGTTTGTTAAGTAACTATTAAAAAGCCTTTTTTTCTTCCCTTCTGTCTTATGAGGGAGATCTGTAGAGAGAGAAGAAAACAAGTGAGTTCCAGGCACTCGTAAATCTGTTTTCCTGAGGGCTCTGTGAAGAATCCTCAAGGGAGTGTGAAGATCTCCAAACCTGAGATTACTGTGTTTTGATTCAGTTTCATGAAACTTATCTAATTTCACCACAACAAAACCTCAGAAACATGGAAGACTTTCCCTCAAAAGGAGATCAAGCTTTGGGAAAGAGTGAGCAAATGGTAATTCCAGTAAGGGGTCTGTTTTCAAGGAAATCCTCAATATTGCAGATGTTTCAAGCTGTTGTTTGGATGAAGATCACTGTATACCTCAAAATGCATGGGGTTTTGCATATTATATCTCCCTGACTTGGAATTTCACTAAATAACACCCCAAACTTTAGGAATATGAAACACCAGCACTAACCCACTCTGGCAGAACTTTAAGGAAAAGGAGTTTCTCCTACTTTGGAGGTTTGAGGTCCTGTTTCTTTTCTTGAAGTCACCAGTCCACATTAGTTCCTCCGGAGTGCCTGCTGTTACTCGTGTGTAAATCTGGAGTACCCTCAATTACTCCAACACAAACCTGGGGGTGATCACAGAAATAACTGGTTGCTCTTAGGAGTGAGATTCTGCTGAAGCCCGAGCCATTGCTTCAGTGAAAGGGGCGGTTAAGCTCTTACATCCTTCATCATTCAACTACTGTACCACCATCTGTGCTGTGTGGCTATGGAGGGGTGCCTTGGTTAGGACCCTGCTTGGAGGCAACCTGTGCAAGGACAAAGCCAGGAGAGCCGTGTGAACCGAGGGGAAAAACAGCACAGATGAAAGGGGGAGTAATTATGCATCTCAATACCCTCCCGCCCAAGCAGGCTTGGCAGGTATATCTGATCCCTGAGTCTTTTGTGTCATGACTGGCACTTGTTGTATTGACGCTGAACTCCTGACCTTGCTTTGTCTTGCACCACGACCTTAGGTCAAAATGGCTTTGGGTAGAGTTTCATTGCCTGGGTTAACTTGAGGTCCCAGAAGAAAGTGATCCCTTGTCTCCTGTGAGTGACACGCTCTTGCTGTCTCTCCCTGGCCCATGGGAGATAGGTGAGGGCTATGGAGACACAAGAAGATCATGCCCAGGCTATTCTTCCATCACTTTCCCATCACCAAAGTTTCAGCTGGCTTTGCTGCGTGCTCCCTGCCTTGCTTGACATGTTCAGGATAGTGGAGAAGATCCTGTTTGGGCACCCCAGGGACTTGAAACACAGCAGTGTTTCAGTGAGCATCTCTGGGAAGCAGCCCTGGGCTTTTTCCCAAATTCTGCCATCCAAGCACGCAACTGCAGCAGTAGTGTCTGGGGTATGGTTTCTACTCTGCTAGCGACCACCACAGGAGCGTTTGCGCTTTGTCCCCAGAAGTTTTCAGGCAAGACCTGTTTATTGCTCTCCACTGATATATGGCCAGGTATGAGACACTTGTACAGAGGTAATGAGCTGAGGTAAATAGCAAGCCACAGACCTTTAGCTGATGGAGGACTCCTGCAACTCCTTATGGGATGCTACTTTTAGAGCTCAGACATCTCCATCTCTTACATTAGAAGAGAGGTAACTATCTGTCTTGCCTCAGACAGGACATTGCTCTGGTACTTTGAAAAGTAAATAAAGGGTTTGGGGGAAGATATGGGGCACCAAGTGAGTTGCAGATCTGCAAGTTGGGCCTGTTGGAAGGATAGTGCCTCTTCTTAGCTCTGCTCTGACTTCCCTGCTGGGCTGTAGTCCTTGTATACCACTTGGCTTAGCCAAAGCATTCCTAGAGATGGTCCCTCAGGGCCTCCTTTGTGCTCAGCTTTTCCAGGCTCTCTGCTTTCTGAATGTCCCTACATTTCATATTTCACCAGCAGTTCCGTCAGGCAAGAGGTTTTTGGGCCTCTTCCATGCTACAGGATCGTTGTAGACTCATGAAAGCCGTTCTAACTCCTTTGATGGGGCAACTTAAACTGCCCAACAGCTTGATCTAGGATCTGATTCCCAGCTCAGCAGCCAGGCCTCAACCTGAATGGCTCAGGCAGCCTTTCTCCTCTTCCAGGAATCCCCTGCCTCTGTCTAAGTGGAATAATATGTCAGCACTCACCTGCTAAATTCCTCTGGCTCTCTTAATTCTCTCTTGATTGTGCCTTGTGCCTTGCCCTCTGTGCCATACAGCTCCTTTAGGACCTCCTAATCCTTTTAAGTGCACATGGAGGGCTCTGTTTCCTCTGTGGGGTGGTCAGCTTTGCTCCCATAGACCTGGGTTGATATACAGACCATAGACCTGCGCTTGGCTGGGAGGAATCACTCTCTGCCGTCCTCAACTGCTACATTTCCACCTTGTGTCTCTGTACAGGGAGACTATACACTGATGGTCCTGGCTGGTGATTTACTGGTGTTGAAAATGTGCCTACTATGCCATTATTTTTAAATTTATTTGAATTACTTTTAGATAATTCAGTCAAGGGCTTTGCATACACGTTTGGCTAATTCTGATTGATGTACAAGGAACCCCTGTGATTAAGGGTCTGGAGATACGTGATATTCTTACACTATCGGAGGTAATAATTACTTCACTTCCACAATAATTTTCATTTGAAGACTTCCAATACCAATCAATTTTTACTCTCCCCAGCCCTCTCTGGAGGTGCCCCTAAGAATGATCTGAGAGCCACGACTGTGTGTGTGATCATACAATAAGCTGTTTTCCCCCGTGTCACTCTCTAAGCTGAGAGATGCACAGTGGTGCAAGCTACTTTGGTGGTATTTTTTGAGTCTATAGTTCATAGCTCAAGAACGTCCATTTAACCTTTCCTGCAGCTACAGAAGCTGTCCCCTAAAAATCATCCAATCCATAGGTATTTCAATGAAAAATATGGAGGCTGAAGCACTAACAGGGTAGGTGACATCTCTCAAATTATATGGCCAGTTCGTAGCTCAGCTAAGGTTTAAGATTCTGATTTTTCTAAGTCACTTGCTCTAACCCTGGAGCCAAATGAGAGGATGAAGGAGAATAGAGAGCATTCAGTGTTACCAGCTCAGGCTGGAGTAAGAGGCTGTGCAAAGGCGGTTGCTGGGAAGGAGGACTGGTGATATTCACGGCTCCACTCTCCATATCCAGTGACTTCTGATGTAATTCACCATGTTGGACTTCACCCCAATGTTTTCACCATGGGGAAGCAGGGTTTTGCTCTCTGGGCTTGGGACCATTTTTCTTCTCTCTCATTGCATGTCCCCTCTATATCCTAGTGCCCTTCATCCTCCTGCCTCACAGCCGAGAGCCCCTATGCCCTCCTCTCTTTACTCTCTTAGCTAAGGTGGAGCGAGAGCCATGGCTGCTAATGCTTTCCTCCCGCCATTCACGTTTGCTCAGAAGTGGCTGAATTACTGTGAGGGCACAGCAGTAGCTCTCAGCACAGGAAGCTGGATGTTTTGGGGATCCTAGGGGGACGGACTCGATGAAGCCAAGTGGCTGCATAGGGTGCATGGGGCCATTTGGAAGCTGCCGCAGCTGAGGTTGTTGTTGGTCCTTTCAGGAAGGACTGAGGAGATGGAGATGGAGGAACTGTGCACGGATGTGTTCGGTGTGGTCTTTTCTGCAGGAGTTTGGAGGGGTGGCTGTCTCTCCATTTGGTAGTGACTAGAAAAATCTTGTAGCTCAGTGCTGGAGACTGCAGGTGAATCCAGGCAAGTGATGCTGGAGAGGACCAACAAATTTTCTGGTGGCCTTGGAAGAAAAAAAGCATGAGAGAGGGCTTTAGGTCACTCATGAGGGACCGGCTGATGGGAGATGAGAGGAAGCCTTGTGTGGTGGGCTGACCTTGGCTGGACACCAGGTACCACCAAGCCACTCTATCACTTCCCTCCTCAGCAGGACAGAGGGGGAGAAAATAAGATAGAAAAAAACCTCCAAAACTTGTGGGTCGAGATAAGGGCAGGGAGAGATCATTTACCAATTACTCTCACAGGCAAAACAGACTCAACTTGGGAAATCAGTTTATTTATTACCAAATCAGAGTAAGGTAATGAGAAAATAAAAACTAAATCTTAAAACACCTTCTCCCACCCCTCCCTTCTTCCCAGGCTTAACTTTGCTCCCAAATTCCCTACATCCTCTCCACAGTGGGGCAGAGGGATGGGGAATGGGGGTTGCAGTCTGTTCATCACACGTTGTTTCTGCCGCTCCTTCCTCCTCAGGGGGAGGACTCCTCACACTCTTCCCCTGCTCCAGCGTGGGGTCCCTCCCATGGGAGACAGTCCTCCATGAACTTCTCCAATGTGAGTCCTTCCCACAGGCTGCAGTTCTTCAGGAACTGCTCCAGCGTGGGTCCCCCACGGGGTCACAAGTCCTGACAGCAAACCTGCTCCAGCCTGGGCTCCTCTCTCCATGGGTCCACAGGTCCTGCCAGGAGCCTGCTCCAGTGCAGGCTTCCCATGGGGTCACAGCCTCCTTCAGGCATCCACCTGCTCCAGCATGGGGTTCTCCACGGGCTGCAGGTGGATATCTGCTCCACCGTGGACCTCCATGGGCTGCAGGGGGACAGCCTGCCTCACCATGGGCTTCACCACGGGCTGAAGTGCCGAAGTTCTCTGCTCCGGTGCCTGGAGCACCTCCTCCCCTCCTTCTTCACTGACCTTGGTGTCTGTAGGGTTGTTCCTCTCACATATTCTCACTCCTCTCTCCAGCTGCAGTTGCACAGGTTGGTTTTTTTTTTGAATCCTTCTTAAATATGTTATCACAGAGGCACTACCACCATTGCTGACTGGCTTGGCCTTGGCCAGCGCTGGGTCCATCTTGGAGCCGGCTGACATTGGCTCTGTTGGACATAGGGGAAGCTTCTAGCAGCTTCTCACAGAAGCCACCCCTGCAGCCTCCCGGCTACCAAAACCTTGCCACGCAAACCCGATACACCTTGGGAAGGCGAAGGCCTCAGTGAGACACAGCTGAGCAGAGACGGCTGCTGAGGGATTTCATCTTGATGGAGGTTGGCTGATGGAAGAGGTGGCACTTGCTGGGACCACTGCTACTCATTTGGGACTGGCTGGTGAGGAAGGTGGTCTGTGCTGAGGCTGGCCTGCAGAGAGACATGTCCCTTGGTCAGACATTAGAGGCAAAAGCAGAGGAACTGTTGGTGGATTGGCAGAGACGAGCAGCCTTCAGTGGAGGATCTGTCTATGGGAGGTGAATGGAAGAGGCCTCATCCACAGTTTCAGCGCTGGATCAGTTTTCTGGCTGCTTGCATGAAAGGGGAGAAAGGGCAAATGTGGAGCTTTGTCCTCAGATGGTACTTCCCTTTTATCTGAGGCAATATTGGAAGATAAGCATTCACTCTTTCTCTCTCTTTTTTTTTTTTTTTCCTGTGGATAAACATAGATTATGAAGGTTAGAAAGGCTTCAAGGGATGTTTTTTATCTGATATTAAGTTCTTAATAGGTCACCTTGGCATTGAGAAGCCCAGGAGCTGAAAGGGTCAGCAATTGAATTACAATAACCTTTGCAGAGCACAACCTTGTTAGTGGGGCTGGGGCCCAGAGATATGTGGGACCTCATTATCTCGACCTTAGCCCCAGGGATGTCAACTGACAAAAAGGACTGGACAGAGAGTCTGGGCTGGCTGATTTCTTTGGCGAGCTTCTCTTTCAGGTTCCCGTTTCCCCTGGTCTTGGAGATAACGTGTCCCTGCATTGCTGACAGGAATTGTTCCCAAATCATGACTCCATCCACCCATCCAGCCCATAGCTCTTAGCAAGGGAGTGAGCAAAGAGGTCCGGCCCCCAGATTTCTCTGTTTTCATTTACGCACTCACAGCACATCACTCTCTGCATCTCTTTGTAGTCATTGAGCAGCAGTACCTGACACAAATATTGGTGCAAGAACAGAGAATCTTACTTGACCAGCAATATAATCTCTGGGATACGATTTTTGATTTGTTTTGTTCAGAGAAAATAGCAAAAGTGCCCAAATCCTCAGCAAAGCAGGAGCTTTAGCCCGCCTCTGATACACTGCAAAGGGAAATTGCAAATGTGTCTGTATATCTCCAAGATTGAATGTGACAGGCTATGATTGAGCTTGTTGCCCTCGCTGATGCCTGGAGCTGCACAGGGCCCCACACCACCCAAAGTGTGTGTAAATGCCCTTTTTCAGACCAGATTCCTTGTGTTGCCTGCTACAGGGAGCAGGTCCTTTTGCGGGGATGCCTGTGCTGTCCACGTGTGCTCCCATCCCAGACTCTGCTGGATGTGAATATACACTCGCTGCATGCGTGTGCTCATCTTCACATCACCCCACATCCCCTTGCTTGTGACTCAGCCGTGGCGCGTTGGTGAGCGCATCCTCAGTCCAGGCAGATGAGCCTTGGTGGACAAGCTGCGTGCACACGTGCATGCATGTGTTGCTGGGTGCTTCCACACCCCTGCCTGCTCGAATATTTCCACCCTGTTGCATGCCACTGTGTTGATGTGTGCTCTGCTGCCCATGCCCGTCTGTGTGCTCCTGCGTGCCCTCCTCCCCATGTGTCCATGCGGGTGCCCATGCCTCCGCACGCGTGCATGCCTCCCGTTGTCAAAGGGCAGCTGGCTTCCTCTCAAGTGACACTGTGTCATGAGGATCCGTGGGTGTCTCAAAGCTCACCCCGTCTGGCCGCAGTCAAAGGACCCTTTGTGGTGCTGCTCTGCACCCCCCGCCGTGGGGCTCCCAGCCCTCCGGGTCACCACGTTCCCGGCACGGCAGGATGAGCTCATCTCAGGGAGGAATCTGGTCCCTCAGCTCCATGAACAGACACATAAAAGGACTTGTATTCACGATCCAGCCCATGCTGCAATTCATCTGTCCTCATACCATCCCGTATTACTATCTGCCTCAATTTCTGAGCAATTCCATGTAAGGTTTTCTACTCCAGGACAACTATGTTGATATCTTTGTCTCTGGTCAGTCCCATTCACACACATCCTACACTTCTGGGTATTTCTGAACCAAAAGCATGCAGGGCTTTGAGCCTTTCTGGTAGTGCTACTTGTCTGAATTGTTTTGATGTACAGTTTGACCCCTGCTTAAGAGCTGACCAGAGTTAGGCAAGCATTTTGGGTTGTGCACCTCACAAGCTGCCACACATGCTCTTGTACGTAAAAGTTTAATTTTAATACTTTTTGGTTTTGCATTGTGGTTCCCTTAATCTCAATCAAAACCCACTCTGACTGAAAGCATCTATTTTACATTCTGTTTATGAAGAACCAAGACTGGCAGCAGCAACAGGGTAAATGTTTAAAAAATAGCTGTCCCCTCCCCAAACTGTTGCCCATGTAAGTGAAATTCCACCAGTCTGGGAGAAAGGAAAGTGCTTGGAGATCTGTACCTTTCCTGCCATGGCCAGTGGCGTTATGTACGTCTGAACTCCTGCACCCTGGAAAATTGGAACAACTCCATGATGTATCAGAAGACCTACAGAGCTAACAGGTCCAGGGGGTTCCCTTTCAGCTCATGCAATAAGGTGCTGTGCGGAGCAGGAGATGACTTTATAGCTGTAGAGTAGCCATAGGTGTGCTGCAGAGAGGCAGCTGCAGGATCCAAAAGCTTCATCATAGTGCACACGAACAGAGTGGCACTAGGATGACCTTTGAAATTACCCACTGGGGTCATAAATACAAGCATCCAGCAACAGGATCCCCTCTGTGAGCATGGAACCTGATGTAGCTTCATTCTCCCAAAGTACTCACTCAGCTGGGCAGCACCTGTAAAAGCCTGAAGCCAAAAGTTTGGATGTAAAGTCTGGTGGCTAGAGTGTTCAAGTGGCCTCTTTCATTTGGCCAAACACATGCCTGATGCAGACATCAGCTCTTAGAGATGCCACTGCTGTCAGCATGAAGTTTCCTAGGACTGAGTGCCCTCCTTCACTTTCCACTGATAGAGGGCAAAACACAATTTTGCAGTCTCAAATGACTTTTATTTTAGGTTGCAGGGTTGGGGGAAGTGGAGAACAAGTGTTCATGGGCAGCAAGAGCACATGCACCCCACATGTCTGGGACCAAGGTGGCCACTGTCAGCAGAGCCCGGGGAAGAGCCAGGTGCTGTGATGCCTTGTGGAGAGGAAGGAGGAGGAATAGCAGGTTTGAGGCTCTGGCTCTTGCACCGAGTAGCACAACCCCATCCTTGGCGGGGACTGGACAGCAAAAGCCTCAGCCCTATGCCATAGGTGAATGCCAGCAGCCTGTTAATAGATCGCCTGGCAGGGCTTGTTGCTGAACACTGATCACTTGGCAGGCCATTACCTTGAAAAATGAGCTCTGCCGAGCTTGCCTTGTGTTGTTACAAACTAATGATTTACATTGATTAGCACGTGGCTCATGAGTGTCTAATTTATCAATCAGGGATCGCCAGGGGAGCGTGTGTAAACCATGCTTTCAAAAATGATGTTATCTGTCAATTGGCTCATGAATGTGAAAGCTGCACACACCTGACGTGCTCTCCCTGGTGAGGGACAGGAAGGACCCAGTCATCTCCTTCCCTTTCCCTCTGTTTCTAGCTCTGTACCTCTTTCAATTTGGGGTGAGGTCTGCAGTCCAGGTACAGCCTGGCTAGCCACACTTCAAGCTGTAATTATTCTTTCTGTAGTACTGGGAGCAGTGGTCATAAACCCACTGTGCTAGGTGCTGTCCAAGCCCAGAGCGAAGGGCTGGTCTTTTATTTATGTCTAATTTAGATCACAAATCCATTGCAGCCAGGAGTATCTCTTGCTATAAAAGTTGGTGGGGAACCACAGTGGTATGGCACAGTAGTCATGTACTGAGGACTATGAAAGAAAGGGGACCTCTGTCAGCTAGGAGTTCGTCTCCTGGCTCGCAGGACCCTCTGGCTCAAAGCAGAAGGTTCACTGCAGCATATCCTGGATCACTGCATGCTTGATCTGCTGTGACACTGACCCACCGTGAAACCAAAACACCGGTGCCATGAACTGAAAACAGATGGCCATCAACATCTTGTCCCATCTTTCTCCTGGCCCTGCTGAAGTAAGAGGAATCCTCCTCTGCCTCGGGGTGCTGCGCTTGCCCTGCAAGGGAGATCTCCTATCCAGCAGCCAGGCATGTCTCTGTTTGACCTAATTTTGCAGCCTGGGTCAATTACATGAGAGGTCAGTGGGTTACTCCTCTGCAGGGATTAGAACCCGTGACCCTGCCCAGTGCAGCCACCCATGCTCCCTACCAGAGCCTGGCCGAGGGCGTGCGGAGGGAGGATTACAGTGCAATGTCTGCAGATGATAGGGATTAGCCGGTGGTATTCTAGAGAAGCTGTTTTCTTGAAAATCCTATTTTTGTTTTTTTGGAAAAAAGGCCTTGGGAACTGTGTGGATGGAGAAGGAGGGAAGAACCATTCTCCTTGGCTGTTGCAATGCTGTAGCAAATAAGTCTTGCTTGTTTGCTAACCACAAGATTTAGATCTCCTGGACAAAAGAAATGTAAACCAGCAACTGGAAGGGATTGCAAGACCAACCTGCTTTGCTGTCCCTCCTGTTGTGTGGAGCAGATGTGTGCAGTCAGGTGTACATATGCAGTCTATGGAGCGAGCATGTTGTGCCTGTAGGTGCCTTCTGCAAGGGTATTTTTGTGTGTACAACTTTGGGTCTGTGGGTATAATTGGATGAGTGATCATACAGACACTGATGAGCTTGGGACAGAGTTTTAGAGGTGAGCCTTGCCATGGTAAAAGCTGGCGGGCACTTGCAAGTTTAGGATGTGGGTCTCCCTTGGAAGCAAAAGGCTGGGGTTTACTCTCCTCTCCTCTCCAGATCAGCTAGCATCACCTCTGGTTCTCACCATGACTGCCGTCATGACACGTTGGGGTCTGGATAACATTGAAAACATGAGTGTTGAGAAGACTAAACACCTGGTTTTCCAGGATCCTGCTCCCCTTATGGCTGAAGGTGCTCTGTGATCTGTATTTGGATGGGCTGGCATCGTCCATGCAAGCAGCACCTTAAAACATCTGTACAAGAGAAGAGAGAGGGCTGCTGACTATTAGGGACGAGAAAGAGACACCTCACCCCTTGGTTTTTCAATTAGTGTTTCTAAAGGCCTTTTGGATCGGTAGATAGACGGGGCTACTGAAATGCCATGTTTTATTAGAAATTGATCTCCTGTTAATAGGCTTTAGGCAAATTAGAACGGATTATTTGACTGGAAAACACACACCAAAACGGAGGCAAATAGGAGGAGCATGGAGTGTCACCAGCCCCTTCCTCATCTTTGCTGAGATCAATAGAGCTACATCATGTAAACCAAATCAATGGAAAAGCAGAAACAGATGATCATCATAACATCGTGACATTAGATCATACACTGTCTGCTGTGTCTTTGCCCCCTCGCCATGCCAGGAACAGCAGCCAGCAGTCCCAGCATCCGCTGGGGAACATTAGGTTCATAAAACAGGGAGGAACTGATATTGGAAAAACAATGAAGTATTAGAGGTCCCTGTGCAGTCATAAGGCTGTGGCTGGGCACTGCTCAGAGCAGCCTGGATTGATGTGCTGGGCTCCAGGGCTGCTTGGATCTCCTGGAAATGAGGTTTGCAGATCCTTAATCCAATAGCGAGAAATAATGATGGTGATTTCAGTGAGAAGTCCTGGGAGAAGGACAGGCAGGGAGGACAAAAGAGGGATGCCTCAGGATACGGAGAGGACAGAGGTTGTCCTGCCAGGTCTGGCTTCCCCTGCCCAAAAATATTTCTCCTCCTTTCAGAGAGTGCCACAGCCGTGTTCACTCCCTTGCACCCAGCAGGAGAAAACAAGGACAGATTCTGTGACCTGTGGGGCTTTGCCTTTGAAATCTACCCTTGCAATCTTCTTGGCAGCTATTTACCTCCCCTGAGAACTGGGGCAATTTCATGGCCAAAATAAACCACCAGCATGACTTGAGCGGGAGCTGCTGGAGCACCGGCTGGAAGCATTGGGGCTGGCAATGATGAATTCCCTTTAACTTCATCAGCCCGGGGGCTGCTGACGCTGCACAAAACCAGAGTGGCGTGGAGGGATGGGTTGGCTGAGTGAGCCGTGGTTCACCAGTTCCTCTTCCACTTAGTTATTCATTTAATTATTTGTAATTACTATCATCCAACCAGCATCTGCTCCTGCTGTCCACCTGACTGGCCATTATGATCCTGCTCCTGACCACACTCTCAGGAGTCCTGGATGGGTTTCAAGTCCTTTATACAAAGGAGTTAATGGAGGGGGGGTGTCTTGTTTTGACTTTGTTGGGCCAGGAGTGATGTTCTGGGCAGGAGGTGATGGTTTTAGAAGAGTAGGAAACAGCTGAGCTCCACTGACACAGTGGAAACGATCCATTCTTTTGCTGACAGTGACTAGTCCAAGCTGTTGGGACAATAAAATAGAGGTGAGGTGGTAGCAGGATTCCTGGTTCAGGAGTGTGCTTTTGAAGTGAGTCTGAAGACAATTTTGAAGACAAGCAGTTGTCTGTGCTTAATTTGCTGTGATTCATATAGCAGAGCAGTCTTAAAGTGTATGAACTGGATTTTTCTTGGATGAAACGAAACTGCATGATGTTAATGTGCTCCAAACAGTGATTCAGTCTACAGGATCAGACTTTGATAGGTCTGAAGTAAAGCTCCTGAAGTACATCTAGTATGGATGCTGGATTTTAGCAGAAACAGTGTCCCTTTACAGATAACTCATTTTACCCTATGCTATTTGCTAACGTAGACATACATTTTGTGAGAGCTTTTCCCAGCTCTGTTGCTGGCACGCTCGGTCACTTCACCTCTTTCTCACCTAGCCTCCACATCTGCATGATGAGGCTTTCCAAACGAGGCCATCCCCATCCAGCTTAGTGGAGGAATAACATGCTAACAGAGGTATGTGGTCCTTCCAGACCATGGACAGGACTGATGCTCCAGTCTGGAAGGCAGGTGTTTCTGTTGCTCTGGTGAGCTTAAAGATATTTGCTTTTTGCCATGATCATGGTTTATCTTCCAGCAATGGGACTAAGTTCTTGCTAGCACCAGTTCCTTCTTTGTCCTCCAACCCCACAGCTTTTCTTTGACCCTTTTGAGTCCATACCCATGATTTGGAAGGGTTTATTGTGTCCCTCTCTTTGATAACCGTATAATCCCAGCCTCTAAAACCCATATCCCTCTTAGAAGTGTGATTGAGGCATCTGCCTGGTGGGTTATCTCCCAGCTTGCCTGGGAAACTGTGCTCAAGGATCACGCTCCTGTGGACCCCACAGCAGCTGGGGAGACCCAGATAATGCTGAAAAGCACCAGTCGAGTGATGGAAGGTATCTTTTACCTTCTTTCATCTACCAGACCTGTGGGCTCCTTGCCAGGATGCCTGTAGGGCTAGCCATGGCCAGGGTGGGAGCTCAGGGAAGGACAGAGCCTGTGTCTTTAAAGATTAATGGTAGTGTTTGCTCATTAAGGAGATCGTTTTGAAGCCAGCGCTAGCCAGAACATTCAAGTACAAGCATCTGTTTGCTACTGGGAGCAGATATTTATTGTCTGATACTTCAATGGATGTAAATAAACAGCCAGACCTAGATAATGTTCAGACAAACAAACAAACAGCTGCCAGAATAGGTCCCCTGGTAGTTGACCTTCGGGAAGCATCACGCTGATGTTTTAATAGCAGCCGGCTTTGCAGAACGAAGCCCAGTGAGTACAGCCTTCCAGGAAGCAGGATTAATGTACAGCCTGAGAGCGTTGGTCCCCAGGAGCTCTGCACGTGTGTGCTGGGTTAAAGGAGGGCAAGGGGGCTTAGGGTGCTGGCTACAGCATCTTGTGGTCCAAGGAGCGTGTGCCTGTCCAGCACAGACATGTAGGCAGTGGGAACAGGTATTCCTGTGATGGAGGTGATAAGAGCGTTTGTGGAGGAGTGTGCACACATCTGGTAGTGGTGGTTGTGGTGGACTGAGCATTTTGAGACTCAGGTATGGTCCTGGGGCCCTCTCCATCGCTTCTTGCTCCCCTACCTCCTGCCTTGCAGAGGTGCTCATGGTTCACAGGCAGTTTCAAGGAGAAATCCCCACTGGACTGTCAGTCAGGCTCTAATCACACAGCCTGATAAGAATATCTTGAATATAAGACTACCCATACTTCAGTCAGAAGAAAACTCTATCTATCCCAGCACCCCATCTCCACCTGGGGCTTGTGGCTGACGCTGGCAAAGAAGAGCAAGAACAGAGCAAAGTGCTTGTGTATGCTTCAAATTCCCTGCTATTGGCAGCCTGGGATGCTTTCTGAGCAGAGATCGTACCTGTGTCCCTGACTTTAGTGGTGATCACTTGCAGGCTTTGATGAGAATCTTCTCATTTCTCTTACACAGGCTCTTATTTTGATTTTTTTGATTTTTTTGATTTTTAACCCAAATGCCCTGTTTCTAGTGGGTGCCTGGGGACCAGGAATAAATCTCTCTCTAAGAGAAATTGCTGTTGTGTTTTTTGATGCTCAGGACTGAGAAGAATGTGCAGGGAAGGTGGAGATCCTCTGACTCCATGCCTGGGGTCGAACATAAGAAAGCCAGGGGTTAAGACAGGTAAAGGGATGGCTTGAGTTAAGGGCCAAACTTCTGGACGCAAGCTACAATAGTCACCTCCTTGCTGGTGCAGGGCTTGCACGGTCTGTGCAGTGTGGATGAATATCCACCAGACTTTCTGGCCTTCTTCTCAATTTTCTTTTTACTTAGCTACTAGCTTTACTGAGAGAGAGATGTTTCTGCACGTGTAGTTGTTGGGCTGTGTGTGCATGAGTGCATGTGTGTGTGTTTGCACAGGTGGAATGAGCCCTGTTCCTCCCTCCCTCCCCCTCTGCAAAATAATGATTTTGCAGGCAATTAGGCTAGCAATAGCTGTTAAATCACTTCTGAGTATCTCTGTTTTCCTGGCGTGAAACCTTTGCAATCTTTTACCTGCACCAAATGCATAGGGGAGATCCCCGGGGGCTGTGTCTCCTGTCTGCGCGGTTTGTTAACTCCAGCCGACTATTTCTCCAGCCTGCCTCTTCCATCTCTGAGCTCTTTCTCCTCTAATGGGGCCTGGCAAAGGCTGAGGACAGTGACTGAGCTCTGGGGTGATAATTGGCTGCTTACATATCTAGTGACCTACACATCTGACCCTGACGATGCTGAAAAATCAAGGTCAAAGCAGCAAAGACATAAGGTTTGTTCAGCACAGTGATCAGCAGGGAGAGCGAGGATCTTCTGCAGCCCTCTGACAGGGACGAGCAGCCACAAGGGACTGGGGAGGGAGGCAGAGCTGAAACAGCAGACGAAGCTCAGCAACCAGTCCCTGAGAGTGAGAACTTGGTGCAGGAAAGTCTCTGTGGGAAATAGGAAAGGCTCCTGCTGTGGCGGCATTCGAGCTGCCCTGGGCAGAGCCCCAGTAGGGAGACTCCTGTGTTTCTCAACCTGCAGCCCTTTCTGTCTCCTTCCTTTCTCCTGACTGTCCTAAGGGGAATGACTCATTCTGAGTCCATTGGCCTCTTTGCCCTCAACCTCATGGGTGAATCGCATCAGTGTCCACTTTCAAGAAGAGAGACTCTGAGGAGCTGAATTTACCCATTAGGGACTATGGACACGAGTGAGCCCTTTCCTCCCAGGCGGTCAGAGCCAGTGGGAGGCATGGATGCTCAGGGTTGGGCTTCAGGCCCTGACGTCTTTGTGTGTCGATGCTGCGGAGAGTGTTGCTGTCCTCACCAGATCCATCAAGATGACAAACTAACTGCAAATCCTTCGGTGTCATTTGACCAGCCCAACAGCCAATGCCTGCATGTGCAGCCACTTCTGCGGAGGCTGATGGATAGCACATAGGATCTGAGCATCCCTGAGCACCCTCCACACCCTTTGCTGTCACAGGGAGCCCCTCTAACGCCTCTTTGCCTCATTTCCCCTATCTTTCCTGGCAGAATAAGATTGTTGTCATACGGCAGGTAGGGAGATAGAGGAAGGACAAAGATAAGAATCTGTATATCATTACTGCCCTTTGCTCATACAGGCTTTCCTGACCCTTTGTCATTCTCTCTCTTCCTTTCTCTTTGCCTTTCTAATATAGAAGATCATTCAGGCTCAGTTTCTTGGCTGAAAGGTTGATACAGAAGGAACAAGCTCATGGACTATGCCAAGGAACAGTGGGAATGGGTCTTGATACCCTAAGTTCTCCATGGCTTGTTATTTTCTCTGGGTGGGAAGGGTGCTTTTTGCTCAGCTATCAAACCGCACAAGTGCAAACCAAGGCCTGGGAGCCTTTGGTCTGCCTTTGGTCAGGAAGGTGTGGAGATCATGATGTGGAGCACGAAGCAGATCTGCTACAACTTTGTTTCTTCTAGGGAAGGGTGCTGTAATGTTTGTGTTGCTGCAGGATAGAAGATTTTCTGAAAGTTAAAGACAACATGTTGAAAACATAGCAAGGGAGATAAGGAATGTGGATGCATCTCTGAAACACATGGCCATGGGTTTTGCTGAAGTACAGAGCCTCACAAGATCCAGAAGGACCCGACCTTCCTGTGGATAGCTAGATTACCCTGAATTGTCACTATAGTATTGAAAGGGATTACAAACCTTCTCCAGCTGCTTTTGAGCCCAGTCTCTAGAAATTGGTTTCAGACAGGTAAAGAAAACTCTGATGTTTTGTGCATTTTCTTCTGTATCGTTGGGTCACTGTCAGGGATAGACTGGGACTGTGCGTCTGGTTCCTTCTCACAATTCCAGTTATTGATGTTCCTAAGTGACACCCTGTTATGAGATGTGGCTGGAATCATAAGGTGCCATATTTGTGTAGGACTGATTTCAAGCCTGATATATGCAATCAACAAGAGAAATAGTCTGTGTGGTATTGTAGAGTCTGCAATAAAATATTGCCCCATGGAATATTAGCAATAAAAACAATAATATTGTCTGACTAGCATTTGAGTAAGTCAGTCCTGAAGACTCTTATGTGTTTTTTTATCTTTTGCTCATCATCACCACAAATTCTGCCCTTTGTGCCATCATTTTCAGCTCGGTAGATTTGTCCAGGCAATGACAATAACACAGTGATAGTGCCAGATAAAAGTGAGCAGCCTCTGGATTGTTCTTCTACAGTGCTCTTGTGTTGATGGGACCAGCAGAAGCAGTTAAGCCTGCTTTATCCTTTAAGTGAGGAGGCAGGGGAAAAGTTCACTTTGTGATGATGGTGGTTGTTGTCCAAAACACCTGGACCACAATGCATTTCTCCAATGATTAGTCTCCATGGAAGGAGGAAAAATACTCATGTTCTCCCCCTGCTTTTGTTTTTGCTCTGCAGATTCGTGTGGATGGCACCACCAAGAACACACTGGAGTATGAGATTGTGCAGGTGGTGGATACTGGCCCCATATTACGGGATATGGCCTTCTCAGTGGATCATGAACACCTCTACATCATGTCTGAGAAGCAGGTAAGAAACTCCATCAGTCCATGGTGCTTTGAAAGCTTTTAGCTTGATCATGCTATGGACATCAGAATTGCACATGAAGTTCTGATAGTGAACACAGTTACTACAAAGATGTGCTCCATTGTTGATCTCATGATTTTTCATTCTTAGAAACCATTGCATTTATACACTGATACAATTTTAGAGGGGCCAAGGGCAGAGAACTAAGGGAGAAGAAACCACCTTATGCAGTACACGTCCTACTGGCTGCATGACAAGGAGTTGCTATTGCATCTGCTACATACCACATTGCTCTCCACCCCCATTCAAACTGTAGCTACATCTGCCACAGATACAGATAACTGTAATGTTGAATCATTTGGCTCCAACTGGAGTATTTGGAGAAGCTGGAGCCTCTTTGAGACACAGTGATCAAGAGTGTAGGATGCTGCCTGCCAGGGTGCAGGCCAAGTTTAGTGTGATGTTCCTGTTGTGCTATTAGCATTATTATTGAAAATACTACCAGCTAGGTTCCAGGGAAGGACCAATCTGGGTGTTCAACATGGAAGTCTGTCTGATTTCAGCAGAGTGCTTGATATTAGGAAGTTTACTGCTTGGGGTAGGAGGAGGAAATAGTTTTGCATGAAGAAATTCATTCTACATAATTAGCCTTGTGGACATGCAGGGGCTTGAAATATTGTAATTGGTTGATCCATGAGTGCTTGTGAGGAGCTTTAGATCCATAGACCAATGAGAGATTTTGGTAGGGTGATGGCAGGTGCCCTACAGTGCAGCTTCAGTTCAACTGGAGGCCCCCAGTCCAAGTGTGATGTGTTCACCCATACGTTAAGGTTCAATGATTCATTGAGCAAGCATTACCCACCTGACCTTGGATCATGTAAGTGGCACCAAACATAAAACACCCACTTGATATGCTTCTTATTGCCTTCATGAATTGCCTGGAGGGTGTCTTGCTTGGGAGCACACATTCCCGTAGCACTTTCCGAGCAATGTGGTTTCCTCCCAGTATCGCCCAGTTCCCTAACACCAAGATCTCCCCTAGATGTCGTGTGTTGTGCTCCGGCCCTCTGACAGCACTGCACTGCAGTGGTCAACAGTCAGCAGTCTCCAGGATGGAGATGGGCCACAATGTCCCCTCCTCTCACCCACCTCATGGCAGTTTTACCACCCACTAATTCCTGCCTTAAAAAAAGCAACAGTGAGTAATCATTCCCTCTTCACCTGCCATGATTTTATAGACCCTTCTCATATCCTCTTCAGGTGGCTGTTTTCCAGGCTGTGGCTAACACTGAAATTATTAGCCTTTATTAGCCTATAAGCTAGGAGAAGTTTTCTCCTGGCCCATAAGGCAGGGATACATATGGTTTTTGGAGGGAGGTGTTTAGCAGGGTTGCTGTGGTCCAGGAGCTCAGATGTGGCAGGCTGGCTATCCTTCTCCCCATGCAAAGTCAAGGGGTTATAGTTTCCAATCTATGGCTGTCATTTCTTTTGCTTGAATAATTTTATTTTAAATGTTTTGTGTCTCTGCGATGTCTCTGACCCTCTCCCTGAGCTATGGATATTTATACCTCAAATTCAGAGTGGAGAGGGGAGCAACTCTGTACATTCATCTTTATTAAAGAGGCTGCAAGATGATGGTAACTCAGGAGAAAGGACGTGATGACAGAGCTGGGATTGCTTTCTCATCTGCTCCATGCTGGGCAAGAACAGGATGTTACCTCCAGCACTGAAGTGAAAACAGTCACAGCAACTTGTTGGGATGGGGTGAGAAGCTGGAGGCAGGTGATGTTTGTGAGCTCCTGTGAGACTTTGGTCAAGGCACCATTCCTCTTTCTCATCCTTTTGCTCTGTAGGTTCCTTCTTTCCTTTGAGCAGAATGAGGTTCCCCCCACGGTCAAAGCCCTTCAGCGTGATGATATGCCAATACTCAATCCACTGATTTCAGATTTGCTCAGTGTCCTTTTTGTGCAGGTCCATTTGGCAACAGGTCACTTCAGATACCACCACTGGCTTTGTGCAGCCCTTCAGATTTACAGAGACAATACATTTGGATCCTTTGGGCTGGCTGGTCTCGTAACACACCCAGGAGCTGTCTTGACTATCTCTAGGAGAGGGTAATGGGACAGCACTGTTCACTCACTCGCTTCCTTAAAAAAATGAGATCTGGAACAAGAGGAGAAACTTGGTTTTTGTCCAGAAACTTCCAAGAACATGTTCTTGCTGGTATGTTGACTACCTGCACTTCCCTGACCATTACAATGTGAGCAGACTCATTTTGTGGGTGGCTATTCTGAAGTACAAATTTAGGCAGGTATTTTTAGGACCACAATTTGTTGGTGGAGCCCCGTAGAGAACCCAGGAGCCCTGAGTCCTCTGTGATTTATTTGATCATGTGCCCCCACCAATCTTTGAAGCCCAAGGGTGTCGTATGAGAGAGGTTAGTGAAAAGCATATGGGCAATTATTATTTAAAATCCGATCTGATTTCATGAAACACTCAACGCTACAGAAGTCTTTGCCTGTCTGATTTTATCTGCGACGTAGCAAGCAATGCGAATGACAGCGCTGCCGTCACGGCAATGCAGTCGCTATTTGTGTGCTCATGATATAACACATTTCAAGTGCTCGAATGACTTAACATTTGTAGGGCCTCAGTGTCTGAGAGTGGGTGCAGGGGCTTGCCTTCACTGGAGGCAGGACTATGAACAGCGTGGAGGAGTGCAGGCTGGCCTTGGGGAGGATATATCCCATCCACTGCACAAGCCATGTCATACAGCTCTTTTCATAAATGGATGAAGCTCTGACTTATCAGAGGTTTTCACTGCCCACAGAAATCCCCTGGTATTGTGAGGTCTGTGGAGATGAGGGACAGGAGGATGATGGCTTGACCTGACCTTTTCAAAGGCAGGCAGGCACCAGGGCTGGTCCTATCCCTGGGGAAGGAAGAGGTTTCTCCTCCCTCCGTCTGCTAGTTTCAAACCTGACTGTGCCCTGGAGATGGGTGGTTCTGTTGGGTGTGTAGCTGCTCCATTAAAAGCAGTTTTTCCAGGCTCAGCTTCGTCACTCACCAGTCCTCAACAGGAATGGAATCCCCAATGATAAAGCCAGTTTCTCCAGCTTGTCCCAGTCCTATCGTGGCTCTGGCAGTCCCAGCAAGTATTGCTTTTGCCGTGCCCCAAACCATTCTGCAGTGAGGTGTTAGGATTCAGCTCAGCAAGGCATCCTTTAACTTGAAACACCTTCAAAGAACTGTTGCAATAAACCTGGCTACAAGAAGAGGCTTTCTGGTGCTGCCAAAAAAATATATCCCTTGGCTTTTTTAAGGTCAGCACCTGCATGGGAGCACTTTCCTCAGTGCACTGGGGGGTCCTTGGGCTTTTCATCTGGAGCTGAACTCCCTGAGCTCCAAGGGGAACTGGGAACCCAGCTCAGCCCTGTGGTCTGTGTCTGAAACAGGTCCTCCCTTGCAGCTCCTGTGAATGTTGAGAGGTGACAAGCAGCACTTGTCGGCACTATCAGATGTGCCATGCTCTCAGGAGCAGGATGCAGCAGCTTTGCACCATCAGAGGGGATCCATTATATATAAATACATGTTTTACAGGGAGATTGATCGAATGAGGGAGAGGGGAAGATTTGTCACCAAAACCCAGAGACATACTATACCAAGGTCCCATTATTTCAGAGCGGTGCGGGCGTATGCATGTTTCAAGTGCGAATGTGTGTTTCAAGTCCTTGTCGGGGAAGGATCGGTGCATGCATGTGATCTGTCATGCTTTATCAGGAGATCTGCCATTTAGCCCCAGCCTTCACAAAGGCTCCAAATGAATAACAAGCTGGATGGTGTTTCCCACTGAGCAGAGGGTCTCGTGTGGTGGAGGGAGAGAGGGGGCTGCTCCGGGGTGTAATTTCGACACTTACCTGTCTGAATGGCACTTGTCCCTGTATCAAGGTGTTCCCTGGGGGTCATGGGGATATTGGTACATTGGAAGCTTGGCCTGTTTCTTTTTCATTCTTTGTTTCTGGTGTGCAGACACTGGAGAGTCCTCTGCCTCACATGCTGATCTAAGGGGATGAGGAGCAGATGGGAAATGCTGCTGGAAGAGCAGGGGAAGGAGGCGTGCAATGTCTCTGCATCTCCTCTGCTCCTCATCACACATGCACATGCCTCCTCAGGTCTCTCTTCCTCCTCTAACGCTCTCTCTGAATCTCTTTCTCCTCCCAAATGAGAAGCCTGAGCCTACAAGCTCCCTGGAGCTCTCTGCAGGGGTTAAGATGCTTCTTTCACCCCTTTCCTCACTATCCCTGCCTCTGTCTCTGATCCCATCCCTCTTTGTGGCCCTGTCCTCTCATTTATGGACTTGCACTTGCTTTTCTGTCACTCCTCCAGTCCTGGTGCCCCTGTTGCTTTGCTCTCTCCTCTTCCAGCTGCCACCATGCTGCTGGCTGACCATGCCTCCTTGCCTCCTTGATGCTTAACTGTTGACATGCACACGCAGCCCAGCTCTATATGTCAGGAGGTGCAGGATGCTCATTTTCCTGTTGTGGCTTTGGACTAGCATTTGGAAGGTCACCTCCCTCACCCCCTAAATATCTCTGTTTCAGCATGCTGGACTCCTAGGTCTCTTCCAGTGCTAGGTGTGTTTTGCAAGGCTGATGCAGCATCTGGAAGCAACTCCAAGACACAAGAATCTCAGCTCTTCTCTTTGATATAGAGGGATCAAAGGGAAGAGCTAGAGAAAATGAACTTAAAGGCTCAAAAACCAGAAGGCAAACAGCAAGTGGCCCCAACTTCGTATTATTAAAATCCAAAGGCTTTGAGCTGCCTCCTACTTTTGGTTTACTAATGGCTAGGGAAGACTCTGTTCTGCAAACAGTTTATGAGTAACCCCATGTTTGACTCAAAGAAGGAAATTTGCTGTCCCTCTCTGTGCAGGCAGGTTTGTTTCATGCAGGTGAGTCAGCTTCACGCTCCAGCGGAAAGTTGTGCTTCTTCCCTGTAAACTAGCAGAAAGTCATCCATGATCTGAGAATAAATTACATCTGTGCACTGCTATCATTCCCTAAAATCATTACAGTATGTCGAAGGTGAGACTGGTAGGGTCATGCATAGCAGAAGCAGATAGATATTTTGCGGGCTCCTTTAAACTTTGCCAGTGAAATATCAAATAAATACGTACTTCAACTAATGCATGGCAGAAACCATGTTTGGTAAAAATTAAGTAACAGTATCACGAATCATGTTGACAGGGTCTTTTTGGCCTTTCTATGTCTGTTTCTCATTAAAATGGGGAAGGCTTATACCTATTTGTCTCCTGAGATTTATTCTTCTTCCCTTTGCCGCTGAGTCACTGTCTGCAACAGAATTATTGTGTGCAAATTAGCTGCAAAGGAGGAGGTGGTGACTGGTTAGTTTACTTCTGATTTCATGACCAGTGATTAAAATCTTTTCTGCTGCTTATGTTATCATATCAATTAGTTAAAGCAATCATTAATAACTTTATTTAATTATAGCTTAATTTCTTCAAATGTGGTCTTTGCACAAGATTTCAATTAGCATTAACTCCTAGGTTTGGAGTGGCTGTTTCCAGGGGATTGTCAGTTTGAGGCTGTCCCCAGAAACACTGGCTCAAGATCACAAGTTTTAAAAATAACTCAAGAGTTTTTCCTTTTAATTTGCATTTGTTTGTTTGTGAGCCATCAGGTTGTGTGTGGACTGTTTTTCATCATTGGTCCAGAACCAGGAAAGACAGAAATTATTTTGTTTGAAAACGGAAAACTGAGATTATCTAATAAGTGTGACTTTTTGACCTGGGGATTTAAAAGCAGCAGAGAAACCCATAAACTGTAAATTTTGGCACTGCTGTTGCAGATTTCTATCATTCAACTCTGCTGTCTTGTAGGTTCTTGGACTATTGACTGTCATCTTGTAGAAGGGGCAACTGTGCATAGTGTGAAAGATGACCACTCTGTGCACATCTGCCCTTTGGAGATGGTCAGGTCTTCTGCAGGACTCCAGTGTTCAACTTCTGAAAGCCAGGAAGGAAGGAAGGGTGTTGACAGTATCGCCTCTTCCTTGGAGTAATTGGCTGCTCCTAGACCAGACTGACATCCTAGGTAAGATCAGGGTCATCAGAGCTTTTAAGGGGCCCAAGTCAAGAGCTGAAAAGCATGCTCTCTTTGCGAAGACGTGTCATGTTAGGCTGTCTCTAAATCCTCAAAAGAAGAGGCCTCCAAGCTGCCCATTTCATTGCCCAGCTACCCTGCTCTTGGGCAGTCCTGCGCAAAACAGGGAAGAACAGTTCCTAGAGTTCAGTCAATCTCTAGCAAGCAATGAGTGTAATCCCAGTTGGCAGCAAAGGCAACTTCTGTTCTCTTTGACTGTTCTTTCCTGCCCCTAAAATACCACTCATTACCCTCAGCAATATCAGAGGCTGAACTCCGCTCTCCCTTGCATTTGCTTTCACCTAATTAAGGGCCTGTTAATAAGGTCAGATGCCTTCTGAGAAATGACTGCATGGATGGAAAATACTGCATGGATGCTCAGCTAAGGATGGAAAAGACACTGTGTGACTGCCTGTGTTTCTCAGCCAAGAATGATAAAAGCTATTTGGCCCACCGGCAAAACTGCAGCACATTGTGCTGCTGACTCTTTTGAAATAATTCTTTATCAGCAAAAGGCATATTATTGCAAAAAGTCATAGTTTAGCTTGATTTCAACTCATTTGCTGCTAGCACATGGGTATCCTAGGAGTAAGCAGTTGCAGGATAATTAAGGGAGTGGGGAGTCCCTTAACCTCCTGCTGGGTTGGTTGTGTGTTACAGCGGGGATGTAAATAACTCAGAAAGCTGGGGTGAGCAGGTGAGGAACCAATTCAAGGTCTTGGAGGTGTCCCAAATGAGCCATTTATGGCAAGGCAAGAAATTCCGCCAGGGGCTGTCTCCATCCCATGAGATGCATGGGCATCTGGAATTTCACCTCCCACTGTCCCTCAGCCTTGGGCTTTTCACACTTGAATTAAGGTCTTTTTATGCTTTGGAAATGCTTTTGTAAGCCAAATTGATGCTGTATTCAAGTGCCCCACTTTGCCCTAAAACAAGTACTATGCAAAGTGCACTGGAAAGGAGAAAAGCTTTGCGGTTGAGAGACAGTCCAGGATTTGGGAGACCTAGAATCATACCCTGCCTTGCTCACAGAGTCCTAGTACAGCTGTGGGCAAACCACTGTAACTCCACATGTCCTGAAGGCACAGAAGATATTTCCAAGATGACTACCCTTTTCGGAGCTCTCCGCAATTCCTGTCACTAGCTATTGAAAACTCAGGTCTCGTCCTGACACCTGAGGCTGGTGTGCACGCCCTGATGAGAGCTGGAAAGCTTTGCTGGATCCCAAAGTTCAGAGGGAATTTTGCTATGTTACCATCAGGTATCTGGTCTGAGCTCTGCTGCGTGTATTGGAGAGGGAAATGCTTCTTGTTCTCCCCTTTGTAGCCATCCTATAGATGATACTAAGTGATAGATTTCTTGATCCCACCTAGAGGAATGTTGACAGGCTCAAGCTGTGTGGAGGGGACTAGCTGGGAGCAGTTCGACAGTCTTTCACTGGAGGGAAGGATTTAGTACAAAATGCAGGTCGTTATCCCTTTGCTTCATGCTTGGCCTTGCTTATCCGTGCCAGAACCCTGTCTCTTCCAGACCTGCCCCATCCCAGAGAAATGACTTCTCTGCAAGTACATTGCATTAATCACTGGCGTCCAGCTGGGAGGGAGTGTATCAGTGCAACAGCTCAAGTACTTTGAATACATGTATCTTAGCCATGGACAGAGTCTAAACTCTGCTTGCTGGCAAGACATGAATTCATATAGCTGTCCTCTGGGTCGGAGCACTGCTGGTGAAATTTTACAGCTGATGAGCAGATGGGGCTGCGTGACACATCCTTGGTCATGCCACATGCCTGTGACAGAGTAGTGCATCAGAGCTGAGTCTCCCAATCATCCCTGGGCCAGCATTTGGGGTGCATTTATGCCCATACGGATACATTAACACAATTTAGTGCCTGATACAGTCTTTCTCATTAAAAGACCTATGTTCACTCACAGTGGTGGCATATTTGTGCCTGAACTCCACAGTTACGCCCTCTTCTATGTGTCCAATGTTTGAGGGTAAAACTGTGGCTTTCACACTGCCATCTGTGAATCTGCATTTGGCTTGCACTTCAGCAATGCCTAATGTCAGCATTCATCTCTCAGCTTGCCAAAGAGTCATCCCCGTGCCAGGATGCTTCCTCCACAGGCTGCTCAAAGAGGCAGCACAGGAGCTGGGGGATACATGGAGGCTTTCAAAGGTGCTGTGTTCCTGTACAGGATGGTTAAATTCATCTTTGGGACTCCTTGCCTTAAGGTATCCATGTGGTGGACACAATTGTAGAGGGTTGCCTGGAGTCGTGACATGAGAAATGAGATGGGTCATTCAGTCTAACAAGGTCTCCCTCCTCCTCTCCCCTGTGTTTTTAAGTGGGAACATTGGTCCTTCTAGTTCATGGGGCTCTGCTTTCACAAAGTAATAGCTACCCCCTGCCTTTGCACAGAGGACAAAAAATGAGCAAGACTGGAGGAAAGAGTGAGCAATGCCCATAAATGCAAAAAGCATTTGTAGAGTCACTCCCTGGGTGAGAAACGGCAGGGACTATCGATTCTCAGGAGCAGGTGATGGGTGGGAAGCCATGCAGATATGTCCCCTGGGGCACAGTGCTGCCTGGCACATGGTGTGCAGGTCATCTGGCACTATTGATTGCGGTGTTGTTCCTCAGTGGTGTGGTCTCTCTGAGTCAAACACAGACTGCTCAGCAGAGCTGCTGTGCTGTCTGGGGAAAAGGAGGTGGATCCATGGAGTCAAATGCATCGCTCCTCTTATTTTCAACAAAAAATCCACTCCCATCTCTCTGAGTCCCAGCAGACTGGTAGGTTGTGGTTTCAGCTGGGAATAGGTCAGAATATTAAGGGCAGCTCAAGGAATTTAGCTGGAAATCTGAAAATCTCCATCCTCCCCTCCCCCAGCCACTGACCCTGTAATAGACCCAGAAGAAGGGGAGAAGAAAGAGGAAACCTAAGAAGCTGGTGATTACATGTGAAGCCTGGCAGATCTGTAATCCTGGACTCCATTAAACATCTGTTTCCTCCAATCTCACTGACAGCCAGGTCTCCTCGTCTCCACTGCCTCGCATAGACCTTACATTTGCAGGTCACTTGAAAGCACCAGTTGTTAATCATCCCCCTGCTTTGGTATTCCACTCCAGCCCAGCCTGGGCACCAGTGCTGCCAGGGAGGGAGGATTTGGGCAAGACAGAGACCCTAGCTTAGAGGTATAGGCACTTCCATACCTCTTGGGTTTAAGCTTTTAAGTCTAACACATGCTTGAGTGCTTTCCCAGATCGGTGCCTGGTGGCTGTCAGGGACTGTTCTCTTAATCATTGCATTTTAAATATATGCTTCAAAAGTTGCTTCCATTGCAAGCTCATGTATCTTATTTCTTTCTTTGAAGCAAGTATTTGCTCTCTTGGGGCATTTCTTTACACCATAACTACACAGACTTATCATTTTCTAATGTCTTTTCTATTTTTCATGTGATACCTCTGAACTCCTAAGCATGCTCCTTGTTAGTGGGGATTAATAGGCATTTTGTTCTCAGACTCAGGGAGAACTTTCCTAAGTGCCCCAGAATTTGCTGTGTCTTCTGTACTCTTGGCTTGTTCTGCTAAATATCTTTCATCACTTTATATTACTTGATATAGTCATTATCATCATAGATGTGTGTAGTCAGAACAGGAAAATTAAATCCATTCCAGAACCTGCCCTTGAAAGGCAAACTGGCTTTTATGTTCATTTCTATTAAAAAATAACTTTAACGTCATACTGTGATGCTAACGTTTTTTCCAGGGTTTTTTCATTTTTTTTTTTCTTTTTTTTTTCTTTTCCAGTTTGTGGAAATTTTCCAGTTTGTGGTTGGAGACAAGTGTACTCAAGTACCCTGAAATTTATTTCCTTGTTTTATCTCCTAACTCAATGAGGAAATTATGGGAATCCCTGAGACTTAATTTGGTTTGTCTTGCTTTACTTTTTTCCTTTAGAAAGATATTTTGGACCAGTGAACTGAGCACATGGTCAGTACTCTGATGTACAGGGTATATCTCTACTTTTGTTTGTCGTATAGGCTTGGCCTGCATAGATGGACAGTGCAGCCCAGGAAGACACCCAGTGCTGACCACACAACTGTGGTTGTGTCTACATGACAAACATAGCAAGGCCAGGGTTTTCAGGTGATTGGGAAGATTTGAGGGGACAGAAAAATCAATGCAGAAAGTTGTGTGGATAGATCAGTAGATGTTTGCCTGCCCATTCAGTGGATGTTGTACATGGACAGGACAATTTCTCTGCCAAATGCCCCATGCGTCATTGCCTGAATAAAAATCAGGTTAAGGTTGTGACTTTTTGAAATAATGGTCCTTAAACTCTTAGTTCTGCTGTCTCATCCCAATCCCAGCACTATTCACATCATACTGACTCCCTAGAAATCCTTTTCTTTAATTCACATGATGAATTCACTTATTTTCCTCTAGTCCTGAACTCCTACATAAATACCTGCTCTTGTGTCCCTCCTCTGAGAGCTTGGATCCATGGATGCCTTTGTGATGTATTTAAGAACTTGTAAAGCCCTTTGGATCTCTTGAGGATGAAAGACAGTGTTCGTATAAGATCCTTGCTCCCATGACATCATTTGGGAAGCTTTCTCTGGAAGGAGCCTTCCAAGGACTTTTGAAGTTCACGTGTCAGTAGTTTGTGCCCCAAAAAGCAAAGGTAACTCATGTGTTTCCTCCAAACATCACATCAGGAATGCATTTTGATGGAGTATCAACTCCAGGGTGATTCACATAATTTTGGATTCACAGAGCACCAGCACAAAGGAGACAGGCAGACGTTTGCACTGACCTAACCTCCATCAGGACAAGGTATCCTTTTTTCCCAGCAGCTATACAAATAAATGCAATAAACCAGGGTACACTTTCTGGCGCTGGAAATGGCATGGTGTGGCCTATGCCTGTAGATCTCAGCTCTCTTACTCTCCCAGAAGAGGGTAGCTCCATCCAGACTATGTAGGGAATAAACCCAAGCCATTCCTCGACATTGTTTGAGAGACTGCAATTTGGACAGCCCCATGCAAGAGACCATGAAGAATTTGATAGTGTGGACTCCTAGGGCTTTGCAGCACCTCTCCAGCTGTAGGAGGATCCATGGGAGTCTGGCGTCCACACCACTGGTCATCCTGAAGCCTTTAACCCTGGGAAGGGAAGCCTGTGTATAGAGAGTTTTCAGGGCCAGCAGTTAGAGGGATCCTCTTTTGGCTTCCTCATGATATAAACTCATCTACCAGTCATTGGGTAGAGAAGAGGTATGTAACTCCCTGATTGCTATTTTTGCATTCCGTATAATTGTTTTGAAAACAGTGTTGACATTTAGGCAAGGCTCTTCAGGCAGCTGCCACTGCAAACATGGAGCACTTTGAGCCTCCCCATTTGCTCTGGTTGGGCTGAAGTGTTTCATACTTTGCTACAGCTGGCTCCAAGTGAAAAGCTGGTAAGGGACAGGATGTCTTTCACCCACAGGATACAGTGTTGAAATGAGCCAAGAGAGATTTGAAAACCCTTTCGTCTCTAAAACAGATGGGGACATGTTTTTCTTTTCCTTCTGAAGGGAGCTGTGTGCTCTGTTTTTCATGCACAGCCCCCCCAGGCTCTCCTTGGCTTGCAACCCTCTTACAACCACTGTGTCCATCACCAGGCAAGGAGGGGTGAAGAAGCAGGTAGTAGACCTCATGGCACATTTTTTGGCAGCTTGTGGGATATGGCCTATCGGTCCTTACCCCTAAGCACCTTTGCTTTCATTGTGGCCTCAGCTGACACCATTGAAACCAAAGGGCATTTGGCAACTGGGTAAGACCCAGAAACTAGTGCAAAGGAAGACTCTTCTGCTCTCTGTGAGCTGCTTGATATGTAAAGGAAACCCTTCTCCTTCCACACAAAGACATCAAGAAGGGTTGTGGCTTCACGTGTCTGTACTATAATCGCTTCCAAAGTGACCTTTTTCTTTGCTAGTTCAGATTTTTTTTCCTTTCTCTCTCCAAGAGTGTTATCTATCCCCGAGACTTTCACCTCAGGCCATTAACTGGCAGGTTGGTCATTACAAACCACTTGGCAGTGACTGATTGTGGGAGTCTCTTTTGCTACGGCAAATGTGGAACTGATTGTCTGGGTGACCCCATTTGACCTCGGGAATTCTGCGTTTAACCTGGCTTTAGACATAATAAACTCCAGTAATTAGCAGAGAAATTCAGCGGTGACATGTCTAATTGATTGGAAATGCCAGTCCCCAATGAGACGTGAAGCTGCGCTGCGGGGAGCTCCCTGACAGGCGGCAGCGTGGGCTGCGAGGGGGTCATTGGGATGCTGTCAGGAGGCAGGAAAACGCAGGGAAGGAATGTGAAGCATGTTGTAGGTTTGCTTTTCTTTCCAGCTGAGAATGCTGCAGGTTTACTTTTCTTTCCAGCTAATGGACTTGGTGAACATGCTATCCATCACTAATTACTTATCCCTATACTCAGCACTTTCCCAAGGTTGAGCTTGCACCTTTGGGAAAATCCACCTAATCTCTGCACAGTCCATCTTAACCGTGTGCTTGCATAGAGAAAAACACCTTCTGTGATCCTCATCCAAAAAGCCAGCAGTTTGTGCCCCACCAAGGAGACAAGTATGGGCCCTGTTTGGGAGAACAGCATCTTTTTCAGGTTGTGTGTTGATGATACCTTATCTCCTGTGTCAATACAGATCTGTGATATCCCTTCCCAGGTCTTTCATTTGTGCTTCTAGACTGATGACAGTTGAAAAAAGAAAACATTTAAAATTAATTTCTTGTTTCGGTTTGTGCTTAAAGCTGGCCAATTTACTGCCCTGGTTCACAGCAGGACCTCAGGACCACTTGTGTGCACACCTTGGAGGATGGAACTCTGTGCCATGGGACCAGGAATGGCCTGGGAGTGGAGGAGGGATTACCTTCAGCTGCTGTTGCTGGTTTTGTTTTTTTTTTTAATCATGTCTTTCCCCTCTTCTGCAAGCAGTGAACTGGTAGCCACGTGGACTTTAGGTTACATCTGTACCAGTACTAGGGAGCATGACCAGGCACTGGAGGTGGATTGTCTCATCCATTAAATTGGTGTGATGGCACTTGGCATATCCTCACCGTGGGGCTGGCGAGCTGTCTCCCAGACAGTCTTGGACATGGTTCAGGGATGACCATGGCCAGTGACTGTTTCTGAGAGGCAGTTTGGTTGCAGCTGCTCCTTTTGCAGGCTAAGAGAGTTTAATGATGCGTACATCTGCTAGTCTATACTCACCGGCTTTAGGACCAGAGGGTAATGCAGGGCACATTAAATTTACCAGTGCAGATACAACTTTACAGAGTAGTACAAACACAGTGTTATGTGATTTGTGTAGGTAGGCTCAAAGTCTCTCTGTTACTCGACAGGACAGGAGCAATTGCAAGCTGTCAGCCTGAGAATTTAGTGGTTTTACCTTGTACTCCTAATTAAACATTTGAAATACTGATTAAGAGCTGATGTCTATCATATAAACAGGGGCAGCAAAGGAGAAGAGTGAGTACACGTTTGGGGAACGCCCACACAGCCCACTGGAGCAGACTTGCTGTGTGCAGTGGGCTTGTTGAGCTGGCAGCATCCTCTGGTTAAGGCTGTCTGTGGATGCATGGGTGTCCCTGGAGGTGTCTGTCCATGCTTCAGGGACAGCTGCTTGTTAGCCACCTTGAGCACATGCCTGACCACAAGAACCTCATGTTTGCATGATGCAAGACAAGTCTCTGTGTGGTAACAGGTCTAGGAGGGTCTGGGAAGGTCAGCTGTGATGTTCTCATGACCTGTCAGTGGTGCTGCCCAAACAGCAGTCGGACACAGGAGGAGGCTTTCCTTTGCTCACCTCCATGTGCTGATCTCCTGGGCTATGCCGAAATCACCAGGTAAACCGGGCCAGCACAGGCTCAAACACTGAACACCAGCAGCAGCACCACGTAATTATTAGCATGGTTCCTGCTGTGGGTTTACCCTGTGCCAGGCAGCACTCCTCCAGGCGGGGCTGAGGCAAGGCTCAGGGGCATACCCTGGGCCAGTACGGACACATTAACCACATCTTCAGAAAAAAAAGAAAGAAAAGAAAATTTAGGGATGTAGACACTCTGCCATTTGCCAGCAAGGCTTTGAAAGGGTCCTTGGCCTGATTTATTTGATAATGTGGACACAGCCTCAGAGGATTACAACCTGTTGCAGCTATCATGCCATGAAGGCGCTCCATTTGCTAATGCAGTGGAAATCAGCATGTCGATGCGGGGTCTCTGGGTTTCACAACCTGCTGGTGTCTCCTGCTGTTCTTTAGGTACCAGAAGTTCACCAACCTCTGTGCATCCAAGCTCCTTCAGGACTGGTTTGCTTGAGGTGCACCACCTCCTCCCAGCAAAGGGAGCCTCTGAAAACCAAGCCAGGGCTTCAGGGACACTTTTATACCCTGGATCAATAAATTAAAAAGGAAAAAGAAATACAGCGACAACACCATATGCACTGAAGCATCCTGCGGAGATTGCGGAGTCTCAAAACAAACATTAGATGTGTAAACAGTGTATCAGCATTCCTTTACGAGGGTAGCTGCAGATCCATTTATTGCCTTCTGATCATTTATTTTCATTAATTTTCATAGCTAAACAGATAAAAGTGCTTGTGGCAAATATCGTAGGCTCCCCTGCTCCCACACAAGCCAAATGGCCCCCCTTTCTCTTTTCTAGACTTTCTTTTTAAACTGACAATCAATCCACCTACTACTAATTGTGGCATAAAGTTTACACAATCAACAATTTGCACTGACTCTTTGCCCCTGTCTTCAGTGCTCAGACAGCTTTGGGGTGTTAATTCTTTCTAGTTAGAGGAACAGCAGTAATGGTTGTGGTGCAAAAAGATCTTTTAAATACTGAAGTATTTGTATTTGATGTATGTTTTCAAGTTTGTGTGTCTCTTTCTTTGCTTCCTCGTGCAACTCTTTAGGAGAAGGAAGGAGAATTCACACCTGATAAAGAACTGCAGTTTTGAATCATTATTTCTTAAAGCAAAGGGACTATTTGTAGGTTTTAGCATCAACAGTTTTGCCCCAGGGTCCTAGGAAAATAGCAAGCTTCTTTACTGGGCAGATGAAATTTTCTTGCTTAGCTGGGTCAGGTCCCTGGAAATATCCTGTGCATTTCAATGGGATAATTTTGCTCTTTTTTGCTTGCATTTGTTTGGGGTTTTTTTTTCTGCCATCCTGCCTCTCCAAGACATTAACTTCCCCCCCCTCAGTGAAAAGTCACCCTGAATTTAGTGTTCCATTTGTGGGTCTGTAATCTCTCCTAGGGATATGCAGTGCAGGAGACATATAGGACACACAGAAAAACTGGACCTACTGCACATATGTGGATCTGCTGTTCTGTTTGTGCCAGGTCACTGGGCAAGAGAAAAGACGTGTCACACAGACATTACCTGGTACTCCTCTGAGTTACAGCCCTCACCCTCCAGCTTAAAAGAAGAGGCAACATTGCGCTAACATGAGAAAGTCACCACCTGCATGGGTTAGACAGATTT
The DNA here is from genome assembly GCF_034638445.1 of Ciconia boyciana. Classification (NCBI taxonomy): domain Eukaryota; kingdom Metazoa; phylum Chordata; class Aves; order Ciconiiformes; family Ciconiidae; genus Ciconia; species Ciconia boyciana. The sequence goes on from NC_132934.1 coordinate 3,603,800, forward strand.
CTGCAAACCTCAAAGTACAGTAGACAGAAAGCAGGGAATTGGGCTTATTTTTGTGTAACTGTAAACATTTACAGATGATAAAGCATATAGCCTAACTGTCATATGATGAACCAACATGCAGCATTTTGTACATATATACCCATGCATATATCCATGTACATATATATCCATGTAGGACCTCAAAGGGTGTTACAAAACACGAGCCTTGTTCTGTAACCCCTCTGTGTGCTCAATATCTTCTGAAGTTGGTGACATCTTTGGGTGCTCCAGTACATATATATATATGTATATGTATATCGTAGGCTCTCCCTGCTCCCACACAAGCCAAATGGTCCCCCTTTCTCTTTTCTAGACTTTCTTTTTAAACTGACAATCAATCCACCTACTACTAATTGTGGCACAAAGTTTACACAATCAACGATTTGCACTGACTTTTATATATATATATATATATATATATGTATATATGTATAAACGTAAGAATCACCTTATCTGCCTGGGAAGCACATCTGGGATGGAAGGCAGCATGTGTTTGGCAGTGCACAGCACCATTACACTAATGCATCTGCAAATGCACCGGGAGGCTGGCAAGCGGCTATTTGGATAATGGAGTGGCTGGGCTAATAGAATTAGCCTCACATTCGCAGCCTGAGTGGGGAGGAGGGGAACTGTCCCTTTCAGTCTTCCCAAGTATCTCCTGACATCTCATTCCTCCATGACAGCCTGGGAAGGCAAGCAGGGAAGGGGGAGTCTTAAAGAGGAGTGAAAATGTGTGTACTGCACTAACATGGTGCTGGTGATTTCTGTCCCAGTGAACAAAAGGGGGGAAACCAAATCACTGGGTGGTGATGCCTTCACCTGGGTAAGACGTATGAGCACAGAGTCCAGGAGTCCTGAGCCACCGTCATGCTTCACAAACCACCCTTCCCTCAAAAGGGGCAAGGTTGGAAATGCATTTGTCACTTGAGCTCCAGATAGCAAATGATGCTGATTTAATTAACCCAGGGAGCCCTGTTGGCCTTGTCTATGAGAGCTCAGGACATTATGATGTGTGGATGAGTGGAGGCAGGGCGCGGAGTGAAAGGGGAAGAGGGCGAAGACACGTGGCCATTGGACTGTCAGAAGCCATCTCAAAGCACTTTGCTTCTCACAACCAAAAGCCCTTTACAATTAGTCTTGATGTGATTTACATTTACTTTAAGGCATCTGCATAATGGGATATAATGCACAGGAAATGCAGTCACGAGCTTCTGAAAGCTTTTGGGGACTGACAATTCCCACGGAGCACGAAATCTCCCTTTTACTACAACTGGAAGTGAGTCCGGCCTTTACAGAGCATGTGTTCATGGACTAAAATGCCAGAAATCTACCTACCAACCTCTCTGACCTGTCAGCTGTATTTATGAACTGCCCATCATCATGGTCTCTGGGCTTAGCCTTTCTTTTCCTCCTTTGCTTTGGATTTATTGGGACCTTGGACTTGTTACTTAGACATCTCCCCCAGGCAGGAGGATTTCCATCTCTAATGGAGCAAAAGACAGATGAATATTGCTTTGCTGTCAGTCAGGGGAAGACCAGGCGTTGCTGAAAGCTGGACCACATCTGCCCACATGTGGCAGGCTTGGTGGGCAGGTTTACTGGGAGGGAGATCGGTCCTACTTGTAGAAAGTCACCTTGGCCAAGGGCCTGTGAAATTTTAATGCTCCCCACCAAATATTGACTCTCCGAGGGCGTCTGAGTAAGCCTTTTGTGGAGAAGTCGATATTTGTCTGACATTTCAGTGGATAATGTTGCCTTTCTCTGAATTTCCATTGGACTCTGCTGGCCTCTCCCAAACTCATTGCACAGTATCAGAAGCAAGATAAAAACATGCGATTAGAAGGAAGTGTTCCATTTGGAGGGTCGTTAAGTGTTGTCTACTTGTCCCTGCCTTAACGAGACTTTCTGCTGGGTGAACCCCTCTCAACTCAGCCAACACATCTGAGCCCTGTACCTGAGCCTGGGTGTAATCACTTTCAGCACAGAGCAATCCTTTTCCATTTGGCTTTCTGTGACTCTGCTAAGGAATATGTACAGCTAAAACTTAGGTGCTGAGGTACCACCACTGACAAATGCAGCAGAAACATCGCAATAAATGCAAACATATCAGCAAATTTGCCTGACAAGTGTTGTTCTTCTTCCCACTGGAGTTTACAGAATCACAGAATCACAGAATCATATAGGTTGGAAAAGACCTTTAAGATCATCGAGTCCAACCATAAAATGTTTATGGCAGAACAATCTTGTCAGTCCATCACGAGCTGAGTTGAGTGGGTCTGGTCTGTCCCGCTAGGTAAAGAAGCTCCAGGTTAGATTTTAGGTAGGGCTGTAGCCATATATTGTTAATAGAAGACACACGTGTAGATGCCTTGCTGCACTCAAGCTAACCAGTTAAATCCTGCATCAAAGTCTCTGTTCTGCCCCTGTGGTATGATAATTCTGCTGTGTTGCGCAATTTAGCATCTGTCCTGTACAGGTCTGAGATGCAGAAGAATCCCGGTGGGGTGAAAGTAAATATATTACCTTTCAGGTAGCAAAAACATTGCTGCAGGTTAGATTTTGCCAGTTTACCATCCATTTGGGACTCAGTCTAAGTTGACCGTGCCTCCTAAAAAAGAATAATCCTGTAAACAATGTAGCACTAATATACTGAACAATTAAAGCACTTGTTTCTGATGGAAGTTGAAATTCATTATATTTCCATTTGCAAGGCAAGCTGGGCAAATTTCAAAATAAGTGATAGAAAGAGCTAATTTTTATTTCTGTTTGTGCTTGTAGGAGTTAGAAAATAAATCCAGGTGCACAAGAAGAGGTAGAAGTCTTTAATTTCAATGGCAGCTTGGGTGTCTGACAACTGTAGGATTCTGGACTTAAAATTTTCAGGAGTAAAAGGCACAGGACTTGTGGGTACACCTGCATTGCTGTTTTAAATTTGTTCAGATCAAGAGTGAAGTTCTGTAGTAAATCTCCCAGTTGTCCCTACTTACTGGCTTTTCTTTTCATCTCACAATGGCTCAGACTGTATGACCCACGCTCTTTTTGAACAGATTAAACCAGCAGATATGCTCCAGGACCACAGGCAATGCTAATACATGCTCAGTCCAGGGGACAAAGCTGGGTATAGATTGAAGTAACCCTCCTGAAATGTATGCAATATGTGCATTGGAAGCATATGCAGTGTGCACACTGGGTCCCCAGCTCCTTTATATCTACACATCTGCTCCTGCTCCACCTTGCCACTTGCATATGTGCACGTGGTCTCACACTCCTCACCTTCTGTTCTTAGTCTAGTGCTAACAGACAGTTGATACCATGAGCTGTTTGAGATGTGCTCTTTGGACACATCTTGTGGATCCCTTGTGGATCTTCACTCCCCAGTGTTGATCTTGTCCCACCCAGATGCTTAGGCTGCTGGTTGATGCCTTCACAGACCTGTGGCATGCCTGAAAGACATCCATATCTGGGATTGAGATTTTTGTGGTGGTCACCTCAGCATTGGATACCCACCACCCAAGCAGGGCAGAACAGGACAGCCTGGTCTGGCAGCAGGTCTGTTCAATATTTATCTGGCCAAGAAAGAGAGTGTGAGTGATGCTCGTATGAGCAGTGTCATATTTAAAAGGTGTCTCCACTTAACTGGAGGTCATAGAGTGTACTCTCCTTGAGTGGTGGCATCATTTCATAAAAAAGCTTTTTCATTAATTAAAATCCCTTAACCTTGCATCGTGCTCAGGGTTTGGTATAGAAGCTTCATTTTTCTGATCAATATATATTACCATATTTCCTAGAAAGAAGCTTTCACCCCCTCAATTAGCAGATAAAAATAATTGTGTGCATTTGAAAGCATTTTGTGCCTCTAATATCCATTAACTAGATCAGAGTTGCAATTTTCCTATTCTTATGGACTTTTGTCCATATCAGTTACCCAAAGGAACATAAAGCATTGTTTGGTCTCATTCAAATGACATTTCAATAAATGCCAGGGGAAAATGATGATTCTGTACTCCTTTTTTTTTAAGGTTGAGAGAAAGGGGATAAACTAATGAAAATGCCCTAGCCCATGAATCAGGAGTTTCAGCATTGAGATTTCTCCATGGTCTCTGTGTGATTCTACACAAGTCACTAATGGCCACATACAGCTCCTTGCAGCAGGGTCTGACATTTATTTTTATTTAGCACCCTGGGCCACTGATTTTGATGAGGTTTCCAGGCAGGAACATGGTTATTAATTTATCCACAGTATTAATGGAATTGGGCACGAGGGGGGAACTGTTTTATCTCAAAAACCTTCCCTCCCTTCCAACTTTCAACACTCTGGGAGGCCTTTAGGCATCGTGGGCACTCAGCGTCCGGGGGCAGAGCCCTGCAGGTGGACTTGCAGACCAGCAAAACTTCCTTCTTTCCTCCCGCTGGGCTGGAATTAATATTCTTGTTTCAATCCCTTTGTACTGACAACCTAAAAATTAATTGCCTGTGCACATGAGAGGTGAATGACCAGATGCCCAGGAAAGCACAAGAGAATTATTGAGCGATTCTACTTTAATTAAGTGCATCAGAGAGCGGGGATTGGTGGGGCCCTGTGCTTGATGCTAGTAACATCATTGAGAGGTTGTGAAGAGATGACTGCTGCCAAAGAATGATGGAAGGTGCTCAAGGAATATAGAAAGCTATTTTAATGCTGGCTTCCTTTGAGAAAGCTGGAGCAATAGCCAATAACCATAAAACTACTGGGGCAAAGCTGCAAACACACCAGGGGCATCCCTCAAGCACTTAGCTCTCCAAGAAGGTATCTGAGAAGGGACAACTTTTATCAATGAGAGGGGAGCACAACAGACCAGCCGCTGTGAATTCCCTGCCAAAAGGGCAGCAGGCAGCATTTTCAACCACTGCCTAAGGTTGTCACCATCCAAACCACCCAAGAGGGAGGAAGTTGGGGAAGTCCACTCTTCTGAGTCTGACTCCCTGCTGAGCAACTCGTGTTCTAAGACAAGTTGGGTAAAACAGTTACCCCTGCATGCCTTGGCTCCCATGATGTGAAAGGTGGGCTTAACTAACCTCTGGCAATAACGAACAGTATTAAACAACATCCCTTAGTTCATGGACTGCAGTAGTGGCTACTGAAGGTTTCTTGCACAATCTTCTGCAAACCATGTCACGGTGGTTCCTGTCCTCCCTCAGCAGAGCACAAGCCACCAGGTTCAAGCTCACCACATTCATCTCTTGTGTGTTATATGTGTATAACAATGGACCTGTTCACTGTAAAATGCCCATGCAACACCCAGATTTCCAAGGTCCTCTTTGGTTCTCACCTTATCTCCCTTGGAAGAAAGGAAGCTCCATGGCCCAAGAAGTTTAGGAGCCCAGAGTTTTCGTTTGTAAAGAGCTTCAAGCCACATTAACAGAAGATACTATCCAAGAGGAAAGGTTTCCTCTTTCTCCTTACTTGTCCTTCTCACTACTGGCTGCAAAGAGACTGAGTGCAGTGGAGCCATCACTGCTGGTATCCAGCTGACAGAGGAGCTGCGACACCATGGCTTCGTTGTAATGCATCCATCCTTCTGGAATGGGGGGGCTCATCTGCTAATGACCTGTGGGTAGAGTAGACTCATTTAGGCAGAAGTGGTGGTATTCATCGTAACTTACTATTCATCGTAGCATGTTTGTCTACATCTAGGTAAAGCATCCAGACACCTGCTATTGGTGCAAGGGAGAAGTTGGCCCTTTCAGGGTGAAATACACTTTGCTTCTTGCAGGTTCAACTTTTGGGTAGCACAGACTACCCTCAGCAGTAGCTACATCACTGCAGTGCTTATAAAGGGAGTCCAAGCAGCTCATTTGTAGGGAGGTATTTGCATTGTCTGTGAACGAACATGATTCTTACTTTAGGTGTCCTCTATACCACAGCTAAGAGGTCTTGGCTTGTGTCTAGCGTGCATGCTCTTTTTTTGCTCGGCATGTCCCTGTGATCCTTACAGAGATGCTTGGGACTCTGGCTTCTCTACCACCAAGGAGCATCCTCAGATGTTTGCCCAAGACTCCCACCCAAAGCAGAGACCAGGTTGTTGTGAATTGTTCCAGTCATTCTGGCACAATGTCAGCATGTGGCCTGCCTCCGCTGGGCAATAAATACATTTTCCCCCAAGGAAGTAGTTCTCATCCCCTTGTGAGGGGACAGCAGTTTCCACTGCCCTTCATTTCTCTCTGTCCCCAGCCTTATTGCCTAGGTCGTTGCTCTGTGCATCTGAGGTAGGCTAAACAGAGATAATTTTGGGGATTACTATCTAAAGAATGACCAGAAATGGATTTTAAGAAGTCACATAATAATACCAGTTCTTCAGCTTTAAGTCTTAGGGCTTGGACTGAATACTCCAGCAAACTCATGCTGTACTTTGCTTACAGCCACTGAGATTTTCTTGTCACCCTGTTCTATTCTGGCTACACAGGAGCTCCCAGCCACTCTGTAAAGGAGGTGAATGAGAGACCACACAGCTTCCAGGGACACAGATCCCAGACTATGAGATGACCCACCTGGAGTTAGTAGCATGGCTCAGACATCAAGGACTGTCAGGATGACTACTGCTAATCCTCCAGTAATTAAAGCTAGCTGCAGTATTTCAGCCCTCACTTCAGAGTCTCCAAAAAACAAACCCACATCACTACTGTAGAAAATGTGGCTGGGGATCCCAGAGGCAAAGGTGCTGACAAAGAACTCCAAAGGAATTTAAAAAATCAGTGATCCATGGCAAAGTCCTTCAAGGACATTTGTGGGGTTATTTCTCAGAGTGCATCAAGCACATAGAGATACAATGAATTTGTGGAAATGGCTCCCTGGACAAGCTGAGGTGTGGAAGCTCCTTGGTTTGGTTCTTATGGACAAATTGCAGGAGATAAGGACACTCCTCCAAAAGTTTCATTCATCTCCTGGGCTATTTACATTCTCCTCTAACCTTCTGGGCAGTGTGACTGTTGTTGACCTGGGACAGGTCTGTGCTCTCCACCATAGATATGTCTGTGTTATCATGATAGAAAATGCATGGTGTAATATATCTAAAAGCCCAGTGACTATTTTTGTGCTGAATTTCAAGACAGCCAGAAAATGTCTGATATTAGGAAAGGGTTTGCAAAGAACTGACTGTGTTACAAGAGAACCTTTGCTGAACCTTAGATGTTGGAGGATGATCTGTTGAACCCTGGAACTGTACTTCAATGTATAAAGTTGTTCTTCTATGTAGCATGAAGATAAACTTAATACAGAGCCCCAGATCAAGTGCTAAGGATTTAGAAACAGTGGAGGATGGACTTCAAGGTCGATTATTGACTGAAGAAAAAGAACATGCAGATTATCTATCTACATGTATCATCATGACTGAAACCTCAAAGGTGCTGTCAAGTCTTGGTAGAGGTACAGTGGAAAGGCTGGGCATAGCCTATGAATGGAATAACAAAGAACTGCAAGAGAGCAGTAAAAAATGAAAAATAACTTCAAAATGGTGGAAATTTTGGCATATCCAGTGTGGTGTTGCTACCAATCAGCATGGAACTGCTGGAAGCCTTTGGGCAGTATTAGGATTGTGGCCAGACAGGAAACTACAGTAAAAAATTAGGAGCATCGAGGAGTCTTCACTGAAGCTGAGAGCGTAGAGACCCTGTAGGACAGACATAATCACAATGTATATGCATTTTCTGGGGCAGACCAGGGCAGTGGCCCAAGTCTAGCACGGTATCTCAGTGCCTGAAGGTATAGAAGTGATCATCTGGCAAAGATCAGCTCCAGCCTAGTTAAGTGGAAAGTGAACAGCCATCTACAGTATCTAAAGCAAACTATACCTCTCTCTTTTTATGTGCCCACAAAGATACTGGATTTCTGCACTGCTCCTTTAATTTTTATGGCGTTCTGCTTATTTCTGTGGTGTGCATAAACTTGCAGTCTGTTCATAAAAATATAAGATCACAGCGTGGTCTGCTTTATATCCATATATATATACACAGACACACAATGTTTCTCCCAGCATGCAGAATGAATAAATTCTGGAGTAATTTTTCATTGTTGCCTTTATGAGCTCCAAGGAAAAAAACCCTCAAAAACTAATAAATAATTTATTCCAATGAAATTTCTGTTTACTGCGCTGCATGCTGGACCTTAGCTAGCCCACTCAGCACATGGGATCCTGGACATCTTCTCTATATTGTTTCTCATTATTTCTGTATTTTTTTCAGGGAATCAATGAAGTCTCTGTGTGTGCATATGCATACATATGAGCCATATATGCACACATGCATACCTGAAGGCAAGAAACAGGATAAAAGATACACGTTTTCTTTCTATCTGTACATGCTTTCTGCATGTGTGTAAAAAAGATCTTACCCTCTGTTTTAGATGTGCAGGCTCCCTTTATAATGCAACACAAATGATGGATTCATGACACCTCTCTTCAGAATGGGTCTGGTCGCTGGTGGTCAGTAGAGTTCCTGGGGAACTTTTCATCCTAAAAAGACATTTAAAATACACCAGATGAACTGTGTCCACCTTGTATATACATATGCGTACAGTGTAAACATGTGTGGTTTTTATGTAGTTGACTGTAATAATATGGTTTTATGTGTTTGTATAATTAGCACATTACAGTTTTGCTTACTGTGCACATATAGGTGAGTGCTGTATGGGATGGGGGTGCTGTATGTACATGTACGTGTCTAACCACAAGACACATGACTATACTGGTGTTATGTTACACAAAGTAATAAGGCACTAGGGAAAAAAAAAAAAGGAAAGAAAAAAAGAATGAATCTCTGTATGTCTCTTGAGGGTGTGTCTTAGAAGTACCAAAAAAGTGACATTCAGGGCTATCTTCCCAGCTTGTTGTAACTCTTGAGGAGCTAAGGTTACCTATGTGCTAACATGTTGCTCCGTGTTACATGGTTTAAGCTGTAAGGCTCTGATCCACATGACTATAGCTAAAGGTGGCTTTTTGCTCTCTTCATGAAGCCCTATTCACATCAGTGCTGATAAGGCTGTTGCAATATCATTATTTACATTCTGATTAAGTTCCTGCCTAATGTTCAGACTTGGATCATGGAAATGGTCCCATGGTCCTCAATGGGATGACTCACAGGTGTATGATTTACACACAGGGGTAGGAGGTGCAGTGCAAGCACAAATGTATTAGCAACCAGGATGCTGGCTTAGGCTTTAACAAATAGGCCTTTGCTGCTGACCCCCAAGGTAAATAATTTCTATTTTTTCTCTTTGTTATTCTGATCTCTAGGAGATCAATGAATTTCATCTCCAATGCCTTGAAGCTTCTTCCTCCCTGCATTTTCTGCCGCTCTTGTCCATTTAGACTTGGACCAAAATGTCTTTTACTACTTGTCTGCAGCAGGACACAACGCAGTGGGATTCTGCTCTCAGCAGGGGACTCTTGCCATATAAATAAAATAGTACAGATAAATGATTACTTTGCCACTGGGCTTGTTCAATGCCTGATGCTTAAATGAAACAATCCACAAATTCAGGCAGAGGCGCATGTAAAACAGTGAGTTGGAAAGAGCAATGCCTGAGCTCTTCCCTTGTTAATTCCAGCAGCTGGTTTGCATTGGTAAAGACAAACTGAAACCTGAGAAAGGAGCCTGGGGTGTGACATCCCTGCAAGATCAGGTCTTAGGGAAATGAGACTACAGCTGGGGGAAACAAAAAAGAGGGGAACAAACAGGGCTCTGGGTCGCTGTTGCTCTAGATTATTGCTGCCAGTTGCTCAGGCACGCTCTATATGATTACCATTTCCAAGTGAGCCCGGATCTGTATTTCCCTTAATGTGCCACGGCTGCTTCTCCTGACCTCTTCCACGCTGCCTATTACCTCAGCTCCGCTTCCCCTCCTTTCTGATCGAATTACTAAAGCACACAGTGGAGTCTCTCGGCTCAACAAAATTTAATGACAGTGACAACAGAGGAGGATAATAAAGATAAATCAGCTGCTCCCAGGAAGGAAAGATGAAGTAACAACAGAGTGAGTTAGAAGGCTACACCATGAAGTGACCCTGGCAAGTGCATGGTCCTCATCATCCCTTTCATCTCAACGTCTGCATTTCTTCTGCTTTTTGAGGAATTTGACAGGGAAGAGTAGAGAGGAGAGGGGACCGAGGCACTAGAGATTTCTGCCTTAGGCACGCACTTGCTGTGGCTCTTGGGCACATCACTCCACCTCTTCAGTGTCTCCTCCCTGAGGCTGTAGGTTGAGAACAGACCAGGAGAAGTCTTTCATTTGTCAGACTGTAAAGAACGTCAGCTGTGGGGTTTTCATCTCATCTGTAGCCCTGTATACTAATGTGATCCACACAGTTAGTAAAGGGAAATGGTGTTTGTAAAGGAGATCCAGTAAAAGCACCTTCTTTCTCAATGCCTATAAATCCCTGGGCACATGCAATCATGTTAATCCAGCTTTTTCTGATAAACTTTTCTCATGGAAGCCAATGGAAGCAGGCTCATGTCTTTGTTTAGCAAGGAAACCACACTTGGTAGGAGTGCCGTGAGAGGTTGGGGCTCATGTCTAGCCTTGCCTATCAGCTAAGGTCGGGTGAGGGATCTAGAGCTTCAGTGAGCAGCATTCAGTGTGATGGGCACAGAGGTCATCTCATCTCCCAGATACAGCAGGAGGGAAGAGGTAGTAATCAAACTGGATCTGAGCTTCACACCTCACCCAGACCTCATTAAATGGGAAACCAGCTCCTGGGACTGCAATAACTGTACCTACCACCTCCACCTCCCTTCTAAAGACAAGCAAGGGCAGAGCCTGGAATGACTGTGCCTATTGCAATTGCTTTTCTGACATTCACCACGTTTCCAGTTGCAGAGCATTTGCTGTTTAATGATAACTCCTGAAAAAAACCCACCCTTCTAATTGCAATCACATTCCTCGCCTATCCCCTCCCACCAGGTTGTTAAATTGTTAAATGTTTGCTGCATTGATCTAAACAGCTGAGCACGAAACAGTGAGCTGTAGTTGAGACCTCCTGCAAGCTCAATAAACTTAATGGACATCCTCAAGAACTTTAACTGGGAAGATTTAGTTCCAGAAGAAGAAGGAAACAAATACCCGGAGCAGCTTTGTCTGCTTGTTGTCCCTCATTTTGCCAGAAACAGCTGTTCATGCTGGGATTAGCTCAGAGGTTTGTACTGAGCAGAAGCTGACTCACAAGAACAAAATCAGGAGATCATTACATCTCAGTGCAGGCTCCAACTGCTTCAGGCTGCACAGGGAGAGAGAAAATTAACTGGAGTAGGAGCCCAATCTGCAGAAGCACTGCACAACTTTTGTGTGTGACAGACGAGTGGGAGAAGGGAGCACCTCCGCTCTGCAGGATGAGTGCTGCAGGTCTCGGGATGGAGCTCCAACCTGGTGGATGGAGGAGATGGCTGCTGAGAAGACAGAGGTGGCTTGTCATACTGATTGTCTTGCTCTTGTGCCTTCCCTTAATGGAGCTTGTTTATTTAGGATTCATGTAAGGCAAATGCTCAGAACAGGAGGAACAAAATTGATTATTTTACAAAGACCCTAATTAATCAGACATTCCACATCCCTGCAGACACTGAGCGCAGCATTGCTGGTGTGGGGAACAAACTATCTCCCCATCTTATCTATGGAGGTGGCAGAGTCTTCACCCTTGCATACTTTTCCCTTCTAAGGGTAATCTCTGAGTTAGGTTAGGGGCATTGGCTTGGTTGGTAAAATGAGTGGTCTGGGTTAGGAAGTCGTGTTGGACTAATTATAAGAGATGGTGAAACCCGCAAGTGGAGAGCATGTGCAGAAACACAAGACAGCATCAGATGAACACTCTCCATCCTCAGCTGATTGCTACCATAAATAAGGAAGAAGCATCCCTCTGCCCAGCAGGACAAGTTAATATGATGTGGATTATCAGAGGCATTACAGCAAGAGAGCAGATACTGGTTTACCAACAGTATGTGGCTTTATAATAACTTATTTGCTAACAATGAGGGAAGCTCTGGAGGGGAGGAGAGAAGGAGGTTAAAAGGTCGCTTGGACACTTTCACAGTAAAGCTGTGTTTGTAGCTCAGGGGCTCCTCTCTACTCATCCTGGTCAGAGCATAGCTTATGGTTGAGAACAGTTCTGCAGACTGTTCTTATAAGTCCTGAGTAGCCCAGAGGGCTTCACCAGACAGACTCTCACGCCCGGTTTAATGCTGACGTGAACTCAGGGTCACCTTTCTCTGCGTTTCTGTCTCTCAAGCTAGGACTTCCTCCCCTCTTCAGCCCTGTAACATAATAAACAATGACCCAAAATGATCAGGAAACCCATTCCTCCATGGGTAAGTCATCATTGCCTGAAACAGAGCAGTGTGCACTTTCATCATCTACTGATGGCTGCTGCTAAGTCTTTTGTCTTTTTTTCTTTTTTTTTCCCCACTACTCACAAAGTAATTCACTAGTGTCATGGCCCAATAACTAAACTACAGAGCACCAAAGACCATAGGAAATCTGCACTGACGACAAGAACTAGACTTGCTGCATCAGGGTTTAGGTAACTCTGTCTGAAGACGGTACTTATAAGCCATCCAAACTCACCTTGTGCCTTTTGCCGAAGTGTGACCACAATGCATGCAACTGAGATTGCAGACAGGTTAAAATGCAATCACCTCCAAGGAGGCTTGTTCACAGCAGCAACATGTGTGGGACAGCCAGCTGAAGGACACAGAGCCCAGCTGAAATGGCAGAAGCGGGTTCAGCAGGGTGCAATCACATTGCACCTTGGTTTGCTATAATTAATGCTCCTGAAGTCCAGTATACCCTTCCATATTGGCCAATGACCTGGAGTTGTGTTTTACTCCTCAGCCTCACCAGTTCTGCCTTGCAGGAATGGTATATACGTACTGGTATATACACGCTGGCGTTGTCTCTTTCTTCTCCAGTGGGGAAACAGATGAAAGTTCATGTTTCCCCTGTGTTAGGTCACCAAGTGTTATTTTGGGCACCTTCCAGAACTAATTCATTACTTGTCATCTTGCAGAGTGAGGACAATGTAAGGCTCTGCCACATGCCGTATTGATCCCTTGACTTGATTAGTCGGTGTATCGAATACCCCTGCTTTTCTAATCTAATTAATGTGAGATAAATACTCCATGTTGGGGCCTGGAGTCATGTTCTAAGAGTAATCAGGGAGTGAGACTGATTAAAACCAGAAGGCTTCAAGCATAATTTATGGACTACTTGACACTGCTGGCAGGTTGGGGTACTTTGGAGGGCTCTGTGTGGTCTCTGGCTTGAAATTACCTCTTTGGTGGGCTCCACATCCAAATTCCTCCTCATCCCTCAGTATGATAGCTTTAGGTTTGAAGGGGCTTAATCTTTGGGGTGAAATACCACCGTGGGGGTCAGGACATCTGGTTTCCCATCCCACCAGCAGTGGGACACTGTACCAACATGGCAGAAAAGACACTATTTATGACCTTGAGAAAATCACCAAATGGCATGGTTTGACAAAACGATACAGCGCTGGGCACATGAGGATTTTGCTCTTGTTTAGAAATCTATAAACAAATAAAAATAAATGATTGAGGTGTAGCTTAACTCTGGATTGTCCCTATTTCAGTCCAGGTCTTGGTGTTTCAAGACAAGGGAATGCTCTGGATCGATAGGTATAACTGGACTAGGGAAGGTGATAATATTAATTCTTGTCACATGCATGAATTAATTAACTCATCCCCACTATGAGGTAAGTAACATTCACAATTACTGTAGTGATGAAGAGGGAAAAGAGGCAGGAGGAGTTTTTATGACCAGCTAAGGGCAGAGTGTGCTGCAGACGCGGGGAACTCCTGGGGATGATCTTAGTCCCAGTCACCTCCTAAGGCAGATCCTTTCTCTTATGAGAGGAAGCCTGGCTGGGTGAATTGTCATGAGAGATTCATCTTCCCCCTGCTTTGTGTTGTCCTCCGTCAGTGGGGGCTCTTATGACACCCTGGCCAGATGACGTTCATCCCCCCACCCCTTGATGAACATCTGGGTGTGGGAGCACCTCCTGCAGCCTCTCTCCGAGCCTGGGAACACATTGCAACAGAGAGTAGACAGGCTATGGAGGAGAAGTGAGGAGTGGAAGGGTGGAAATCCAGTGCAGTCTGTGGAGAAACTGGTCTTGAATGTCTCTGGGGTACACCAAAGGGTGGGACAAGAGTCTGCTGTGAGATGAGGAAAGGTGCGGTGGGCAGTGAGTGTTGGGCCAACGTCTGTCTCCCCTGATTTGCAATCACACCATGCTTGGAATAGCGTGAAAATATTTTCAGGGAATGGGGAGCAGGGGCACAGGGTCACTGATGGCAATGGCAGGGCCATTTATTCCAATTTCTTTCTTTTGCATATGAGTTTTCCCAGGCGAGAGCACAACATACACAGCCAGGGGAAGGCAAGGGCAAGTTCAGCAGCCAGATGTAATTGCATTTTCCTCCACAATTGCCCCCGGGGCTAAGCCAAGGCCCTTCTGCGCCTGTCTCTCTCCTCACAATGCATCATAGAGAATTGGTGTAAAATCCAGTTAAAAGGCCACTCTCGGGTCTCAGCTGCTGCGGCATAAATTGAGGATGAATTTTTCCTCTCCCATATACGCCTGATGGGTTTTGTCATCCAGCCCCATATGGCTGGGTTGCATTCTTCTCTCAGTTTGGTCATTGGTCTCTCATCACAGCCCTGCTAGCTGCTTGTGAGCTCTTTCTGAACAAGACTGTACTTCAGGCTCCGTGTTTTACAGCAGTGTCATTACAGAAAGATATCTCTTCCTACATGTGTAAAAGGGAGCCCAAGATTGATGGCATGTTGGAGTGGGTAATCACAAATCCAGCTGCCCCAAGGTAGCTGAGAACAGAGATGGTGCGGGGCAGGGGCGAAAGGGTAGTGGGGCCTGAGGGAGCTTTGTAGGGTACATTTATCACACTCTTGGCAGAGAGATGCAATTTATATGGACAGAGCATAAATCCTGTTCGAGTTGTACAAGACTCCATATGGGCAGCTGAGCACCTGGGTCTGCTGTGATGCTGGAGGCTGGGACCTGAGACGGTGCTACCATGGTCATCCTGCCAGCTCTCTGGCTCTTCCCCTTGCCTTTTTTGCACTGCCTCTTCCCTTTCACCTTTTGGTAACCCCCATCCTCTGCCCACCTAAGAGCCAGCCCCTCTCCCAGGCTTGTGCAGCGGTGCCGGCTCTGTCGGGGAGGGTGCAGGTGAATGGGAAGGGCATTTCCCTGTGCTCTGCTCACCATGAGACATCTCTGCTGGAGTTACTGAGTCCACTGGAAAACCTCTGCTTTCTCCTCACCAAGCTATTCACCTGGAACAGGCTCTGCTCTATGGATTGCTCTCAAAAGACTTCATAGTTGCCAAGATGTCGCAACGGGCAGTGTTGATAGCATGCTCCAGCAGAGACCTTGCAAATGATCTCGTTTTGCTTATCCCCAGACCATGGAGGGCATCTCTTATCTCCTTGATATGTCCCAGTGACACCCCCTCCACGCCATGCACCACAACTTCATCAGCGCTGGCAGCAGGTCCACCGGCACTCAGTGTTTCACGCAGGGAGGATGTAATTGCATTTTCTGAGCCCGGGAGTCATCGCTGTGCTTGTGTCACAAGCACGTGGGGTCCCGTGGGCTGGTGGTTGCACATGCACCTGCACGGGTCTCCACCCTGCCCTACCTCACGTACTCCCAAAGTCATCACACTGATGTTTTCTGGGCACAACAGTTGCTTTCAGGGATGCTTGGGCCCTTTTGGATTAGGGTACAGCTGTTGTAAAACATGGTACTGCCTGCCCAGAGATGGATTTACTGGGGATAAGGATGCTGTCACACTGGTTCTTGCTGGGCTACATGCTGTAGTACCTCCATACCCTTCCTGACAATCTACAGTGCATATCCTATATCTATTAATTTTCCTCCTAGCATCTGATGGGAAGGCTTGTCTACTTTTTCATAATCCTGAAAAAACTCTTTCCCTTTTGGTGTTATACTTTGGAACATGGAATAGTAAATTCTCTGTTATTTTGTCCCTGTCATTGCACAGTCACTGTTCTCTGGATTTAGGCCATCCTTTGTGCACCCCAGTTTCCACTTCCAATTTACAACTGCAGATTTGCTATTTGGTGAGAGTCTGCAGACACACACACAGAGCGGTCCTAAGAACTTGGAATAAGCCTTGGAAATTAAATAATAAATAAAGACACTCCTCCCTTCCCGACACATGCTACGTGTTACTTCAGCAAACGTTGAATAAATCACCGAGCTATGTGGTAATAAATCTTTCATGAGATTAGGACCATCTGAACTTCAGCGATTGTGTGGGGAATGTATAAATTTCACATGCAGATATAATGTAAAAAAAAAATCTTTAGATTAGTTATTAACTTTGGAAACACTTGATGAGTTTTGATTCATTAAGTGTTTCACAGTCTTGTTAATTTAATAAGTACCGATGAGGCTGTAATGTAAGACAACAATCAGTAATTTGGAGGGGGGAAATAATAAAGTAGTCATTACACAGCAGAATGTTTAATCAAAGAATGTGGAAACTTACAGTTTCACATTAATTTAAAAAGGTTGGAGATTTAAAATTAATATTAGGTCTGACACAGGGAGGCTTTCTCTACAAGCAGATAGGGCTTATATAATTGCTTAGAACAGAATTAAAATGCCTGTAATTTTAATGGCTTCACCTCTTTAACTGGATCCCCAGGCTCCATAGGTAGAATAGAAATAGAGCTAAAGCAGTCGTGGTCCTTCAAATCCCTCAGTAAAACTCACCTGTGGAGATGTGGCTACCTGTAGCATTAAGGCGACAAATCACAATGCAATTAGGCTCCTGTTGAGGAGAGCAGTTAAGCACCTGCTTAAGTGTAAACAGGTACTGAAGTACCACCCTGAATGGGCAAATCCATAGGGAGGAGGTTAAGTACTTTATTGAATTTTGGACTTCCAAACATATTGACAATTCACAGCTTCAGCAGGACTAAATGGGATGTCCAGGGGAAACTTGGGCACTGATTAATGCTCAGTGCTCCTGAGTCTTGCCCTGATTCTGGTTCCACCCAGCCTTATCTTAGGGTTACCTTGTGTCTCATGCAGCATCACTGCTTTCCATCAGCTGTCTCTTGCTTTACGGTTGGTCTATACCTTGTTTTGGGTTAAACCTGTCAGTTTTAAGCAGGAGAAACTAAGAAAGAAAACAGAGTCTCTGAATGACTCTTCCTGCTGAACTCTCAGTAATTTTGGGACTCATTCCCAAATTTCAATAAAATAAGGCACAGCTAAAGATATGTGTGTTGTGGTGACTGATGGTGGATAGTGTTCTCCATTTGGGAAAAGATTAAAAAATCTCACCCTAGGAACAATATGGAGAATACACACAGGCGACATACATTGGAAACTTGCCTGCAGAACAACTTACGAATGGCGTGTTTGCTCAGCATATAGCAAAGCCCCAATACCCAACAAAAATTGTCAAATACTTGGCATTTTTCCATAACTGGGTGTAAGAAAGGCCATGTGCAGATAGAGCTGTCAGAAATAAATGGGAAGAGCTAATCTACCAGTCTTCATAGCTTTGTTCTTCCCTGATCTCAGTTCACTAATTTTGTAGGGTTAAGGTGGTATTGCAGAAGCCATGATGACACCCTCAGTGGGGAGGTGTGGGCTTACATGAAACATTGTGATGGAGTTTCAGAAACCATAGGATTGTGTGGATATCAAGTGTTGTTTTGACAGCATGGTATCTGCATATCTAAGGTGGTGTTCTGGGATATCTCCTCCAGAATCGTACTCAAGGCTTAACAACAGACAAAGGAATGACCGGTCATTCACCAACCCATCCCACGTTTTACTCAGAGCCTGGAGCTATGTAAGACATTTGGGAATTTTGGCAGAGATCAGTAAATTTCAGACTTCAGTATTCTTCTAGTGCCCTGTGCTTGAATGGAGAGAGCTCCCAGGAAACTGAGGCATAGCAAGCCACATTCAACTCACCTATGTCTACCATGGAGACATCTCCATCTGACTTGTCACCTGAGACTCCATTGACAGTCAGTGGAGAGACAGTAATTCTTACACTGTGATCCATCACTTTTATTTAGGTGTATATACTAGGATTAGACAAATCACAAAATCGTTGGAAGGTTGGAAAAGACCTTTAAGATCATCGAGTCCAACCGTAAACCTAACACTACCAAGACCACCACTACACCATGTCCCTGAGCACCTCATCCAAACAGCTTTTAAATATCTCCAGGGATGGCGACTCCACCACTTCCCTGGGCAGCCTGTTCCAATGCTGGACAACCCTTTCGGTGAAGTAAAATTTCCTAATATCCAGTCTAAACCTCCCCTGGCGCAACTTGAGGCCATTTCCTCTCGTCCTATCACTTGTTACTTGGGAGAAGAGACCGACCCCCACCTCTCTACAACCTCCTTTCAGGCAGTTGTAGAGAGCGATAAGGTCTCCCCTCAGCCTCCTTTTCTCCAGGCTAAACAACCCCAGTTCCCTCAGCCGCTCCTCATCAGACTTGTGCTCTAGAATCGTTCCCCAGAAGTCCTGTGTCTCTTCACTGTCTAAGGAGGGAGCCAATACAGATTGCTTACATGTAGCCATCAGCGCTTCACTCGTTGAATTTTATCCACAACTGCATGTCCATGTCTGTGTCTGTCTGTGCCTGTAGGTGTGTGTTTGTAGCATGGAGAAGAAAAGGTCCAGGTGGACATCACTGCTGAGTGCCCAGCTCCAAGATAACAAAACCAAGTCATTGCATAAATATTTCGGAAGCAAGGGCATCTGGATGCATTTTTCTTAGAGCTGCTGACTTTTCACATTTTCCTAGGCAAACCCCGTTATTTTCTGTTTATTTTCACATTTCTCCTTATCCTGATGGGCTGCAGTGTACCCATAACTCTTAATTTGGTGCGGTTATATGGAGGACAGGGTAAGACTTGCCAGCTAAGGAGAGTAGGAATGATGGTCTGACAAGCAGCAGGAACAGATAAATGTGATCTAATTTGTCCTCTGTCTTGACTCAACTTAGGTAACCAGGACAAATAAGTCCAGCAACAGTTTGTCACTTCTTTAAGTGGACTGTCCAGACTTTCTCCCAACCAAGGGCAATGAGAGCAGAGAGAGCAGTCACCTCAGAAAGCCTAGTTGCTGGGAAAGCCAGCTTGTGATTCAGCTTGGAGAGCACCATTAGCAGGCTGAAAAGGTGGACTAATTAGATGGATTTCAGGCCTGCGTGGGCTCAGCGTCTGCTTTGCTGCTGCTGCACGTGTCCCTCGGGACTCCTGAATATGGAAAAGAGCTAACTTTTCAAATCCAAGTTAGAAACAAAAGTTAGAAAAATCAAGAGCAGAAACCCTGCCCAGTTTGCAATACTCTTTCATTCTGCTTCCAGGATGCAAATCATCAGCTCTAGTCTTTGGGTGAAAAAGGATTTTTCCGTCTGTGGAAACTCTACCTTTTTCTGCTCTCTCTGGGAAGCAGTGAAGAAGATCTTCACTGTATTCTGGAAAGAGAAAATCCTGGACAAAACAAAGTTGGTCTCTTTAAAGGAGTCTGTTTGTCAGTTTGGAAAGGAAGTATGTATGTTTTTGTGGATTTCAACCACTTTGGAGAACAACCACCCTTTAAAGACAGCCAAGAGACCAGTTAAGGGGAAATGCACAGACTTAATCTACTTGCAGACTTCGATCACATTTCCATTTTCTACTCCACCAGACTTGTATGTGGATGCTGTGACCAGCAAAATGTGTGCGGTGGCCTCTTTCAGTGGACACTAACATTGACTACATGGGCTTAGCATGAGCTGTTGGTTCGGGTCTCCTTAGTCTGGTCAAGGGCTTCAGACCCATTGTCCTGCATCTTGGATGCATATTTTATCTTGCAAGCTATTGGGTGAAGGGCTGCTGTCTTTTCCCTCTCTAATATGTAGCTGTTCATTTCTTTCCCTTCCTTTCAGGAGACTAAAATGAAATAATTTTTTTCTTTACAGAATACTTGAACCATGTTCATTGTTTGTTTTAATATCATTTTGGTAAGGGGAGGAAGAAAACAACAAAAATATCTGAAT
The DNA here is from genome assembly GCF_034638445.1 of Ciconia boyciana. NCBI lineage: Eukaryota > Metazoa > Chordata > Aves > Ciconiiformes > Ciconiidae > Ciconia > Ciconia boyciana. The sequence goes on from NC_132934.1 coordinate 3,623,946, forward strand.
TTCAGTTTGATCCCTATTAACGGGTGTATTCCTTTATTGAGGACAGGCAGCATAACAAGGGAAAAATTGTTTACTATCAGCTTCTCTCCTAATTTCTACTCCTGCACAGCTGCAACCTTCTCCCATTTTTTTACATTATTTCCTGTGTCCACTGAACACTTTTGCTCTTTATTTTGAATCCAGTTTTTGTTGATTGATAGGTCATACTTTTAAATGATCCACGTTCTTCCAAATAAAGTTCTCACTAAGATTTTTAATGGTTATTTTTATTACGTACTTTCATGACACCAGGAGATGAATAATGATAAGGAAGCAAAGGCGCCCAATATTTATAAGACTATTGCAAACTACCATGTATCCTCAGGTGGTTATATGCTCAGCAAAGAGACTTATTTGGGGGTGAATAGTAGTTTCCTAATATATCTATGTGGATGGATGGATGGATGGATCATTTGTAAGTTCTACCGATTTTCCCATGAAAAAGAAAAGTAGGTTTTCCAGCAAGAACTGAATGTTTGATTTTTACAATGTTCCCTTGATGTAATGACGCATTTTGTTCTTCCTGTGACAACTGTGTTCATTTCATGCAATGTTCAGGCAAACTGGAGGGCAGGCAGTGTTCAGTGCTGACCTGCAACATCACATACTGCTCTGGTCCTGCCAGCTCTGCCAGATCATGTACCTGTGGATATGGAGGAAAAAGGAGGTCATCTTGGAGAGGACTGAGATGAATTGCAATGCAACTTGTCTCTTTTCTTTGGAAAAAGTAATGAGATCTTCTATGACAATGGAGTGGGAATGAAAAGACTGGCTTTGAAGAGGAAACTAGAGGTAGTGAAGAGGTACAAAAGCCCGTAATGATCCTGTAATGATCATGGAAACAGGGAACAAGGTTGACGTAGATAAGGAAAGATGAAACTGATGATGGCTGAAGTGTGTTTGATTAGAAGAAGGGCACAGAAAGAGACCTGGAGGGGATAGTCATTTGGGTGTCTGTGTGCATACAAATGTTTGGGCATTGGCATGTGTGTACAGACACCTGGTTAAGCAGCAAATTGTTACAACAGGTGTTTTGAGGTAGGCATTGATAATTTAGTTTCTTATGCTTTTTTCTTTTATTTTTTGGGGAAAAAAAAAAGCATATTCTGAAACCAAAACTCTAACCACAGGATTTTCTCTGATCTGAAATTGAAGTATGAGAGTCCTGTCTGTATAGCAAAATGGTCAGATCTAGACAGAGAAAGCGCCAGATTTGAGAAACGGAGTCAAATTAAAGGAAAGAAAGGAAGAAGGGTCTTGCACTTTTTAGCAATGCTACTTTGTCCACCTGCAAGCTTGGAGTGCTATTTTTATTTTTTCTTTGAAGCTTTTTAAAAAATTATGAAAGTTCCTATTGAGACAGAAAAGATGAGCATAGCTAAAAAAAAAGTAGTTACAGAAGTGTAAAATATTTTTCACATTTACCTCTCTCCATAAATTCATCAGTGCAAATCCATTCGTAAAAATGAATGATAGTGTGCATGGACAGATGTTTTCAGTAGCAGATATCAGATTATATCAGAGGGTGAAGCTAAGACTTCCTGGTTGTTTTGGAATGCTATAGGGCCCAATTCTGAGCCTACTTTAACCTAACCTCTTCAGCTGTCTTGTGTGATGTGGGAGTGAGTACTGTCCTCACTCTGAGACTATTTCGGGATGAAATCTCATTCCTCCAGCCAAACTGTTTGGGCCTCTGACCAGTTTTGGTCATAATTGTGAAGGTGAGAGAACAGTTAGTGTCCAATTTCCAGCTACCAGAATGCCGCCTTCTGATCAGGGAGGGATGGGCGGTGATGAAGTTGACTAGAGATGTACCTTATACCTATAGAAAACACTTCAGAAAGGAGGAGAAGCTCTGATCTTCTCAGCGAAGAGGTGGAGGAAGGAGTCCTCAGATGAGAGCTGGTAACTTTCAGAGTGATGGGGAGTTTCCCAGGGCATGTCTTCATTGACTGTCATGGTTGCTTAGTCCACGTTGTGGTTCAGGGGGTCCTCACATAGTGGTGAAAGTAGGAGGTACAAGGGTGGAAGGAGAGGGCTGGAAGCACCTGTATGTGGCCGGGTGGTACATCTACAGGGGAGTCTTGCGTCTTGTCTAGAGGAAGGATGCTCTGACCTCAGAGTACTGAGGGATTCATGCAGCACACAAAGAACTGGGCATAGCCAAGAGCTATAAACAGCCAGGAGCTTTCAAATCCAACACTTCCCTACCACCTTGCCAGGAGTGGAGGCCCAGGCCATATTTGGTCTCAGGCAGTCTGAGTGCAGGAGCAGGGCTGCATTTATCTCACACACCACACGGCTCAGCTCTTTGACTTCTGGGGAAGCAGCCATGAGCCGCTGGGGATGGGGGACAAGGACATTCTCGGTGCACTGTGCTTGGCCATGTCATGGAATAATTGGATGCTGTGATGAGTCAGTGCGTAGCAGCAGTGCTACTGATCAGGGCGGCTGTTCCTGAGAGTATTTGCAAAGCAGACGCTGGCCCGGAATTAACTCCATCTGTTTCAGGAGCAGGGAGTGTGCCGCCTGTGTTGTATAATGCCAGAGATTTCACACTGAGCTGAGCAGTCCTGGTTCACTTTCCAACAAACTCTGCCTTCCACAAGTCATTGCAGGACAGCTGTCCCAGAAAGAGCAGTCTGCTGTGTGCTGGACAGACGCACGGACCTGTCCAGGCTGGCAGACGGTTTTCTTGAACAAACCCCGTAGGAATTTCTCAAATCCCTCTGTAGCCCCAAACCATATTCAACATACCAACTGTGATAACTTTAAGGGGACAGAACCAATCCAGCCTGCTGCTCTTCAGCACTGCCAGACCCTGTCTGTCTCTACAACCAGCAGAGAAATGTAAGAATTGTCTTCAAACCACCTACGATATACATGTGCTGAATACATGTTTCATGACTGTTTCTCTCCACTCACTATACAGGGAGCCAAAGTCTGGTATTCCTGAGTAACAGGCCATCTGAATGTGCCATCACTCTCATCGAGCTGGCTGTTAGGTGTCTAACCGTGGCTCAGGCACCACAGTTGTTGGGCTGATATTCTATGGTTGCTCCACCACCCTCTAAGATGGTGCAGAGATGCCGTAGGCCATTAGATGGACTTACATCATGGACCGTAAGATGCCATAAGACCATAAGATGATCTTATTTTAGTGAATGAAGTACCATCCATGGCATGCCTGGTGAGATCTATGACTTAACTTCCCTGGCTGCATTGTTGCCGTTTACCAAACAAGGTGTATGAAACGATCCTTGGTTCTCGGTCATCATTTTCCACCTTCCTCTATTTCTTCCCTCTCCTTGGAATCCTGCTGGAACACAGGGATGTGCAGTGACAGACCCTACAGAAGAGACCCCTGCTCTTGCCCAGTAGCTTTTAAATATTCCAGACATCATCTGCTGACAATCTTCAGCATTTTCCTATGGGTTACCACAGCCCTGCATGATGTGACTTTCAAGTGGAGAGGTGCTACACTGTTGTGGGACAGCTGTGGGTCATCTTGCAGAGCATTGGTGATCTGTGAACCATAGGTTCAGAGCTGCGGCTCTGATTAGCCCAAAGCACATCATACACAAGCATTATAAACAAGTAGTGTGTGAACCAGCATGTTCCTATACAGGCTACTTCATTTCTGATTTGTCTTCATCTTGGTACTAGTATGTTGCCTGGAGCCACAGCCTTTACCTCAAATACCACCGTGATGGGCTGCAGAAAGAGGTATGGCAGGTTTCTGTAAGGCACAAGGCTGAAGTGTTGGTGGTTGGTAGCATCAGCAGAGGAAAAGAGATATGTTCCACATGCCCTTGCCAGATCTTGCCAGGCTTAAAGAGGGCAATGAAACTGTTGATCTGACACAACACAGTGGTCTTAAGTCTGTTGATGTTGCACTTATGAAAGGGTTTTAATTCTGCTATCGCTGGACAAGCCGGTCCTAGCAGCACATGATAAAGTGCAATGAAGCATGTGTTTACAGTTAATAATAATTAAGCAAAACAGAAAAAATAGCCTGTGTACCACAGGAAAGTGTGTGGGAATTTTTCTGTATCTGCAAGTCAGCTAATGTGTTTAGACAAAATGAGTTAAATGGAAGTATCACCCTGTAGTGGATCTAATAATCAGCTAATATGTCTGGGAAAGACAGGCATGCATTTAGAAATGGAAACACTCTGGATATTCAAGTCTGACCCAAACTGTGCCTGATTTATTGAATTTTGAATTGATTTAGTAAAAGGTGGCAATTCAATCCATCCTGTTCTATTCTGTTAACATTTTATACACAAAGACACAGATATAGAGGAGCAAGAAATGGCTTGGAACTGTTTGGTAGGCTCATTGTTGAGATGGGAGCTGAACCTACATAGTCTGAGTTTCCATTGGGGTCCAGAACACTGCAGCCTGTGCTGAAAAAGTTAGTATCTGTTTCTAACAGTAGAACATTGATCCTTCAGTCACTCTAGGAAAAGACACTCAGGAGGTGAGAGATGAGATGGAAGTGAGGCAACCTACATTGCCAGGGTAGGGTGACCACCCAGCTGCTCTGATCACATTCACAGCTGTATCTTTTGTTAAAAGGAGAACCATGATTTAATTATATTTTTTCTACTTTTCTGTTGTTCATATTCATAACAACATTAGAGGTTGTAGATGCCCCATCCCTGGAAACACTCAAGGTCAGGTTGGCTGGGGCTCTGAGCAACCTGATCTAGTTGAAGATGTCCCTGCTCATTGCAGGGGCGTTGGACTAGATGACCTTTAAAGGTCCCTTCCAACCCAAACCATTCTACGATTCTATGATAACTTCCTCTTTTACCCATCTCTTCTTCATCTTTCTCCCCCCACATTGCTCATAACATTTTTTGGAAGGAGTGAGAAAACAAGTGAAGGCTCAGTGAGTTTCATGCATACAGAGCTTTCCAGACTGCTGCTGTTGTCATCCACATCCTGGAGATGAGATGCAAGATGGATCTTCCTTTCTCTGACTTGTTTGACAAACTTAATGTGCAGCTACATAAATTATTTTCCCTCCAGGCAGTGGAAATGTCATACCATGTCTCTGCTGGTGACATGGGCATATTTACATAGGGTATTTCTTACCAGACAGCATTTTAGGGCACTGTCTCCTATCAAGTACCCCTGTATCCTCCCACGTTGGACACTGCATGGGATCTGAAGCACACATGCATGGCACAGTGTGATACATAACACTATCTGCAGTGTGCGTAATGAACATTAATATTACAAAATTCATGTGATCTGGATCACCTCCATCTAGACTACAAATAGAAGATGAGTGCATGACACAGGGCACATGCTCATAAAATGCAAAGTACATAAGCTGCACGAAACACACAGCGCACGCAGGATTGCATAATACAGTAGGCGCAATGCAAGCATAACATTGATAGAGCTACGTCTCACCAGGCATCACAAGGACAGCGTGCGCCTCGTTTCTGCATCTCGTGATCGGTGTGTGAACACATGCATACATGGTCCACAGATGCACACCAACATCCCGTCTTCAAACACATCCATGCACAAATGACTGAACACAAATGCGACTTGTTATAAATATGACACTTGTTTGTATACACATAAATGTACCATGTGCTTCATTACGTGATGGGAGAGACACATTACACGTGTACATCAAACGTCCATAATGCGTGTCTCACGCACTCATACAGCATGTACATTTAGAAAGCTATATCCATAACATATTTTTACGGCAGGCGCACGAACAGATGCCCGGTACATATGGATATATATCACAAGCACAACACACATACAGAATGGGCACGTTAGGCTAGGCATAAGGAAAGCGCTGGCTCTTTTCCCCTCTCTGCAGAGGAAGTGCCTTCTCGGCATCAGCTTGGTTCTCTTTTATTAGTTTTCTAGGAAAGGCCATGCATTACAGATGTCAGCTCATGTTGTATGGCACATTCCTTGCCTTTTCTTAAATAACTGCCCTTAAAAAAATAATTTGTCTTGGAGGTGGTTTTACGCAGAACTGGAGATTGTAAGCCTCAAGGGGAACCCATAAAAATAAATCATAGGGCAAATGATGAATCATGCATTAAAATATGCCGGAAGTTGGGGTTTTCATTTTAATAGTATGGGACAACATGCACATGCCAGTGCTTCCAGTGTGGCCAGAGATGCCTGACTTGTCCAAAGAACCAAAGTTGCTTTGCTTGTCTCTTCTGATACCCGGTCCTTTCCTTTAAGCATAAAAGAACTGGCTTCCTCTGTTGATGCCCAATATCCATCTGAAAATAGTCTAATTACATACCGTAGTGGTGAACATGGGCTCCTAGCCCCTTCTCTCCATTGATTGCATAGGGAACTGGTGTCAGACAGCTCTGGCTAAGAGATGACTTAAGTCTTCCATCGTTTTCTCAAGAGAAAGTAGAGTAAGAGATGTTCAAATTGCTCCAAGATGCCACACTAAAATCTAGACATCCCCAGACACTTATACTGGTTTCTTCCAGGGTGCATTTTTAAACTGATGTGTTTAGATCTGCCCAGAATTTTATGTGGATGCTGTTATATCTATTTAATCATAGCTTCTACATCTGTTTAGTTGCTGTTGGATGATCCAGAGTATTAGTTTACCTAAAAAAAAAAAAGTTTTAAACTGAAATAGAAGTCAACAAACAAAATGCTCTGGTTTAACTATGCTATTTTAATTCAAATTCATATAACTCTCGTGTGTAGACAAATCCAAAGTATTACAACTTAGCTTCTTCTGCAGATGCATAAGGTGGGCTCATCAGTGTTTTTGCATGAGCATTACGTCACTGAACTCAAATAAATGACTTAAGTCGCTAAAGTTTTGTCCCATTTTGTGTAAACTCTAGTGATGAATGTCACATTTCTACCATGTTACAAGAGGACAAACCAATTAAAATTGAGGTTTGAGATTTAGGACGTAGAAGAACACAGTTTTCCTTTGTTTTTACTGTTTTATTATATTTTTACTAAACAGAATGAATAAATGGAAAGTAAAGGAAAGAAATGCAAACAAAGTTTGTCCTAGGATGGGGGTTGGGATCACTTCTGCAAACAGCACTTGCAAAAGCAGTCCTTCATGCTTTATATCTTGTCACCAACACCTAGAGAATATCAGCATTTTGGAGTTAGCTGTAACATGTGCCTTGGGGAATAAACACAAGGTTACAGCTAAACCAGGGATCTATATATAACTCCAACGAAGGAACACACGAGCTGTAACTTGTCAAGTATTTTCTCTAATGAAGGTTGATCTCTGAGAAGTTAGCACCAGGCAGGTCTGCAGACCTGATGCTCCAGCACATAGTCCAGGGCTGGGATTCTGGACTCTGTAGTCCACCCAGTATCAGCTCTGTGTTTCCCTTTGTGGCACAGACATGTTGGGTGAAGTTCTCCGCAGACTCCCACCACTGTGGATCTGCGGTTGTCCCAGTCCAAGACTTGACTGCACTTGACTAATGATTTGCTGACGTAGGTCTGGCCACTTCTCTGCACCTGATCTCCATTCTAGCTTTGTGGTCAGCTTAGGTTCAGGTCAAATCAATCGTATTGGAAACTGGCTCCCATGAGCAAGATCAGATTTGTTTCTCCTAGAGATCATTAAGGGATAGCTTTTTGTGGGGGAAGGGCTGTTTAATAATCAGTGAGAGCTGGAAATCAGCAGTAGGTAGAAGACAGTTAAAAACTCTCTCCCATGGGAGAAGGAAGTCTTCAGCTTTACTTAGCACAGAAAAAATACACCACAGAATCAAAAATGCAAAAACCCCCTACTTTCAGTGAAACAGAGATGGCCCAATTTCCCAATGTGCTGAGCGACCTTGGTGGACATGCAGAAAATCAGGTCAATAGTTAATTTGCATCCTTGGACCTCACTAACTGTGACCTCCACATCGACCTCCTGGTCTTCAGCCCTTGCTATTACTGTCTTGAGCTGTTTACCCTCATCTGATGTTCATCTTTCTTCTTTCCCCTCTGCCTGCAGTGTCCCTTCTTCCCTTCCTCATTGAGCCACTGTTCCTGGCTCTGGTACCTAAAGATTACCTGTATAACCCACATATGGCTCAGCATGAGCAATCCACTGAGCTTGGTCCTCTTGAGTTCTGGGATGGGATCAGCTGCACAGAAATGGATCCAGGAGAAGCTGGTTTCCAGATATCCTTTCTAAGTAGCATGTCGTAAGGGCCCATTCCATGTCTCTCCAGCTGGCTTTGAGCAATTCCTTTCATTTGTGCACTCATTTCTCTAAGTTAAGCTCTTTCTTGCTGGCCTGATGGCACACTAGTTCCTCCTGATCTTTTTGGCTTTAGTTTTTTTCTTTTTCAAGAGGACGAGGCATTTTCTGGCTAAATGCTGGAGCACTTGTTGCTTGGTATTTAGTGTAATTGCCTTTATAACCCAGGCAGTTACCCATTACAGTATTAGCAAACTATAAAAATAATCAATGATGAATAACTGATATGCAGCTAACAGGGAATCAGTTAGTTATGTAATAAATTTACTAATGCCTAGGACTCTTGGAGTTCTTGCTGAGTTTGCCTCTGTGCTGAGACAGACCAATTCATGCCACTAACGGGATCCCTATCTGGCATGAAACTGTGTAATATAGCAGGATCAGGATTATGAACTGTAGGGTGTGCTCCATTTCATTGACTTTCTCTGCTGCCTTAGGAACTGTTCCTTGGTGCACCCATATTTGTCTTCCAGACTTTGTTATTTAACCAGCAGATACAGATCAGGTGGATGGTGGGTTAAGGTCTAGGTATCAAAATGAACAAATCCGTATCAATTAATTAAAAGAAGACCTAGGACTTTCTTTGGCAAGCAGTTCTCCTTCACTTAACTGAATTTAAACTGAAATCTCTGCCAGCTTATTTTTGCAATGTTGTGTGAATATCTGGGCAGCATTTGCCCTCCTTGGAAAATTACATTTGTTCATATTTGCTATGCTTTTCCAGAAGTCCTCCAAAGGTTTGTTTGGGAATATGAGTTGGGTCCAGATGAACATGCTGAATAGATAAGGTTATACCAGGCAGCTGGGGTCCAGGAGTTTTACTCATTGTCCTCTGCCACTGACCCCACTGTCACCACCGAATACATGGAAATTGTGGTTATTTTCCATTCAGAGGCAACTGGGAGAGTTTTCAGGAGGATATTCATCTACAAAACATGCAGACTCCTGTGTTATGTTGCCTGCCTACAGTCTCCATTCTCCATCTGCTGCACAGCCTCCCATTATGCAAATGAAGGAAGCTTGCTTCAAGTTTATTTCTTAATTTAATAAATGTAATTTAATAAATCTTAATGTAATACATTTCTAGTGAATGAAAGGATAGCTCACTGCATAAAATGGCATCAGCTGTCAGACAGCCCGCTTGTTCATGAGGATCTCAGACTGCTTGAGGGATTGTTTTTTAAGAAGACAGGCATTGCTTTGCCAAATCAGATCGGTAGCCCAGCTATGCCTGTGTCTTGCTTGTGATCATGGCCAGAAGTAAAAAGTAACTGACCTGTCACTAAAATGGAGCCGGGATAAGGAGGATGGCCGTAGTGCTGTGCAAGCGAGCGGGAGTTACGTGCAATGCAACACTAGATGTGGTTTTCTGGTTGGGACCGCAGTGTCACATCTTGTTGATCTCCCCTCTCTGTCCCTACACAACAGATTTCATTTCAGTTATTTTTGCGCTGCTTGTCAGTAAAAGCAGAAGCGAGTGGGCATTACATTTATCCACTTCTGCAGAATTAATTTCCTAGTGCATCCCACCAAGATTTGAATGTGCAATACACCAGAGAAAGGTTTTTTAAAGGACCTCCTTTTTGAACACGAGTTGAGACAGCTTAGCCTGGTGATCCCTGTTTCCCAAGAAGGTTCACAGAATCTGATGAGACTTCAGTACTGCAAGGTGAGAGCAGACTGTTGTAATCACCTAATTACTTTGTCTGATCTCCTGCAAAAAAAGCACAAATTAAACTAGGGACTTCCCTGAATTAAATCCTCTTTGAAACAGAGCAAAGGGTAAGAGACTCTCAGATCTTTTTAGTGACAGCAAAATGTGTCTCCACCGAGGTGACACATCAAGCTGTCCGTTCTGGGCTAGAAAACACCTACCTGAGCACTGAAGGCCAGCACAGTTCTTGGAGTGAGTTTTAAACTCTGAATTCAAAGGCATCCTGGAGAGGATGGTCAGCATGTAAGAGACCATGACATCTTGCATCAAGGAACCCTAAAGGAGTTTTAAGTTTTGTGCGGAGGGGGCTTTACTGACACTGCCGTACATCATGGCTGTTCAGACACAGGTTTGGCCTGTGGCTAGTAAAACATAGTCCCCATGCTGATAAATAGCAAAAGATCTAAAAATGGTAAAATATACCATCCATAAGTAAAGCTTCCCTAGCAAATAACTAGGATATATCCTTCAACTGAAGCAGGAAATCAAAATGGAAGCTGAACTATTGAAACTTTGTCAAAAGCAGAGAGGAAAGAAGCAGTTAATTGGACTCTCATTATTTGGACTCCATTCCTGCAAGGATGACTATTCTGACCTGCTTGCAGCAGCAATGATGATAACCTCACTCAGAAGGATGGAAAAGCTGACTTTTGAGTCAAATGTTTTTTCCCATTTTTTGTTTCTTTTTCTTTTTTCTTTTTGCATTATTATGTTAAAAAAAAAAAAAAGCCAACAAACAACCACCCTGCCCTCATAATGAATCTTGGGGTCAAATGTTCAACCATTTAAAAAAAATGTACAGGAAAGCACATGTATGTGCTGAGAAGGCAGTTGCTGGGTGATGAGTTACATATGCAAGGAGCCAGCATATATATGCAAAAGGAGGCTGCGAAGGCACCAACAAAGGCATATATTTTTGGTCACAGACACGATTGTACTTTTTTTACATCATTCAAACTTTTTCATGAATACATTAATCTTCCTATTAATATCAACATTTCATTTATACACTAAAATTAACTGTCATTGTTTGGGGAAGACAATGAGACCAACTTTATGTCAGTTTTTACTCTTTTTCTCTATTTTTCCAGTAAGAAAAAAGTATGTGTCTCTGTGTGTAGATTTGTTAAAGTAAAAAAAAAAAAAGAAGGAAATGAGATTTTTTAATATCTACCAAAAGAAACAAACCCCATCTTTTTATTTTTAAAAGCCAAACAAAGGTGCATTTTTTAAAAAATAAAACCCACCCTCTGTGTGGAAAAACTGTTCTTCCATTTAAAAACATGGAAGGGGTATCACTATTTGTCCCTGGCACTTACACATGAGCATCATTATTCATCCTGCTGGAGCAAAAGATTTGTCTCTGAGAGCCAAGAGTAAAACTCAACTGTTGTTGCCAGTGGATGTAGCCACAGGTAGGATGTATGAAGCACAGAGTTGTCTTACACCCCAGGGAGGTACCTTGAGTCCATGCTGTGAAGGAGATATTCAAGATACTACCTTGGTACACAACCACCACTTTGTGTCTGCCACAAAGGAAACTCTTTGATGAGATGGGTGTGTATGAATGTGTATCATTTAACACCAAGTGTGGGCACGTTTGCATCTACCCCTGCTCGTGCTGTGGGTGCTATCACTAATGCCACTTCACTCTAACCATAAGTGGGAGTTTCTGCACGTGTTTTATTGGTGCAATGACAGTTAGATGTGCCTTCCTTGGCCATATCTGAAAGATAATTTTATTTCCCCCCATCTCGTTCAGTGGGGTGAGAGATGGGCACTCAAAGCAAACAAGGGAAATTACTTCACATCCCACCTGCCCACCTAGGTGAGTGCCTGCTCTTCCTTTCCTCAAACACAGAGCAAAAGACCCATTATTCTGCCTGCTGTTTCCTTGCTAGGTATTAGGGATATTAGAAAGATAAAAGAGAAAATTGTTCTCACTCCTGAGTTTGAGTGTGTGGGAGGAGTGTTTGAGAGCTCAGATTTCTGGTCCAAAGCTCTTTTCAACAATCTAGCAAACCCTTTACCTATTTCCTGCAGATGCCTACAATAAAACTTTCAAGCAAGCATGGGAAAGAAGTGCCCAGCTAATATTAGCATCTTGGAAGGGCACTGAGCACAGAAATCCACTCTGCTTCTCTGGAAACCAGACCATGGCAATAGGCACCATCTGTGAAAGAGCAACGTTATCATCCCTTGCAATCACTTGAACACTTCAAATTCTCAGAAAAATCCTCCTTGTGTATCAGGCTAACGTGTTGTAAGAGGACACGGCAGGGCTGTGGGTGGGCGTAAAGCACAGAGACTTCCAACAGCTGGCAGTCTTGAGCTCACCCACAGCAGAAAAAGGGCAGAATAGTTGTTTTTGAAAATACACTGGTCCCACCAGAGATTGCATCACACCAAGAAGGCACCTTGGTCCTGTGGTCCAGCTTGTCTCCAGTGGGGTTTGGGTCTTCCCTGTCCTCCTGGGTTCTGGTTCACTCAAGGAGTGTATGCACAGGTTCCTGCTCCAAATGGAGACACAGCTGGTCAAACACCTTGTGCCTTATAGAAGCAGAGAACTAAATTGACCTTCTGAGGTTACAGTAAAAATGATACAGGCTCTGGAAATTCCATCCACCAATGGATCAGCTCTGTGTCATAGGTGCAGAATGAATAGGGGAAAACGCAGCATGAATAGATGGACTGTGAGGGGGAAGTTATCACCTCTAATAACTCCTGAGGATTTAGCACTAGAAGAAACTGCCAGAGCTCCAGCAAGGAGCTGTTATCACCTCCAGCGGGAAGGTCTGGCTTGTCCCTTGCTGACCCTGTGTCTCTGGCAGCATCTCCTTGTGTTCATCTGGGTGCTCGTAATGTATCAGGGAAATAAAAGAGGTATCTTTGTAAGAAATATCTCTGTTGACTGCCAAGGAAGCTCTTTTTCTTCACTGGCAATGGACAGTGCTTTGTTTTCTCCATCTGAGACTGATTTTGGCTGACTCCCTCAGGTTTGAATGCAGCTAGTGGGTCCAGGATGGAGGAGGGTGGCTGGAGGAAGTCTCTGGGATGTATCCTTTTCCCAAAGTCACCATCTCTCACCTCGCTCTTTTTGGAACTGCTCTATACATTTCTCCTGGATCTTTCCCCTGATGGGTAGTCAAAGGTGGGGATTACCATTTCCTTGCAAAGGCTGCTCACTTGTACCCTGCCTGATATATTAACCAGAGAGGAATGAGAGCAAGAGAGAACAACTTTGATGTAAAAGACTGTGTACATATGTTCCTAGGTGCTTTTGGATAGCTTGCTGAAGACAATTTTTTACCTTTCTCTCGTGCTTGGCCTTGCAAGACTGTCTAGGTTTGCAAGGGAAGATGCAGAAAGTCCCTTGGACAAGCCCTTGGCAGTTAGACATCAGAAAAAGATACAAACCCCAGGCTTTTATTTGAATTAGTATTTCTCAGGAGGGGGAAATATACATAAATCCCTAGGGTTTGGCTTGGTAATAACATAGGGGTAGATTCTCAAAGGGCTCAGCTCCTTGTCCCATGTGGTGTAGAACAGTGCCCAGGGAAAGGGTCTGGGGCTGACAAGAGCAGAGTGTAAAGCTTGTTTCTATGTCAGATAGTCTGTGTGATCATGGCTTTTTGCTGTGACCAGGGCTGGATCATTTCAGTTTTTTCTTCCCTCTGATGTCAGTGGTAGCAACCCTCTATGTCCCTTTGTGGATCTGGACATGAAGGTACCCAAATACCTGTCAGATAGGGCTTGATTTGACTATGGTGGCCTCTCCAAGGGTTCCCAAAGTTTGACATTTAGCAGAGCTTGAATATACCTTCTGAAAAAAGGTTTATCGATCATGGTACAGAAGCCAAGTACCTTTTGGATCTGGCATCTGTGCTCAGTGGTGGCCATCAGTACTCAGCTGTACTTGAGGATATGTCCTGCTGTTGACGTCTTGTCCCTAAACTGGGATATCCACGTATCTCTGCCCCAAAGTCTGTTGGGGAGTGAGTTACGACTCTGCAGTGAATAAATAGCATTGGGCTCAGTGGAGCTACTTGGCTGTTTTGCAGCGGAAAATGCCAATTTAGACCTGACACAACTTCTCCCCTGCTTTTGACTTAGTCAACTCCCTCTGGCCAGCATGGCAGAGCTGAGAGAGGCAGAGAATGGAAGGACTTACCCAGGCCAGCAGCAATTTTTATGGTCTGAAACCTAAGAAATCCTATTTCTTGGTATGAGTGCTGGCTACAGCAGAGGGGTGTCTTGTCTCTGCCTTTGAGAACTTGAAGATGCCTTCCCTACTCACTGTACCTTCAGCACACAGAGCAGGGACCTGCTCAAACCTCGTCTTCCATGCCACCACCATTTGGGTTGCAGTCTCTTCCCTCTTCTGACTTGGGCCTGTCTTGAAAAATGTTGGAGTTCATGGCAAGCCCTCTGACCCAAGGGTGGAAAGAAGAAACAGGGCACTGTGCTATTACTATGATTCTTCCCAGACCCAGACCATTGAACTCTCTGAAGTAGCACACATCCAAGTAAGAGTGCCTGTAGTAATAAAGGTGATGAATAATCATATATTTAGGTAAGCTTGTTGCAATAGGAAGAATGATGCTCTGTGTAGTCTCCTTTCATTCCAGTTGTGAAGGATTAGTTAGCTTTCCAGGATACAGTTTGATCAATCATTTACCCTGATGAAGGGGACACCGTGAAAGGTTTTCCAGCCTCACCACTATCCTAAATACAAAAAATAAGAGCTATTGTCACAGGGTGACTTGTAAATCAAGTTTCAACCAACGCTATTTGTTTAAAACCGACTCCAGTTCTGTTCGTCTCCCTTTTATGCCCTCAATAATACAAAAGATAATGACGCTGATGAGTATTGTCCAGTAATGCAGGGAGGAGCCCAATGGGAAAATGAGTCATTATCTCTCCCTCCCTCCACTTCCAGGTGCAACCTTCTGTCTGTGTACCCAAGAGGTCCCCAGTGTTTTATTGATATGGCAATCTGATTTTGGTAATTAAAATTGATTTTCAGCTTAAGCTTTGTAAATGTACTGATCCATAACAAACTTGGGTCATGTTCTGGCAGGGTGGGAAGGGGGAATAAGGGAATGGGGATGCCAGGAGGAGTGGTGTGGGTGACAGCCACAGTGCTGGTGGAGGGGAGAGGCAGGATGAGATTATGGGGGTGGGCAGCCGGCTGTCTGCGAGCTGGAGCAGGGTCTGCAGGGCATCCAACAAAAGCCTTGTACAATGCCTGGGAACGCTGCTGATCCCCGACCCAGCCACTGTTGTTGCTGGATGGCAGTGGGGCCGCATTGAATCCAGATTCCAGTGTTATCGGCTCTGGTGGCTCCAAGGGCAGCCAAGAAAAGCATCTGGAGCTGGGAGCAAAAAATGTTGCTTTCTGCTGAGACATGATGTAGAAAAGAAACAGAAGGAGCACCTGGCTTTTTGGGAGAGCTTCGGGGACTGTGATATGAATCCGGCCACTCAGGTCTTCTCCTTAGCCTGCTTTTGATGTAAATCTACAGAAATTGGTCTGCTGGCTGCAGATGGGGAGCTGAAAGTGCAGCATCTGCCTGGTGGAGGGCTCTGTGCCCGCTGCCAGCACCCCATCTGCCCAGTCCTCGATGCACCCATCTCTCCCCAAACCTCTACCTTTTCCCTGTGAGGGTGGCCTCTCTCCATGGCAAATTTGGGTTTTGTGGTGCTGAGGCTGGCTGTGCTCACCCTACATGCTCAAAAATTCCTCTGCTTTGAATGTGCTCCATGGCAGCATGAGCCAGAGGGTAAAACCTGACCCTGGGGGATCTGCGCTCCTTTTGGCACCGATTTGGGTGAGATCAAGCACATTTTTCTTCCTGCTTGTGCCTGTTTCCTCACTTGTTCAGTGGAAGCAAAGTTTTGTTTTCCTTCTGCAAGCAGCCTTAAGGATGGCAGATCCCACAGCCTGTGCAGCCTGGCTGCCTTTGAATTGCACCCCTTTCTGGAGGAGGAATGATCTCTCTGGGCTGTTCTCATCCTCGGGGCTAATAAACTGAGTTCTTGTGGGAGATTTGCACGTTGCAAGAGGAGGCTGGGAGCTCTCTGAAATCCGAGCAGAAGAGATCTCCAAGCCTGAACCCCTCCACCTCCTTCTTCCCCAGGCCAAGCACTTAAATAACTCACTTTTGAGGCTGAGAACGAACATGGCAAGGCAGCCCACGCACTGGCTGTTTTCTGCTTCTGAGCCATTTTTCTAAGCCAGCCCGCTTTTATAGCACGACTGCTTCCATTAGCCGATAATCTCACTGTACAACCTCACCAATTGCTTTTGGGAAATCTAAGTGCATAACATCTATTACATTTCCCTTGCCTACCTTGGCAGTAATAGTGTAGCTTCAAAGAACTCCAACAAGTTAGTTAAGCAAAAGACCTCCTGCTTGTAAATCCATGCTGGCTGTCTCCTCTAATCCAATTATGCTTTACAAGGTGCTCCCTCACTAAATCCTGAAAAATTGTTTCTGATATTTTTACCCACAATTTATGTTAAGCTACTCGGTGTATAATTGCTTGTCTAATCGCATGCTCCTATTTTTGAATAATGGTGTTAGGTTTGACATTTTTGCAGCGCTCCTGTGTCATCTGAGAACTGCTAAAATATTACTTAAGACTTCACTCAGTTGCGTGCTCGTTGCTCCCAAGCTGGTGGAGTTTAGCTAACTGCACCAAGTCTGCATCAATGCTGTGGAAGGCTTTTGTTGCCATTAATGTCCACTTCTCAGCTGAACCCTCTTTTTGATTAAGAATGGGTGAGTAATGGAGTAATACAAGTCCTACTCACAGTAGTAGCCCTGCCTCTAGTACGAGTATGAGCACAGGGAGAGATGGGACTTAAGGTATGAGGAGCCCTGAACAAAGGATGTGGGGCTTTGTGCTAAGGAACTGCCTGTCAATAAGGAGGTATCAGAAACAAAGAAGTGCATCTCACACCCCGGAATGTGAGGGTCTTGCCACCAAAGTCTGGGATTTTTTCAGATTCAAGACATAATACACCTGACCTGGGAAGGTGGGTGCAAATTTAAGAGGGCACTAGCAGGTAACAGGCAATATCAGAGGAGGAAGCAGTGTTGGCAGAGGTTTATTTGCTTGCCCTTTTTCTGTTTTCAAAGACAGTAGCAATTTCACATGCAAATGACTGTCTCTGATGGTGGGATCAGTTGAGAATATTTTCACACAGTACTGGCAGGGAGTTCTGTTGAGATGTCACATCGTCACATAACCAAGATTTAGAGAATAATCCGTGATGTACAATCTAGCAACACGATGATTTTGAGCCAGATGAAGAAAAGTGGCATCCTCTCGCTTGCAGCCAGGCAACAAAAGGGATGGAATTTAAGTGGGGAGCAACATATGCTTTTGAACCTTAAATAGACTGGTCTTTTAAAATGAAGAGGAAGAGCGGTGATTCCTCATGCTGGAATCCTTCCTAGCCAAATATCACATTTGCAATCTTCAGCCTTTCCTTAAAGTTTAACTGAAAAAAAAGAAAAGAGAAGAGCAGAACAGCTTCTCTAGCAAATACCTCCTCTTGAGGCCTAGGTTTTTAACCTCTAGAAAAGATTAAACAACACCTCCCCAACCAGCCTTCATGTTGAAGAAACGAGTTTAGGATAGCTGGAGACATCGCCGTGGTTCTTTTTGTGTTTTTGTTTTTGTTTTTGTTTTGTTTTGTTTTTTTTGTGGTGGGGGTTTTTGTGGGGTTTTTGTGTTTTTGTTGGGGTTTTTTGTGGGGCTGCTTTTTTTTCATATCTTTCCCAGCTACATGCAATGTAAAATATGTGAATTATGGCCTCTTGAAAATAAGGTTCATAATGGAAACCAAGTGACCTTTAACTATGACACAGAGAAGTGCATTCATAGTGTTACTGGGGAAAAGGCAAGTGCTGCTGGTGACAGAAGTTGGCTCTTGTCAGGTCCCCAGGCACACGTCTTCCACAAACAAATTTCTTCATGCCATTACTTCCCCTTACCACGTAACAGAGGAGCTTCCCACTGAGATGGGACCAGCTCTGACAGAGTTGTCTGATCCTGCCTGTCAAGGCAATTCTACGACGCAAAGTTGCCAGGCAAATTAACAGTTTTCTCTAAAACTTCTAATCCGTCTTTAGTGCTGACTTTGTCTTCCCTCCTCATCTCTCATCCCTCATTGTGTCATTCTTCAGGTTTAAATCTCCAGGAAGGGATGCTGCTGTTCCTTCTTCAGTGGCACAGAGATGGACTGGGTACAGCTTGCCTGGCCTGGCTGCACTGGTCAGACTGAGATGTCTCCAGCCCAGAAAACTTTTTCTAATAAGGGTCAGTGATGAACATGTAGCAGAGAGCTTCACAAGAGACAGAAAACAGTGATACACTCTCCATTTCCAGTAACCTGTGGCTCAGCACTTCAGGAGGCAGAGATGGACTCATTGCATTTCATATAAGCTACCCACCTCTGCTGCTTCATTTTCCTTGCCAGTCTGTTTCTTCCCTTGACCAACCACCTATGTAGAAATTGTTTTATTCTCTTCTTGATGCTGCTTATAAGCTTGAAAACCCCCAGGGGAACTGGAGAGAGGTGAGCATAGAGATTTTCTTTAGCCTCTCAAAGTTGTCAGTAGATAAAATCAGAGCTATTAGGCTGCACAGTGCCTTCAGAGCACCGTTTGATAGACCCACCTCTTTCTTACGATCAAATCTCCTGTCCTTCCCAGCTCCTTCCTGCAGATGAGCTATTAAATCCTGCCCCTGAAACAGCCAGACATTTTTAATGGAAACGAATAGGTCACTTGCCCCAGTGGCAACTGTGCCTTATTAGCTTAGTGTTTTCTGCTGCACTCTGTCCCTGGAAGAAGACATTGTCCTCACTTTACAGCAATAGGATATGCCAGAGTGGTGCTTCACAAGCAGGACTGGTTTGTGGGGTGAATGTGGTTAGCGTGTCCCCCAGCCTGAGCTCCCACAGATGAGGTGATCTCTTGCAACACAAGCACCGCCGCGGAGATTTTAGTTTCCAGTCCCGTCGGACAAAGAAATAGTGATTTCAGGGACCTGGGGAAAGCGAAAGAGAAAAGGTAAAAATGAAAAACAGTCTGTTAAAGGTGGACTTGCACTCCGACCCTGTTCCTTTCCCAGTTGATTGTCTGTGGGTTTTGTCCTGAGCTTATCAACAGCCAGCAGCTAGAGGAGCTAAAGGATGCTCTGGGAATTCAGCTTTGTTTACCAAGCTTGGGACTGCTTGTCTAACTACCAGTAGATGTTGTTTTAATTTCCTTCCCTTTGGTGGAGAGTTTGAAGAGCATCTCTCAATCTCACTTTTTCTTATCCTTGCCTCCTGAATTCATGAAGGGTGAAAATTAATTGTCTTCGCTCACCATTTTTGCCACTGAAAATGTGAAGCTGTCTTGGCTTTCAGCAATCTATTATAATAGAGGCAATGATTTCCCAAACAGGAACAGAATAGCTGGTGCTGCAGATAGATGTCCCAGACTTATGCTCGTTAATGCGTTATTAATGCTTGTCAACAATATATGTTTATCCAAATGATGATCTATTGAAGACTGTTCTGTCTCAGACCCTTCGTCTTCAGTGCTTTGGGTCTGAGCTCCTGCTCACCTCCTACCCCTGCAACTCTCCCAGATAAACTGCTACCACAGGTATTTTGAGCATAACACCTGATCCTTTAATTCCTTTCTGGGGAACGGTTTATTTGGAAAAGATTATTCTTTTTGCTCCAAAACCAGCTCAGCATTTCTAAGTTCAGGTGCACAACTTGCAAATTACTGGAAGTTTTCTACTCCCTCTCTGATGTGCTGAGCCTAATAACAGCTCATTGCAATCTGTCAGTGCTCGATGGATTGAATTCAGTGAACCAGCGTCTCCCCATGGAAGTTTCTTCTGCTGGCGCTTTCCCAGCCAACCCCGCCCACAACCTGTCCTGCAGTTCAGTCTTTGCAGTGGGCACTGGCAGTGACTCTGCAGGTTCATTGCGGGAGAGAATTTCCCCATGACAATGAATAAGGTGGTTATTTATTTTTTCCCCTCAAGCTTTCATTCTAAATAGCATCTATGGAGATGCATTTGCAAGCAAAGGTAGAAAAGAAAAAAAAGTTTTGGAGCTTAGTGCTTTAAAGTGATTTTTAATTAAAAAAATAAATTAACTTAGAAGTTTAGAAGAAGTCTTAACTGCGTTTCTTCAGATTATAAACCAGTCTCTAGGTATTAGAGAATAAAGAGATATCTAATACAAGGCCCTGCCTTTTGTAGGATGCTTGCACCTTTTATGAAACATCTGGCTCAACTTGACACCATAAATAGGAGACAGAGAGGGGTGGATATTAGGTTTTATTAAGTCTGTCAATTCCTAAGTAATTAAGGAAGCGTTTTATATAAACCGAACTTCTAACTCATGCTTTAATCTCAGTTATTTTGCTAAAATGGTTTTCTTAGTGAGTCTTTATGCTTAAAAGCACCCCTGGGCATTTGCTAACCATCTGTGTGGTGATGGGGTAGCTAGTGGCCTTTAGCTCTGCTTTTTGCTATATACATCTCGTCATTCAAAGAATAAACCTTCTGATAAATGGCAGTGTCAACAAAAAGGTTAATATTTTTAAAAGCTAGATAGATCTTTATTTAGGTGCCATTTTGTGGTAGTCATGCAGTCATACTAGGAGGAGTTTGCCAGTTTCTAGGTTGACTAATTGGTCTCCACGCTATCCTTTTCAAGAACAGCCATGCATCAACTTCTGCTTGACAAATGGTATGAAAAATAATTTTTTAAAAAAACACAAACAAAGCCAAGGAAATGGAGAAGCTGATACTAAACTATGACTAAATACTCTGTTGAAATGGAATTTTACTGAGATCAGACCAGTAAATCAGATCTATTACGAGTCATAGGAAAATTAATTCTTTAGATTCTTTTATGAAAGGATTAAGATTTCTGCAGAAAACAGACATGGTTTGGGGGGAAACTGTTGAGTCAATCTAATTTTTCATTCAAAAAAACAATGTTGATTAATTTTAATGGGATACTCTGAATTAAAACTTAGGAATTCAGAAGAGGTCAAGTAGTAGGAACTACCAGTGATAGTCTCACTGATACTACAGGGCATTTATAGAATCATAGAATAGAATCATAGAAACATTTAGGTTGGAAAAGACCATTAGTCCAACTGTTAACCTAGCACTGCCAAGTCCACGACTAAACCATGCCCCTAAGCACCACATCTACATGCCTTTTAAATACCTCCAGGGATGGTGACTCCACCACCTCTCCGGGCAGCCTGTTCCAGTGCTTGATAACCCTTTCAGTGAAGAAATTCTTCCTAATATCCAATCTAAACCTCCCCTGGCACAACTTGAGGCCAACAAGTGACCAACAAAGAGGCGCAGAGACAGACACCCACCTCGCTACAACCTTCTTTCAGGCAGTTGTAGAGAGCGATAAGGTCTCCTCTCAGCCTCCTTTTCTCCAGGCTAAACAACCCCAGGTCCCTCAGCCGCTCCTTATCAGCCTTGTGCTCCAGACCCTTCCCCAGCTTCGTTGCCCTTCTCTGGACACGCTCCAGCACCTCAATGTCTTTCTTGTAGTGAGGGGCCCAAAACTGAACACAGGATTCGAGGTGCAGCCTCACCAGTGCTGAGTACAGGGGCACGATCACTTCCCTAGTCCTGCTGGCCACACTATTCCTGATACAAGCCAGGATGCTGTTGGCCTTCTTGGCCACCTGGGCACACTGCTGGCTCATATTCAGCTGACTATCGACCAACACCCCCAGGTCCTTTTCCACCAGGCAGCTTTCCAGCCACTCTTCCCCAAGCCTGTAGTGTTTAAATCATTTAAATACAGAACTCCTTTCCATAATTGCCTGTATAAGAATGTTTAGGATTCTTGTTAGTTGAGGAATTAGTAATGGAAAATTACAAAATTTGTAATAATGCAAACAAAAAGTAATGGAAAAAAAAAGGAAAAGGAACAACATTTAAAATGACAAGGAGATCATGAATTCTTTGGCTTTCATTATCTTCCAGACTTCTTAGTATAGCAGCTGGAAGTACAGGTGAGAATCCCTCTTGTGCTGTTCTTCTCGTTAACACACCGCACTTGGGGCAGAGCAGGCAGTGGAGGATGTGACTTGTTTTTGGTTGTATGGACTTCTTCTGTGGATGGCGATCAGAGCTGGGGTTTTGGAAGATCAGTCCTCTGTTTGAAGCCTTGTTGATATGTTCCTTTTTGCATTCCCCTTGGTTTCTTTTATTTATAAACATGACTGTGTTCCAGGATATTTCTCCAATATGTTGGAGCAAATCAGTAGGAGAGGATCAGGAGCTTTTGTGAAGCCCTGCTACCTGGTCTAATCAGATGGGAATTCCATTAGTTAATCTGAACTTGGTAAATGCCTCTTACACCACCAATCAACATCCTCCTCTTTCCCAGTGTTGCCAGTGTCACAGGTGCTCTAAATCTGTAATGCACTGCAAAATAGCTGAAAATTCATATTCATGCACGAACATTTGAGGATGCTGGAATGGTAATTTCACTGTGAATTGTCTTAAAAACCTATACTGTCAATAGTTCACAAAAGCTTTAATAAAAACCTCAGGAAAAATATGTGGAAAAGGGGATCCTAACACAGCAAACTAATTGCTGGAACATTCATGCATCAGCAGAAAACAAAACACTTTTAGGGCGATGATAAACTTCATCTCCACTGTCTGTGTAGCTATCTCGAAGTAGCAATTCATACTTGTCTTGCAAATATGGCAATTACTGTAGCAGTCCCTTTATAGGCCTGGTCACTGGGTCAGGCAACTTGTCTTCTGAAATCTATATCCTGATAGAGAAAATGTAGTTTAAAGCTGAGCAAGATGAAACCCATCTGCAATAATAATAATAATAATAATAAAAAGTTTTTGCTTTACATAAGGTCTGTATGCCTAGCTAAGCTCTTTTCAGAGCAGGCTGACAATTATCATTGAAACTATTTGATGACTACTTATAAATTCATAGAATTGAAAGCCAAAAGAGACCAGCGTGATTGTCTAATGTGATCTGCATAACTCAGGTCACAGAACTCCTCAGGGAGATGTCTGCTCTGAGCCCCCAGCTCAGCAATACTGCATATCTTTTAGGAAAACAAACCGTCTGAGCTAAATGTTTCCAGGGATTCAGTACATGCTTTTCTAAACATCCACCATTAGCACCAGGCAATCCCCCTAGTCCCAGAGCTTCACAACATCCCTGTGAGCTGCAGATATGCTCTAACCCTTGCTGTGCATGTGGAAAAAAATTGTGCTCCAGATTCGTCCCACCTCCTGTATAGGCTCCCTTCATAAGCAATGGAGACAAATAGTCCTGGATGGTGTTTATGTCCCTTTCAGAGATGCTTTGGCTAGATGAAGTGAATTGGAGATTAAACAACTTGTGCAGATATGGGCCTCTGGCCAGAGAGGGACTTGAGCTGTGCTCCTACCTGGCTGCACTTACCTCCTTCACAGACTATTTCTGTCTCCAAAGGTATAAATAAGATCTCCAAACAGGGAAGGATGTTTGGAGATGCTGCTTCAGGAGCAATGGCTGAAACAAGAAATAAAATAAGTACAAAACTTCACTTTTTCTTCACCCCCTTGGGACAGATACCTATAAAATCTGTGCGTCCTTTGGAGAAGATAAAGGATCAGGGGCATGAGCTTTTGTGTTTTTCCAAAGGTGGTATTATAACTCACGAAGTTAAAGCAGGAGATATACAGCTCTCCTCAGGTAAAATCCCAGGCAACTGGAAGGAAACTCTCCTCCTCACCTATTATTTTGGTGAGATTTGAAACTGATCCTCAGCTGTCCTCTGGTTTTACTATATGTTCCTAATTTCCTGCTCTCCATAAATGCTGAGAAAACCACTCTCCTGATTGTGCAGGTGAGGGTTTTTCTCAATGCCTGCTGTTCGGTTAATAAACCAGGGGCAGGGATTGCTGTTTCTGGAAGAGGCTGGCTGTAATCCTCAGGAAGCAGAGATGATATTGTTCTTTCAGGACATACATTATTGCTGCCACATTGCATGTGTGTGTCTAGGTAAGAGACAGACAGACAGATATCATAGATCAGTAAAAGATGGAGAAAAGCCGTAGTTATAATTTTACGGTTCACCGGTGTGAAATGGAATCCGGTAAATAAAAAAATGTTCCCCACAGCCCCTTTCTGTACAGTGTAAATCTGTCAGCTCTTGCAAATGCCATTAGCTGGCGGCCAGGGTTGCATGTGCGCATGCATGGGACCGTGCATGCACGTGTCTGCATGTGTCAGAGGGAGCGTGGTGCCAGGTAATCAATACCTCTGGTCTTCTCTGCTGATCCTATGGGTGCTATGAGCCTGTTGTGGCTGAAAGGAGGCCAGATCCAGTGCACAGAGCTCAGGAGAGGGGATTTCAGCTACATCAGCTTCACTCCACTTTGACCAGTCTATGCATCAGAGGGTCAACCTTTTCTTAAACCAAGAGATGCATGGCCACAGTAGTATTTAGATAGTGGCTAGATTGTTTTACTGGTGTCAATTCTTATGCCAATGAAGGCATAAGTACAGGCTGGATCAAGGGGCTGAGGTCAATTGTATGACGTCTAACAAGGCCAAGTGCCGGGTCCTGCACTCCAGTCACAAAAACCCCATGCAACGCTACAGGCTTGGGGAAGAGTGGCTGGAAAGCTGCCCGGCAGAAAAGGACCGGGGGGTGCTGACTGACAGCCGGCTGAATATGAGCCAGCAGTGTGCCCAGGTGGCCAAGAAAGCCAATGGCATCCTGGCTTGTATCAGGAATAGTGGAGCCAGCAGGACTAGGGAAGTGATCGTGCCCCTGTACTCAGCACTAGCGAGGCTGCAACTGGAATCCTGTGTTCAGTGTTGGGCCCCTCACTCCAAGAAAGACATTGAGGTGCTGGAGCGTGTCCAGAGAAGGGCAACGAAGCTGGGGAAGGGTCTGGAGCACAAGTCTGATGGGGAGCGGCTGAGGGAACTGGGGTTGTTCAGTCTGGAGAAGCGGAGGCTGAGGGGAGACCTTATCGCTCTCTACAACTGCCTGAAAGGAGGTTGTAGCGAGGTGGGGTCGGTCTCTTCTCCCAAGTAACAAGTGATAGGACAAGAGGAAATGGCCTCAAGTTGCGCCAGGGGACATTTAGATTGGATATTAGGAAAATTTATTTACTGAAAGGGTTGTCAAGCATTGGAACAAGCTGCCCAGAGAGGTGGTGGAGTCACCATCTCTGGAGGAGTTCAAAAAACGTGTAGACATGGCACTTTGGGACATGGTTTGGTAGGCATGGAGGTGTTGGGTTGATGGCTGGACTTGATGATCTTAGAGGTCTTTTCCAACCTTAATGATTCTATGATTCTATGATTCTATGATTCTAAGTGTGTTTTACCTTGGGACAGCCACTTCAGTGCTATGCCTGACTTTCTTCTAATCCCTGATGCTTTTTGCTTCCCGTCCCCTTCCTGAATGGCTCTGAGGACCGCAGGTGAAGAGTGCTGGCCCTTTTGTGCACACATCTGCATTGGCTGGAGAAAAGGAAAAGTAAAGAGGAGCAATTAGGAGGTCACTTCTACTGCTACCGAGACAGGGAAGTCAGATGCACTGGGCTCTGCAAGGAGGCTCCAAACTCTTTGAAGCCACTGGCTTATTTTTTGGGATGTGGGTGAGACCTGGATAAAAGGGTCCAGGAGGGTCAGCAGGGTCCTGCCAAGAGATGCAAGTGTTGCTTGAAATGCTGGTGGTATGCATGTCAGCCAGCCCTGCCGGGAGGTGCTGGGGCTGCCCTGGGACCGAGGGGGCTTCACTGTCCCAGCTGCTGGAGGTGGACAGGAGGAGCAAGTCCTTTGAGCTGCACAGCATGGCTTGTGTTTCAGAGGAGCTCTCCAAGGGCCTGGCCCTGCTCCTTTCTCTCATTTCTTTCCCCTTGTATTATATGCCAAATGAGCCTCCCTTCTTCTTTGTGGCCAGGGACAAAAGGGTATTTTGGGGTTGGTATTCTATTTTTTTTTTGCACGGAGTGTAGTGGACTGTGAAATGCACCTGAACAAATCCCCCAGTCCAAATCAGATTGCAGGTTTTTGTAAGTGATGCCCACAAGGGAGGCAGGTGTAATAAAAGACATGGAACCAGTGCAGCTTTGATCTTCTAGGTGAAGGGCTCCTTTAAGATGCTTCAGTGGGTTAATCCTGCTCTCTTTCAAGATGTCAGTTTGGGAACCACCTGGATAGAGTTGGCAAAGGCTTTCTGGGGTCTCTTGGGTCTCCATGCTTTAAGCGCAGGCCAGCTGGCAGTGTTTGTCTTGCAGTCGTCCAACACCGTGCCCCCCCTCCCCAGACCTGGTCATTGCCCCCCTCGGCCAGCACTCCTGCTCAGCAGCAGCTTTTGTGAGTTTAATGCCTGGCAGCAAGGAGCTGAAATGAGATCTCACTGTTTCATATGGTACCAAAGAGGTACTGGGGAGTATTGAAGCCGTTAAATCAGGTTTGAATCAGTTAAAGTAACAAAAGTTCAGTTTCACTACAGATCCTCATGCCAGCTGTTTTTCCTCAAGAAATCTGGGAGCTGTGTATGTCTTTCCATAAAAAGAAAGGCACAGTGGGAGTCTCAGCCTTCTGCTTTGGCTGGAGAAAAATACAAAAAAATTACATGAGTGCAAGGGAAAGAGAAACTGATTGGAGGAATGAAGCACCTTGTGTGCTGCTGCACAAGTTTAGGGATCCATGCAAAGGCCTGAATTCAGAGTTATCACCACCAGTCGGGAGAAAGAATGACCCATACATGCTTTTGGATGCCAGCAAAACCAGCTGTATCGATGCTGCTGTAACTCTGCAATGCCTGTAGTCACAGGACAACCACAATTTTGGGAGTCATCTCAGCCTCAGGAACCACATCTCCTAACAGCCCCACAGGTTTCCATTGCCCAGATTGATCCTACCTAACTTCAGGCTATTCACATTTTGGACAGGTGTAAAGCTACAATACACAGACACTGGAGAGTGCAGGGCCCCTCTGAGAGTAACTTTGCACACCTGAAACCAGAAACACCCTATGTCAAATATGCTAGGGAATATATTAATAATTTGCGTGCATCAGTGAGACCCCTGCTTTAGTGATTCGT
Source organism: Ciconia boyciana (assembly GCF_034638445.1). Lineage (NCBI taxonomy): Eukaryota > Metazoa > Chordata > Aves > Ciconiiformes > Ciconiidae > Ciconia > Ciconia boyciana. The sequence goes on from NC_132934.1 coordinate 3,651,098, forward strand.
GGTAGCTGAAGGAGTAATATTAAGTAGTAAAGTCCCTGGATAAGTCTGAAGTTCCTGATGCTTACTCCTGAATTGGGCCAAATGGCAATTGGGTAGCATATTTTTATGAAAAATAAGGCATTTTTCATTCTTTGAGGAAATGAAGTTTTATTGTGTGAATGCCTTGTCTTTACCTTTCTGTACAGCACTTGAGTCAACACCACAGCCTGTTCCCATTTAAAAAAAAAAAAAGCTAAAAATAGCAAAAAAAATCTCGGAAGTGGCTTAATACTTGCCAGCTCTCAAAGAGCCTGAGGGTTTTCCTAGTAGTATTCTCCAGCAATCAATATTGGGCCCAAAGCTAGTGAAAATTTTCATGAATGAGCGGGAAGTTGATATTAAATCCCACAGGCAGATAAAATATTCAATGGTGCAATGATTAGCTCAGCATTAATGATGATGAGGACAGAGTGGTTGGGTGAGTTTGGCTCCCTCAAACAAAACAAATGCAAACTTCTCTGTCTCATAAGAAGAAATGTAGGTCAGGCTGGAAAAGTGGGAGACGTGTCCTAGAAAGCAATGACTGAAATGGATGAGTGGGTCATTTCTTTACATCCTTGCAAAGGGTTTCTCCTACTCTAGCCTGTAGCAGAAACAGGCTGACACCGCCCTGCATCCTTGGAGGAGTGCAAGAGAGTGGGCGAGTAGTAGTCATGCTCTGCCGTCTGCTCTGGAGTCTCCTTTTGTAAAAGAGATAGGAGAGATAGGAAAAGGAGCACTAAAGACCCACAAAAATTATTTGTAGGGAGCAGGAAGGTATGATTTCCTCAAAGGGATTGAAAGAATCTCAATCTCTTAATTTATCAGAAGAAATATTGAGGAATGACTCAATATTTGAATGTCTGAACATCTTCACGGGGTGAAAACAGCAGGCTTAAAGGTCTCTTCAATCTAGAGAAGAAAAATAGTATAAGAATCAGTGGTTGGAAGCCAAAGGCAGATGAATTCACATGTAAAGTAAGGCATGTACAAGCTTTTTATGGTGTGAGTGATTAAGCACTGGAACAAACAGCCCGTGAAATGGAGGATTCTCCATTTCTTGGTACCTTCACATCGAAATGGGAGGTCTTTCTAGGCAACATGCTTTAGCTAAAACCAGATTATTTGGTTTGGTATAAGGGTAGATGGGAGAAATTTAGTGGCCTGTGATGTACAGGAGGTGAGAACAGATGATCTAATGGTCCCTTCTGACCTTAAATGCTATGCATTTATGTGATCCTGAATTAAATGTCCTTGAACTTTCATTTTATGGCAAGACGAATGTCTAAGAAAGCTGGGAAAACATGTGTAGTGGTTGCTGCGCTAGGTTATGCACTTAATCCATTGAAATATGGGCACTGGGGGCTGGGATGGAGCAACCCTCATTGCACTCAGGAGGAATTCTGCATTTCAAGCCCTCCACGAATTAAAGTGCTGCAGAGAGTGAGCTAGGCTTTGCCAGGAACTTCTTCTCACTTATTCCACGCTGAAACAAACTGCAGAGATATCTAAAGACAAATAGATATGCCCCAAAATAGTTGCCTGCATCTCTGCCTGGTCGTTGTCTTTTTGGCAGCACTAATTACCACCCAAACCTTGAGAACGCACAGAGCTCTCACAGGCGTCAGCTGAGCAGTAAGCTCTGTCTGGTTTTCTCTCGTTTAATAAACTGAGACATATTTAAGGGCTCAGGAAGAGCCTACTTCACATTTTCTCCCCGGATCTTGGCTAACTCTTGACTGAAACACTCAGTAACACTGTTGGTGGTGAGTGCTCTGGAGAGGCAGAGGCAGTGTAATAGTCCTGGAAAGTCCCAATTTTGTGTCTCTAGGGTGGGTTAGTGTATGTTTGCTGCAGCTCAGGATCAACAGCAAGCAAAGGTTATCATGGCTTCCCCTGCCTCAGATCTTAAGTTTTTGGTTTGCAGATTAACTGGTGTGACCTCATAACTCTTCAGCTGATGCTATCACTCCAATTGATGCTGCCTGTGGCAGGCTGCGGAGCTCACGTCAACCGGGATTTGATGGCACTGCATGGAGAATGACTTATAAAAGGAAAGGAGGCAGTGATGAGAGGAGAGAGGTTGAAGGGGGGGCTATGTGTGAGGGTATCTGGGAACAAAACAAATGCCCCTTTTCATGGCAAGAAGCATGACCTCTGAGGAGCTGTGTGAAGCTCAGTACCACTGTATGCTCACATCGCTAAAAGCAATTGAGTGCACGCAGCTTCGCGAGTTACCTGCCGTTTGCTGAGCGTGCTATAAAGCAGTCTTAATCATGGTTTAAGCTGATGTGTTTTCCTTCGCAGCTAAGATGAGCCTGAAGGATATGCACAGTCACGTGCCTCAAGCTGAGAGGTGGCACCCCGTTAAAGGCAGTAGCTTAATAGGTTTTGATGATGTGGTCAGTGCCTGAGAGTCCAGGGAGGAGAGAGGTGGAGAAGGCTATAAAGAGATGACCTAGGCCACCAGGTAGCCTCTCCTTTTGCCCAGCATTTGGCTAGCAAGGGTAAATAAATGGTCAAAAGAGAAAGGGAACCAGGATGATCAGAGGTATGAAGTGGTTTTCCATGTGGGGTGTGACTGAAGAAGCAGGAACTCTTCAGCTTGGGAAGAGGTGAGCTGGGGTGTATGGTTCTGATTGGAGAAATTATGAATGGCAGAAGGGGATGGATAGGAAGTGACTGTTCACCACCTCTGCAAATACAAGAATTACAGGGCATGAAATTAAACTGTTGAAAATCAAGTCCTGAACAAACCAGAAGAGGTGATTCCTTCAAGCCGTGGGCTCTGGAGCTGTGAAACTCCCTGCCAAAGCATGCTGTGGATGCAAAAATTCAATGTGATTTCAAGGATAAACCAGAAAATTAAAGAAAGATCTGTTCAGGTTATGGAATACAGACACGTAAGACTTGAAAGTTCCCCTGAATTAAAATAGCCAAAGGCTGAGCAGCTACTGGGGACATATCATACATGCTTACACTATTCTTATGCTTTCCTTAGTGCCATAAGGCCATGGCTGAAGACAAGGAACTGGGATATGTGGAGTGTTGATCCCAACCAGTACAGCTGTTTTTATGTGCTAGTACAGGGAATTTTAAGTCTGATCACAACTGAAGAAAAGGGCATTTTTCAAACTGTCTGCCTGCCACGATTTCTGCAGCTTGACAATACTTGTAGGGGTCGTATAATCCTGCACAAGGGAATTAGATCAACATGATCAATCCTTCATGAACCACATGGCTCGTCAAGTGGTGGAGCTAGAAATCCAAGAGGCAGTGAGGGTGGCTGGGGACAGAGCTGAAGCAAAGATCCTCCAGACACTGGGATGAAGACATCTTAACCCAGGGAGATGATGAGGGTATAGAGGTGGGATTTGGAGTGCTGATAGGATTAAATCAATGGTAGTTGACAACAATGAGACACAATAGGCTACCTGAGGGGGCTGCTGAAGTGAATGAATCTGCAGGAGGATGCTCCTTGGTAACTGAGGGTGAAGATGGGAACATCTGGAAAGATGGTGGAACAAGGTGACCTGGAAAGTAGCCATCACCATTAGAAACAACTATTAACTTCTCCCTGTGTGCTTTAACTGTTCACGCCTCCACCAGGAGCCTTCAAGTGATGCTGGACTTCGAGGAAGCCCATTGCAGTGACATAAATTCCATTACAGGTCCCAATTAAATCTAAATATAGTCTTTATAGAGCCTGGGTAATGATCTATCCCTTGCTCGGCAGGCATGCTTCAGTAACCACACAGGCACTGGCTCTCATTAAGCCTGGGCCTGCCCTGCATTAATTGTGACATGAAGCTCTCTATTTTGAAGGCTTTTGAACACAAATATTTAGCCAAACCTCATTTATTTTACAGTTTACAGACTGAAACACTTGACTGTGGCATAAAGATTTAGCAGTAAACAAGGCAGGGGGGATCCGAAGCTACCTGGACCTGGCAGGGAGAAACACAGGTTGAATACCACAGGCAGAGAAAGTTGGCCAGAGCTGATGGTTTGCAGGATGGGTAAGAAGATGGCTGGTTTCATCAGGCTTGGGTAAAATCACTTGACACTCCTTCCACATCTCCAACCTGGTGAACTGTGATTTTTACAAGGGACAAAGATTCCTAATAAATTTCCTGCCTTGTACAGAGAGAACATCAGCATGCTGATGGGATGCACTGTTGCTATCCCAGCTGAGGAAGAGTTTTGCATTCTTGGTAAGGAAAACACAAGAGTGAATTTGGAGGAAAGCTGAATGAGATTCAATGCTGAAACCTCTGGACACGCGCTCTTCAATCTCCAGGTTGCCAGCCATACTCGTAGCAGGATAGCATGTCCCTAGCATGTCCTCAAGCATTGATGCTTTTGGGAGAGGAGTCATTACAGCGTGGTAGACTTCTCTGAAGAAGGAACAGCACAGGGCGTAGGCTGAGCAGTTGTGAAGGGGGAACCTGGGAAGATGCCCAGCCTTCGAGAAAAGGACTGAGATAATCTTTGTTATCTGAGTGTCTGTTCCTTTGTAAATAAAGCCAGAACAGGGATGAGCTTGGATGCAGCAAAGCACGAGGGCTGTATTTACAGAGCAGATGGTGAAAGGCACTTGTTCAAACACAGTCCGTGTCATCACACAAGGTCTTTTGAGTTCCTGGAACAGTTTTCTAGCTATGTAACACAGTGGATTTCCTCTACCACTCTCCCAGTGATTAAAGAAAGTGCATTTTGTATTGTGACTGGTTATTCTGGTGCTACAATTAGGAAGAGGGGAGAGCTTAGCATGTTTTGGGATTGTTTGCAGTGGCAAGATTAGAGGAACAGCAGAAAATTAAGTATGGCATTGATGTGAGATTCACCTCACCCAATATTCAACGTGTACATTGTAAATGTCTCCATCTGACCTGGCTGTCTAGACTCCTTTATATTCAGTGGATAGACATAGGAACATCCAGGGTGTGATTTATTTCATCCCTGGGTAGACATCTAAAACAGAGAGCAGACAAATCCTGCCCTGCCAAAGGTCTCTCCTTCAGCAGAGCCTGGATTTCTAGCTTAGACTTAGACTCTAATATTACAGACAGACTTTGGTGAGAGGGCAAAACCCTTGCTTTGCATATCTCCCATGCCGGAGCTGTTCCCCGCAAGCTGCAAGATTTACAGACTTGATGGATCAGAAATTAAGCCTTCCTGAAGTCCCCAACTTGGCTTTTCTGAGCCAGCTGTAAAGCAGGTTCTTGCCAAGGGAGGCATGGAGAAGAGAATTGCACTGCAAGGGGTGCAAAGAAAATTGCGCTGGTGTAGGACCACCAATAGCAATCTCATCGTGAGAGCATCTGATGGGAACTGACATCTCTCAGCCTTACCCTAAAGGATTCTGGGGCTATTGGCACAGAGGCTGTGGGCATCATATCTTTCTATATCTCTCCTTTTTTTACCTCTGTTCATGTGAGTGGCATGTGATTGTGGCTGGGGATTTGCTCTGTCAACGCTAGAGTAAAGACATCTCTCACCAAAGACGTGTAGGACAGCTCAGGGCAGCAAAGAGGAGAGGAGGAGAAGCAGCACACATACAGCTGTAGGTAGGAAGCCCTTTGTGAACAAGTATATTTGGACAGGTAATTTACCCTGCCACACAGCGGGACATTGACTCCCAGTTTAATTATTGTGTCATTTGTCCTTGACAGCTACTGCTGCTTCCAATTAACTCTCCTTAATTAAAGCCTCCAGTTTTCCAAGTATGTAAGCATGGATTTACTGGGAAAAGTGCTACAATGAAGAAGAAGAGCTTGGGGGTGTCTGATGAGAAATGACATTCCCTGTCCCAGTGGGACTGGGAAGTTATTTACTTATCTTGCTGGAGTGGCAGGCTGGAATCAAACCCAGATCTTCATCTCTATCCCCACAGGAGCGTCTCCTCTACCACCACTTTTACAGCCATCTACATGTGTGTGAGTCCTGTTTCTTATCAGTATAACTAAGAGGTGCTTCATCTCCCTGGGCTTTTCTTTTCTGTGTTCCTGCTTTTTGCTGAGTTTCTAGGTCGGGTGGATGAAGCACAGGATCTGAAGCATGACAGTGGAATTCAAGGTCCCTGTGTCCATAATTCAGGCCAAATTAAAATTGGCATTCTGGGATGCTGTGCAGGTGACCGAACATCCTCACTGACTCTATTAAGGGTGCAGAATCTGTTTCCACCAGTGGTCTCTTAGGTGTTTTTTGCCTTGCTCTATTTAATAAGCTGTATTATCATGAACACTCTATTCAAAGCTTTGAAATCAAATAAGCTCCTCTCTTAATCTTTCTGCAGTTTTTCGGGGCTGGCTGAGTCTTGAAAGATAGCAGCATTCACAGAACCCACATGGCTTGACAGAGTCACTGCTCAGTATTTTGGAAATGTATCTTTTGACTGTTGGGAAGGAAATTGGCTACTTAAGATGCCTTTTTGTACATTTAAATTAACTTAGTCCATCAGACTGAATAAATCCCGCCGCTGTATTAACATCCAATTATAACAGCAGAGATTGAGCAATGATTCACGTTTTGACCAGAATGTTGGCAGTTTAAGGGGAAAAAAAAGTAATGTATATTGAAATAAAAAAGTCAAAAATGGGAGCCAGAAAATTATGACTGAGCACATAGCAGGAGCTTTTCTGAGTATATAATGGCAGAAGCAGGAGCCAAATTTCTAACAGGATTAGCTGTTACTGTCTGTCAGATCCAAAAACCTCAATCATTTTGTTTTAAATGACTTTCTGTAACTCATTCATACTAGAAATAGAGGGTGGAAGCGAGGCTGGTAGCTGGAGAAGCTGCGGTTTGGAATTTAGGCTGGATCAGAGGTGAGGACAGCCCCGGTGTTGTGTGAAAAGCCCTGAAGTCATATGTAGCAGGTGAGCTCTGAACTGTACAGCAGTTTGCAGATTTTGCCAGATTTTTCAAGATGTCCTTGTGAGCCAGAAACTCATGAATGATTTCTTTGGGGACCTGTGAATGAATGTGTTGATGAAGTGAAATATGTCTTCAAATCCTGCTGCAGCTACGGCAGCTGGACCTGCTCATCGTTTTCTTGCTGTCCTTGAGAAGGACATCCGATACACTTACCACTTGTCCAACTCTGGCTCTGGGATTGCATCTCACTCCATATAGCTGTGAGTAGGGGACAGTCTAGGTGGTGAAGCTGCCTGAGGGATACAGGTCCTGACCCTTTGGTCTCCCCTGTGGTCACCCCTAGCACCCGAGGTGCTAGTGGTGAGGCTCCTGGGTCATTAACACCCTCCTCTGCACAGCAGTAATCTTGGAAATCCTGTAGTGTGCTGGCTGCTCTGGAAATGCTGCCTCCTCGGAGATGATCAGAGATCATCTGTCCTTCTGGTCTGCTATGGACAGGGCCTTGGAAGCACAGCAGCTCCTAGATGTCCATCAGGTGTCTGGATAGGGAACTATAGGAACTTACCTTCATTTCTTCAATATTTCAATGAACCCAAAGTCTAAATATGTTGTACTTAATAACTTAGTGTTCAATAATCAGCTCTTTCCTAGACTTCTTGCATGAACTTGCTCAGATGCCTTAAGCCCACATCTTCAAAGACATTTAGATAGCACCTACTTCAGCTGCATGAGACCTCACTTTCAGCCTCAGCTCTCATTGATAAAATGGGGATATATGCTTCATCACATATGTGATATAAGCCCTTGAAACAACAGCAGTCTCTTCTTAAATCCATATATTGCTTTAGCACAGTGAGGCCAAAATATCAGTTAAGCTGTGACCACTGCAGGAATATAAATTACTCTAACCTGGCTCATAGTGCCACAAAGTGAAGGACACCTTGCTTTTGTTAATCCTCTGATGAAACCCTGGTTATATTTGCCGCAAAATGTTGAATCCAAGTTCCACCCCAATGGAAGGCCAGCGGTAGGGAGCCTCACCGAGGTTGGGAAATGACCTTGAAAAGTTTGTTAGACTTTCCAAGGATGGAGAAGAGGTGGAAGGAGTAATCACAGTCTGGTTTACAATGGAGATTTCAACCTTCAGCACTGTCTCGTCCCTTCATCATTGTGAATAATGGCAAGGCACTGTAATTGGAGGTTGCATGGACTTTTCTTTTTCAGATATTTTAGGGCCAGCATAAAAAGCTGACTGCTCCCAGGGGGCACGGTCAGTTCTCAAAACTTTCAACTTGGAAAGCTGAGCTGAATTAATTACAGTTTATGTTCCAAAGGAAAATAAGACCTCTGATATGCCTTATTTGCTTGATGTTCTTTTTCTTTTCAGCTGACGACCCCTAGGTGGCTTTCCTTTCAGTCACAGCTCCTTTGTTTTTTGTAGTTTCTTTCTTTATTAATTAGAAGGTCTGGCACTTACAGCCCAAGACATTTATCAGCGTGGTACAATTTTAATTAATCTCGCAATAAAGCTACTTGAGGTGAACTCGTAAAAGGTCTCATATAGCAGGAATAACACATAGCAATGCAAATGGTGACACAGGACACCTACTACTCTGGTGTGCTTGACAGGATGTGGCATATAGCTTGGTGCAAGCTCATACTGCATAGCTGTGCTCTCTGGGACAGCGACACAAGCAAAGTGTGCTCCTACACAACATACAAACTATATCCTATAGAGACTGAGTACCCTAAGTACACTGAAAAGGAAGCATTTCTGCAAAGATGAAGATCTGGATTCCCAGTAGGTTCCTCCTGCCTCTGAAAGGAGCTTGGATATCCTTTGACAGCTAATTAATAATAATAATAATAAAACCTACAGAGACCGCTTTTTATCTACTCTTTTTGTAGCAATTTGGAAAGAAATAGCAAATTTCAGTCCTCTAGGACTTCTTTCTTGTACATATATCATAGTCACAAGTGGATTTTGACTCAGAACTTTCAAACCCAACATCACTAAATGTTAAGTGCGTGTTCTGCTCAAAACTTCTTAACCAAGGCTCACTTCTATAAGACAGATGTAAACTAGCTCAGAAACTGAGGTTCAGAAAAAACTATCTACAGCTAATGAGGATAAATTGAGAAGCACCATATGTTAAACTGAGGGTAGTTTGGATAGCAACTGCATAGCCAGTCCCAACTGTGTTCACAAATTTCTAATTACAAAGTAGAGATTACACAATTGATTGCATCTGGATTGAGGAATGGCAGATTTACAGTCTTTCAAAACTGAATTATCTGCCTCTTCTGCAAGTAATCTGACATTCAAAAATAGTCAAGTTAGATTGATCAAGGAAAAATAATTCACAATATGTTTTTCTCAGGTGGGAATGGCTGACATAAGAAATTATAAGGTCTCAAGCCCTTGATGTCTTCTTGTAAAAAATTGTATGTCTTTTGGAAGTTGGTTGCAACACAGACTATGGGGTTCAACATAAATCTAATTGGGTGAAATCCTGGAGCATACAATTTATATTTGATGAACAGTTGATACCTTCTTGACCTGAAGCTTAAGGAAGGTGGAACAATTGCATTCATGGCCAAGCCATCTGATCTTTGAAACTTCTCAATACTTACAGAAGTTTGAATGACTCGCTCCCTGTTTTGATCTTCCCATTTGCGTTGCTCTGTGGTCCGTCCTGATTATGTTCTTATGCTCATGGCAATAGATTCAATTTGCGAAAGGTGTTTTTGTGGGTTTCTTTTTTTTTTTCACATTCTCCCTTTTTCATTAAAAGCTTTCAGTAGTCCCAGTTGGTTTCTTTGGGTGACTTGACACAGGCAATGGTGCAATGGTAAATAAATCCGATTGTATTTCTACCTGAAGTTTTCTAAAGCTACTGCTACCTGCCAGAGGTAAAAATACAGATTTTCAGCTTTTGCTCATAGACTATCAACTACCATGTGGGGTGTCTGTATAGGGGTTAGGAAGACAATTTCTGATACAAACAGAAAAGATCTTCATAAATAGCTGGAATTTTGCCTGATATATATTTATACATAAAAGTCAGTTCTTGGTTCATTTACAGATGCAATCAGAATGAATCTTAATTTGTCTCTTCATAGCTCAAACTCTCTTGAATGTTGCACCAAGTAAAAAATTGTCACTAGGATCCAGGTGTATTCCCTTGTCATTTGTCATGAGTAACTGTTCTGCAGTTTATAGTTGGCAGTTCTCAGTGGTGTTTCATCAGGATAATACCACACTATATCATCTGAAGGAATAAACTCTCCCTGCTGACATGAGCTGGGGTGAAGGCACTGGCAATTGACTGTATATTATAGAAGCTCTCTGAAGCTTATTCAATGGAAAAGAGGCTATCAGGTCATTGGGCCCAAATTGCATGTTTGGCTTCAAAAGAAGTAAGGGGCTTACAAAACCTAATAGGACTCAAAAGGCTCTGGTCCGTTAGACAGGAGGTCAGGCTAGACAGTCCCTTCTGTCTTTGAAATCTCTGACTGAGATACTTTAATTAAAAAGGAGGAAAGTAAAAAAAAAGATAATAAAATGCAGTATTTTGGCAGTAGATGGGTGTTTCAGGTCCACCTTTAATGCCTTCTGAGCTGCAAAGTCAGGGTGACAGCAAGCTCATTCAATACCCAGGCTGGTAGCCTTTGTCCTTTTCCTGCTGTGAGCAACCTCTCTGGGGATGGGACAACTGATGGTTGGAAAGATGCACGGGCAATGGCGAGTGGAGCTAACACTCTCCTGGGACTGGTGGTGGTGCAGGAGGTCATGGGAGGGAGACAAAGGCATCATGAGACCTCAGTTCTCACAAGAAGCCGGAAAGCAACAGGGTCCACAACCAGAGTGTAGGAGAGCATTGAGATCCAGTGAGTTTAACTTGCTGCAGAAGATCACATGTTGTTTAACTGTCTCAAGGTACCAGGTCACGACAGTCTGCACACAGCCTGCCTGATTTGCTGATTCCCTGTGAAACTGCAAGTGAGGTCATCTGACAATGAAGTGTGAAAGGCCATGGGAAAGAGGGGAAGGCCAGAGGGAGGTGCTGGTCTCAACAGGGATTGCATCAAGTTGAGTGCTGATCTGGACAGGGGTTGCACCAGGCTGAACTCTGGAGCAATCTACAGCCACATCCCTCTGTCCGCCCCCGGCCGGCCGAGCTCTGCAGGGATGTCCCTCTGGGAGGACAGGCACCACGGGAAGAGGACAGGGAGGGTGGCACCTCTGTCGAGTCATTATGGGCATTGCAGAGCCCTGTGAAAAGCCTGACAGGTTGTCCGCTTTCCTCCTGCAGCTCACTCGAGTGCCCGTGGAGTCGTGTAGCCAGTACGAGACCTGCAGCGAGTGCTTGGGCTCAGGCGACCCTCACTGTGGATGGTGTGTTCTTCACAACACGTAAGTACCTGCTGGTGTTTGCCACAATCCCAGCCCTGCTTTTCCCCCAGCCATCTTCCCTCAATGGCTGTGATAATACATGGCAGAGATGCAAAATGCTGTTTCAGTCCCTGGCTGAGCCAGGTGAGCCAATGAGTCACCCAGGTACCTCCAGCAAGGTCTCTGGGCCTTGCTGGGGGAGGCTTTTTTAAACTGAGAAGCATTTTTTTGAAGACAAGGGAAGAGAAGAGTGGTAGAAACTGGTCAGATCTCCTCAGCTGCCTGATCCACAGTCTGCTGACTGCACCAGGAAAGCACCTGTCCATCCTGATGTGCTTTGAATCAGACCCTCCAGCAGCTCTCCTCTGGGTGACGATTACCTTCTTGTTTCCATTGCTTAAGGTGGTTTGGCTCTGACTTGCAGCCAGACACTTGTCTCAGCAACCTCCAACTTTCCACTGTTGACCTGAACCTCTCCTCTTTCAGACTTGTCATGATCTTCATTGCCCTTAGAGAGGAATCAGGTCCCTGTAAGCATCATGGTGTCCACGCCAACTTAGATTTCAAGGTAGCATTACGGTTTGTATGCTCACTGTGGGAAAAAGTTGACCCTGAAGTTGAGCATTTATCCTGCGTGGGTCAACTCAACTGTGCCAAATGAGCACAAATGAGCCAAACTGCTCGTTTGGCTTATCTTGCCAGGATTCTGAGCAAATTTGTCTTTACTCATGTTCTTGGGCTTCTGTATAAGAGGCCAGGAGGGGACCTCATTTCACCATTTCATTATTCTACAGTACTGGCTTATCCAGTGCCTTGCAAGAAGCACTGGGTCCAGGTGTCCTCAGGACTGGGAGATTAGTTCATTGGCTTTGTTTTCTGTAGGCTTTTTAATGATGCTATTGATCTTGAAGTTTCCTCTCTGCAGCCTTCACTGCCAGTGACCTCCTCCTGCAGAGAGCCCTCTGCCAAAGCTGTGGAGAGGGAGGTGTGAGGTTGGCTGAGCTCCTGGCTATGAGTGGCAGGGTGATCTCATTTGCCAAGAACCTCTCAGCAGAGACAGTGGCTGGAAAGTGCATTGGATCTGTCTAACCAAGTGTCTCCAGCTGAGCATGGCTCTGCAGGGTGCTGCCACTCCAAGTCTCAGTGTCCTTGGCAGCGATGGAGTGTTTTTCTGATGGACTCTGCTATTGCAGTGTGTCTATCTTCTCCCGCTGAGTTCACCTCTGAATTCTTCCTGTTGCATTGCAAACTCTCCTGGTGGAGACAGTGATCCAGTTGAAGTCATCCTCTTTGCTACCTCTCCTTTCTGGAACAGAAGAAAAGGGACCAAATCTGTACCATATTCCAACCTTCTGTGGGTGCTCTTTTGTTTGTGTGGCCCTCATCCAAAGCCACGACAGTCTGCTTAATTTCAGATCAGATCTAGGTGATCCATCCCAAAACTTGTCCAAAAACTTGATTCAGGCTCTGGAATTGTTCAAGGGATCCTTGGCAAACCAGTCCTGAGTTGTGGTCTGGTAGGCATGAACCCATGAAACTTTCACCCTGGTGACCTGAGGATATTTCCCATTGATACTCAGCTCTATAGTATGTTTCCAACTCATCTTATCCTGCATCCATCCTACAGAGCACTGTGTGTTTTGCTGTCAGTGGAGGGACAGCACAGACTATGTGCCAGCAGTATTAGAAAGCATGAATTTGGCTGTTGATTGTACTACAGCAATGCTAGATATTTCATCTCCTGCTGTGCAGGGTCAGTGGCCACAAGCAATCAATACATCTAGCAATAAATCCCCAAAAGGAGAGAAAAGGGGCAGAGACAGCTACAGATTGCCCAGCAGCTCATTGTGAAGGGGTGTCAGAAACGTGATGTCTAGTGACAAGTGAGGGTGGCAGCATCGACTCAGTTCGAACAAGAAACCCCCGTACAGACTCGGTCCTTCAAGAAGTTTGGCCTCGCGGTCTGGACTTGGTTGATGGCAGGATCCACATGCCCTCCTCCCTTTGGTCACTTAACCTCTGTTTCCTTATCTGGAAAAGAGAGGCAGTTCTTATTTATGTACCTTGCAGCAGGGTCACTGAGATTAATTCCCTGTGGATTTTTTTGAAGCAGTTTGAAGGCAAATGTTATCAAATCCCACTCCAGTCTGTTCCTTCCCCCTAGTTTCCATTGCAGTCAGGAAATCTGCTTTCCCGTCCTAGTTTGGAAGGGTTTTTCAGTGCAGCCTCAGGTGTTCCTCTCTGGGTCTCAGTTTCCTCATCCTTTTAGGTAGCCCTGAAAGCAGAGGAGCCAGTTATAACCCATTCAACAAAGTTTGGCTGTGCAGGATATTCAGGGTAAGAGTGCCATAATACTGAGTCCCTTATTAGCACTTTTTTGCACATCAGAACCCCTTAAGATTCATTAACAGACTTTTCCTCAAGTGGGATGCGTCATCATCAGCTCCTGTACAAGGATGTCTGGGGAAATGTGCCATAAGCATTTCCCCTCGCGAGTGCTAATTCTTCCCTCCCAGTCAGGAATCCCAGGGGCTTTGCGGTGCACAGCTGAATCCAGCCATGCTGATGTGGGAGCTGTTTTGTGGAAGGGATGGGAGAAGCAGTCTGGCTGTGAAAGACCTGGGGCAGAGTGGTACTGGAAACCAGATTGCCTGTGGGCAGAGCCATGCCTTTCACTCATCTTTCTCCTCCAGTATAAACCATCAAGAGGAACACTGGTAGACTGGGAGATGGGTGAAAACTGCCAGATGGGGTACAGCATCTATCTTTTTCTCTCTCCCATGTGGGTCTTTCTTATTTTGGGATTTGCATTTCAAGGGCTGATGCAGACCCTTTTCCTCAGACCCCCATCTCCAAGCTATCCTCAGCTCCTGCCACGTGAGAGGTCTGGGGATGCCTGGGGATGGCTCTCCATCCATTGTCTCACAACGGAGCTTGGCTGTCTGTGCGGAGGGCGGTGTGCCAGGGCTCAGGAATCGATTTCCATGGCTCTGCTGTCCTAACCTTACACCAAGAAACTCGAGTCTGCTGAGAGAGAAAGAGACAGACAGACACACAGACAGCTGCAGGAGAAAGGAGGGGGGGAGGATTGATTGGCTTCTGCCCCAAGAAGAGGAGAGCTGATATAGAGCAGGTCACCGGAGCTTTTCATCTCTGTATCTTTAGCCCCGATCTTGTCCCCCCCCCCTTTCCCTGCTATAGCTCAGCTCCCCTCCTGGGCTCTGTTCAGGCCTCTTTAGGCAGCGATGAATCATTTAGTTGGTGTAAATTGAAAACGTGGCGCTCGGTTGCTGCATGGGTCTCCAGGGGAGGGCGAAGGGCTGGGGTGGGAGCGGAGGGCGGGGGGGGAGGAACCAGGCTGAAAAGCTAATAGCTGGCACGGAGGCACTCGGTGCCTGGCTGCAAGGTCGCAGCAATGTCACCAGCCCGAATGGGGGGGCTGCAGAGAGGGATGAGAGCACAGCAAAGTTTTCTCCAAGCCTGAAATGAATTGCAGCTTCCTCCTATGTCAGATGCAGCGGTGTCCAAAGATGCCATCCAAAATCTGACTACCCCTCCAACCCCGCCGGCAAGTTTCTTCTGTTTCCATCCATATCCAAACTATTACCCTCCTCTACCTCCTTTCCCCCTCACACGCAGAGGGGCAGAGACAGGGGATGCTCTTTGCCCTCAGAGGAGGGATAAACCCTTCTGCAGCTGAATGAGCCCTCTCTATCCCTGCCTGGCCCAGCACCAGCTCCAGAGCAGACATGCACAAGCATTGATCCATGTGCACGTGGTGACCATGCAAGTTTTCAGCCCTGCACAGTATCTCTGGGTTCTGCTTAACACCCCAGCTGCCAGCAGAATGGATCTTTGGGGTAGAAGAGCAGCATCATCCCTATAGGGAGAGGCAACACTTTATAAAAGGGAAATATGCTGACCTTGCTGGGTGCAGAAGGTACCTGTTCCAGGCTCTGTTGTGTTAACTGCCACTTCTAGATTTTGGCTGTGCTGCCTCATTTCATTCTAATGTAGACTCTGTCTAATTCTGGGATGAATAGTCAAACATGCACAAGCTGTCCTTAAGGGAGGTTGCAGCCTCTCGGCACCAGCCCCCTTCTGCTCTGGCATCTGTCCTTGCTGTTATGGGGACTCCTTGGCTGGCAGGTCATAAGTTGCAATCAGAGAGGAAAATAGTCTCATTTTCTGGGGGGACTTGTGATATTTCAAAACTTTTTTTCCAGCTTGTAGTGGGCCAATTATTTTTTTTAATAAGAAATGTTCTTGAAAGCTGTTTTAGAAGGGGCTGATACCATTTAGTAATTGGAGAATGATTCATTTAGACCTCAGAAGTTCTTATTTTGGAATTTTATTTCAGGTTTTAGTAAATTGCTTAGAATTACAAAAAGTAAAAAGTCATTCTGAAGTGAAGCATTACTTTTTTTTTTTTTCATTAAAATGAAACATTTGGGCATCTGTGACTTCTTTCTCCCCCAGAAGTCTTTACCAGCTCTACAGACCGAGCAAAGCAGGCCATCAACAACCACTGTTGGTTTGGAGGAACTGACATTTGCTGCGAAGGGAAGAGGGTTTGTTTAAGCATCCCCAGTCTGTCCTACTGTGGAGATAGCAGAGCCAGGAGTTGGCTCTGCTCTCTGCACTCCTCTGCTCATCTGTGAGGAGGTGCACATGTCCTTTGTGTGTCCTTCTGGCACCCAAGAACCTCACCTAGGGACCTGAGCTGGCTTTGTTGGCTTTGCACCCCAGCTGTACCCCAGCTGCAGAATACGTGCCAGGAGAGGCCCCCCTACTCCTGAACCATGGGAACAGGATGCAGTGGCCTCCTGTAGGCATCCTCACTGCATGAAGAATCAATGACAGAAAGCTTTTAGATATGGGCCATACCAGCCACCTTCCTGGATCCCTTTGGTGGGCTCTGGGTTGGTCAAGGGATGACCAAAATCTGGTATGCACAATTACTCAGTCTGAGCTGACCATGGATTAACTGGATAGCTGCAGCAGCGGAGATGGTGTTTATGAGACACTTGAGAAGCTGTATGAGAGTTTTTTGGTTTCCCCACAAAAAAACCAGCCCTGTTCACAAGGGTTTTATGCTGTCCTCTGGCAGCAGATGCCTACCACATTATCTGGGAAGTTGCCCTCCACGTCCTCCTGCTCTCCAGCTCTTTCTGTCTGCCTTGTAGCTGCAGGATACTTGTGTACCCAGAAATTACAGTTCTCATTTCTAACATGATATGGAGGAAAAAAGGCACTTGAACAAGTTGTTTTCTAGGGAGTGAGGGATTAGCGTGGAGGGGGAGGGAGGTTTGTTATCCTTGCTCAGACTCATTGCCAGACCAGGAAAAAAAAAGAAAAAGTTACAAAGTGCAGCTCCCGCTGTCTCGTCTCAGCAGGTAACCCGATGCGATGCTGCTTGCAGAGGCTCATTGATCGTCCCTGGCTTTAACTTTCTTGGTCAAAGTCTTCTGAATCACTAGAGAGTCTCGGGTAACCTAAGCCACCTACAGATGCTGCAATAAGACCTTTTCTGAAGGGTCTTTTACTTGCTTGACTTTCTGCCGTCTGAAAGACTGTGACTGTCTTTCAGGCTGAGTTTTTTTTCTTTCTTTTTCCCCTTCACCTCCTCTCTTTTCCTTCCCAGCCTCTTCCTCCACTTGCACAGGGGAGGAAGAATATCTCAAGTGCTGCGTGGGGAAGGGGCAATGGGAAGGGCTGTATGGATCAGGCTTCAGGGACCCAGCAGGGCAGGAGGGTGGAATATCACACTCAGTCCTGTGCCACTCTGAGCTCTAACAGATAGTGAGAAAAGAGTGATTTACTGATTCCTGCAGGGACTTGCAATCCAATAGACCCTCAGATTCCATTACAAGAAACCAGGGCCTCAGATGTCCCTGCTTTGTACTCCCTATGTCCCAAGGTGTAAACCACAGTCCCTTCAGTAAGGTAGCAATTTGTAGATGTTTTGCATTTGCCTAGCATGATGAATACGTCTTCACAATCACGGTTAGGACCTTTTTTAACAGGAAAAGCTTTCTGTATCTTTTCCTGCCTTAGCATCATCTTGCCATGGGTCAGCTCCTGGTGCCTTCAAATACCTGGGAGACCCTCTACATGTGAAAGGTACATGACAATTATCCTAATCTTCTTAAAGGCGGATCAGCCACACAAAGAGCAAATGGCTTCCACCTCAAATCCTGCATTGCCTTGGAAACTTGCAGCCAGCTGGGCTGATCGCCCCCATCAGAAGGGAAGCTCAGAGATATTTCAGTTGCTATGTTCAATACCCCTGTGTGTCAATGCCCCTGTGGGGGCATTTCTCATTGCAACAGGAGGTTGACAGATACATGCAGTTGGTACACAAATGGGAGAAAAACATAAATGATGGGGGGAAAAATAATTGCAGGAAATCTGAAATCTTTCATTTGGTTTGAAAGTCTCCAATCAGTTGATTGGTAGTGTTAGCACTGCCAGTCAATGGTGGCAAAGGTAGGAGTGAACCAACTGTCAAGATGCCTTGTCTCCAAACATTGCTTGGTTTGACTCCTCCCTGGTCACAGCTGGCACTCAGACAGCCGTGCACATGGCCTGTGAACCTCTCCATCTGATAGCAAAGGAAAGTGGAGTCATCTTCCCACAATTGGCCTTGGCACAGAGTGATTCCCACTTCTTCTCAGGTAGTTATTGAAACTGGAGACGGCATTTCAGCCTTCGCACAGAGGGAAGCGCACAGCAGGGGAGCTCAGTAGAGTGACATTGGCCCATTAAGCATTCTGCATTGAGCCTAGATAATCTGTAATCTGTCTGCTGAGGTATAGCTAAAGTACCCATCATTTCACACCTAGGCATTGCCTCTCCTTTGGAGCAGAGGAAATAGCCTCAAATGTGACAGCTCTCCAATGGCCTTTTGAAATGAGATCAGAGCTCTTAGTCCAGAGAGCAGGAGGAAATTCTTGGGACAGGGAGCATGCCTATTGATGGTGATAAAGCCCCAAATGAAACAGAGGCTCCTGGGAATCCCATTTCACTACAGATGGGCGATGACACTGAATAAACCTCTCTGAACCAGCCCTGTCCCTTTGAGAGGAACAGCTGATCACTAGTCCTGGAGAGCCGACCATCGCTGTACCTGCACGTTGTGCATCCAAGCATTGCTATGTCCTTCCATTCCCTAGATGCCATCATGTCCCTTTTGAGAGCACTTTTGCTGCTCCGGTCTACCTAGCAGTGCAGGGCAGAGCTGTGCCCTTCACAGGTTGATTATCTTGGTGGCTGTGCCTGCCTGAGGCAACTTGGGGACAGCACTGGGTACTGTGGACTGCAAGACGCAGGCGTGTGGTAAATGTGTTTTGATAACAAACTTCTTCCTTGATTAGCTTATTTTGCTAGAGGGCAGTGGGGAGGGGCGGGAAGATAATTAGTTTGTGCAGTGGGTTCCAGCAGAAGCTTTCTCCTGATACAGCCCTGTGAGTTAGGTGTCCTACTTGGGATTTGTCTCCATCACAGAAACATTAGCAGCTCAGGTTTAGCACTGCAGAAAGTTCAGCCTTTGCAGAGAAAGATCTCTGGGGTTTCTTCTTCTCTGATGTGAAACACAGCTCACAGTCTGCCGTCGGCTAGGAGGTGTGTCTCATGTACTAGGACATGCAATGAGAAAGGGATAATAGTGCTCAGTGGCACCTGGGGGCCTTCTAGAGGACCTCCTGTATGCTGGTTCCCTGACAGAGGACAGACCTTCGTCATCTCAGCATCGCCCTTGCTCTGGGACACTACACACTGGTGGGTGGCATATCTAGATATCCCACAGTACATCTCTAGGGTAACAGCTATGGAGGAAACAGGGACAGGGGAAAGCTGTATGACCACCCTGATCAGTTCAGAAATCTTTTCAGACGTGCACTGGAGCTGAGATGCAAAGTTACAGGGGCTGCCACAGGGAAGGAGTGTACCCTCACTTAGGTTAAAAAGTGGAGGTTGACAGAACCAGCAAGGAGATCTAGATACAGAGTGGCAACATAAGGACTTAATTCAGGTGCCTAAACACAGATGTATGGAGAATGTACAGGGAGAATTTGAAATATAGGTGGTTTTCTTTATGCAAGGAACTCAATTCAGTTGCCCATCCATGCTGTTTGCTGCAACTGGAGTGCCTGGGGTATCTGAGATGTTCACGTGGGGCTGGCAAATATGCCAGTCTACTGGAGACCCATTCCATCTGGAGGATAAGATGAGGACCAGCTGGGGTCCTGAGGACATCTCAAGTGACATTAGACCCCTCTGTGTGGGCAACAAAATAGAGCCCAACTCCAGCTTGGGATGTCCACTCCCCACATATTCTCAGGGTGGCCAAAACCAGGTCTGGGTTTTGTAACTTGACCAATCTCACTTCTCTCATGAATTTTAAAGGCCTCCAAGGTCCTAATTTGCAATAAAGCAGGGCTAGGGTTTCCTGCAAGATTGTGCCATGCTCTGGAGTAGACGAGTGTCATGATATATGGATGATTCGGGAAACTGGGTCTCATTCACTGGGCTGTTTGTAGGGAATTACCCTCTGTCTTGCTGTCAGATGCTCCCTGGTGCCTCTGTGGCCAATGATCTGCCAATGAGAGAAAATGGCACACCAAATGAGCTCTCCCCAGGGTGACAGCACATCTGCCTTCCACTGTTTCTTCTGTGACATTTCATCATCCTCAACCTGTGACAGGTCTCAGAATGGAATGGGGGGGACGATTAAGAAGCTATTCCTCCTAGGGAAAAGCACAGTGAACCTTTAAGGTATGTCTTTATCCAGATTCACCTTCTCCATGTATCTGCACACACACACTCCTACCCATAAATACATGCCATTACCTTCTGTTGCACACTCCCACATTCAGAGACCTGCCACCAAATACCCCTGTGTGCCACCAGCATGCGTGTCTCCAGGCCCTGATTTTCCCTCTTGCTCCCACACCCCTCTGCATTCATTCCCCCAAGTGGAGATGCAGAAGTAGAACCTTTCTCAGTTGGCTTCTGTACCAGGGAGATTTTATCTCCCTTCCCTGTAGTACTGTGGTCCTGGAGGCAGGCTGTGTTAATTCACAGGAGCTTCTGAGGTTGAAGCCAATTATCTCATCCTGCTGTGGGGCTATTTTGAGGGCATCCTCCTTGCTTTGCTACAAACATAGTCTCTTCTTCCTATCCTCAGCAATATACGTATTTCTTTTGTTTAGTGAGTGGATCTGAGGAACTCATTGTTCAGTTTTCCTGAACATCTTGTCTTCCACTGTTTTCCACTTCAGATATGTCCTTCAGCAGCTTTTGAATAGCATACCATCAATAGCAGGAACCATCTACCAAGGCAGACGCAGATGTTTTAGCTCCTTGAATTACAGGAACCAGACAACAGCCTGATCTCTGGCCTTGTGGGGAGATATAGAAGTCCATCCCTCATGTACAACACAACATTCAAGTAAAATGTCTTGCAAATGAACCCCGCCAATTGCCTCAGTAGTGAAGAGCAAGCTTGGGTGTCAGCTGGCTGCAGCTCTCCTCTGGGCTCACCAGCACAGGTCAGCCACAGAGAAGAGCAGGGAAAAACAGTGCATTGCCAGGGCTGTGGTTATATGAGAGATGAGTGGCAGATCTGGACCAGAACAACATTTCTTGCCTCCTGTTCCAATGCCCAATAGATTGGACCAAATTAATTTCTGCCAGGGTAACGGGTACATTTTTAATAGAGTCTCATCCCCGGAGCCAGAGCTAGACTGGAGTGGCTAACATGGCTGGATGCAAGAAACCAGGATATTCAAAGAAAACATGTTTTCTTGCTGTCCTCCTGCAGGGGAGGCCAAATTTACAGTGAAGATAGACATGTTGGCTGTGAATTGCTTCTGCCACTGGCTATGGGCTTCTTTATGTGCTGTAGGGACATGGGGCAGTCCCACTGCAAGCAGGCATGGCTGGATCCTGTAATACAGTGTGCACCAGCCCCTGGTAATGGGGAGAATGCAGATTTCTGATTATTTTCCTCCACTGATTGTTTCCCTCCTCAGGAAGTTGCACCAGCAATTAGCATGTCTTTTTGTTGATTATCTCGTGGCAAAGACTAAAGAGAAAGTTGCGGGCAGAGAAATACATTGAGGAGGAGCAGAAATGCTGAAGAGTCTGCTGCAACAGAGTGGAAGAGCTGGAGGATGATTCTGCCTAACCTGGCTAAAGGGATTTGAGAGGTTGTGAATAACATGAGGAAGTGGGAATTGGTGTGGGCTGAAGGTCTGAGGCACTATTGTAAGACAAGATCTGGGACAGTTTCTGACCGGGAAAAACAAGTTCTGGACCCCTTGGTACACTTAGAAAGGGATGCCAGCAGGGTCCACTGGTTACAGAATTTTCCTTAGGCAAGAGAGAGCAGTATTAATCTCCCTGCTCTGCTATAGATACCTTGCATGATTTTGGACAAGTTACTTAGGACAGAATTTATGTCATCTACTACTAGGTTTCTTGTCTCAGCAGCCAGTGAAGAGAGGGACTTTTTTGAACACCTTCATTGTAACCCTGAGGTGTTTAAGGCAGTGGGGTGAATTGCCCTCTGGAAGTGCCAGTTTCTTTTAGTAGCCATTGGGAAAACTTACATGACTATATCAAACAATGCTCAACTTACAATGACTCCAATCCTTAATTTCCCTGTGTTTTAGCCCCTTGTTTTTAGGAGAGGAGTAACAGTTCCTCACCTCACAGGTGGCTGTGAGGTCCAAAGCCTTAAAGCACTTTGGATGATGAGTGGCTCACAGAAGTCCTGTAGGGAGATGGACTTGATGACTGAAGGCTCCCAGACAGTACTGGCTATAAAGCATGGTGATAATAATTTCATCTCACCAGCGGCTGAGTAAGTTTTGGGTTTGTTTAATTAAAGCAGAATGAGCCTTAGCGACATGGCAAGGTACAAACGCACGTGTAGTTCCTTGCTTAACCCAATGAACATACCCAAATCACCCTGTGCCTTTGTCTGTCTGTTAGGAGCAGCGGTGGTACCAGAAGGGTTAAGGCAGGCAGGACAACAAGGAATGAAGCAAACATCCCTGTGTCTTGCTTCTCCCTCCCGTATCTCATTCCCAATGCCTCCTGCCCCTCTGGCCCCAGGCAGTAAAGGAGATCTACATTTTAATTGAGACATGTTAAGAAAATAATCTCAATCTAGCTCACTCATGCCTGGAAGGCTTCTCCCTTGTTAGCTTGGTGCAGATGCTAAGTGCACATTTTTTGGGGGGGTGGGGTGGGGTGGGTGTTTGTTATATGTCTGTTTCTGTCTTTTTTCCATCCCTGCTTGATTCCTGCATCTGGGGAGGAGGGCAGAAGGCTGGAGCTGTCAGGAAAAAGTAGAGCAGAAAATGGCAGGACCCCATTTAGGTCTTCTCCCTGTCTCGCAAATAGGAGTGGCATGCAAAACCCAGCTGCGATACGCACCAAGCCATTCAGAGGTACTGCAGTGCCTGACAGTGCTGGGCACTGGCCCCTGAGGACCTTGGGAACCAAGTCTTTGCAAGACGCTCTCCTCTGGTTGCAGTTGCATCCCCTCTCTCCTCTCTCCGATCCTCGGTAGGCAGGAGTATAAAGGAGGCCAAGATACTTCGGATGTTTGAAACACAGCCTTGCCTGCAGTTGGATGGAGAAGGAAAGGGGGTGAAGTGAGGCCTCTTTAGTTTCTTATTTGTATTAACAGGGCCCTATTCTCATGGTTCAGGGCTGAGGTGGGGAGATGACCAGAAGAAAACCGGACTCCTTTTGTTTTGCTGCAGACCCAAACCTTCACCACAAAGAGGTGCAAGTTTTGTCTGCAGACTTTCTCAGCTGCAGCAGAGGGACAAGGAGTCTCCATGAGCTGTCCTTTCCCTTGGCACCCCAGGAGCTGGGAACAGGCAGCCGGACATGTCCTGCCTCCAACACCCGCTTAGAAGAGACAGGTTTGCCAGCCAGCCCCGCCAAATGATCACTGGATTATTTTGTGCAGGGCAAGGGGGCAGGATTTCAGTTCAGGTAACACTTTCCTATTCTGTCCGTTCCTTGTTTCTTAGAGCTTGCCTGGCCTGATAAGCTGTTATCAGAGCGGACCATCTCTGTCAGAGCCACCACTGAGATGTGGCTGAGCCAGAAGTGGCTTTTCTCAACTCCTTGTAGGCTTCCCTGGCCCTCTTCCACTCAGAGCCTCTAAAGAGCCAGCCAGTTAATAATGCTAGGAGGATGAAGTTGGGATGGTTTCCAAGAGTTTTTGCTCTGTGCTGTTTCAGGGAGAAGAGAAACTGCAAACATGAATGAGAGCGAATCAATCTGATCCCTTCCTCCTTTTCACCCAGTCCCAATCCTGAAAACAAGCTTGCAAGTACCTTTGAGCATATGAGTAACTCAGAAAGTAGAATGATTTTTCCATCTTAAGTCTATTGACTCATAAAATTTATTTTCAGGTATGGATCTGAATTCTATAGTCTGTGTGGGTAGGGTCTCAGTATAGAATCATAGAATTGTTTAGGTTGGAAAAGACCTTTAAGATCATCAAGTCCAACCAGTAACCTAACACTGCCAAGACCACCACTAAACCATGTCCCTAAGCACCACATCTACAGGGCTTTTAAATACCTCCAGGGATGGTGACTCCACCACTTCCCTGGGCAGCCTGTTCCAGTGCTTGACAACACTTTCAGTGAAGAAATTTTTCCTAATATCCAGTCTAAACCTCCCCTGGCACAACTTGAGGCCATTTCCTCTCGTCCTATCACTTGTTACTTGGGAGAAGAGACCGACCCCCACCTCTCTACACCCTCCTTTCAGGCAGTTGTAGAGAGCGATGAGGTCTCCCCTCAGCCTCCTTTTCTCCAGGCTAAACAACCCCAGTTCCCTCAGCCGCTCCCCATCAGCCTTGTGCTCCAGACCCTTCCCCAGCTTTGTTGCCCTTCTCTGGACACGCTCCAGCCCCTCAATGTCTTTCTTGTAGTGAGGGGCCCAAAACTGAACACAGGATTTGAGATGCAGCCTCACCAGTGCCGAGTACAAGGACACGATCACTTCCCTAGTCCTGCTGGCCACACTATTTCTGATACAAGCCAAGATGCTGTTGGCCTTCTTGACCACCTGGGCACACTGCCAACTCATACTCAGCCAGCTGTTGACCAACACCCCCAAGTCCTTCTCCACTGGGCAGCTTTCCAGCCACTCTTCTCCAAGCCTGCAGCGTTGCATGGGGTTGTTGTGGCCCAAGTGCAGGACCCAGCACTGAGCCTTGTTGTACCTCATACAATTGACCTTGGCCCATCAATCCAGCCTGTCCAGGTCCCTCTGCAGAGCCTTCCTACCCTCCAGCAGATCAACACTCCAACATCAACTTGGTGTCATCTGCAAACTTGCTGAAGGTGCACTCGATCCCCTCGTCCAGATGATTGATAAAGACATTAAACAGAACTGGCCCCAATACTGAGCCCTGGGGAACACCACTTGTGACTGGCCGCCAACTGGATTTAACTCCACCACAACCCTTTGGGCCCGGCCATCCAGCCAGTTTTTTACCCAGTAAAGAGTACACCCGTCCAAGCCATGAGCAGCCAGTTTCTCCAGGAGAATGCTGTAGGAAATGGCATCAAAGGCTTTACTAAAGTCTAGGTAGACAACATCCACAGCCTTTCCCTCATCCACTAAGTGGGTCACCTTGTCATAGAGGGAGATCAGGTTAGTCAAGCAGGACCTGCCTTTCATAAACCCATGCTGACTGGGCCTGATCACCTGGTTGTCCTGTATGTGCCGTGTGATGGCACTCAAGATGATCTGTTCC
Organism: Ciconia boyciana; assembly: GCF_034638445.1. NCBI lineage: Eukaryota > Metazoa > Chordata > Aves > Ciconiiformes > Ciconiidae > Ciconia > Ciconia boyciana. The sequence goes on from NC_132934.1 coordinate 3,676,189, forward strand.
ATAACCTTCCCTGGCACCGAGGTCAGACTGACAGGCCTGTAGTTCCCCGGATGCTCCTTCCAGCTCTGCCTGTAGATGGGCATCACATTTGCTAACCTCCAGTCAGCTGGGACATCCCCAGTTAGCCAGGACTGCTGATAAAGGATTCAAAGTGTCTTGGTGAGCACTTGGTGAGCACCACCAGTTTCCTCAGTACCCTTGGGTGGATCCCATCTGGCCCCATAGACTTGTGTGTGTGTCTAAGCGGTGTAGCAGGTCACTAACCATTTCCCCTTGGATTTTGGGGGCTTCATTCTGTTCCCTGTCCCTGTCTTCCAGCTCAGGGGTTGGGTACCCTGAGAACAACTGGTCTTACTATTAAAGACTGAGGCAAAGAAGGCATTAAGTACCTCAGCCTTTTCCTCATCCTTGGTGACTATGTTTCCCCCTGCATCCAGTAAAGCATGGAGATTCTCCTTAGCCCTGCTTTTGTTGTTAATGTATTTATAGAAACATTTTTTATTGTCTTTTGCAGCAGTAGCCAGATTAAGTTCTAGCTGGGCTTTGGCCTTTCTAATTTTCTCTCTGCATAACCTCACGACATCCTTGTTGTCCTGCTGAGTTGCCTGCCCCTTCTTCCAAAGGTCATAAACTCTCCTTTTTTCCTGAGTTCCAGATAAAATTCTCTGTTCAGCCAGGCTGGTCTTCTTCCCTGTCTGCTCATACCTAGGTATGAACGTGATTTTCTGCACAGTAGGGACTTAATTCTTACTAGTGCTGTGAGGGCAACAGTGAGTCTCTGCTCTCCGTTCCCCTCTCTGCTTTCAAGGACCAAAGGCAAAAAACTGACCTTGAGGATTCCCTCCCAGCTTTAATTGATGGAGGATCTGAAAGTGTTGGGAAGAAGGGAAAGAGAGCAGACCCATAGCATAAGCTTATCTGGCCAACTGACAAAATATCATTCGGCTGCCTCTTGAGCTGCTCAGGAACACATCAGTCCAGTTATTGAATGTTATACTTAATTTCCCATCAGTTGGGGTGAGTTGAAGAAGACAACCTTCCTCACTACCCCCATTCCCAAATTAAAAACTAAGAGGAGAATTAAATGCTTTGACTTTTCACTCTGCCTGGATGTTTAGGGAATTTACCATTAATAAAAAAAACCCACAATGCCCTTAAGAGTGAAAACATGCATAGAATGAGTTATAGCAAAATCAATTAATACTAACAGTATCTATTAAACATTGCACTCTGGAGCTTTACGGGAGTACTCTGCTGCTCTGATGTGATCATGACATCATTAACATAATATAAAGAATCAAAAAATCAATAGCTTGCTGAAGCCCAAAATTAAGGCCGAGCAGTGTTATACCATATCTTTAAATATCTGAAATAGCAACTTGTCTGTGTCATGTCAGAGCTATTTGCAGATGAAACATATCTCAGAAAGTAGATGGGAATTCGCTGGCCCACCTGCCACTCCTGCAGCTATCCCCTTGGGATACTTGGCATGAAGGTTAGCTCACTTTTTCCAGCAGTGTCGACATGAACAGAGCAAAAAATCTGAGCAGGGTTACATTGGCATAACCCTGGAGGGACTCCAGAGCAGGCACAGGGTCACTGCATTGGTAGACAGACAGACATATCCCTGTGGAGTGGTGTGATGAGGTGGATGAGGTGTCTTCCCTCGTTGACTTGATTTACATTTTACAGTGTTAATGTCATGGAGTTTCTTTTGATTAAGGTACCAGGCTAGGACACTGCAACTCTTCTGTGTGCATTGAAAAAAAAAAGAAATGGGGCCAGGACAGGCTTTCAGAAGGGCTAGCAGAGCTGCTTGGGCAAGAAGAGAGTGGCATGCATCGTACTGAGTGTAGAAAACAAAGCTGGTCAGAGGTGGGACTGCTGCTTGTGTGGATTTAGGGATTAAATGCCTATGAAAGAGAAAGGGTGTTTAAGATGTGGATAGTCTTGGCCCATGAGGGAATGGATATAAATTAGGCATTTAGTGTGTAAGTTAGAAGAAGGTTTCTGGCTGGGACGAGAATGAGTGTCTGAAGTAATCCTCCACTGGGATTAGTGAGTGCTAAAAATATACCTGGTTTTATGATAAAGCTTGATAATATTTCTGTATAAGCTGCTATGGAGGGGTTGCCTGCAGAAGCACTGAGTGAATCAGGATGTCCTTTCTACCTCTGTGCTTTGTATGTGAGAGAGCTGGAGTCCTTTTTCAGCTCTCCTTAGGACTCTGACTGGGACCTGCCAAGTCTGCATGCTCCATATGAGCTGGGTGCTGAGACCCCATTACAGTCCAGAGAGATCCTGCTCCCCATCAGTATAGTCAATGGAGTCTAAAGAGAGAAACAGCTCACCCTAAAGTAGATATGAGACTCCATTCAATTACCAAAACATAGGCATTTGGTAGCCTTTTTTTGCTTTGACCAAGTTCCCCATAGGTTCTGTGTCACAGTTGCCAACCCCAGGGGGCTGTCTTGGATACCCTATATGTGGTCAACAGAACAGAGCCCTTGTGTTAGAGCAGCTGTATCAGTTCTCTGGGCTCTGCTGACTGTATTGAATAAAACCCTTGTCTAGGGAGCTCAGATGTCAGCTCACACACCTAAGGATTGACACATACATTTAAGAGCCTCAATCTACCATCTGAATCCCACCCCTCCTACCTCTGGACCTCAGATTTTCCAGCTGATATCACAATCCTAATGGTTTGCCAAGTCTCCAGGAAGACAGAGGGGCTTTGGGTCATGGCACAGAACATCAGCTTTTGCTCCATGGGCAGATGTTATGCAGGGGCAAGTGGTGTTGGCAGCTCATGGTCCTTAGGGAGAAGTGATTTTTGGAATCAAGGTGGTCAGATCGGAAGGACTTGAGGTGACAGGGAAATTCATGTTGCTATAAGCAACATGATAGGGCAATGCTTCCATCAGGTTAGAGGGAGGGGTGCTCCTTTATGGCAAATTTAAGAGGAAGGAATGCCTTCTAACATGTGGTTATCAGTTGGAGAATGGATGAAGAACTACATAAATAAGATCTCCCACAAGAAGATACCCATGTGACCCCTGGCACCAAGGACATGTCTTCAGGGGCAGAGATCACGGGTGACAGAGAGAAACAAGCTGAATGGTAGCAGATTTGATCAGCAGGTAAACCTGTACCTGTGCTTCTGAGGAAGGAATGATCAGAGATTTGCCTGCAAGGTAGACACATGACAGATCCCATGGGGCATCCAGACAGACTCCAACAGGAGGAATCCTGGGGTCCTGGTCCATATAATGTATATTTGCAGTAGTAAATAAAATAACTCCAGAGAATGTTATTAGGCACTGGAAGACAACTACCTATGCTGCAAAATTACTAGAATATAGTTTGGCTTGGGCCAACTATCACTCCTTCAAACAATGTCTAGACATGTTTGGGAATTAAATGGGTCAGGGAGGATTTCCGCTAGGTGTTTTGGAAGTTAATAGAGTTTAATAACATGAATATGATCAGACCATGTCATTTGGCCCAGGATCAGAGAATGTTTCCTAGTATTGTTTAATGTACTAACGGGATGTAGCCACAGCTCCCAATTGCAAAGAGACAGTAGGAGGGAAATCCTGGAGGAAGACACAAGCTGTTAAGATAACAGCTAAAATCAAGAAAAATCTAAATAGACTAAAAACTCAAGACTTTTATAGAAGCATTTTCTCAAATGCAAAACCAGGCACAGAGACAGTGTTTCAATGCATAGTTAAGAAAACAGAGTAGGAAAAGTTTATAAGGAATAAGGAAAACTTTTCAAAGAATGGGTGCCAACACAGGAAGGAACCTGGCTGTTGCCAGTTAAATAAAAACTGGTCAAGAAAGAGGTTTTGAAGGTTGAAACTCATTGTCTAAAGGTGAAGTCATAATATGCCTTTATCCTTAAAAAGTGGTTGAACTGGAGCTTGATAAAATTCAAGGAAGAAACAGCAGAAATCAGTCCCGACAAATGCCCCTTTTAATCAGGGCACATGAAAATAGGCAATCAGACAAAATTAAATATGTAGTTGCTCCTGTGCACCTGCTTGTAGTCTGCTTTAAATGAAGATGCTAATAAGATACACAGCCCAAAACCTTGATAGAAGGAAGCTCATCTGTGACATAAATCACACAGGAACAATAGAAGAGGCCAAAATGGTGAAGAAAGGGCTTTTATGTTAAAGAAAGTGTAAAATCAAAGAAAGAAAATAGGGTCAATCTGTGCACAAGTCACAAGGTATCCCTAGGGAAGGGAACGGTGTTAAGGTTGGTTTATTGACCACTTGAAGATAGTGAAAGTGACTGTGACATGCTGAGAGAAATCCAAAAGGTTGGGAGGGCAGAAAATCCGGTAGTGAGAGACTTCAAGCAGCCTCATGTGCACCGAGCAAATGTCACAACACTTGGAGCTCGTACGCCATAAACCCACTAAAAGAGAAATAAGTCTGGGTTTATGCTTAGGATTTACTTGCGGGATGTGCTGCAGGGCACAGCTATCAATGCATTGCTCTGTCAGAGTGACCACATGGTACTCAAATGCAGTGTTCTGTAGAAACAAAATAAAATAAATAAATAAAAATTACAGTGAAGTTCAACTTCAAAGCTGAAACAACATAAAAACGAGGAAGCTTGTTAAAAGGAGCAGCCACAAGAGTAAAGTGCTTCATGGTATCCTGGAGACTGCATAAAGACATCATATAAGAGGTTTATTGTGAAGTTATATGACCTATTAAAAAAGACCTGAAAGATGGTGAACAGGAATGAAAAAAAAATTAAAAATGCCTGCTTAAACGGCAAGGTAAAGAGACACTATTCAAAACTGGAAGTTATACTCAAAGGAAAAAATAATAAAAAGATCACTAACTCTATTGTGTGAATTGCAAAACAATCATAAGGCAGCCCACATAAGAAACACATTGCTAACCTCATCAAACTGAATGATTAAAATTTAACAAGGTTCCCCCGGAAGTTTACTTTCTAAAGGGCACAAGCTGTCTGAAGTGTCTGCCACTAAAGGTTTAGTAAAAAATGCTTTTAAAGCATAAAAGTGATATTCACTGAAAGATCCTTAAGAAACTCTGATATGAAATTGCTATGTTATTAAATCTGTTGTATACCTCATTACTCATACTGGCCTTGATACTGAAGGTGGAAAATATATAATCTTTTTTTTTAAGTTGGACTCATGAAGGGTCTGAGAACTAGAATCCAGAAATCTGGCTTTTTTTACCTATTTAGTTGAACCATGATTTCTTAATCAATAGATCAAAAAAAAAGCATATGACATGCTGGGGGAGGGGGGTGGGTGTCACAAGTCTATTATTGTTCTTTAAATAAATCAACGTCCATGTGATATGGATGATGTGGTTAACACAGAGGAATTAATACTTTTCCTGTAGTGAAGAATTTAAACTATGCTGTCATGGGACAGGAAGAAGAGTCTGCTGATAGATTAGTAACCAGTTCAAAGATAGGAAATAAAGATCAGGAATAAAGGGTTATGATAGGGGGGAAGGAATACCCAGGGGGGTTCCCCACAGGACCATGTGTGTTTGGTGTATTTATAAAGGAGTTAAAAATGGGAAAAGAGTGAAACAGAAAATGTAATGGTGATAGAGGGTTTGTCAACATTGTCAAAAATAAAAAAGTCTACAAGGAGTTGTAGAAGGAATATACAAACCCAAATGTTAGGGTAATAAAATGGCAAGTGTAGTTCAGGGCTGATGCGTGCAGGGTTAACCAACAGAGGCTGCAGGTGACTGTACCTCAAGGTGTTCAGTGACGGGCTGTAGGGAAGGAGGTGGTGAAGTCAGCCTGGGTAATTCTCTGCAAACCTCAAACAATGTGTATAATGTGAGGCATGTTTTGGAAATGAATGGAGAACACAACAGAGAGTATCATTACATGGCAATCCGTGGTGCTCTCCCATGCTGCGTACACTGGGCACTTTTGATCATGTCGAGTTGAAATGAATATAGCCGAACCAGGAAGGCGGTGGGAAGTGTGGGAAGCAGCAACACGGGTTTCTAACGATCTTTATACAAGGAGAGATTGTATGACTTGGCGATTTTCATCTTAAAAGAGAGATGACTGAGAGGGCTATAATATATCCAGACAATCGTGAGTGTAATGAAGAAAGTGAATAGGGGATGATTACTCACCATTTCTCATAACACAAGCTCTAGGGAACTTTATATGAAATTATCAAGTGGAATATTAAAACAAACAGAAGAAAGGACATTTTCATATAATGTATCATTCATCTGTTTAACATTGTGAATCACATTACGGAGGCCAGAAATATAACTGTCTGGAAAGCAATTAGACAAATTAATGAAAGAAAGATATGTTGAGAGCTGTTCAATACAATGACGTCACTGCAGGCTCCAGGTCAGGCAGTCCCCATGTCATTGCTTGCTGGAAGCTGGGAGTTTAAACCAGGAGGAGTTTCACTCTATAATCTCTGTTTTATTATTTTTTCCACCCAAGTATCTGCTAAGTCAGAGACAGAATGAATGGCTATACGGATATTTGGGCTGAGCTGTTGCAGCCATTTCTACATCCCTGTGTTTTCAAAGGCCTCTCACTATGAGTTTGCACAGCACTTAAATAAAGTTCACCTAACCTGTGGCCTTATTAGCGCAATACCGACTAATCACAGTGCAGTTGATGTAGAGTGTGATGAGTATCTCTGTCATGCCCATCCAGCCAGGATGTGTCTGGAAGCCCTCTGCAGACATGTAGTTGCTAAACTGCTCTTCACCGTGCCCAGCGTGCCTTGGCTTTGGCTCTGGTGTTGGCGTGGTTGGCTGGTTTGGCTCTTTGGCATGGTGTTGGAGCAAGACAATGTTTGGCAATTGCCCCACGCTGCCTCTTCCATTCAGCCACCCCGTAGTCCTGCTCAGAAACTCCATCTCCCTCTCACCAGCTGTGGCTTTTGTTGGACAGCAGTCCAGAGACAGGCTGAATTGTGTTTGATTAGCTCAGTAACTTCATGAAGTAGAAGCCAAGATTGTTGCAGAAGCCTTTCAGCAGCAACAGCGGGGAATCCAAATACCCATTAAAACGTGTGCTCAGCTCGTCTCAACTCAGTCATTTTTGCTGTCTCCCTCCATCTCGTCCTTTGTTTTCTTGCCTTTGATTGCAGTTGATGAAGTTTGTATCAGTGTTGTCATGGTGAGTCTATTACGAAGTGGTCTTTTCCCTGGGGACCAGGCATCAGGATCCCTGGTTTCTGTTTAGGATCCCTGTTTTTGTTTCTCCTAATTCCCTGGTCTCTGCCACTGAGGCATGATGGGCAAGTGATGTTTCTCCTGTGGAACTCAGGTTCTCCATTCTGAAAAATGGTAACTCAAAAGTTTTACTTCCTCCAGGCATACAGGGAAGATATGTCCTGGATTTATTGATTTCCTCTGGATATGTGATGGGTGATGCTTTAAGGATGGATTTTGAATGACAAATTTATCCGCTCATCTAAACGATTTCAGCGGGAGGTGTGTCAATGTCACAGCCACAAGCTGGTCTAAAATCCAACCTGCCAGTCATTGTGACAAGGTCGTGAGAGATAGGAGGGTGGAGAATTCCCTGAGCTACACACAGTCTTCAGGGAATTACTGAGTGGATCCTTCTGGATCTGAGACTTATTTCCTCCTAGATTTGAGAAATACCTGAATATGGATGTTAGTGCATCTCACCTTGTCATGTGAGAGCTGTGCCCATTGTGAGCTCTGGGATGGATAGACTGGTTGAGTTGGTGGGCATCCATTCTGGTCAGACTGGGAGTAGAGGAAGAGTTATTTTAACAGGACAAGTTTATTGTGCCAAAGAGGGATCTGACTTGCTGCCGCTGGCTCCTCTTTCACATCTACCTCCAGACATCAAGTTCTTGGTACTGAGGATCCCCTTTCTTTGCATGTGATAATTGCTAATGATTTGAGTGTGAAAGTAAGGAAAGCAATCTATAAAGTAAACATAAACTGAGATTGAGCTGTATCTGAAGGGAAGGAGGAAAGCTGGAAGAAAAAAAAAAAAATCCAACCCAGTGGCAGGATAGAAATAGGCACTGCCTGCGTCACCCAGCACCCTACAGTCCCTGTAACTGGTAGCACAGATTTTCATCCCATGTTACAAGAAAAGCTCTGTAGCTGGAGTGTGTTTCTCGAGATGCACCACATTTATTGCCCCAAAGGAATTAAGTTTTAAATATCTTTGAAGCTTTCTGTCTTTCTCTCCCCTGCCTCCACCCATGTGGAGGGTCCACATATGTGTCATTGCAAACTGGCACTTTCACTCACTTGATATACGGATTTCTACTCTTAATTTTGCAGAGTATGTGTCTTGTGCCTAGGGAAGGAACTAGGGCTCCCTGTGTCTGGCTGATCTTCTGAGTTCATCCATTTCCTCCTTTGCAAGGTGATGGGCAGAAATCCCTAATTCTTTCCTCTAAACATCAGTGTATCCATGAAATCAGAGGGAACAGTTTGAGATTATTACAGAAACACAAGAGAAACATTTTTATTTCGGGGTTGTTTGCAGATTAGGAGATTGCTCGGTGGGAACAGGGATTTGCTCTCTCACAAAGAGCTAGTCCAACTGATGCTTCTTTAGGGCAATGCTCTAAATCACTATATGGGTGCTGCACATACTTTAATTAGATATTGAATCATTGACTAGAAATGAGTCCTCCACATATATCTGAGGTCAGCATCCCCCACCCGGTGTGCCTGAGCTGGCTGCTTCAGTGAAGGCAGAAGGTCTGTACCTGCTCATGACCTTCCTCTAATTATTTGGAATCCATATTATGGACCTTGCTGCACAAGACAGCCAATGCCAGGTGTTCAAATTAATAAGCTGAACCAGGTTTTCCGATCAGTGCTCTGGGCTGTTTGCCATTCCTCTTTCTCTTCGACATCTGATAAAATAACCCAGGGCTTTGGTCAAGGTATTTTGCATTTATGCTATTGATAGCACTTTGGAAGTGTTTTGGGTTGTTTTTTTCCTACTGAGAAAGAAAAAAAGATGCAGAAAACTGATCAAGTCAGGGAAAAAAGTAATCAGAACATTGGTGTTGGGGGAAGACAGCTTCTAAAGGGAATTGCAAGCATCCACTGGAGATCAAGGCCTAGTTTACAGTAGTGCTGGTAATTTGTAGTTCTAGTTAACTTGAAATACAAACAGATATAGTGCTACCAAGATTTTAATCCATACTGGAACCCATTCAGCCATGGGATGAGCAAGAACAATTCCCCAGCTACCAGCCATTTGCCCATGAGTCTGAATAAAGTCCTATTTAATAGCAGGCTGTGCATGCAGGAACATGTCATCATTATGGCCAAAGTAGCTAAATCCACATATTGCAGGTAAAGCAGTTAACAGGTTAGCGGAGGGAGGATCGGTGTGGGACAGGGATTCCGCAGGGTGGCTCATTGGAAGTAAACTGGTAATAACCTGTCACTTGAGACTGCCATCAGGGAAATCCCTGACACAGAGATTCATTTGCTTGTGGAGTACTCTTCCTAATAGAAGAGGCAGAAACACAGAAAAAATAAGGCATGTAAGAGAGGACTGGAAAACAGAGTGTAGAAGATGCTCAAAAAATATACACAGAGTGGAGGGAGTGACTTGGGACATGTGTCCAAATTTCATATTTTCTGGTTGAATAAGCAGGAGGTGCCCATGGTACCCATGTAAGTGCCCATGGCACTTACAGCTAAAACTTTTAGGCTGGACCTATTGTGTCATTAATTTGCTGGTTTCATGGGGATAGATAGTGGCTGTGTTCACTGGGGTTGGAAGGGCTCTGGTGTCTTCAGCAGTGGCTGGAGGAACACCTTGGTCATCTCCTCCCTCCTGAGGATGATCCCAGTTGCCCTCACCCCACAGAGTCCCCCATGGGGACTTTCTTCCTCGCGCTCTTCAGCAGGGTCTTGTTTCACTGCTGGGGGTTGAAGGTTTATTCATTTCTCTCTAGATAGCTAGCTAGATATCTGTGTATGCCTTGTGTGCATATATATACAAACCTGACACATCATTAACTATATTCTAAGTGCTATGTAAACTCATATCCACATGCTTTGACACAAACAGAAGCTCTGTGGATGATTTCTTCTCCATACTGATCTCTCTTTCCTTCATGCACCCATGGTGTATCTGGAGTCACAGCCTCTTTATGGCTGTATGCTCCTGGTTCAGTGTTTCTTGGTCCTTCTGGCTCACAGCATCCTCCTTGTGCACCCTTATTCTCTGCTGCACAGTGATTGTCTTTTGCATCAGGGCAGGGGGCAGTGACAAAAATAATTTTCATCCCCTTCTTGAGAAGGTCATAGTTGGTTAATGTCTCTAAATTTCATGGAGACCTCCGGAGGAAGGTCCCACTTGCCCTCACTCTGCGGAGTCCCCCATGGGGGCTTTCCTTATCTTCTTCAACAGGGGTTTGTTTCTTAAATTCAATAGCCTCTTTTTTTGATTACTGTGCCTACTGTAAACATGTTAAAAAGAGCAACCACAGAGATGACAGCCTTTCTCCTTGAGTTGAGAGAGGAAATGTTCCCAGACCCAGATAAAAGGCAGGCAGGGAATGAACCAGATCATCTGCCTGTCTGCCCATCTGTCTCTCTGTCTATCTATCTGTCTATTTATCTGTCTGTCTATCTATCTGTCTATTTATCTGTCTATCTATCTATCTATCTGTCTATCCATCCGTCCGTCCATCCATCACATTAGTATCATGCATGTGTAATAATCCTGGCTGTAGAAGACATATATCTCAAGGTATCTCTTCAGTCCTTTCCATCAGATTAGAAATGTATTCAGAACACAGGGAGTTATTGGTGAGCTTGCTGTTGTGTGGATGCTCTAATAGATTTTTTATTGCACTTTCCATACAGAGATTGCAAAACCTCAGCCATCTTAATGCTGCATTTACTTCATCAATTCTTGTGACTGTTAATGCTGATGCTATACTGTTTGGCAGCCTGCATTAAGAATGGTTTGTCCCATGATATTAACAGGCAGTGAAGCTTTGTGCTGATGGATAAAGCGCAGTGTAAAACCTGATTGGAATCAATCAGAGTAATTGTCTGGATGTGTGGTGGTTAATAGGAAATGTCCTGCATATTATTGGCTGTTTTATATAGCAAATGGATTAGCTTTCTGCTGCCTTTTGTGGCTCACATCCTCTCCTGAGCCGCTGGGGGAGGTGATGGATCTGCTGGGAGGCTCAGGAGACACCGTGCTGGCTTTGCACCCTGCATCAGTCTAGGAGACACGGAGCTTGGAGAAGAGCCCTGTATTTTATATTTGTCTAAGTGACTATTCTGCATTTATGTCCATTGCTAACAATTGGGCAAAGAGCAACTGTCAGCCTGTTTCATGACTGATGCTAAGCCCAGGTTGCCTCCCAGGGCTTTGAGAGGCAACCTGCAGCAGAGACCAGGAACAAGACTGAAGCAGAAGGCCTCTGAGTCTTGTGTGTGTGGCAGATTCACACACTGGCAATTAAACACAATATCGAATCCACTCAGGTCAGCCTGATGTCCCCACAGCTGACCTGTTAGTCTGTGTTTCGAAGAAAGTCTGAAGAGAGACCCACCAAGAGGCTATCACCCCTCAGCATCTGACTGTTGGCCCCAGTTCACATGCAGAGGCAGCCTGGGAGGACTGAATGTGAGCAAGCCCAATGCATAGCATAATCTGATTCAGCCAGGGACTAGAAAAACCCATCCTGAAACAGGCTTCACAGACAATTGCAAGGCACTGTGAGATGCCACTCACACCCCGGGAGGACCTAGACGGTGTCTGTCTGATCAGACACTCTCTGATCAGGCAGTGTAGAGCCGAGCTAAAACCACTGTGGTTGCAGAAAGCAAGTGGATCATAGCACCTGGCATATTTACACATAAACTAGGAGCAGCCTTGTTTTCCAGCATCCTCTTCTTCTGGGAGAGGCTTAAAGCACATAAAGGTCACAGCTGCCTCATCGAAGCGTCTTCCCAGTCACCAACCACCTGGCAGCTGTGGATGCATCCTCTGCTCTGCAGCAGGAGGGCACCGTACCCCCAAATGCTACTGAGGGTGTGCTTGGAGAGGGCCAGCAACTCAGCGAGGAGTGGGCTTGCTCAGGGCAGTTCTGCCTGGGCAGCCTCTGGTTGCTGAGGACTCTCAGCATTCTCCCTGCCACAAGGATTGGGTGTTTTTTTCTCTGTTTCGGTGCATTCATTGTTAGTAAGGATAATAAATCCCCACAAAGCACAGGGAAATATCACTTGCATTTCATGAGTAAGGGACTCACTCTTGCCCAAGGTCATGAGAAGTGCCTTTAATTTAAATTCAGTGCTAGAAACTTCTGAATCCCTGGGAAGAGATCTTTCTTGCAAACAGAGCTGCTGATGCTGGCTGTGCAGGCGGGAGGAGAGGGAGAGCAGCCTTTGGCTGGGAGAGGCCAGCTCCCCTTGGTGGTCAGAGCCCTGGGTACCATCCGAAGTGCAGTAGGCTGGGATCCTAATGAAAGAGCTTTTCAAGCACTCGTTTCTTTCCTCAGTGAGTAGAATACTATTAACCTTTAAGGCAAAATTATATTTCGTGCCTCTGGGAAGCAGTAACATTTTACCGAGCTGCACTGGGGAATCAGGTAAACAATTGTTAACTCTCTCCAGCCCCATTTCAAGGCCATTTCAGGGCTGCTGTGTGTGCATGTGTGTGCAAGCCCTGCCAAGCAGCTGAGCAGAGCTCTGTACTCAGGAACCCCTAGCTGCTGGAGAACCGCTGTCCCCTGCTGCAGTTCAGCCTGCATGTCCCCACCTCTTTGTTCATTAACTGGTATTCAGTTGAACCCATGGTCCTGGCATCTTGGGGCCAAAAGCTCTGCATTGCTATTTTACCATTTCCCAGGTCCACATAGTTGTTGGGCAACAGGTCTGGCTTTTGATGGCTGAGGACATGGTTTGTTGAGAGTCAGGCCCTAGGACAATATTTATGAGCCTGTACTGTGATATCTCTCACAACTGGGGATAAAGCTGCTGTATGTGGCACTGCTATTAAGTAATGCCATGGAGGTGAGCCCTGCCGTCTCTGAATTGAATATCCAGCTGTTTTTAGAAGCTGCTTCACCCAACAAACTGCTTGTGGAAGCTTTGGCAGTCTAGAGACTTTGACGAAGTCCTGTCTTGCCCTTGGACAGTGTGTGGGATCACAATATACCAAAGAGACATGCACATTTTGCTGTCAGGGTGAAAAAGGCTGGTGTTGGCGGTGAACTCCACTGAGCATGCATGTGTGCTTTACACAAGAGCTTCTAAACCTGTCAAGTGCTGGGATCTATTCCTGAGAAAAAAAAACTAGAGAGGACTAAAAAGTGAGATCCTTCCTTCCTTTCCTTCCTTTTCCCCCCTTTCTTTCCCTTCTGTCTCTTCCCCATTGCATTACTGCAGCTCTACCCTCACTTCCAGCCAGTGCTCTCCACTGGACCTGCCCAACACTGGGTGCTGCAGGTTGGGTGGCCAGGGGTAGCGAGGGAGCTCTGAACTGCTCAAGCCTTGGCAGGGAGAAAGCAGGAGCCACGATCCAAGGACAAAGTCAACACCTTGGGTGGAAAATTAAATCAATGAAGCAGCGTGAGCCAGAAAGCAAACGATGCAATGGCAGCAAAGCTGGCTTCCAAATTGAAATGTGTTTGCTGGGGATTGTCCATCGGCTTGGGGAGTTATTATTTCCATTTCTCTAGTTATGAATTAATTTCTAGAGAACTTAATCATCCCCTCCCTTCTCCCCTCCACAACCCCCTCTTCCCTTCTCCTTCTAATTTTCCACTTGACTGGGGATTGTCTGACAGTGAAAATTCAGGCTTAGAGGAGGTCCATGCAAGCTGCTCCATTAGACTGGATAATCTCATTGGAACCAGTGGCTTGAATAATAACACCTTCACCTCATGTGCTGCACCAGATTCAAATGACACTTAACACCCTGGGCTGCGAGGACAGCTATGGCAGGGGAAGGGGTGGGTCGGAGCCTGCACCAAGCACCTTTGTCTCCTGACTCTGCCAACCTACCCACGCTCCCGAGGACACATCTGCAACCTGAGATAAATGCTAGTCCAAGCCTCCTCCGATGCCGAGACATCCACACCATCAGGAGCAGAGGCATCCTGAGCTCAGCAGCTCTCTGCACAAGTGGAGCCCAGACCCACATTGTATCTGAGTGATGAAGATTTTTGCTGTCTCAGTGGGTCAGGGATGAATGAGGATGAGCACGCTACAGCCTGTCCTACCAGCTGATGTCCCGACTTCTGCTCTCCCTCAGCAAGTGGTGCAGATTGGAGCAGGATCATTTAAGTGGGGCTTAATGCACTTCAGCCTATTGCCAAGTCTGCCCTTTACCTTCACAACATAAGCAGGTAGCCTAGACCTTTTTATGTCACCATCTTGCTACATGCAGAGCATAGGCCTGACTCTAGATCCAACCAGGCTGTCTCAAAGAGTCCTCACCCTGTTTTATAACACATCTGAGAGCACAAACACACCATGGGCTCCACTTCTGCTGCCTGGCCTTTTCCTCAGTGCACAGTGAAGACTATTGTTTCCCTTCTAGATGTAATTAAAAACCTGAGTCCTGCAACCAACCCATAAGATGGATGGTTTGAATCCAGGATTCTGGATTGGATGTTATAGGATTGATCCTGAAGGACTCCAAGTCTAGCAGGACTCTCTTGCTCTTTGCAGATATAGTTGGGCTTTTGTCCATCACATATTATCATGTTGGGAGAAGATGTGCCTCATACGGGTAATCATGCATGAGAGCCAACATCATGAAACTGCACTTGAATTCCTACCTCTTTCAGCATCCCCAGCCCTTTCCTACCACCGACCCACACTGGATCCACACTATCACGACTTCACAGCCTGTGTTGGAGCATTGCTGTGCACTGTCACAGCCAGGAGAAATAATACCTTCTCATGGTGACTTCCATCACAGCCACCAGCACAACCTGGCCATCCTGCATACCCAGTAGTCTCAGAATGGTCCAGAGAGGAGCACCATGCAAGTTATCTCCAGAAACAACATGCTTTTAAAGGGAAGGAAACTAGGAAAACCTGTGTGGGAGATGGACACCTGGAATGTATAATAAATGTCTCTATTGCCATGCATCTGACAACCCAGCCTGCCGGAGGTCATTCACAGCACCACAGCAATTTTTCAGCATTTAACCCATCCCTTCCAGCCACGCACGGATGAGGGGAAATTCATACATCACGTGCTGACAGCCTTTTCCTTGCAGCTGGAGCATTAGCTGAGATCCCCAGCAAAGCTGCAGGTCAGGGAGTGCTTTCCTGTGCCTCATGGTGTGAGGGGCAGGCTCAGTGGTGTGTGCCGGACTGGACTAGGAGCTCCTCGTGTGTTTTAGGGGAATAATGCCTTAGGGCCTCCTTTTGGATGAATGGTTAAAGCAGGAGAGGGATGAGGTAGGGATCATTTCTAGGGTCATCTGAAGTCCTGGTCCTTTTGTTTCTTATGGGTTGGCTCTGGGTGGACTCTTGCTCAACTCCAAACCTCTCTCCAGAGCCAGCTTGCTCACCTTGCTGGGTAGGCAACCACTGTAGAGGGAGCTCAGGCTGCCTGATGTGGCCTTAGTGTTCAGCAAGGAGAAAAATCTTAGGAAGAGGGGAACCAAGCTTGTTCTCTGGCTTTTTGGCTGGAGGAGGCTTGGGCAGAGAAGGGCAGAGAGTCTTAAGATTAAAATCCTTCCTGCTCTATTTTTCCTCTTGTTCCTCTGCCCCAAAATTTCCTTTCCTAGTGCACAGCATGAAGGAGCTGAGCTGTGAAAGTCAGGATGAGGCATACTTTGAGTAGGGTTTTTATTGTGATTTGTGTCAGAGCTGGGGTGAAATGCTGACTTAGGTAATTGGGAAGCTTTAGCTCTGACCAAAAGCCTGTGCATCAGTCATGTGAGGGCCTGCAAACTACCATGTGAAGACATTTTATACTTTTCTTATGACCTATGAGACAGTTCACCTGTTGAAGGCTGGGCATCCAGCTCAACCTGTGCTTTTTCCTTGCTCCAAAGAGACAAATGTCCTAGAGATGGATTGGGCACTTCAGATGCAGTCTGAGTGGGGTTGGTGAGACTGCATGGGTGCCTGTCTTCTTCAGGCAGCAAATCCCATCACAGTGATTTCGCATCACATGGAGAAAGCCAAGCCTGGGCGAAGAGGTTCCTTGGCTTATTTTTCCCCAGTGAGGCTTAACTTTCCATGTGGAGTGCCTCTCCTCTCCAACCGGAGCTATGGGGCAGCAGGGCACCTTCCTTTCAAGGTCTGCATGGTAATGGGGGGTCGATGGAATTCTC
The DNA here is from genome assembly GCF_034638445.1 of Ciconia boyciana. Classification (NCBI taxonomy): domain Eukaryota; kingdom Metazoa; phylum Chordata; class Aves; order Ciconiiformes; family Ciconiidae; genus Ciconia; species Ciconia boyciana. The sequence continues at coordinate 3,692,528 of NC_132934.1, forward strand.
TCAGTGCTATCCTGTGTTTTTTTCAGGTTTTTAATTGTACTGCTGCAAATCATGGGGAAAGTTTGGGCCCAGAGGGAAGAACTGTCTCTGCCACCAACAAACACTGGAGCTACAGCACACACCATTGTCTGCTGGCTCTGCTGCCAGGGGACATGGGCAGATGAATGGATGCGCATGGGCAGGAGGAGGAGGGAAGGGAAGGAGCTGAAGACTGACGTGAAAAAGGAGATATCGATGAAGGTTGAAAGGAGCAGTGGGGAGGGAGAGCCTGGTTTGAGAAACTCTGTGGGGTCCCCTGTGACCTGCACCTTTCTGGGTAAAACTTTTTGGGGCAAGGGATTTCTAGTGGTGGGGGATTTCAGTAAACAGTGTTCAAGCCCAGTCAGTCTATCCTGTGGAACTGTTTTATCTCTTCTTGCTATGCTTCCCCAAGTCAGAACAGCAGATGCTATGAGCAAAAAAGCAATTAAGTTACATGCTGGCTGAGTCTGGCAGTGATTCAGTATCTGTGTAAGTTGGGGGACCCCTTACAGTGTACTTCCCATGGCTCCCCAAACCTCCCTGCAAACCTCCTTGAATACAGATGCTGTGCTCCTCATTTGCAGTTTTCCTGCCCTGTTTGTCCTTTAAGAGGTGAGGCTGAAGTGGCACCAAAGCCTCCCACACATCTTTTAGGACTCCTGGGTCTCACTGCAGTCTTGGCAGTGATTCATGGGGAAACCTCAGGACCACTGATTTGGATAAGCTCTGATCTCTGAGCAGCACACTCCCAATTTTACCTTTTTGGAGGCATGGGCACCTTGCATAATCTTTACCAACAGATACTTGGCATTTGGGCCACGGTGACAGGGAAAAGACCAAATCCATTTCTCCAGAGTTACTTGAGAGAAGCTCCCACGAAGAATTCAGGGATGATGTTCCCAGGCATCTGAATCTGGCCATGAACAAAGAGCTTCATCCCCTTTGAACAAATTATTTGCATCAGCCCTTGCAGAGGAGAGCATGTAGGAGCGCAGGAGAGCGTAGGTGTTATCTACCCAGGTTCTGGGGAAGACACTCACAAATATTATTAGCATGAATAGGAAGGGCCATGATAGGATGCTCTCTGGGAAAAGCAATTTTGTTCATTAATTACTTGCCTTATCTAGCAACCTTGTTCCCTTTCTCTCACTTTCTTCTTTTTTAATTTTCTTTAAAATGACTGTAAGTGAATTCAGTGCTGGGAAAGTTATTTTACTGCCTCCTCAGAGACAGAAGCTTGTATTACTCAGGTAGCCTTCAGCTGAATCTTCAGGGGCTTTTCCATCTTCATTTGAAGCCCAGTCTTTTATGGGCAGATGGCAAAAGATGGTTCCAGGCAGATTCCTGTGATTTGTTTCTTGTGGACCACCTCAGTGCTCTGGATTGACTGCAGTTCCTATGCGTGCCTTTGGCTTGAGTTCTGCCTGCTGCTTGTGATTTTGTGCTCTGATATTCTCTTCCTGCCTTTACCTTCCAGGCTTGTGTTGCGCCTGGTTAGTTCATCAACAAAAGGAGTCAGAGGGCTGTGATTTAAAAGACAGCATAGCAGAGACCCTGCAGCTTCAGAGATGTCCTTTCCTTGTGTCTTTGACCCTTGCAGGAGGTTGGAAGGGGTCAGTGGATGAAGGCAGGTGATACCCATCCTCCCATATGTCAAACACACATGTTGGCTTTTTTCAGACTGCTTCTACAGCAGGGAATAGATTTCTTCCAGGGACCTGTACCCTTCCACTAGCACAATTGCTGCTAGTCACTGCTTCAAGTGAGTTTGCAGTGTCAGGTGGGAATCAACAAATGCCACTGTTTGTCAGGGCAGCCTAGCTTCATGGCACAGGTCTTGCTAGAAACTGAAGACAATGGAAGTAGAGTTGCCCAGGCTGAAATGCCATCATCACCTGCAGCCTGAGGCTGGGACCCACCTGAAGCCAAATCCTCACTCCAAAGCTGTTCAGTCCCGGAGGTTGACTGATACTGCAGAGCTTGTTGGGGCTTTTTGAGGTCTCTCTGAACACGATGGCTGTCATGGGAAGAAGAGAGCCTTTCTGTCATGCTGAGCAGGACCAGCTGAGGGATATATTTCCACACCACCTTCCACAGACCCCCCTCCCTCATTTCCACACTCTCCTTCCCCTGTGCCAGCAAACAATTTCCAATTCTTCATCGGACAAAGGCTCCAAGTTTCCAGGCATTTGCATGTGAAATGCTCCCGTTCATCTCAGGCTTGAATGAGCCATAAAAATGCTCATCAGGGATCTGCCTACAGAGGCACACGCATGTGTACACACAAATCGCTTGTCTGTGGCTGCACCCCAGCAGTGCGTGAGCTGGTGTGGTCCTTGGGCCACCTCTGAACCTTTGTTCACAAGCAGGGGAGCAGGTTGCATTTGATGGGCCAACCCAGGGCCCCCCAGGCAAGATTAGCATGGACCAGACAATCTGCAGCTCTGGAAACGTGGGGAGGGGGGTGAGAGAAAGGAGAAGGGGCATGAAATCCCCCAAAGCAGGGGAGGAGGGATGCTGTTCACGGAGTGCCTGGCTTTGTAGGGCGGGAGATGGAGGAGTAAATCCCTTGCACCCACGCCCCGCGGGGCTCCGGGGGTGGGCTTATTCAATCGCTGCGATAGAGGGAGGAGCCCACCTGGGGACAGAGATAACGGGCGGGTGGTGGGATTGCCGTTCTGCAGCATAAGCCGGGAGAGTTATCAGGGCAGAAACTCGGCTTCTATTACCATGCATTAGAATAGATTAGCAGGCAGAGCAATTAGCATCCTCACTCTATTTGGCGAAGTGACAGGGTCGGTGGCGGCGGGCAGGAGGCATGCGGGGAAGTGCCAGCTTTGGTAGGGTGGTGTTTCCCTCCTCGAACTGCAGCCCAAGGATGGAGGGGACTTCTGGTCTTTCACCTCAGGACTGTCCCTGCTGGGACATTGAGAAGAGCAGGGGTGGGAGTGAGCTTTGGTTTGTGGTCTGAAACTTTTTGTGGCTTGTGGTGCCTGAAAAATTGCCCTGGGGAGATGCAAAGCTCCAAACAGTGAATTTGTTCCTTGAGTTACCTTCTCCATATCTCTTCCAGAGAATCCACAGACCTCTGGGTTCCAAAATACCACCAGTTAAAAAACCCCACTGCTTTGGCTTCCCCCGGCCACCCCAATGGCCTTTTTCCCATCTTTGCCCACACTCATCTCTGATGGTCAAAGAGCAGGTTTTTCAGGGAGGCGAGCCTGTTTGTGGTTAGAGCGAAAGATGAAAACAAGGGTCCAACTCCTTCCTCCGATGCATATGAATTTGCTGAGAAAGCTTCCCCTTCTCTCACTGCCAGGACGCATTTCACAGGAACGATCCTGTGCATGATCTCAGCTTGGATTTGTCCTTCTTTTCCTGCAGCATCTCCTACCTTTCTGTCCTGAATGGAATATCCAGGCAGTGGATAAAATTTAACTCCTTCATGCCAGAGAGAGCTAAATTTCAGCTATCCTCTGACAGGAATGGAGGGCAACCTGGAGGCCAGAAAGAGTAGACAGGAAGGGATGGTTATTTGCCACATCCCCACATAAAGTTTAAGGTCAGTTATGTCTGCGTCTCAACGTTTATGGCATTCCTATTCTTAGGACCTCAAGGGAACCTGGAAATGTCAAAACATTGCTAAAACTGACCTTAAACTTTACATGTGAGTGGGACTGAATCTCCTTCCTTTTCCTGACTCCAGTCAGAAATTTGCTTTGGCTCCAGCAGAGGGAAAGGCAAATTTCAGCTGCTCCCTCCTTCCCCAGCCTTGCTCCCCCCTTGTGGTAAAGCCATGTCATGAGACACAAAGCCGGCTGCACACGTTGGTCAGACTTTGGATAAAACAAACCTCGTATCCCCAGATCCCTTTAATTGCACTGTTCCTGCCTCATCCTTCTTTCCAACTGGGAAACCAAAAACTTTTCCCCAATAAATAATGAAGCTGTCATACTGCATCTCATCCTAAAAGGAGGACCAGACTAATGAGACTGATTCAGACCATCACAGCGAGATAGCTTGAATCTCCAAAGCCTCCTGGAAATGAATGTTTCTCTGTGTCCTGCAGTCTCTTCCCAGATTCCTGTCGCCAGACCTGGCTGAAAATGCCATTAGGAGGGTTTGCACTTGGCTTCCACTGAGCTCCCTCTGCTGACCACCTTGCAAAAAGCATTGCCAACCTACTTGGCTGGTCTTCGAGTAGACATCCCCTCCAGCCTCTGAGGAAGGACTTCAGGCAGGGCAGGGACAGGGAGTCTTGGGCAATCCTCTGTGCAATGTTTGTGCTGGGAAGGAAGGCTGGGGAAACAGGTAGGACATCAAGTGACCCTCTTCCAGAAGCTGTCTGGCTTTGTGTAGAGAGAGGAAAACTCAAGTGATGCAGTGATGCCAGAAGTCTCCCTGTCACCCCCCAGGCTCTGTAGCCTGCCCCAGCTTTGCCCGGGACATGAGTGCTGGTGTGGTACAGCACTGAAAACTTTGAGGAACAGCCATCCTTTCTGTTATTTAATTTTGGAGGAAGTGCCCCTTCCCCTCAGGGGCAAGGAGTGCTGCTACTGGGCCATGCCTACATCCCCTGCTAGACTTCAGATTCCCAATTTGTTGTTCTGTGCTGAGCTGGGGATGGGAGAACCTCTTCAGTTTGACCCTTGCCAGCCACCTGCAAGTGCAGCCTGCCTCACCATGGGCTTTTGCTGGGCTGGGAAATCTCAGATTTCCCCTTGGAGATGAAGAGAGCGAAGAAATGGAAAATCATTCTCTTGCCCTGTCTTACTGCAGGATGGCTGGGACCATCTGCACTTCTCAGGGTCTTCAAACTGAGACCTAAATCAGATTTCCCTGAAAGATTCCCTTCATCCCCTCTACCCTTCTCCATGGGAATTTTCCTGAACTTTCTCCTTGGTCTCCTTTCTCCTCTGTCAAACACACCTGGGCAGAGACCACTGGAGGTGGCAGAAAGGTCAGACCATGAAGCATGCGAAGGGGTGGTAGTGCTTGTAGCTCGGACTATGGAGGTGTTCACACCAGCCCTGCCCATCGCTGTCCTCACAGAGAGTCTAGATGTGCAAGCTGGCTGCTGGACCCTTGTTCCCCACCTTCCTCCCCTCTCCCCATGTCCCCATCCCTGCTCCACCCAGGCCCACATTCTCTTTCCCCATATCCTATTTTCTCTTGGTTGGGCACGAGGAGATTAGGAGACACATGACGACTCTTGTGATGAGAGTCAAGGAGACAGATAGACGACCTGAGAAGAAGAGAGGAAGGCAGGACCAAAAGACCAGGTGAATTTAAGGGGAAGAGCTGAAGAGATATGAGGAAAGCATGGGCAATTGTGCCCAAGCACAAAAACACAGAACTGGGAAAGGGTGAGGAATGGGATGGGGCAACATCTCCAACTTGCACACACTGAGGACCTCAGTGTGAGCGACCTCACACCACGACAAAATAAACAGGTTGGGGAGGCAAATGGGGATACCAACGTGAAGCCTCTGTCCCATCAAAATATCCCATCCTGCCCCAGTGGCCTGTCCCTGCTGGTGTGAATGGGGTGTCCACTGGTTCCCACCTGCCACTTTGAGTTTACCAGCACTGGTGGGAAGGTGTAAGAAAAAGGTGGCTGTGATTATTCTGTCAAAAGGTGAGTGAATTTGTCTCCTGCGGGAAATGTCACCGTTTGGAATCAGAAAGGAAAGCTGAAATGTCAAAACCTTTTGCAAAACAGCGATGGCCGCAAATTACCTGTTTGGAGGCAGTGGAAGGGTGTCATTTTGGTTTGCTGAGCTGACCCAAACCTTTGAGCTGTCTCTCATGCTGCTCCCCCCCACCTTTGGCATCAAATACATATGCTTCATATCCCTCTTCTTCCCTGCAAGCCCATTTCACTGGCCAGATTATAAATCTTGCAATGCAAAAACAGTCAAGAGAAAACTGCTATGCATCAAATGGTGAGGCTTCTCCAAAAAAGATTAATTTGTTTGGATTTTAATTCTGGGAATTCATTTTTTTTTAATGGTAAGATTTTTTTTCCTGAATAAAAAAATTGTATAATGTGCTAATTGCCATTTGTAAAAAAAAAACAACCCCTCTGTTCTGATTAGCAATGTCTGATCAGATCCAATCACCACTCTTTTGTCTTGAAAATTGTTTTTAATTGACAAAATTGCAGATAAGACCTTTTCCATTGCCAGAAAACTGACTTTTTTTTTTTGTCTCATATTAGAAAAGTTGGATATTTTAGTCTGCTTCTGGGAAAATGAAGGAAAAAAAAACAAAGAAAAAATCAAAATATTCTCTTTTTTCAACAGCTATGGATATAAACAAGAAAGACTCTGTCAGGACTATTTGACTGCACTATTTCCACATCCCCACAAAAAAAAAAAAAAAGAAGAAAAAAAAAGATTTACAGAAACTTCCTCCTTGGCTTTCTCCTCCCAGGAGTATTTGCCTCTGTCTGTTTTGTCCACTCAGGGTTTTAGCTTGGTCTCCAGCAGGTACCACCAGATCTGGCTAATGGTGTGAATTAGCAGAACAACTTTCCACCTCTCTCCAAAGCCTTGTGGCTCCAAGCCACCACTTGGGTCTGTGGGGCAGCCAAGCACCTCCGACCCTGCAAGTCTAAATTATAAGAGGAACTCACTGCATGATCTTATCAGGGTTTTGCATGTCTTTTAGAAAATAATTACCACTAGAAAGGCCAGGCACAAGGGCCATCGTGCCTTTTAAATGCATATAATTTGTCTTCACAAGTGATACTAAGGGCTGCCTTGCTGACAGGTATGACTAAGGGAAAAGCCCATAGCTCATGAGACTGTGAAGTAGTTTGACCCTAATGAATGGCCAGAGATAAGGCTGAAGATCTTGGTCTGTAGAGCTCTCAGTGCAGCATGTGTCTTCATCATGGTACAAGAAATGGGAGATGCAGGGGTGCTCTGGCTCAGGTCCTAAGAGCTTCTGCAGCTCTGCCAACCTCCAAGCACCCTGCCTGGGAGGGGAGAGCACACGAGCACCTTCCTCTCATTTCCCTCTGCTAAGACATCAGGAGTCACCCAAAGCAAACTCAGGCATTTCAGGTAGTGGTGGGATGGAGAGATGGACAAGAAGTGGGAGGGGCAGAGAAATATTCCCCTTTGAGGCACTTGTCCCACCTTACTGCTCTCATGAAGGATGGCCTCAATTAGCACTTACTTCTTGGTATCACAACTCCCCTGCTCCCTTCCCTCTTCAAACAGCCTCTTTTCCCCAGTTTTCTCCCCGTGCTTAGCCCCTACATGGTCAGACAAGACCTTCCTATTTCAGTCATCTTCAGCCTCCTGAACCAAGCTCCATCCCCTGCAGATGTTTTGATCACAGACACTTTCACGGAATCACAGAATGACAGAATCCTATAGGTTGGAAAAGACCTTTAAGATCATCGAGTCCAACCATAAACCTAACACTACCAAGACCACCACTATACCATGTCCATAAGCACTTTATCACCATTAGTCCAGATCCCATGAGGTCTGGATGGCAAAGGCACAACCCCAAGGTGGAGGAAGCGAAGGTGCAACGGTCCAGAGAAGTACAAGAGCGACTTTTCAGGGTAAACTGATAGGATGGGGATGAGGGTCTGCAGGACTGTATGGTGATGTCACCGAAATCGGGAATCAAACTCCTTAACACCAATGTAGTATTAAGAAGCAGGCATTCTTTATTACGGCACCGGATGCACGGGGGATCGTTCCACCTAGCGTGCATCCGGCGCTGTAATAAAGAATGCCTGCTTCTTAATACTACATTGGTGTTAAGGAGTTTGATTCCCGATTTCGGTGACAGTGAGGGTGCAGCAAGGTTCAGGAGCCCACTGTGCTGGGCATGGAAGAAACAAAAATACAGCCAAAAAGAGGCAAGATGAAAAATAAAGATAAGATAATGGTTTTTGGCTTGTTGGGGTTTCTTTGTGGTTTGTTTGTTCATTTTTGTTGTTGGTGGCGGTGGGTTTTTTTCTGATAGGATGGTGGAGATGTGTCTTCACTGAGAGGCAAAAGCAGGTGAAAGCATGCACATGGCATGCATGCTTTCTGTTAAGCTGCCAACCCTGCAGTAGCATGATCTGTTTTCCACGCTGTGCATAGGAAAACAAAGAACTTGCATGTGGAGGAGTACGCCACTTGACCCTTCCTGTACCTGGTCTATCCAGGTGCATGGAGCTCTTGGGTCTGTGCTCAGCCTCTCCAAAGTTTTCTGGGCTTCAGATTAACCCTCCTAACCTTGGACATTTAGAGACAAACCCTAGAGGTGGTGGACTGAGTCAAACCAAGCCTAGCAAGGCAGAAGAGCCCTTAGCATCTCGTTGCAGAGTGGAATAGCACCTTACCCCTCTGCTGCTGGTGTCTGCAGAATGTGGCCCCAGAAGGTTGCTTTAGGTCCCACATGGCAGACCTGGGATTTAACCATGATCTCTTGGGTCCCAAACCAGGGCCTTCATCTCATCCTCAGGGTGGAGTCTAACAGTGTAGTCTAACAGGAGCTGGTGGAAGGCCAAGGCTTATGTAAAGATGATAAGGGGGATTTAGGCTGGAAAGCAGAACATCTAAACAAGAATTACTGTCCTTGTGAGAAAAGCACATCCTGGAGAAATCTGTAAGCTCATTAAGATGTTTTAGGAACCATCTGAAACAACTAGTAGAAGTGTGATAAGAAGCACCATCACGTGAACTATCCTCATTATAATACTAAAAGTCACACCCCTCGAGCTGGAGACCCCAGCCCAAGCAGAGACCCTTCTTCACCTTTGAGGGTGTGCAGAATATTAAAGTAGCACTGTAGCTTTAAGTTGAAATAAGAAAAATGTAGACCAATAGAAAACTGCTTTGTGTAATTACTTATGCATAACTAGACTGTATAAATACTGTATCTGTATGACCGAACTTTGTGCTAGCTTTGTGGAGCTACCACCTAGCACCCATCCCTGCACAGACATGAGATAAAATACCTCTGCCCTGTGTGCATATTGGCGTCTCGCACACCGGGTAAACAACCTCACACTTGTGGGATAACAAGGGGACCTGGGCTTTGCTCTGCTCTCTGACATGCATGCATCTCTGCCTCACTTTCCTGTCTCTGCGTGGTAACGTTTCAACCTCACAGAGGTGTTGTGAAGTTTAATTAGCTCCAGGCAAAGCCCTTTGAGACCCTCAGATGAGAAGTGCTATAGAAGCACAAAGTATTAATTTAACATTATTAAAATAATTGGTTAGTGGATGGTGAACAGAGGGTTAGTGTTAGCAGTATTTATTCTGAATGGGAGATGAGGAGGAAATAATATTCCTCATGGTTCAGCGATAGGACCAGTTTCTTAGTGTTTGTGCTAATGGTTTGGACAGAAGCAGGACACTAGCAATTGTTAAAGATGCAGCTGATAATGAAATAGCAGGTGTTATTAAGACTTACAGAGAAGTGCTGTGTCTACACCATAATCTTATGCAAATAAGTTCAGGAGTGGAATATGCTCTTTTAGGTGTCTTAAGTGTAATGTGATGCCACTGGGTGGGAGTTACGCACCAGCTAATTATAGCATGAATAGCATTGAATTAGGTTATATGGCAGTGGAAAGTGATCTCGGCATATTGACAGACCCAGCATGTTAGAGTTACTGATATTTTATTAAAGCAAAACAGTTATTGGCAGTACAAGGTATTTTTTCTGCATAAGCCATAATAGATGCACCAGATGAGAGCGCAGCAGAGTCACAGCAATCTCCCAGGGCCCAAAGTACATTCTGACTCTCAACAGAGACAACAGAAATGATTAGTTGGGGTTGAGATATTTCATTATCCCTTTCACAGTCCAGCTGCCATGTGCAGACAGCTGCCTTCCAGGTGACCACTTTTCTAAGGCAGGCACTTGTGTCTGGAAGTACTTATTTATTAAAAGTCCTGTTTGCCTTTATTTACAATTTGCTGAACTTACTTTTTGGACTGCAATGTCCCCTCTGGGCAGCTACCTTCAGCGGCTGGGTGCTTTGCCATGTTTGTTTCTGCATTTCAGCCAACACCATTCAGGGATTTGAGAGGCTGATGCTGGAGGGCAATACTTTGCTCTGCACACACTGAAACAATTTTCTCTGCTGTTTCTCCCCACTCTTGCGGGAGGGCAGAACATTTTTGGCAGTGCAGAGGAAGACCGGAGGGAGAAGGTTACTTTATGACAGGTCTGTACCTTTTTCTGCTCCCCTGAAAATCCACCACATTTCCCTTCTGAAGAACCTCAGTTGCAGGTGCTGGGCAGACAACTGGGAGAGAGTGGTGTGTAAACGCACAGGATGCTCCACGTGCTCCAGCTCAGGATAGATAAGGTGGTCAAGGAAGAGGAGATGGGGGAAACCAAAAGGCTCTGGAGAAGAACCCTCATCACTCCTCTCTGCATGGACAAACCTGCAAAACCCACTGGCAGGCAGCTCCATCCCTTTAGTCTTGATTTATGCAGCAGCTGGGATCAGTTACCTGGGATGAATTATGCTGCTAGCTCAAGGAAGGAGTCTGTGATGTTGACTCCAGAGCCTGAACCCTGCCAGTGACCCAGAGCCCAGCTCAGTTTGGTTCAGCTTGGCAGAGCTCCCCCATCATCAGACTCAAGCACCAGGCACAGTTGGGTGTTTTGGGTTTTTTTCTCCCCTTTGTTTTTAAATTGAAAAATTGCATTGAAAAAGTTGGACAGTCAAAGTCAAAAGTTAGGAAGTGGCAGAATTGAGGTCACCCATGGAAAAAAGGAATAATAGTGTGTGAACCTGTAATTAAAGTCTGGCTTGCAGCGTGTCAGTGCAGGGAGCAGATTTAGGAGTGCAGAAGCTACTTTCAGCCTGGCAGTAACTAATTTCTGAGAGCCTGACACTGCAACATTTACATTATATTAAAACCAGGCTTAGTTTGGTTTGGTTTTTCATCATTTCATTATTTGAATGGCAACACACCTTACAACAGATATCAAGGTTGCAAGACACATCAGTCTAACACAGAATGAGTTTTTGGTCTGAAGAGTTACATGTCTTAAATGTGTATGACCAGTAAACAGCAAGATAAGATGCTGATTATTATATTCCTGCTCAGTGGTGGGTCTGGGAATACAAACCACATTCCTAGATGCTTAACCTATACCCATGTGTTGTCCTCCTGTGCAAATTTGCTGGATGAGTTTGCAACCTACTGTGCTATTACACTTGAACTGAGCCTGGGTATCTGCCTGTTTAATTTTAGAAAACCTAGACATTTCTGTTGTGCTGCAGCTGGAGGAAATAAATGAGAGGTAGCAGGACATCTTGAAGAATTCAGACGCTTGTGTTTTAACACTGAGCCCAAAAGGGTTTCCTTCCAAGCTATTCTCAGGAGAGGAGTTCCCACGCCCTGCAGATCTTTGATGGGATTGCTGTGTCTATTTGTTTTATAGAATTGCTTACAAAAATCTTAGGTCAGCATTTTGCCATGGCTTTCGTTCCACGACAGGGGACTTACAGTTTTGGGAGTAGTTAATCAGCTATCCGTCCAACCCTCTGGAGACTGCACGTTTAAAATTCCTGATCCAGCATGCAGCAGCACTAAAGGAGACTTAATGGGATGAAGGCTCCTAGGGAACAGAGACTGGGAGCTGCAATGTTCCCTGCAATGTTTGAGGGAGCTGCACGATCTCTCAAATCTGCAAAGCAAACTGAGGGCGTGCTGACAATGGCAGAGATCTCCCTTTATGATTACTGCCACTGGAAATACAAAACTTTCCTCTACCAGTAAGATGGAGCAATTTGAGTTTGAAATTGGGGTGCTCATTTTATCTAGAGTCAGCCACTAGAGAGAAGCCAAGCCCTAAAGTTTTAGGCCAGGCCCCAAGCTTTGTAATATTCAGGCTCAGCCATATATTGGGTTGCTTTTGCATGTGTTGCCCTGTATCCCCGTCTGCAAATCCCCATGTATATAGGCACAATCTCTGCTCCAGGGAGCAAGGACATTGACAGGTGATCTTGGAGCAAAGCCTCCAGCAGCCCCTGTGTGCTCTCACAACTAAGACTCCGAAGTCTGGGAGTGGGTGAATAATTTAACATCCGCACTTAGTCTTTATAGCTGATTTTAATGGGGGGTAATAGCACTGCTAATAACAAAATCCATTGAAGACACCCTGTGCGAGTCCATAACATTAGCTTAATGGCAAAAGGTAATTGGCATGCAGTTGGAGCTGTCCTTTTGTATTAACCCTGTGGATTTGCAGGCAGACATCTTCCTTGAAGCAATGGCCTTGGCGGTGCATGTGGAGTAAAATACAGATGTGTTTTATGCTAAGCAAATGCAAATCTGGATTGAAACAGGGTGCACCGCTACCAATTCACATTGCTGGCTTGTGTTTACACTGGACAGACAAGACAAGAGACAGTGACAGTGCTGAAAGCACCGACAACCATTAGTGCATGGTGTAAGCTTCATGGGCTTGTGTAGCCCAGATGTCATGCACCCACCACTTTCACTGAACTGTTGCTAACTGGGAACACCAGAATTTTTAAGATTCAAGCCTGGGCACGTTTAGTCAGGCGCTTTCAAACCAGACGCCAAAAACCTCTTAATCTATCAGGGACTAATTAGCAGCTGTTGAGCAGTGCATTGGAGGGCTGCTCCTTCCCACCAGAGAGGAACCAGCAGCCCAGAAGTACCGCAGATTTGCAGTCTCTTCAGCAGGGCCAAAGAGCATGGGGTATGCACAGCTACCTGAAAAGGACCTCCCTGCCTAAGATGTTCCACTGCCCTTGGACAGGACAGTTTTCAGGGCTGTGGGTTTGCCCAGGGGAAGGTTATGCTGTACCTGCTATGTGGGTAGAGAGACAGAGCATCTCTAGAGCTGTGCATTCTACCCTTGCAATGGAGCTTTCACCCAATGCCCTTCCTCCTTTCATGCTGTCCTTGCAGCTCTCCAGCCTACTGAGTGATCCCATGGCTGCTAGCACTGGAGTCAGAGTGCTCCAGGGCATGAGTGTGGTTTTCCAGCTAGTGTGGTCCCAAAGGGTACAGTGTTGACTTTCCAAGCAAAATGATTGCTTCTCCCATGCCCCAGGGTTGTGCCCACCCTCCCAGCCTGGCTTTGTGTTAACTCTGTCCCTCTCTGTTCCCATTTGCTCAGGTGCACAAGGAAGGAGCGGTGTGAGCGCTCCAGCGAGCCTCGGAGATTCGCCTCGGAGATGAAGCAGTGCGTCCGGCTTACTGTGCATCCCAACAACATCTCGGTCTCCCAGTACAACGTATTGGTGAGGAACGTTAATCCTTGTCCCCCTCAGGTTTAATCTGCCCATGAAGTCTGACAGTCCCAGGTATGTGCAACCTGGGTTCAGCACAAGTGGGAAGGACTGGCAGCTTGATGCAAGAGGTTCTCCAGAGTCCATTAATTTCCCCAGCAACTTTTCCAGCACAGAGAAAGATTTGCCATGGGAGGACATTTTGGCCTTGGTTATCCCCTGTCTAGAAGTGTGGAAGATGCTTCCCTGTTTGCTGTGAGGAGCTGAGGGCAGGTCTGAAGGGACTTTGTGCCCTGCAAGTGTGGTGTGCATACAGTGTAGTTGTTTACTTCCTTGGGAGAGGGTTTTGTGTATGGCTGGGCATGGACTTTAGGCAATGGACATCATCATGAAATAGTGAAATGACCTTCTAGGATAAGGACAGTGAGGGATACCATGTGTTATTTCAATAAGCTCCAATTTTCTGTCATCTTGGGTGGAAGTGTGTCTTTCTTAAGTCAGCAAGAACTCCACCCTGCTGCAGCTCCCGCACTGAGTATGCAGAGCAGAGAGGCTGGATGCTATGCAGAGGAACCTAAGGCTGCCAAGGTTCATGCTTTCTTGTGACCTCCCTCAGCACAAAGTTTAGACTTTATGGCCTCGAGCTACTGAAGTCAGCAGCCAGCAAAGCCGCACAGTGAATGCTGGCAGAGCAGTAGATGATCCTGATCATTTTCTGGGCTTGGGGAAAGAAACCTCTGCTGAAGATGTAATCAGTTTGTGGTTCCTCTCCTGACTCACGACAGCAGTACCTTATGTGGTGAGATCCCAACACCTTGTGAGTAGGAGGCAGAGACCTATTTAATTCAGGCTACTAGGGTTCTGTCCTTTTGGCCATACTAGTTTGGGCTGGAATTGAGTTGATAACCCAGGCCCTAAAAGCTCCATCTCTGGACGAGTTGTTCACTAGCCCCACACCCTAAAAGGTCTAAATGGTGTTGCTCAAGGTCCAGCTGCCAGGCATCTTCCAGGTGACAGGTTTTGGAGTGCTAGGGTTTCTTCATTGATAATGAAATCAGTCTTTCAAAGCAGTCATGTCCAATCATTGCTGCTTTGTTTCAGCCTCTTAGCTTTGCTGTGACTTTACTTTCCTAGGCTTCAAACAAAACTGATCTGAGACATCTTGAGTCCTTTGTTCTTCTGGGAGTTCAAGGTTTCTTTTTCTTATTCTCTCAGTATTCGTTGAATTCTTTCATGTTGGAATAAATCCTAGGGGACTAACTCGCCCTGGCTCAGGGCGATTGAAAATGATAACAGAATAAAAGACTTTTACCTCTAGGTTACTCTGGCAGGGCAAGTCAACCCAGAGCTGCTGGGATCAGAAGTTGCCGTTATCTGACTGTTGCCCAATAATCTGCATGAACATTTCCATGGGAGTCTCAGCCCAGTCACAGACAGACTGGTGTCCCAGCTCATCCACAGTCACCACAGATAGTCTCTTGGCAAATGAGGAGAGGAGCACCAACAAATGAATGGCTGGTGGTGTCCTTACTGAGTCTCACTTGGGTTCTAACAAAGGGTCAATGATATTGAGTTCTTGCCCACAGAGGCGGAGAAGGTATCTGGGTGACCAGACAATCTTTTTGACTTTGAGCACTAACAGGGACTTAGAAAATTGTATCTGAGTCTGTTTCAGTCCGGGGACTTGGAAAATTGAGTCTGTTTCAGGCCAGGGCTGCTGCTCTGGGATCTCTGAGAAAAGATACTTGCTGGGGGAAGCCTCCATTCTTCCCTCATCACAGCAGCTCCAGAGCAGGCGTGTGGGATGTAGGACCTCTTGTCTGTTCAGAGTGTGCACTGGCTCATGATGTTTGTTGCCAAGCACTACTGGTCTATCCATTGGTGTCATCTTCTGCATGGCACACCTTCATTCTGCATTGCCCATGCTCAGAGAGAAATATTTGTTAAGCAGAATAGTTTCCCCTTCTCCATTGCTAGCTGTGTATTAATGAGCAGGGAGAATGGATTTAGCCTCAGTGCTAAATCCATCCAAATAACCAAAGCTTTTTCTTACTCCCCATCCAAGACAAAAAAATCACCTTTCCCATTGCCATTCCCATTGCCGAAAATGAACATACTCTCACAAAGGCTTTATGTCAGCCAGGGCTAAGGCCTGTCTGCTCAGACTTTATCCTTGATGATGCCTAGTGTGAAGAAATAGCTCCAAGCCTTCTCTAAGTGAGGAAAACACAGTGTGTGGGAGCAATAAGCATTATGTTATGTTATCATCTCCAGCTTTGTCACCTGGACTAACTTCCTCTGTTCTTTGTGCTGGTAGAAACAACACTTTGGCATGCATTTGTGTCTCCTTTCAGTGACTGTCACCTCAGATGGGGCCTCAGCTAGCTCACGGAGGAGGCAAGTGTGGAGAGCATCTGCATTTGCGCCTGCGTCAAGTGGCTGGCTCTAGTGGTTGGTCACAAAACCTCTATATTTATACTAGTAGGTCATCAGCAGGTGCTAGGAGTACCCTGGGATGCATCTCTGTGTTTGGACATGGTCTAGTGGGTTGGGAAGGACTCTCACTGATGGAAAGCAGTGGTGCAGGCCCTTAGCTGGTCTGGGAAGTTAGCAGCATGAGGGTCCTTCTCCAGAGAATAAACATGGTGGAAACCAGCCATGAGATTCCTTTCCTTCATGACCATGGGCAATGACATAGCGATGCCAGTGCGTGTTGTGAACTCTAAAAACATGGGCAACTTCTCCTTCATGGCTTTTTTCATGTATGGCAGCCCAATACAGCATGTCCCCAGGGCCAACTGCTTCTTTGGTGGGATGGGCAGGAGAGGTTTGCTGTGCCTCTAGAGACAGTGTTTTTTTGTGGTGGACTGAAGGCTGTAACTAGACTCTCCTTACACAGGAACTTGGTGACAGAGCGCTCCCCCATCTGCTGATGCTAGGAGAGCAGGCCGTAGAGAGTTAGACTGGAGCGCTACAGTTTCTCTGTAGTCTGCAGAGTGCCTCTTGTGAGTAGTAGTCACCTTCCTCAGAAACCGCGTGCCTTGGGGCCACCAAAGCCCTGGTCTTCACAGCTGGCTCCAAAGACTCCCTGCCTAACCTTACACTTGCATGACAGATAGTGAGCACTCCCTCCCCTCCACTGACCCAGCCAGCACTGGGATGCAGTGCCGTTGTCCCTGCATAGCCATGTACCACTTGTGTCGGCATTGGCATCTCATCCCTTTCCCCCTCCGCACACACATCCCTCTCCTGAATCGCTGCTTTCTGTTGAAGGAGGATGCTCTCTCTAGCAAGAGGCTCTTTGTCCAACCTCTCCAGTGTAATTCTCTCCTGCTGACCCAGCTCTGTTTTTTGGCTTAGTATTCTCTCTTTTCTTTTTTTCTGTCTTTTCTTCCCTCCCTCCATCTTTACTTGCAGCTGGTCTTGGAGACCTACAATGTTCCTGAGCTGTCAGCAGGAGTCAATTGCACCTTCGAGGACCTTTCAGAGATGGATGGCTTGGTGGTGGGCAGTCAGATCCAATGCATCTCGCCAGCTGCCAAAGAGGTACCCCAGATCATCACAGAGAACGGTGGGTATCCCACAGATCCTCCGTCTGCACCACTTCTCCCTCCCTTCCTCACCTCACACCCCTGTGTCTCCCCTTTTGCTTTCTCCCAAAGCAGAGTTTGGCTCATGGGAGCCTGAGGACAGGGTATGCAAAGCACAGGGGGTAGGGGAGATGCTGTGCCGGTGCTCGCTGGTGGAGCTGCACAGCAGCACATCGTAGCTCGAGTTGTCTGAATGTGTGTGTGTGTTTATGTGTGCACACGTGTGCAAGCATGGAGCTGCAATACCAGTACCTGCATTAAGGTGCTTATATGTGTGATACTATGTGTTTTCAGACTGCCACCGAGTGGCAGTTGCATATATCTAGCAAAGACAAGAGATGGATATGGGATATTTGCTCACCTTTTGCCCAGGCTGGTGTTATACAACTCAGGGAATGAGGTTGTACATGCTCTCAACACATCCCATCCCGTGCAGCAGCCAGAAAGTCCTGCAGACCTGAACAATCCTGTCTGTAATTTCATCGTGCTCCTCCCAGATTTAGATCTGTATGCTCAGTTCCTTGTCTCTGTCCCCCGCCTTTACTGCCTTCAGCTGTTCCAGGTTTGCTACTGGCTCCCTCTACCGAAGTGGTCCAACACAGAAAAATGCCTTGTCTCCAAGGATGGTTCCCCCACCCACAACTTCCTGCCCTTTTTTGTTTCCCTTTTCTAACAAGTTTTCTAGGTACTTTCAAGAGCACCTGTGGCTCTTTGAAGGACTTACTGTAAAAACCTCGACCCTATTATCACCCTGAGAGATGCAGAGAGGATGCTACCATTTTTGTCCTTGGCTTCTTGTGAAAATTTACTGTAAAGTTTGTCTCTGAACATCCTCAGGCCACAGAAAATGAAGTGACACAAACTGTCACCATCACATCTGCTCTCCCCAGGCTGCACACAGCTGCATGTGCTCTCCATTGAGGTCCCAAAACAAGCCCCCAAAGGGCTGTTACCATTTTCAGGTCCCACCGAGTTATCAGTCATGTTTGCCTACCAAGACAGATGCCAGAAACTATTTCCTTGGTATGGACATCTGTCCCAGGCCAGGCTATAATCAACCAGCAAACAAAAATAGCAGTGGAAGCTGGAGGCAGGACAAGAGAGAGAGATTTACGTGAAGCATGGTTTCCAGAGAAGCTGGGCACCTGCAGCTTGTATCAACTTCAGCAGCTGGTGCTCCGCACCTCTGCAAAGACCAAGTCCTCCATGCATAGTGCCAGAAGCTGGATTTGAACCAAAGGATGTGCAGCTCTGTAGCACATCTGATCCCTGGAGCCATCCAATCCTCACATCCTGTTTTGAAATATATGCAAGACGCTGGCAAAGTTGTTAAATATGAAGCGGTTAACAGAGCTGTCAAAGCCGGCGGCAGCAGATGGGCAGCAGAGTTGAGCACTGGCAGCACAATGTGTTTAGTGAAGTGTGTGGTGTCTGTGTCCGTGTGTATTTGTGTGCCTGTAGGTGGGTGAGCATGCACGCAGGCGCACGCTGTGACGAATTGTCAAGTTTGCTTTGGCCTGATTGATTAATGGATCTTTCAGGTGAGGAGGAAAATAACAGAGATGAATGGGCCAGCCAGGTTGAAATCTTGAATTAAACATGGATCCCTTCCCCACCAAATTACTGCAATTACTGCACCCACTCATTACCCACAGCTGATGGGCTCTGAATAGGGCTTTTGGCATTGTGGGAAGAGCTAACAGTTGACTGCCCAGCATGGGAGCAGTGGGAAAGGGAATGAGGAGATGGTGTGTAGGAGTTGAGATGCAGGCTTTGCTGTGGATGGGTCTGCTATGGAAATGGATTAGTCCTTCTGGAAGTGCAATGGCTTGTGGATGTCCCTGATGCTGAGCTGGGTTGTAGCCAAAGGCTTAGGTGAATGGACCTCGGGGTGAATGGGGTGAGTGAACCTGGAGGAACTGTTCACGTGGGAATCTCCCTGTTCATCAGCATTTCCCAGGCTGCAGATAGGGACCCCCAACCCTGTCCTCACAGTTATGGTATCTATCCTCCTTGCTCATTCCTCCATCCTGCTTTATCAAGGTATAACCTCTCTTTGGGGGCAGGATCTGGAGGTGTCCTTCTTCAGGCATGGTTGTTCTGGATATTGGGCCCTATTCAGAGATGTTAAATAATGAGGGTGAGGAGAAAGAAGATCTTTCTTTATCGCCTCAGGAAAGCAGGTACGTTTATCCTTCAGGCAGTGTATGCACAGGCCACCAATGTTTGGGTCCAGCAGTCAAATCTTCCACAGGCCCCTTCCTTCTAGGGACATCAAATGAACCAGCAGCAAGGAAGAACTTTAAAGACAGTACTCCATTTTAACAGCCTCCTAATTCCAGACATCTGTGTCCTCTCTTTGGGCTTAGCTTTCCTACTTGATGACTTCGGTCACCATATTTTTGAAATTAGTGAGGTATGGTCTAGACCTGTCGTCATCATGAGCCCAGACTCTGCTCCCAGGTACGATAATTTCCAGTGGTGAAGACATACTCCATCATGCCAGTACCATAAGAGGGGGCAGATGTACCTGTTGGAGAACCAGGCTCTAGAAGGATTTTATTGCGCTTCCTACAGCTGTTGAGGATAGACTAGACAAGGTACTATGCGACATCTCCAGGTTCAGACTGGTGACATGGCCACCAGGGCTTAACGAGGCTAACAAAACAGTCACACACTGATGTGTCTATTTTTTCCGCAGGAGACCATCACATTGTCCAGCTTCAGCTCAAGTCCAAAGAAACGGGTATGACCTTTGCCAGCACCAGTTTCGTCTTCTACAACTGCAGCGTCCACAACTCGTATGTTCATTTTTTTTGATGCCTGCTTTCCATTCCACCCCTGGATCTGCCACAGAACCCACTGCTGGCTGGGGCACATGTCCCTCAGGAAGCTGGTTAGGTGTGGAGCTGACCAGGGGTCAGGGTGTGACCAGTGACACAGGGTTACTTGGGTGATGTTCAGCATGGTGGTGTCTCTTCTGGGAAGACCAAGAGTAGTATAGTGGTTTGTTCTGCTGATGAGGGTCCTTTGCAAGAAGGCATTGCCTTGGGGAGGGGTACATCCTCATGTGTCCCTCAGGCAGAGGAGCATCACATCAGTGGGTGTTTGCCAGGGTAGGCAGTCAAAAGCAAGTCATGACCTCAGCAAACAGCCCCCTCACCTTCTTATTAAGCAGTTGTTCGTGGATGGCTGGATCCTGCCCACACATACACACCTCCAACCCTCATCCGTGCTGTCAGGGCCACCAGTAGGAGCCTGCCCCAGGTGGTTAGCATGGTCTTGGGCCCTCAGATCTGGAAAGACAGGAGTTGCTGGTTCCTGCATGATGTGAACTGAGCAGGGAACACCCAGTTGATTCCCTCAAGACCATCTTTTCCATCCTGCGAGCTCCTTTCCTGCCCTGCACCCCATTCTTCTGGGGTTTAGCTGGCACCCAGGGCTGCTCAGGAGCTGCCCCACTGGAGTGGGTCTGCAACTTTCCTGCAGAAAGATGCTCTTCCAGTAGGTTGATGCACCCCTGAGCAAGGCTGAATGGCTCTGTCCCCACCACTGAGCCATCAGAAGTGCCAAAAGCATATAATTACTGCGGCTCAGCAATTCACAAGGAAAGGCAAATCCTGTTTCCGTGTTCCTGCTGCTTTGACAGTGTCAGGAAGCAAGTGTTGGGGGGGAGAGCAGGAGAGATGGTGGTGTTAAATATTTATGGCATGTTTTGGTTTCTTACTTGACAAACTATAATACACTATCCATTTTTAATTTGATGTACCAGAGCAAGCACTTGTTACCAATTTGAAGAACAGCTCACTGTACCAGAGCTGAAAGTGGATTGGAGTTGAGTGAGATTTCACAGAGACAGGGGAGAGGGTGTGCGTCTGCCTGTTGGGCTCAGCTCGCCTGAAAGCAATTTTTACACTCCTGCCCATTAAAAACCTGGTGAAACATAAGGGCCAGGAAAATTCCCCCCCCCAAGTCCCTTCCAAGTACTTCAGAGCCTGCAGCTGCATGAAGATCTCCAACAGTGTGAGCGACCAGGAGTCACTACCATCCACTGCTTGTTTTGTGCAGAGAGCTTCTTATGGCTCAGCTTGGTTGCTGGTGAGCAGACATCACATGAAATTTAAAAAAAAAAAAAGTGTGATGTACGTATAAGTCAGTGCTGTAACACAACCAGGAGAGGTGTTTGCAGCTCTTACTCTACAGGGTCTATGTAGCATAGGAGAGCAAAACCTTGTAAGATGGAGGGAATAGCTCTTTCCTACACCCCAAGTAGGTGACTTCCTAAATATTCCCTCTGCTTCCCGAGCAGCTGCTACAATAGTCTTTCCTTCTCTGTTGAGACAAAGAAAAGAAGAATAGAGTTAAGAGTTTGCAGGAGCCACATCACCCTGGGCAGATCTCACACTAATAAGCATGTGGGACGCAGAGAGGGAAAATTCCCTGCTTCATCCTTGGCTTTCTGACCTTGGTGCATCCCAGTTTGTGCTTGGCCTCTGTATCATGTGTGAGAAGGAGGATTAGCCAGCTGGGATTGCTGGTGCACAGGGACTCCCCTCCATGGGCACCACTCCACCCACCAGCCCCTCCCTTGGCCACCTTCCCACGATGTGTTCGCAGCTCCCGGGGCACTGGTGCAGTTCAGCGTGGAGGCAGCAAGGCTGTAGCAGTTTCCACCCATCCCCTGATGTTGTATTTTTTGTTATACTTGGGATTTTGCTATGGGCAAAAAGGGGAATGCCTCTTATGTATGAAGCCAAGAACTTGTTGGTAATCTGATTAGAAGTTGTAACAGGGCAACTAAAATACAATAATTATTACTCTAGTTACAATGATATGAATGCAATCTAAATTATCTAATTAATATGAGACACTTGTGATCACAGTGACATCCAGCTCAGGCCATGGCAAGTCCAGCATCATCCTGAGACCTGACAGTGTTGGGTCAGTGCAAAGCCCATGGCCTTCTGCTGGTGATGGCAAAAGCAATGTTTGCCAGGCTAAATTTCCCTCTGAGAAACACTATCAGCCTCCAGGCCTGTCCTGCTGGCTGATGGGACCAGGCTGGACAAGTGGCTACTCTTTCTCTTTATTTCCAGGTGTCTGTCATGCGTGGAGAGCCCTTACCGGTGTCACTGGTGCAAGTACCGCCACGTCTGCACTCATGACCCCAGCTCCTGCTCCTTCCAGGAGGGACGAGTCAAGCTGCCTGAGGTAGGCAGGGGCACAGGGCGTGCATCACGTACGTGAGCTGCTCAGGGAGTATGTTACCTCGAAAAGTCATTGCAAGCTCTTGGCACCAAGGGATTGGGAGGGATGGGAAACACTGGGCATGCATCCCCTCCAGGAGAGAAGGAGGTTGCCTCTAAGCAGATACCCCAGGCTGCTGAGATCTGGGGAAGATTCAGGACTACATCCACAGTGTCAGTGGATTTCAGCTGTGCTTTGAGCACCTCTGTGGCTTCGTGGGTTTGGTGCCTAATGGACAGTGCATCAAACTGCCTCCAGACGAGGCTGGGGAATGCCTCATTGCCAGTCACTGAGCTGAACTGGACCTTGGAGCTTAATACAGAGCTGGCTGCTGCGCTGCAAATGCTGTCTGGCTCGTATTGTAACTAATGAGCACTTGCAGACAAGTGGAGCTCTGGAGAATACAAATAGGAAGCCACTTAATTACTTCCTGGTCAGGAACAGTCTGAAAGCATCCTGGCCTGTCTGGTAAATGACCTGAGATGGCTCGTTTTGTGCCTGGCCCAAGGGACCGGTACCCATTACAAGATCTGATACCTGCTGAACCACTGGGTGCAGAGGCGGCTGCTGAAGACTCCAGCAACGTGTGTCACATTCAGAGGATTAAATCCCCACAGCTCCCTGTGCTGCCTGCTGGGTCTGGTATCTCTAACGTGTTCCCCCACCTACCCCCAGCCCATGCCCCAGGCAAGCCAGTTTGCTGGACCAAATGACACACGTGTAGTGTCTTCACACTCCTATGGCATCCTCCATTCCCTCCCACCCCTTCCTTATGTGCTGGTTGAGATGTCCTGGAGCAGACATCCTCAACTGCTGTGGCATTGAGACAGACAATAAATATTCATGAGCAGAGAGGCTGCCAGTTCTTCATCTACCAGGCTTCAGAATTTGCTGTAAACCTGCTGGAAAACTTGCTCAGGGGCTGGAGGGCTTGACACGCTCCACTCAGTGGTGGTGGTGCAGGAAGGCAGCCCAGGGTTCAGCCCTTCTGGTAGGCTATCCCAACCAGACAGGCCCTATTCCCTCGCATGGAGCCTTGGCAGAGTTTGGCCAGTCCTGCTGGCCACAGGTCTCTGTGCCTTCCACTTCAGGAACTGGAGGGACCTCAACCTCTTGCTCAGGTGGCATTCCCTGGGAGACTTTGTCTCAGCTTCCTGCTGTGCAATGCCACTACCATTTATCTCCTCTGGTAGACTCCTCTGGTGTGTCTCATGTGCCAAGCACAGGACTCACCTTCCCAGTTCTCACCTCTTCTCTCCTCAAGCCCCCTGCCCAAAGTGAAAGGCCTACAAATCACAGTGTATCTCCTTCTCCCTCAACCCCTATCACATCCCTGGTATTTCTGACACTTGCTCCCATCAGAAAGGAAATCATGAGAAGCTCTGTGTCATCCCAGTTCCTTAGGGAAGGGACTGGGGATGGCACAGACCCTGGTCTTTACTTTATCTCCTCCAAGGTCTTGCTCTGCAGAACTGGGGAGGAGGCAGTGAACTCATTGTCCTCTGCAGATCTGCCTATTTTAGCACACCTTTTCCATGGCTGCTGTATCACTTCTCACTAGTTTTGTTTCTGAAAGGTATCCTCTTCAGACTAGGAGACAGCTCCAGTCTGGGGGACTTTTTCTGTCAGTAGAGATTGCTCTTTCTCTCTTCTATCCCCTTTAACAGAAGATTTCCTGCTGAGCTTCAAATACTCTCTCTCTGATCTTGCAAAGCTGCTCTGTGTGATTTGCATGGCAGCAGAGAGAGGCACAAACCTGACCTTAGAAGACGACTATTGATCTAAAAGACAACGGTAGCATCATGTGACACATATATGTTTCATTGGTCATTGCTAATGAGGGCGGCAGCCTTCTTGGCTTCTGCAGCAAAACCATCTCTGGGCACAAACCTCTTTCCCATGGGAGACAACATTTGGCAGTCAGCTGCTCAACTCAGGAGCTGGTTTTGCTGTCTGCTGCACAGAAGAAACACTTCTCAGCACTGGAACAACTGGACAATATCTGCAAGGATAATGGCTTTGCAAAAACCAAAACTTTCAGAGATAGCTTTCTGCCTGACAATGTGAGAAATGCCCTGTAGCATCAGGGTCCTTCTCATTGCTGTCTGGGCATTTGTGTCCCTCAAGGTCACTGGGGCTGGGGAAGGATGGCATCACAAGTGCATTCTGACAAACACAGATTTACATTCGCTCTGTGGCCAGAAAGGTTTTGTCAAATGGCACTTTGAACAAATGCTGCATATATCTCCTACACTTCTCTTGAGAAGCCATCTTCTCACTGACTCATCTCTCTCACTGAAATTTCCACTGTATATTTTTTGCTTTCACCTTTAATTCTTTCCTTTTCTGTCTGGTACCCATGCCTATTCATTGAGTGGGTTCTTTGAACAATAGAAACTATTTGGTCTATTGAAACCAAGCCTGGCTCTTCATTGCCCATCCAGACTTCCACCAAGTTCCCAATGACATAATGTGACTCAAAAGGTTGACAGGACTGAGGACCATTTCCAGCCTTTGCAATGCCATCTTCAGTAGTGCTCAAAACAATCCAGCACCTTGAGTGGGCCTACTTTTACTGGCCTTTCATCTCCATCTGCAATGCTCCTTTCCATCCTTTCCTCTACAAGCACTTGGACCCCAGGAGGATGAGGACAGGGTGTGTTCGCTACCATCCAGGCATGAGGAGCTGCTAAATCAGTAAGTCTTGAGGGAGTACTGATGGGAAACTGTACTACCAGCGTGGGATGGTTGGACCATCCCATTTGCAGTCCTTCCATGAGTCTGCTGAGCAGATTAGCATGGCTGGCTTCCAGGATCATATGGTCTGATTGCACCAAGAGTGTCTTTGCCAAGCAAACAAATATTGGTGTTACCCTGTCATATGGACTGGTGTCAGAAACGCCTTCCTTCTGTAATCATCATTGCTGGCATGTCAAGCCTGCTCCCTTCCCCCACACTATGGCCTTTACCTTCTCTTTGCTGATAGACCCACCTCCAGGTGATTTTTTTTCTCTCTTTGCCTGTACAGCATCTTGCCATCATGTGGGCTGAGGCTTCCCACTCTCCAGATGGCCTGGGCTCCAAATGAACTGACTGGGCTCATACCCATCACCCCTGGACCAGTCTGGAGCACTTTCAAGGCAGACTTGTGCCTTTGTGTACATCCAACTCCATCATTGCCTTGGCACTTCTCATGAGTTTCTGGATTCCCATGGTCTCACCTGCCTTCCTTTCAGGTCTTCTTCATGTGCTCTGAGGGGATCCTGGGTTTTTTACTTGTTTTTTTCCCCTTGTAGTATGAGTTGCTGATTAATGCAGAGTGCAGAATGAATTTGAAACTGAACCAGTGGGACAGCAGAAAGGTCTTGGCCATGACCCACACTGTCCAGAAGGCAAAATGCTGTTTCTATCTGTACAGCCTGTGATCTACCATCCAGGGTTGCCTTTGAATTGCACGGTGGATAGCTGTGATCAGTCAGCCCCAAGCTGGGACAGGGCAGCTGTCCTACCACCACCTGGCAAAACTAAACCAGAGATGGAGAAAGGACAGAAAAGTCACGTCCCTCACTGTCAACAAGGAGCCACGAATTTCTTACCTGTCACTTGTCAGATGCTCAGTGAATCAGCTCTGCCCATAATAGAGCTGAATCAGCTAGTTTGGAAGCCCTGGGAAAGCCCATGTTTGCTCCTGGTGAAGAACTCCAGCGTGGTCATAAAGCAAGAGTATTTATGATTATGGCACTGAACTCAATCAAATAGGGTTGACGATGTCTCCGGATGATTTGCAGCAGAAATACTTCACCTTGGCGTAGAATTTCCCCTTACAGCAGGTTTTCAAAAGCCAGGTCCACTAGCTTGAAATATACTGAGTGACTTCTTGCTTTATGAAGGGGAGCTGATATTATTGCTGTTGAGGGCAGGAAGGGAAAGAATGAGGAAAAAAACCAAACATTTTAATACTGAAGTGGATTGTTGTTGTTGTTTTTCCCGAAGATAGCTGGTGGCAAAAGTGGAGAGAATTAGTCTCAAAGACAGAGGGGAGCAGGCCAAGTTTCTATTTTGTTTGTTGGCCATCCTGTCTGCTTTTGACATTTGTTGTTGACTGTAGCTAAAGTCACAGTGCAAGCTCAGTGTTGCACCACAAAGCATTTCATTGCAGAGTAACACACTGTGAAATCAACCCTTACTTACTTGACACTATCACCAAGTAAGAGAGCTCAGTCCTTTTCTTCTGTAAACGGGCAAGACAGTCAACAAATAGTGGAGCGAAACAGAGGCACAGAGGAGTAAAACAATTGATCTGAGGGTCTCCGGTGTGATAGGCGCTACAGAAACAGCACCTGTCTCTCCTGATACTTATTACCCAATACACCTGATTGCATCGTCCATCTTGTCTTTGTACAGACCTGCTGTGATCCAGCAGGGTAGTTTTCATGTCAGTATTTCACAGACATTTGTACAAGGCTGGGTAAGCTGGGGTAGCCTACTTGAGTTGATGGGATAAAGGATTAAGTCTTCTTTTGTGCCGCCTTCTTCTCTAAGATGAACACTATCTTGTTCTGGGCCTTGCAAGGATTTCAGCTTTGTGTGGGGGAAAGAGAGGGAAAAAAAATGGCAAAAGCCAAAAGCAAGCCTAGATAACAAATCTGTTATCCGCTGGGTTTAAAAGATACATAATCATTTAATTACCTTGAAGGAGGTTTTCATCTTTCCCTGCTCAGCCGATTTGCGTGTGCGTGTGTTTTTCTTCCTCCCCCAAACAAGCTTTTTATTAAAAGGATTTTCATCTGCTGCCTAAAAAGAGAACAGAAGAAAAGATCTCTCACCAAAGTGTTTTATGTCGAGTTGTACGTGCTAATGACAGTAAAGCCCACATAAAAGAAACAACTGCTTCAAATATTAATTTGTCAAAAGCAATAGAAAGCTGTGTGAGCCGCATGCTGGTGAGCAGCTGCCGAGGAGTGGAGCACTGCTTTGCCCAGCGCTTGCTCGTGCCTCGTGCCAAATGAAGAGCTGTACCAGTGGCCTCTGCAGTGGAGTGCACTGATTTAGCTCTGACCAGATGCTTGTCCTTCTTGGGGATGGGATTTTTGGGAAACAAGGAAGAAGGGAGGGGAAAAAAGAAGGCAGGGAGTGATAATGACAGCTCAACCTGAACTGGCAGACATCTAAGAGGGATTTGGACAATGCCCTAAATAATATGCTTTAACTTTTGGTCAGCCTTGAAGTGGTCAGGCAGTTGGACTAGATCATTGTAGGTCCTTTCCAACTCAAAATGTTCTGTTCTATTCTATTCTATTCTATTCTATTCTATTCTATTCTATTCTATTCTATTCTATTCTATTCTAAATGATAATGTCCATGTCTCCTCATCATGGACTTTGTCTGTAGTAAACTCAGCAGTAACCTTCTCCACCCTGCCGGTGCATCTCAGTCTGGCTCAGGGAGGTCTTTGCCCCAAGGTCTCAAAAAGCAGACAGGTTTGACAGGTTTTCAGGGCTCCCAAATGTCCTGCTTTGTCCTCTTTGCAAGGTGCAGAAGGAAGGCACGGTGCCCACCTCCTCCCAAAATGCACCCTGGTGCAAATGCCTGGGTGGCTGCACTGGTGAGGGGGTAGAGGACCTGCTGGGCCATCAGATGAGCATGGTCAACTCCTTGCTCCCTTGCATGGACAAACCTTCTGGTGATGCATCTTCAGCTGTTGCTGTGGCAACTGCTCAGTTTCCCTCCCGCTCCTGTTTCCAGCCTCCCTTAACCTGGCCAGAGTTGGCTGCTGGAAGCATCAGCACGGGGAGGAGAGAAAACCCATTTCTGCTCAAATTAATGTATCTCTCATTTCTCAGGGACTCTAATGACAGTTGCAGCAAGGCCAATACCAGAGCGCAGAATCCTTCCCTGCTTGTCGATTATCCACTCACTTATCCTGGCACCTGTCTATCATTAAGGGGAGGGTGCGAGGTGTAGTTTCTATGGCAACTGCAGGCAGCCTGCTGCCTTCAAGTGCTGTGAGCAGGCAGGGGGACCGGCAGGAGAGGCGAGGGGATCAGGAGCAGCTCTAGACAGGCAGCTGCTGTGGGCAGCAGCAGCCCCCTGTGCAGATGGGATCTGGCGTAGTGATGCATGCATTTCATGGCACCTGCTTTTAAGCAGCATGGGGGTTTGGTGTTTATCATCTATTTAGCTCTTAGAAGTGCTTCCAAGCACGTGTGATGGAGTTCAGTCTTGTCAGCATCCTGTCCAGGGGGAGGCAGGGGTAATCTGGGAGAAGGCTGTAGATGATGATTTGGATCCAGCTGTGGCCTGGGGCTCCTGGTGGTTTGGCATTTCAGACTGTGGCATTTCAGCCCTCATCCAGCATTACAGCCCTTTCCTAGAAATGGAGATGTATCATGTAGTGGGTACATCCTTTTCAGAGGGGGCACTTCAGATAATAATAAGACGAAATTAAACACAGAAATTGCAGGCCAGACAGAAAGCACTCTCCTTGTTCATGGAGTCCAGTTAAAGCATGAAAATACTGCTCAGAAGCAGTATCAGGTGGTGTGTGGGGCCACAGGTTATATATTCAGCAGATGAGAGTTTTATTCTTGGCTCTGAATTGGCTTGCACATGTTCACCTTGCTGTGCCCCTGTTTCTCTCACACCCTCTTCTGATTTGGGTAAGCACTTTCTGTTAACAGGTGCTTGTACAATACTTAGTACCTGGAGCCGTAATCTCGCAGTGGGGGCTGTTCACAAGAAGTCTTTGAGCATGTACAAACAAATTAGATAATTTGCTATTGTTTGCAAGTCATACTGACTTGCACCGAGGTGAAGAAAAAGATGGAAAGTCTGTGTGTGAAGTGCTTTCTTCTGTTATTTTTGGGTACCTTTTGTCATCTCTGAGCCTGTCTGCCCCACAGTCATCCTGCTGGCAGGGGAAAAGACTGGTAACTTGTTCAATTTCCACAGTAACTTTTAGCAGGATTTCTGATTACTACAGTTGTGGATGTGCAGAAAATCTGTCCCGGCGCAGGGCAGCTCCATCATGTCTCTCCTAGTTGAGACCTCCAACCAAATCACAATGGGAACTGAGAACTGATGAAAAAAGACCTCCCTGTGAGTGGTTCATCCTACCTTAATACACATCTTGTTTTCTTAGAGCTTAGCTTCTCCAGCCACCATGTGAGTGACTAATCAAGGACTTGTTTATGTAATTTCTAGGAGCAGCTCAGGTAGATTACTTTGAATGGAGATGCAAGAAGCATCTGACACTCAATACTGTGTTCCTGCTAAATGTTACTTATAACAGTTGGGCTGCTCATCTTTGTAATGCAAAATTATTTATCCCACAGGACGAAGTTATCTCAGAATGCAACAGGGTAATATTAATCTGTCCCCACCAACACAGCGCCCTTGAAATAACTTTGGGAAGAGCTTATGCTGTTTTGTTAGCCTGTCTCAGTGCAATGCCATTGCGATGCCTCGGGTTGCTACAGGATTTTCTGGCTATCTGGACATCTGTTAGGACTGCTAAGATCTGTGTGGCACCCTGCAATTTGAGGGAAAGGTAGTTGCTCAAGAGGAAAGACAATTTGCCCCATTCAGATTTAGCACGGGGTGGCCTGGCTCTGAAGCAGAAAGATTTTGCTTTTTCCATTGTAGCATCAGCTTCATTCATTTCTTTGAGACGTGAGCTTTTGGGACCTGGCCAAGGAGAAACATTCTCAGGATGTTGAAGCTGCAGATAAGAGGTAATGCTGGAATGTGTCTCCTGCCCTGCGTGGGGCATGTCCAGGAGGCTGAGCCCAGACCCTCCTTCCCTGCCTTGTCTTTGCTCATGAGTCCATTTGCTTTGGCCTGGATGTTATCTCATGCTGTCACAGATCTCAGTGAGGAGGAGGGTGACAAGAGCCATGATATCATTGTCCTGACCTTCCCACTGTGGAAGCTAAAGTATTATGACTGTCTGGGCTTCTATCCTGGTTTCCGAAGGAAGCAGGATTGCATCAATGTGGCCTGCATGAGCACCTCCGGTCCATCTGTTATTCTGTCTCCTCTGTTGACTTCTGAACCCGTTGGCCATTCTTGTCCTAATTGGGCCAAGGTCTGGAGCTCTCAAAAATACCAAGTTCCTACTAACTTTGTAAAAATGGGCAGTTTTACAGGAGAAATAGACTTTTGGTCCTCTCTTAGGAAGGAAACGCTACAGCTTGGACTCAAACCTTGTTAGACACCAGAAATCCCCGTGTGAGAGTGTTGTCATGAGACTCCCTGTCGCTTCTGAGGGAGGCTTGGTTGGAGAATGTCCCTTATGCGTGTAAACCCCATTTGTTGGCACAAATATATAGGAAACAGCTTTGTTGAGGAGCAACACGCTGGTGTCATTGGTGACCATGCCGGTCACATGGATGAGCAGTAAGGGGTACTATTGCAATGCTCAATGCATGGGGTGCCATGCATGGATGTACAGTGCTTTGATATACATGAAAGGTCTTGTGAACTTCAGATGGAAGTCCTTACAGAAGGACAGAAGGCTGGCTAGGCAGAAGGATGCAGATTTATATAATAATAATTAAAGAAGAAATTAATTACTGCTTTATAAGCTGCCTCTGCTCTGCCCCATGCCTTCCATGGCCTTGCACAATCCAGTTTTACTATGTGTGTTATTCTGAAGGGCTGTCTTACCTAACCAGGGTTTTCCTTTAACAAATTACAGACTTTGTCCCAGTAAACACACGGTTATCTTGTCTCTTGCACATACACCACCTTCCTCAATGCACACATTCATATTTCTTATGATTTCAAAACCAGGCAGTTACTCAGGAAACACCAGAACTGAGACTGCTTGCATGTCTCCAGCAGCCCCTCTCCTTTGAGCAGATGTACCTAATGACACAATCATCTACTATTTTTGTCACTAGTCCACTCCCTTCATCCAGTGATTAGAAGGCTCCTGCTCTCCAGATCATTACTTTTCCTTCTGAGCATGTGTCAAAGCAGCAAAAGGCTGAAAGAAAGCTAACGTTGTGTCTCTATTTAAAAAGGATAAATGCGGTGCTTGGATAATTATGGCAGCCTGACCTTGATCCTTGTGAAATAATGGACCAGCTGAGAAAGGCACTATTAATAAAGAATTAAAGGAGGATAAAATCATTAATGTTGATCAGCAGAGATGTATGGATTGACTTCAGAAGCAGAATTGTTCTAGGTCGGGATCCAGCTCTCAGCAGACCTGGGTCATTTGCCAGCACTGCCTGCATGGCCTTGGGGGAATCACTTTGCTCCTGATCAACGGGATTCAGCAGTGAGCCATGTGAGAGGAGGCTAGTTATCTTCATTTAGCTTCTGCTTTTTGAGTATCCACTCTCTGGTGATCAGCATCACTCATCGCTCTCTAGCCTTAGCAACACTGAAGCCAAGGACCCAAGAGGCTATGGCAGCTGAGCTAATGATCTGCTATTGATCTGTTGGTCTCCCTTCCTCCAGAAGTGGTATCTGTACACAGATCTGTGCAAGCCACCATTGAGGTATGTAACTGCTAGAGTGCACAACGCTTAAACAGGGCCAAATCTCTTCCACAGTCTAAGCACCAGCCTCCAGGCCAACCACCTTTTCCCAGGCACCAGAATCACTTGCAATATCTGACAAAAGGGAGCTGGTATTTGCTCCTGAGTGCATGGAAGACTCTTAACTAGAAAGGAGACACCAGAAGTGACAGCGATGCAAGGACTCAATTATTCCTTTTGTTGTCTCTGCAGATGTTTACACTTCCCATAAATCCTGTTGCTTTCTCCTCATCAGCTGCCTTTAAAGTTTTGAGCATTTTCTTCATGTATTAGTACTTTTGCTGTGCCAATAAATAAGCACACCATCAATCAAACTAACAACACTGTAAACTTAGGAAGTGCAGATAAAATATATGGTGCATTAAAAATTCTTTGACCGGGTGAGGTTTTTTGTAGCTGGTTTGATTGCTGCTGGTGCCGATGTAAATTTGGGGAAAGTATATCCAGAAATTTATGGAGCTTGGAATCCTGCCTAAAAAGCATTGACCTGATTCCACTTTATAACCTAATAATGTTCCCCGGCACTGTTCGTGTAAATTTTAAATATAATTTTATGATGCTAAGAATTAGTGGTGTAATAATGTAAACACAATGTGGACTGTAACTCATCCCTTTCCCTCCTGCACTGGGAATGCTGAGCTCCTTGGTGCTTCCTTCTGCAGATTATCCTGGGGCTGGGAAGTTGTGCAAGAGTTTAAAAGTGATTCATCAAAGGAACAAGCTTGTCAGCCCTGGAGCCTGAAGCTCTCTGCTTGCAGCAGTACAGGGTAGCTGCTAAACAAACGTCTGATTTTGCTCGGGTGGTGTCACAGCCCTGACCTAGGGTGACCGTGCTGAGGTGTGAGAGAGAAGTTCAGGCAACATATTCCAGGCAGTCCCTGCTGCCTCTCATCTGCCAACTTGCTGTTTTCCTGCTTTTTATCCAGGTGAAATCTGATTCTAAAGTCCATGATTTTAAAAAAAAGGAGGTTTTTTTGTTTGCCTGTTTTCACTCTCCTTTTTCTCCTTTCTTCCCTTCATATTCTTTCTCTTTCCCTGTTCTGTTTTGGTTTTAATGTTTTTTAATCTAATCTAACTAACAGTGCATCCAGATGCTGTGGTCTAGATATCATTATAAAGATCCCGTCCCTGCCTCTCAAATCTTACCCTCTTGACTTGATTACAGTACAGAGTGGGAGGGTGAGAAAGCCATAGGGGACATAGAGAAAAGGGTACATTGCAGCTCAGCAGAGCATATGAACAAAAGATGTATAGTATTTACATAATATGTGAGTAAATAACAATCTGACTATCATTTCTTGTGGGGTCCCGAAAGTCTTGAGTGAGTAAGTTATGGGCCCTACTTAGATTCACTTTGTGATCATGTTCCTTCCAGGCGAGATGGCTTGGATAAAGCACAAATATGGTTGATGAATGAGGGATATTGAAAAGAAAGTCTTAAAAAAACCCTGAAGTTGAGGATGAAGAAATGGATTTTGATGGCAGGAGAAAAGGGGAACCGGATGCTTTGAGGCAAGTAGTGGAGGAATTGTTGGTGCTGACTATGTCTGGTCCTGAATGGAGATGACTCCTACTCTTCTGGGAAAGGACGGGTGAAAATCCATTGCCAAAAGTTGAGTTTATCTTGCCAAACATGCCTACAATGCAGTCAGCAATAGCTGAGCTCTAGTTTCCTTCTGTAGAAAGTGGAGATTCAGTCAATGCTACCAGGGATCATGAGGGAGCAGTATGAAGGAAAAGTAGGAAAGATTCCCTCACCTGAATGACCTAGATGACAAGAGATGCACAGGGGAAGACAAGTAAACTGGGACACCAATATAAGGTGGACACTGTTGATAGATAGATGGGTCATTGTATTAAACCTTCAAGGATGTTTTAGCTGTTCCCATGTAGGATGCCTACCATTCAAAGTAGATCAGACCCATTTTCTTTTGGAAGATGGAAAACACTTTGATGAGACTTGGGCTCATGATCCTGGCCATAAACAGTAACAGAAAGTGAAAATGTACAAAATAAAGTTAGAAGAAAACCTTAACAAAATAAGGTTAGATGCAATATCACAAGACTGTGAAAGATCCCTACATGCTTCATCCCTAGGAGGGGATGATAACTCAGAGTATCTGGTCAGTCTCCAGCTTATACAGGAAAACAGCATGGTGAAATCTCCATGAAATCATAACTATATATGTATGAAGCACCATAAAGGAACCAAACTAATTAGTTCAGGGCTAAGACCACATAGCCTCAGTGAGGTTTCATTGCCCTCTTTAGCAGAATTCTCATGATGGCTCTCACTGGGGACTCAGGTATAGCTGTGATGAGGGCCATAACACATATGTGAGAGAAAAGGAGAGAAAGGGTTCTCATATTTCTGAGACTTCATTATTTCCGCAAGCTACAGCAAAACACATTTGCAGGCATTCTACGAGGAGTTATAAATAAAGAAAATTAAACTACCATCGACCCAATGAGTACAGCCCATTTCATGCAGTGTTTTCACTGCAAAAGCTCTCTGACTTGATAACTGGCAAAATTTGGTGATTTGAGGCATGCATCGCTGCTGATAGGAGTAATTGGCAAGGGTGGAGGATATTGTTTTAAAGATACTGACTCATTTGAAAGCATTTAAGGAATAGAATGAAGCTACACAAAATGAATCAACAAGAGTCCTCTTTCAAATGTGTTGCCCTGGTACAGATTAAACTGGATTTTAGCTCCTCTGGAATCTGAACCAGCTCCCCTTAGAGTCAGGGGAAAGGCTTAATTTATTATATAGCAAAGACAAAAAGGATGGGATTGTGTCCTTTCTTGGTACAGTTGTTGGCAGTAGATGTTTTTGTTTCCCCTACATCATGTGAAAACCGTGCTTTTCCAACCTAGGTGATGTCCATTGCAGAGGAAGGGTGAAGAGAAACTGCCTCAGCTGGAAAATGCCCAAGATAACTCTTTTTTAAGGACCCTTCTGCTTGGGTCTTGCTGCAGGGTCTGCTCTGAGCAGGTTGATGTTTTACCCTCAAAAATACAAACCTGACCAGACACCCAAAACTCCAAAATGAGTACTACATTTGAATTCGAACCCAGAGCCTAGTCCAAGCTCTGAGGTTTTATGCAGTACATCACCCAATGAAATTGCCTTTCCCCCCCCCCCCGTTTCAATTAGAAAGAACATTAGGTCAATCAGATAAAGCCACATTGGGAGGATTTCCTCTTTATGGCGCTTGCCTCTTCAATTATCTATAATGAACTTCCTCACAGCACTGCAAAGCTTTTTATATGCAAACGAATCCTGTTTTGGGGCTGCCGCAATCACTGCTTGTTAATGAACTTGAAACAAGTGTTATCGGAAAGGTTACAGCACCAGTGGTGGAGGGGGACGGGATAAAGCTAGACAAGAAAGACCAGCCTGAAGAGCTGGGATTGGCCTGCAGGTAACATAGTGGACTATCTCCAACCCCCATCCTCCGTCCCCCTTCAGAGGCTTTTCTATTTGACAGACATCAAGCAAAATGCCCACTCTTGGGAAATGGCTGCTCAGCGGCAGATAGGGCTTTCCCATCCTCCTGTCCCGCTGATTCACTCTACCAATGCATCTCTCTCTCAACTCCTATAGCTAGGGAGGAAAAAAAATGAAGACGTTGCCAAGGTCTTTTCTTATGCCAGGAGAGAGAGAGGGAGCTGATTCAGAGGCCTCAGGACATGTTAGGCGAAGGGGAAGATTCAGGGGGTGTTGAAGCCATGCAGTCCCAAACTATATTTACACATGGTATCTGCTGGCGTGATCAGAACTGGAAACTTTCACTCATATAGCCTAGACCACCTCCTTCCCCTGCCCTCCAGGTTTTTATAGGTATAAGTCACCCAGAGTTAAATTGTGCCTCACTTTCTCATGCTTAACCCTGCAGCTAGCCTTAAGGCTGGTATGCCTTGATAGGGTAGGACCATTGGACTCAAGGTTGACAAGACTTTCTAGACTGTCAAGCCTTGCCTTTTTGTCAAGACAAACACTTCTATGACACTTTAACCATTGAGTTTCAGCATTAGTAGTTCCCTGGGGACATTTCATCATGGGACAGGACAACAGCAAGAGCAGAGAGTGTTGGAACATGGTGTAGCTCCTCAAGCACTCTTGGGGGTCAGACACAGCCTCTTTCCACACTGGCTGTGTCTTGTGCATGATGGGGCATAAGGCAACTTCCACCGCTCATATACTCAGCTTCCTGGAGCCTCCTCACACATGTCTGCTTGTTGAAGTGCTGTTCAGCACCAGAATCTCCAAGACTGCAGAGAATTACAGTGGTAAAGCTCATCAATGGGCTTGCCAGTGGTAAAGCTACCACATGGGCTTGCCACCTCCGATCCTTACACCATCCAGCCAGGTTAACATGATGGCCTATTAAGCCTCAGTCCTTGGTAGCACATGTTAAGCTAGGCCTTGTGCCAGATTAGCACAGACAAATTGCCACCAGACCCAAGATGGTTCACCCCCATCCAACTCCAATGACTGTGTGTTTGGCTTTCCTGGTTCTGGTGTTAACCTGGGCAAAGCCCATTGAAGTCCATCAGCAGCTATCAAGTACTTACACCATTAGCATCACCTTATAAGTGCAGATGAGAAATCAGGTTGCCCCAAAGGGGTCTTCAGTCTGTCATCCTTGCTGGGACAGACAGACCCTCTTTGGGGACTGAGGAAAGCTTCTAGACTTCACTGCAGTGACACGCTGGGTGGTTACTGGATTTTCTTCCTGCCCCTGGCCATGGATCGGCTCACACCCACAGTGTGATGACTGATGGCTCTTGTAATTCTGTTCCTGGTTGGTGTAACTGCAGATGTTACACGTCTAACCCATTTCTTTAACTTCCTAAGCTATTTGTTTCAGTAAGATGCTTCCACCATCTGCTCTAACAAGCTCCCAGGCTTTCATAAGCTATAAATTCCACTTTTGAGCCTCTCAGTCCCTTTCCCTCCTTTCTAGCCCTGGATCAGTCATTTGCCTCCTGCCATCCCTTGCCCACACCTACGGATTAAGCTTGAACCCTTTTATGTAAATTCCCTGTCTCTGCTTGCACCGACTGGACCTAGCTTTAACGTTGGGCAGGACAGGCTGAAACGGTTTTGCTCTCTGGACTGGACAGGGTGGCTGCACCATCACGACACCGTTGTGTTCTACAGAGAGCAGGCAGTGTGCCAGATACAGTGCAGAAAAGAAAAAGAGGGGACAGGCTTTCTCTTGGCATCTAGGAATTGAAGAAACTGAAGAGAGGGGACAGTCAGGCACTCACAAGTGATCAAGACAGCGTGGTCTGTGCATATGGCATGCTTATGTTTTGTAGCATGTTGTAGTGTTTTTTTAAGGGATCCCGTTTTATATCAAACTGCCTTGGATTAGCCAGGCGAATGCTGCAGTAATTTCCTAAAGAGTTGATAGCTTCCTAGAATACATGAATTTGACAGCTTGCAGTTGTCTGATTGTACTATGAAGAAGCAGTGCATTACTACTCTAACTAAAGCTGTGCAAATTAATGAGACTTTGAATACAGCCTTCTGCATGGCAGCTTTGGGTGCCCAGACCTCTACCTGCATGAGGGACCCACGAAGACGCACTGGATTAGCAACATCCACTTAGCATTGCTCCTTTTGTGAAATGGTGGCAAGCCTTTCCAAGGGATCTCCACTCATTGTGTAACAATTGTTTTTTGGGAGCTGGATTCATCTGTAATAAATATCCTGTCCCCTTCTAAGCCAAAACAAACTCTTTTTAACAGCCCAGACTCTGTAGTTTACAACATGTCTTGCTGGAGCTAGCTGGAGCTGTGCCTTTTGTATAATGGTGCATTGGCTGTTGGGGAGGCAAGGAAATATGCTCAGATTTTGCTTTTTTGACTTCTCATGTCATGGCATTGTGACTGGGCTAAGTACCTGGAGGGGACATGATTGCTTTCGCACTACCTGATTAACGGAGCAGGTATTAAAAAGCACCAGAGTGCTTCCTTGGGTCCTGAAGGTTGAAAGTCTGTAGTGCAAACAAGGGAAATAGGAAAGGATGGTCTGTAAAAGAAATCCTTCCTCACCTGTTTATCTGAGCCTTCCCAGTAATGCTCCTTGAATACCCTTGTAATAGGCTGAGGCCCAGGGAGATGCAAAGGCTTTGTAATTGATTGAAGCGAAGCGTGAAGTGAGAAGGTTGAGAAACATCAAAGGACTTCACCTGGGGCTGGGAAACCCATGTGCTGACTTGGCACCTTACCTTCTCTCTCTCCTTAGGACTGTCCCCAGCTGCTTCAGGCAGAGAAGATCCTGGTGCCGGTGGAAGTGATCAAGCCCATCACGCTGAAGGCCAAGAACCTGCCCCAGCCGCAGTCAGGCCAGCGAGGCTACGAGTGCATCTTGAACATCCAGGGCAATGAGCAGCGGGTGCCTGCCTTGAGGTTCAACAGCTCCAGCGTGCAGTGCCAGAACACTTCGGTGAGCAAGCCCTGCATGCTCGGGAGAGGTGCATGGGTTAAGGAGAACCAGGAGTGCGTACAGTACTGTCCCAATGGGATCTGGGGTTGCATTGCAGCCTTTTTTACATTATTGCCTACCCAATTCCAGGCACAGTCAAGGAAAGGCTCGATGGTAGCTTGCGAACTGCCCTTTTTGCTCTTTAGGCTATCTGATGTCACCACACAGTAGTTGCTTCTGCCCTTGGATCCCAGCATTTGGCTGTGCTGGAGCACCTTAGTCATGACCCACAGGCATTATTATCAGCTTAACCTGCCCATATCCTCACAGTGCCACATCCTTGTGTGCATTCAAAAGGGTTTCCAAAGAGACAGGTGTTAATGTCAACACTGAGAGTTAAGGTTATTATGTGGGGTTTTGATGATGGACATATAAAACCCCATATAAACAGTCTGACGGATGCCAGCATGTAATGGGTCCAAAGAAGGGCGAGATGCTGAAGGCTTGAGTCCAGCCTTCCTCCAGCCATTGGCTCATAGCATGACCTTTGGTTAGTCCCTTTGCCTCTGCCCACCTCCCATTCCCCATCTGCAGTGCAGGACCAGTAACCCCCCTCCCAGGGAGCCTGTGTGAGTCACGGTGGTGTTGTCACCACAGCAATGCCGGTCTTGGGGTCGAACACTGGCATCTGCCAGGACCCATGCATATGTGCAGTGGTGGTCTCCTAGCACTGCTTCTCCGGAGGTTTCTCCATGAGATTCATGTCTCTCAGACGTGCATTTGAGTCATTCTCATTGCTGCTACTACGAGATGATTTATTACTCAAAGAGCTAATTACAGGCTTTAGCCACTTCACTGCAGCTCTGCCACTCCATGCCAGGCAGCGCTTGTTAAAATCCGTCACAACATATTCTGCTGCATTAAGCAGTGTGCTGAAGATTACAGGCAGTTCACACATTTTACGATCTGTTGCAAACAAGCAACTTCCCAATGACAGTCTTGTATTTGTTCCTTTGTCCCTCTCCCTCCCTCTGATTTTCATTACTGGTTAGTGGCCTGTGAGCATCCAGGTTTGAGGTTTCACATAAGAAGGCATTGCACTTAAAAAAAAAAAAAAAAATTCCTTTACAATAGTGAAAGCTTGTGGCTAAAGGGTATTATATGGACCTGGAGAGAGTCCATATATCTGTCCAAAAACTCTTAGCAGGGAAGACAGCAGCCACTCTGTGGAATCATGAATTTTCTGGCAAACATAGGCATCAGCATCAGGTATCTCAGGATGATTTTAAGCACAGTTAGGCTGAGTGGGGGACTGCTGCAGCAGTCCTGGAGAGTCTCTCTCAGCATCTGAGTTTGTGGTATACAACAAATGAGCCTGGTTTGGGGAGGTAATGGTTACTATTCCCATACTACCTGCATGCTCCAAGAAGTTGTTAGTGCCTAGGACCAGAGAATTGGGCTTGGATGACTCCCCAGATACATTTGCTTGTGGGATGCCCGAGTGCTGCGACAGCACCATGTTGATTTTAATGGGTTTTTTTTGATGCCAGAACACTCAAGGCTACTCCTGAGCTGCGCAGGGTGGCAGGGCTGAGTCTCAGGCTAATGCCAGAGCACTCCACGACCCTGCTGCTGTGTGGTGTCTGTAGGATGCCTGTCCCATGTTTGGTGGTGGCTCAGGTGGACCTCTCTCTTCTCCAGGGAGAGAGGCTTATTTTGGAACAAACTCAACTCTTTTCTATTCTGTTTTCTGTCTCCTCTCCCTCTCCCTCTCCCTCTCCCTCTCCCCCTCCCTCTCCCTCTCCCTCTCCCTCTCCCTCTCCCTCTCCCTCTCCCTCTCCCTCTATTTCCTTCTCTTTCCTTCTCTTTTCCTTCTTTTCTTCCCTTTTCTTCCCACTTCTTTTTAAGGCATTTTGACTCCTTGATTTACTCCCCCCCCCCCCGAGAAATGTTATTTCATTGTTGTTCTGAATTTGCCAGACACTGAGAGAAAGAGATGTGGAAGGGAGAGCCAGACAAAAGAAAGAAACATTCACACAGATACAAAAAGGGAACAGAGAAGCCCGGCTCTGTTTGAGCAGGTGGCAGAGGACACAGACAATAGGGAAGGAGTGCTGTAGATATGTCTCCATCATGATTATTTCCTTTCCTGCCAGAATTAGCATTCAGTCTGGAGCCACTGGAATACAATGAGCCTCTGTTCCAAGGGTGACCTGGCTTTAGAAATAGCCGTATGAGCTTGTTTGCAAATTGAATCAGCCCCCTTCGACAGAGTTTTTTACTCGGCAGAGTTGCTGGATGAGACACTGAATGTAGCACCTGCATTGCAGGCTTGGAGAAGGTCCAAAGGAGGGTGGGAGGATGTGTTATGATGGTGTGTCCCTGAAGGGATGCTATCCTGCCAGCAGATCTTTCTGTTGATGATGCATGCTAGACTAAGCAATCATTCTTGGCTTGTTTTCCTTCATAAGCCTCAAGATCTACCCCTTCCCATCAAACACTAGGCACTGACAAGCTCAAATTCAGCTCTTGCAGAATAACTTCTGCAAAATGCAGGAGTTTTCCTGCTTTCACACAGGATAGGATTGGGAAAAAGCCTTAACTCCTGCTCTCCACTGCCTGGTCCCTCAGGATTTATATCAGTATAGCTGAGATCAGAACCATCTTAAGCAGGCACTTATCTAAGTGGTTCCAACTTCAGTTAAGAGGTGTTATAAGGACACCCAGGTGGGACCAGCCTATCTGACAGTCTGTCAGTAATGTCATATCCAGCACTGATGGTGTCTAGGTGCTCGGTCCAGTCAATAGCCAGCTCTGTCTCTCCCCTGTCTTTCCTGGAGATATTTCATTTGATAACAGCAATAAGTCACTGCAGGCAGCACACTTTGGGACAATTATTGTTCTTGTCAAGTGGTTTGAGACTCTCAGCTCTGGGCTTTGTCTCTATCACACCACCCAAGGCACACAATTATCACTCAGAGAGACCCTGCCTGCCATTCCTTATTGCACTTATGATAGCTCTGCCAACAGTCTGGACACAGAGTGATGGGAGGAAATGAAAAGAAGGAGAGCTAAGGAGTCATATAAATAAGTAAGTAAAAACATCAGCAGAAATGGCTGAAATTGCTAGATCTATTAGGGCAGAGAGCAATCTCCCCAGTGGGAAGCAGTGGGATCCCCAACACTTGCAATCAGCCCAATATTAGCAGCCTTTGGCATGAGGAATAGGGAGGTGGGTGAGAGATGGCCCACCTGACCATGCCATGATCATTGCCTTTACCTGCTTCAGTGACTAAGTCCACATTCTTGCTACGTGTGAGCCTGCCCACTGCCTGGCCTTGGCACACACACAGGCAGCACACACTGATTTCTAGCAGCGAAATCCCTGCTGATAATTTGCTTCAAGTCCTTCACAGGTCTGTGTGTTGTGAGACCCAAGATGGTACAGCTGAAAGTGCTGTGTAACTTAGGGACAGGAAAAACAAATATGTTATATTTATCACATCATTGCACTTGAGCAGAAGATCTCAGAGGCATTTGAGTCTGTGCTGTGGCTCACACAGTGGATGGAGTGATAAAAAAATCCCCAAATCTGGGAAAAAATGAGGAGTTATTTACAGAAATCGTGGGAAAACACACTTATGGGTGGCCAAAGGAAGACGAGCACAGGGCTGTGAGCCATACATACACTTCCCTATTATTATGATGCATTATTATTATTATTATTTATCTGCATTCAAATATCACAGAGAAACTCCAATCATGATGTGAGCTTATTGTCTTGGGTGATACCTAGACATAAAAATTCAGTCCCAGCTCTGGGAAGCAGAGTCCAAGGAGACAGGATGGCTATGGTTAAGAAGTTTTCTGCCTACAGTTTATGGCTGGAAAATTGATGCAAAGAGGGATTAAATTATTTGCACAGGATCACACAAGGGGTTGGTGACAGAGCCAGGTACAGGAATCAATCCCCAAGCCCAAGCCCTATCACAAGGGTAGGTTTTTGTGCTGTCAGGGAAAACAGACTAACACTAAAATACTATTAAAATGATGTTTGTCTGCAGATGTTTCCCTGCTATTGGACATACTCGAGGTACAAGGGGGAAACATCATGTAACCGCTCTTGGTTTATCATCCTAAGTGTGCCCAAGCCAAACTGTCAAAGGGCTTCACCTCGTAATACAGCATCCCAACAAGATGCAGCAAGAGGTCAAGCATGGCTATGGATTTGCACAAACTGCACGGCTCAGAGGTCTGTGAAGCTGAGTTCCTCTAATGCAGGGTGCCTGTAGTAACAGGATGCCCAAAAGCATCAGGAATTTGCAGATTTCCGAAATGCAAAGTCTTTCCATGAAGGCAGCTAACGTTTGCATAGCTGTTGTAGAACTGATAGCTGTGATTTTGCAACCATTCTCTCGGTCCGAGGACAGTGAACTTCTATGAGACAAACAGTCAATGTGTTTACAGTAGCTTGAGTACAATATGTTAAACCGCTAACAACATGGCAAAATGGCTAAGTGATGTGATGGGCTCAGCCCATGTTGCAGGAGTATCTGATACTAGTGAAGATTTTAAGAGGCAAAGAGCTTGTACCTGGGAGTTCAAAACACACTGTGCTGTTCCTGTGAATTACAACAGCTCCTTCTAGCAGCTTTTTGGCATTTCCTGATGAGACCCAGTCTGCCTTTCTCGAAGGGCAGCCTCTCTTTCTCAGTTTGGGCCTTTAAATTGCCCATAATTTTCTGCTTTGATTTGATTTGCATGGTGGGAATCCAGATTTTGCAGACTTAGGGGTCAGGTTCACATCTTTTCAGCAGTTTTGCCTGTGCTGGAGAAAGTTGTGCAGAGCAATGTATACATACAAGCCCTAATGGTATGAATGCTTGTAGCAGGAGTATTTGGGAAGCTCTCTTGTTAGTCCTGGGGATCAATACGTCATCCCTTTTTTCTTCTCTGAAACATATTTCCATCTTATTGTTACAGCTGAGCGAATCCTTTTCAAAGACTCTTATTGAGTTCAGTGGGCTTTGAACAGGGGTCACAATGAGTTAGCAGCTCCTGTGGTCTGAAGAGGACAGAGCATTTACTCACTGTTACTTTGCAAATTGCTCTGTTTCGCTGCCGTGCAGCCCACGAGCTGTCTGAGCAGGCCGGGCATGGCAGCGTGAGCATCCTTGCTCCAGTCCCCAGCTGGCTTCATCCTTGGAGCTCTTCCATGGGGATCCTGTTGTTTATTCCCTCGCATCCATTTCCAGTTCTGGATCAAGTCTGCTGAGTTAACAAGTCTAATATGTGTTTGCCCCCGGTGCCGCAGACAGATAAGATCTAAAATCCCGGCTGGGCTCCTGCTGCTGGCGCTCGGATCCTCAGTGGGATGAAAGGCTCTGGGGGACACCAGCTGCCTGTCCCTTGGCAGCTCTGTCTAGGTTCTGCTAACAGCTAAATCCCAACACACATGCATGATGCTCTGCTGAGGCAGAAAGTAGCGCTTTCTCAGGCACCTACAGACTCAAATTCTGACTTAAGGGTGACCAGTGGTTCTGTATATGTGCTCTTTCCCATTCCCAATCAGCATTTGCAAAGTACTGTGCAAAGCAGGCATTTGCAAAGCTCCTGAGTGGCAGAAGATTAATTATTCTCTATTTTTCAGGCACTCTCCTTCCCACTCCTGTCTCCCCATCCTTGCTCCTGGCTCCAAAAAGCTGTGAAAAGCCAGTGTTGTGAGTCCAAGTGGCTCTGCATCATCTTGCATCTTTCTGGCAGTGACACCAAGGAGTGTCATAAAAATGCTAATACTGAATGAGAGTGGCGGGTACAGCCCTATTGCAAAGGGCTCTGCTAACCTGAGGCTGCTCTTTACTTCCATGGTAACCACAAAACTTATACCCATAAATACCCTACAACTACCTCGTAATCACAGGGTCTTGCAGATTAGTAGCTAATAGTATTTAGTTTGTCCAAAGAGAAATTACCATGCAACTCACTCTGCCGTAATGGACAGAAAACACCATATATGATTTACTCTGCAATTATATGGCAATTAATGGACACAGAAAAACCTACCTCTAAAGGCTCAGAGCTTTGGCATCTCTGTGGAAAACCACGTTGAGACTTTAAGTGATGGGGAACTCTTTAGTGGTCTCTAAGACGTACCCATCCAAACCAGACAGCTTATTGAATTGTATTTAATCTTTAGTGGGGAAAACGCCTTTTTCTTTAAAAGTGGGAGTTTGTCCCGCTATAGATCCCAGTGCAGTGGGATATTCCTGATCTCAGGAGGGTAAATCCTTATGTACGCTCTGGTCAGTAATAGGAGCAGACATGTAATGTCTCTCCCCTTCTTGCCTTGTTCCCATTCTGTCCTTTAAGCAACCATCTCCTCTCCCATTACAAGGCTTTTTGCCTTTTGGTGAAGCGTTGGATGGAAGCTGTTGATGGAGGTGGGCAGTGGCATCTGATGGGCAACTGGGTGAACCTTGTGTGAACTGGCTTATGATAAACCAAAATCTAGCTGCAAAAATACGCTAAGCACCATGTGTCAGAGAGCTCTCAGAGTGGAGAGGGCCCCCAGAGATCAGCTTCTATTTCCTTCATTAAGGCCAGATCTGTGTACCTGACTGTGCCTGAAAAGTGTTTGTTTAAGTCCGTCCAACTGTCTCAGAAGATTTCTATGGCTTTCTTAATACATATTTGCTGAACACTGGATACCCCCTACTCCAGCTGAAGCCTTTCTTGTTCCGAATAGGGAAAAATAATTGCCCCCTGGGGCTTACGTATGTAACAAACTCTTAGTGCATCCCCAAATAAGATTTGCTTGTTTTTTTGGCAGCAATATGGCATTGTTGATTCACAGTCTGT
Source organism: Ciconia boyciana (assembly GCF_034638445.1). NCBI lineage: Eukaryota > Metazoa > Chordata > Aves > Ciconiiformes > Ciconiidae > Ciconia > Ciconia boyciana. The sequence continues at coordinate 3,737,480 of NC_132934.1, forward strand.
TTGTGATCTTCAGTAGTCCCCAGACCTTTTCCTGCAGCACTGGCCATTCACTCCAGTTTCATATTTGTTTGCATTGATTCCTCCTACTGAAGAATACTCGGTACTTGCCTGTATTGAATTTCAGTTTGTTGATGTTGGCCTGCTTCTACAATTTGTCAAGTTTGTTTTGAATTCTTAACCCTGCTTTCGGATGTTCTTGCACCCTTTCCCACAGCAGTGTCATTCATTAAATCTGTAGTCTATCATCACCTGAGTCAGTAGTGGAAATACTGAATAATGCCAGACCCAGGACAATACTCCATTTGAAACACCCTCCCAGCCTGACACTGAATTATTTAATTTCTTTTCTTTTTTTTTTTTGGCAGTTTTGCATATGCCTTATGGTGGCTTCTTTTAGATCATATTTCCCTAGTTTGTTTATGGGAATCTCCTGTAGGACAGTAGCAAATACTCTACTGAAATCAAGATAAATCACATCTGCTGCCTCCCCTTTATCCACAAAGCCATTAAGCCTGTCAAAAAAGGAAATTAGATTGGGTTGACACAATTTGTTCTTGACAAATCTATGCTGGCTGATTTTTATCACCTTATCATCTTGCAGGTGCTTATAAATTGATTGTTTAATAATTTGATGTACTTTCTTTCTGGGAAGCCAAGTTAGGATGACAGGTCTATAATTACACAAAACTTCCATTTTCCCCTTTTTTAAGGTATTTCCATGATATGCCTGTTGCGTGCTTTCTGAGACCTCACTCAGCTTCCAAGAGTTCTTCAAAATATCAGTAGTGTAGATAACCTTACATATACGCTCAGCATCTATGGAGTACACAGCAGAGGTATATTTGGATGGTAGACCCACAATGCATAACGTACATCTTAGAGGCGCACATAGGAGTTGGCAAAATATTATTCAGAGCTGTGTTCAACACCTAGAAGGTAGATTTCCAAGATAAGCCCCATCACATGCAAATATGCTTAAATTATGGAATATTCACGTAGAGGCTAAGCAAGCTATTGAGAGGGGCACGGCTTGCTCTATTGAGAACCACAACTTTGAGAGTATCCCGTGGCTTTCTGGCAGGTAATGGTGATTAGAGAGGTGGCTAACAGCTCCATTTCTCTTGTTCACAACTTGCAGCACCACCTCTTGCCTTGTCCCAACCCCTCTCCACTTCTGGGCACCATGTAAGTCTGGGTTTGTTTTTTTTTTTTTGTTTTTCTTCTCCCACTTCTAGTATTCCTATGAAGGCATGGAGATTAACAGCCTGCCAGTGGAGCTGACGGTCGTGTGGAACGGGAATTTCAACATTGACAACCCAGCACAGAACAAAGGTAAAGAGTTATTTCAACTTGTCCTTGGAAGCGGTAACCTTAGCAACGGGCCGCATCGCTCCCTACACTTAACAAAGCTGCCACCAGCTCCCCGTGCTGTCTGGTGCATACTTGTTCTCTGCACTCTGCAAATTACCAATTTTTTGTGTGCTTTGTATTCCCTCCCCCATACTCTTCTCTTTGCACCTGAGAAATATGACTCTCCCTCCCGCTTGTCTTGCTTTCCCTCTTCCTTCTTCATCTTTGCTTCCTGCTTCTCCCCACATTTTTCTGTCTTGTTTTATGCCCCTCCTTCTCCAGCTTTCTCCCCCTCTTTATTTCTCCTGCGGTGATGCTCTTCAGGTTAACATGCCAGGAGATCGGGTGCTCTCTGCTCAGAGGCACTGTAATAATGAACAGGGGAAGGGAGAGGGGGAGGAGAAAGGCTGCAGCTCGCCAGTGGGAAAAGTCTGAACAAAATAAAATGATAATGGCAAAGGACTGTAAACCACCTCCTGCCCAGAGCCTGGCTCTGTTTAACTACCACCGAAGCCGCAGGATTGCTGTGCCCCTCACAGAGGGATATTGCACATCCAGCCACGACCCTGAGGCAGGCATTTTTGCTGGAGATGGATGGTCCATTCACATCTTTTTCTTCCTTCTTGTCCATCACTCTCAGCCACCCTGAAGCCTTTCCCCCAAGCAACCTCTCCTCTCAGCTGCTCTGCATTTATGGCTCAGACCTGCAGACTCTCTCCTCACATCACCACCTCTCAGAAATTTCTACCTCCCTTGCTTTACCTTCTCTTTTCTTGGACACTTTCCACATTTTCTTCCACTCCATCTCTCCCCATCAGGTAGTCCCATGCTCCTCTCACACCATTTCACATCCACCTTCATGCTGAGGGGTGGTGGGTGAGGTTTCCACCAACACCACATTGAAGCTGGAGAGCAATACAGAAGGCAACTCTTCTTCCCACAGCATGACCCCTTCCAGTCCTTCTCCCCCTGCACCCACCTCTGTGATGTCTTTCTCTGCTGGCTTGAATAGCCAGCAGGTTCAAATAGCCAGTCTGAATGCAAAACGTCCTGCACTGTCCTCTCCAAAACCGTGGCTCTTGAAGGTTAAATCCACTCAGTAAACACAACAGGCTGGAGACCCTTGTCTAGCCCTGGCATCCAGCAGCGTGGCACAGCCCATGTTCACATTGCCAACCTCTCTTCATGCTGAAGCTGTCTGCCCTCTCTCCTGCTCTCCAAGCTGTGCCAAGGCATTGCCAGGACAGTGCTAATTTTCATGGGCCCAAACAGTGCCATGGACTGTGCTAGCCTTTAACAGTGTGGGTTGGAGGTCAGTGTTTGGGCATTTGTCCCAGTCCTGCTTAGTTTTCTGCTACCGTTATAGCCTAAGCATTCCTGATGCAATATGGTCCACTTCAAGAGTGTGAACAGTTTTTTGGGCAGTACTGAGCTGTCCTAGGTGATGTAGGAGTAAAATCAATCTCACAACCATGATGATTGTGTCTTTAGGCATGTCTGTGCTGGTAACGTAAACCATGCCAGGGGGTGAACTCAAGAAACATCTGTGGTGCTTAGTCTTTAGCACAGTTATTGGGTTATTCAAACCCAAAAGGTTGTAAGTAATGACTATGAAAACTTTGGGAAGTGGCTCTGGCTGATGGCTATCCCAAATGAGTAGTTTGGATGATACCATCATGTTTTGGGTCAGGAGGAGAGCTTAGGCATGTGCACATGGATACACCACATGGAGGCATACCACATGCTCTTGAGGACACAGAGAGCTTTATTTGCTCGCATAAATGTAGTGGCTACAAACAAACACAGAACGCTAGCAGGGCTTTGGACAGCGCTGCAAACAAGCAGACCTTTTTCTCTGGAAAACTGAGAGGGAGAGGCAGAAGCAGGATTAGACCCAGTGCCTTTCTAACCAGCCAATACACTGCCTTCAAGCAACCAAGATGCCACTGCTTTCATAGCCAGCATCATATGGGCTGGACTGGTAGGCTGAAAAGTCAAACTAAACCAAGCCTACTGAAGTGCCTGCAGAGATACTCACTGCAAGCAAAGCGACTCAGCAAATCTGAGGAAATCTAACAGAAAATTAAAGAAAGGGCTCTGTCCCAAGAGGCCTGTAGCACACTGTGACTGACAGCTGTTTTGCAAACTTTTCTTGCACCCAACCTGGAGAAATAAAAAGTTTTTGAGCTTTTCCTTGCATTGGTCAATACTTGCTGACTTCTGGGGTGCAGGTATGAAGAGACAGCCAGGGCTTTTCAGCCTTTGAGCTTTGGGATTGTGTATAGTAATAATCACAGACAAGACTTTAGTCACCTAATGACACAGCAAGACAGAAGCATGAAGGGAAAATCCCCCATCTTATAAAGAAATCCACCAACATGCCCACAAATACAGAAACAAAGCAAGTCCGAAAGCCTCAATTCTGCCATCTTCATCTTCAGGGAGGAGACTCTTGCTATCAGCCCCCTGTGCAACCCAGGCCTCAGTTTACGCATCTGTAAAATAAGGATAAATAACATGATCTTATTTCATAGGAGGAGTGCAACATTTTTAGGCTTTATTTGGAGAAAACTTTGACTGCTTCTAATCACTTAGCCACCCAAGATGGAGCTAAGCATTAATCATTGCTGTCTGTATTAGAGTAGGATCAACTTAGTACTTCAAAGTGTAAAGCAGACTGAATTTCTGGAGCAGAAGAAGCAGGAAAGGCTGATTGTGAATCCCTGGATTCAGCCTCATAGCAAACTGTTGTGGATTTACTGTTATCTCTTAGGATTTCTGTTGAGGGGGAAACCTGAGTGACATTACCTTAGCACCCAGTTCTGGGTAGTTTCACGCCAGGCAAATCCCCAAGTTTAAGTTGTGGGTAGACCAAGTCTAGAAAACTATTTTAGGATGAAGAGATGAGTCTGAGACTGGTTATAGGGGACACTGTATGACATTCAGACGGTCTCTGAAAAAGGAAGGGACTGAGGCCAAGACACTGCCCAACAACGTTTCCCCCCCCAGCCTTCTGCTGCTTGCAGACCATCACCCTACTGCAGATAGCATCCTTCCTTCTGCTCTCAGCTTCCAAAAAGATCTTTCATGGGTTATGAACTCTGACAAGTGCAGTTTATTTCAAGAAGGATGTAAACATTTTTTCCCCCATTATTTACCCCCCACTGGAGAGGTCCCATCCTGCCTCTGTGACAAGCAGCCCAGAACGCTTTCCCCTCTCTTGCTCTTCATTCTGTCCTCTGACATCCCACCACTCTCCCATGCTGTCTGCATCTCTCAGGTCTTCTCTGTTTTTCTGTCCCTCTAGTTCACCTGTACAAGTGCGGGGCCATGCGGGACAGCTGCGGATTGTGCCTGAAAGCTGACCCGGACTTCGAGTGTGGCTGGTGCGAGGGGCAGAACCAGTGCACGCTGAAGCAGCACTGCCCGGCCCACGACAGCCAGTGGCTGGAGTTGTCCAGCACCAAGGGCAAATGCACGAACCCCAAGATCACGGATGTAAGTCATGGATGTGCAAGAAGCTGGGGTATTTCCTCTTGTACCCTTGCCTTGGTTTACTTTCCTGATTTGTCTTTGTGTTGGTGAGGGGAAGGTCAGGGCTGAGCTCTGCTGGGTCAGGCAAAACCCCGGGCAACCTTGGGGATGGGAGGCCATGATGGCCTTCAAAGGTAGGCACACAACTTCAGGTGTCTACAACATAGGGGTGAGCAGTGTGTCAGAGTTCCCACCGTAGTCAATGTGGACATGAATCAGTTGCACAAACGCAGTCTGCTAGTGTAATCTGAAGAACACCGGAGCATCCAACCTGCCCACACAGAGCTGGCAGATGTGACATGAAGCCTTTAGGAGCAGCTGAAGGTGAGACAAGATGCTCTGGGGCATCTCAAATGGACAGTGTGAAGGTAATCAAATGAGCCCAACCGTCTCTTGAAACAGCCTCTCTGGTCAGACTGGTTGAGAAGGAGATATTGAGTGATCCCAGAGTGTTTTGAGCTTTGCTGACAGAAGGTCAAGGAAGAGGACAGGTTGTATTTCCCAATAGCATGACGTGGACCAAGTAAATGCCCAGAAAAAAATAAGACTCCACTGACTCCAGCAGAGTAACGGTCTTCTGTTTGCCTGGCTGACTGCATGGTGAAAACAGTCCCCATAGAGCAAACAAAGCCCAGTACAATTGTCAGCTTTCCCCCTTTGAAGGCTCAAGGAGGAGGCAGGATCAAGCCTTGACTAAATGAAGCCTGGAACTCTGCTATTAAGTGATAAAGAGAGAATGAGGGCAAGGCTGGGGGGAACGATCTGCAGCTTAACCGTGTTCTTTAGAAGGTTTCTATTTAATGTGTTGACTGAGCCAAAGGAAGAGCTGGTGCAAAGGTACAAAAGGGAGATAAGAGAATAGGAAAAGCATAGAGAGAGGGAGTAGAGAAAGGGAAAGAAGGCAAGGGAGGGAAATCAGGCCTCCAGTCTAAAGTGATTTTTGTCTCCTGTCTTAGGATGCCTTTGCTATAATGATGGGCACCATTTTCAGGGTCACAGGGCAGGCAGCAGGACAGATCTGAGCCTTGATGATGAGGCTTACATCCTTACCAACTGTCTCCTGCCTTAAGCATTTCTCAGTCACCGTGCCTTTGTTAACATGAGTACGCTTTCAGGGTGGCTAGGGCCTTATTCTGCGAATGAAAAAAATAAGGAGGAAAGTGAGACAGGAAGAGAAAGGGAAATGCAAAGGAGGAAAATCCAGCTTCCATGGTTGTGTTTAATATGAAACATTAGGTGGGTTAGTTTCCTAGAAAGCAAGAAAGGCTTTTTCAATTGTATTCAGTTGAGAGTCAAAAAATGTGGGTGCCATGGATGAGTCCTAAACCAATGTCCGTGTGTGAAAGTTTTGTGATAGTAAAGGCTGGATAGAATCTGGTTTTCCCAGATGCCATTGAAAGGAGCCTCTCTTACTGTGAGTCAATCCATCGTCCTGCCATCCATTAGTCCCCAAAGTACTGACTCAGTTGGACTGCTGGATTGCCAGGCTCATCCTGATATTTCCAAGGTGGAGGCCTCCACTGCACTTGGATTTATCTGAGGCTGGTAATTTTGAGCCCACCTGAACCACCTGAAGCTGTGAAACCAAACCCAGAGACAGTCAGAATGAGCAGCTACTTCTGAAAGTTCAGCTTTGAGACCTTGAAAATTATAGGGGGATGGATGAAACCTTTTTTGAATCTTTTCAGATTCTCAAATCCTGGAAAAGATTCAGAAATTTTGCACAGATTCATAGAATTTGATATTGGGCAGGTGATGGATGACCAACTAAAGCAGAAGTCCAAAACACAAAGACCTGACCATGTGGTAGTATGATGTTCTGAAGGTCCATCCACATTTCTCTGCCATGCTTTGACCCCAACCCTGCATCTACAGTCTCTTTATGAAGTGCAAAGAACTTACTCTCCACCCTATAGTTCCAGAAGGGACGTACTTCTAATTCTGCTGGCATTTCCTCCAACAGCTCCCAAAGCTCGAAGAGATCATTGCAATATTTGCTCATGAAATATTCCAACTGTCTGGTGCAATCATAAGTAGCTCTTGGAAAGTCTTTTTCTGAGCCATTAGCATGGAAGTAATCTCAAGTGACTGGATATATATTGCAGCTAATGGTAGGTCTGGAGCCATTGGTAAGAGCATGCATATTCTGGCGAGGAGCCAGGGCAGTATCTGTGCAGGCAAAGGAGGAGAAACAACACGTGTACTCACACTTGCACAGGCACACACACGCGCCAGCACACAGCTTCCCATAACCTGTACTTATTTACTAGCTCTTGCATTTATATTGCCACTCAGTGAAATTAAAGGATTTACAGACTCGCTGAGCCACAAAACCTCCTTTAAGAGTGACAAGCTGCAGCATTAGGCTGATATGAGCAGAAGGCGTAAATTGCGATGCAGTGTTGCAGCTCTGGGTCTTTGAGAGAAAGCTAAGGCTTCCTGGCAGCTTTTGTTTCCCTGCCTGCAATTTCCTCTCCAAAACTGACAGTTCTTGGTCCACATTTTTGCACCTGTGATAGGAACAGGCTCCTTCTCTCTCACTGTGAAAACAGCGCAGTAACATCTTCTTCTTGTACGTATCTGTGGGAGTGTGATGAGTTGGGGTTAAGAAATCTCCCACATGCTCCTGGGAGAATCCCAGGCCATCCTGTTTTAAGGAAATAAGTGGGTTTTGAAGCTGGCCTTTACAAATTAAAAATCACACAGGGAGGGGTTCAGAGGTGCTGTTCTGGCTTCACTACAAGAAGTTTCCTTTGATGCTTTTTGAGTCATAGCAAGAATTTTTTAAAATCTCGTGCTTTAGACAGAGATGGAAGGAGGATGCTAACGTTTCCACCGAATTTTTTGTGGCTTCTGCAGTGAAGCTTTTGTCTCAAACTCACCCCTACTTATAAAGAAAAGGACTTTTCTAGCAAGACATTCCTTTTCACCACTACACCTTCTTTTATTCAGGGGAATGACATTAGTCATATGAGAAAAAAAAATGCTCTTTTGACCTGCTATGAGATGTACTGCTCATGCTAGCAGGCTCTTTCAAGCATAGGTGAGCCCTAATTAACCACAGACCTAGCTTACTAGACACCTACCTTACTAGAACAAGTAAAAACCATTTGATGACAAGTTTAATACCACAACACAAAACCAAAATATTCCATGGGGAACTCAGTTCTCCTAAAAAATGTGTCTAATACATAAGGAAATAAAATAAAATATGGGAATTTTAGTTTATCTTTTTTTTTTTCATTTTGAGTACATATTAGATTGCATTTGGTATGGTGATATATTCTAGCCTTCCAGCATCATTCATACAGTGTTTTATCAGGAGAGGATTAACTGACGTCAGAAAAATAAGTATTTAAAACAGAAAACTTTGTTTGAATAGATATTTATTAATGATTCAGAATAAAAATATTTTGGAGTTTTTGGAAAATAGTTCAAGTTTTCAATGTTGAGTCCCCAACTGAGACAATCAATATTGGTTTCTCCTGGAATAGAAATTTCATTTTCATTCTCATTTTTTAAGAAATTTCTCTCATTTCCTGGAAAATAACCACAAATGCCTCTCTCTTTCTTTCTCTTTTTATCCATTTTCTACTTGTCTATCAATCTCATCACCACAGACCATCCAAAGGTCAAATCCCCAGCCAATCCAAATAATCAGTTCACCTGTCAGATTCATAAATGTTGTGCTATTTTCTTTTTAAGGACTTAAGTATCTTGTTGAATTTTGGAGTAGGAATAAGCCAGCCATGGTTCTGATTTTGTTGGCTCAAGTGGTGTTTGTCTGGTTTTTGGACCTGAGACCAGGCTGCTGCAGAGATCTTGTGCTGCAGAGGTTCTGCCTACGTTACACAACCCTACAGGTCCAAGCACTTCTCTGTGATCATCTGTGCTATTAATTTGTTAACCTCTGTCGGTTCCCTGTATACTCAGAGCAGAGACACACTCATTCAGGAGGTGGTTCACAGCACCTAAAATTAAATAACCTAAAATAAAATATCCCCTAAAGGTGCCAGGGTCTCTTTCTTTTTATTAAAGATGGACTTTCTAAAAATTGGCCTCTGGGTGGAAATTAGGCTAACCCTGGTGCCAGACTCAACGCTGGGAAGCGGTCAAGAGCAGCCCTGCTCGTGCCAGTGCCTCGACTTTCCCTGCTAGTCCGACTGCTACGCAAGGGTCTAGCTGCCAGCCCTGAATTCCCAGTTGGCAGAGCCATCGGCCAGCGGGTACGGACCTCAGACAGGGAATTCCCCCTTCCTCACTGCAGAGAGTGCCTTGCCAATGCTAGCAGATGGCAGCTATGGCATACTGAATGGACAGCAGGGAATACCCTTTGAAAGCAACATTTGAAGCCCCTTTCAACTAGCCAGTTGTATGGCAAAGCAGTTGGGCATGGTGAATAATTGGAAGGGCAGAACTGAGATAATTAAGGGCCAGCCCCATGATTTCTGTGTTGTTTCAATGTTGAGGAGACAACTCCAATGCTAATTTCCAGCTGGCTCTGAACAAGGGTGATGGATGTGATGCAGAATGCTTTCCCATGTGTACACCCCCTTTGCATGGGCCAGAAATATTGCACAGAGACAGACAGCTCTGGGTGTAGGGTGAAGCTCTGCAATGGGAGGGAAAGGTAAGCTTTGGAGTTTGGGTGGTGCTTTGGCTCTGCTGCCCAACACAGCCTCTGCTGAGCAAGACACAGTGATCCTACCCCTGGTAGGGTCTGGTGAAGGTCCAGAATGGGATGCAAACATTATGCCACCAGGCACCAAGATGGTTGGCATAGCCACGCATCTCATGCTGGGGCTCAGGGGCCTCCCACCCCACAAATAAGCTGTCCATGCTCCCATGCCTGCCCTTCCCCTGGCCCCAGCTCTCCTGTGAGGGCAGCTGGAGCTCTTTCAGAAATACATGTTGGCACACAGCAACTGCTGCTGTCTCAGTTACCGTCCACCTACTCCGTACCTAATCCGACATGCTGTTTCTGTTGTGTCTTGGCTGTTTTTTTCAGGTGGACATTTTTAGTTGAGTTTGTGATTCATGACCAATACCTACCTCCAGAACAGATCAAAAACTCCATGTGCTTCGGGCTGGGAATTTGGGATTTAAAGTGACTGACTGAAGCCATTTGGGTCCTTTTCTTTTTCTTTCTCCCATTTCTTTCCACTGTGCCCCTCTCCTGCCTTTCCATGGCTCATGTCTATAAAGTGCAGAGCTCAGCTGCACCACCAGAAACCCCTGCTCCTACCTAGAAAACATCTCCTACTCATCTCTGGATGTTTTGCAAGTAGTTAAAAGAGAGTAAATGAGATCTGGGGCAGAATTTTCTATACTCTGAGTTTGGGGCATGTGTGATATATATTTGCAAGGGAGCTGGACCGAGTGATGTATCTAGAGTAGGCTTGTTCCCTCAGTTTTTCAGCATTCATAATTATGAGTGTCCCTAGCAGTCACAAAGAGACCTGATATTGCCTCTTCTTTCACCTGAGAGGATGCTGATGTCTTTACATAGGTGGTTTGATTATTCTCCTTTTTTTGGCTTGTTTCTCCAGATCAATCCAGTGACAGGCCCTCGTGAAGGAGGGACCAAAGTGACCATCCGTGGGGAGAATCTGGGGCTGGAGTTCAGAGATATTGCCTCTCATGTCAAAGTGGCTGGAGTGGAGTGCAAACCGCTGGTGGAAGGGTACATCCCAGCAGAGCAGTAAGTTGGGTGTGTGGCAGATAGTAGGCCACAGCACACCTAATAACAGTCATTGCTACCTGTAGGGTCTTCTAAGGAGTCCATTCCACCCAACCTTGGAAGTGAGGAATGGAAGATGCTGTTCCTCACTTACAGATCAGGAGCTAATAATCCGTTTATTACTGTATTTGGACTGCATATTTAGATAATCCTCATAGCATATGTCCTGAAGTTATCCTCTGTTTTTCACATAACAGCCACCACAAGGGTGTTCAATTCCAGTTTGGGGGGCAGCAGTCCTGAGAAGGAGCTTATCATGGGCAGGAGTGATCATTAAGCCCTACAGCCACAAAGCTGTCCACCATGCAAGGCTGGAGGACAGAGGGAACCCTGAGGTCAGACCTCAGCCCAGCATTTGTCTGTATATTTAAGTGAAGCTATGCTGATTTACACCGGCTAAGCATTTGTCCTACCAAATGCCAACAGCCAAAAGCCACCTTTATTCTAGAATAAAGAATAACACCAGTTATTCTTTAAAGAATAACTTAGTTCACAGTTTGGATCCTGGATTGGAAAGAAGAGGATGGGTTAAGTCTACAGTTCATTCCCCAGCAATGTAGGCTGTTTGCTCCAATTCCATCTTACCCAGACCACCAAACTATCCCTCAAACCTTGCTTCTGGTTCATATTTTTGCACAGGATAGTATGTGAGATGGGGGAGGCCAAGCCCAGCCAGCATGCCGGATTCGTGGAAATCTGCGTGGCCGAGTGCAAACCAGAGTTCATGGCCAGGTCTTCACAGCTCTACTACTTTATGGTAAGCTCCTGCGAGAAGTTCTCCTTGGCCCTGAAGGTCCTCGGGCCTTGGTTCCCTTTGCTGCATCTATCCATTGTCCTTGACCATATTCAGCTTCTGAGCTCTTCACTGCTGTTCTGAGCGCACCAAGTTGTTCCTTCCATTTCCTTTCAAAATCTTGTTATGAGCAAAAATAGCTTGCCTAATTAATGTTTTAACAATCTAATAATAGTCCAAATTATTAGTCCAGTTATAGTTACATACAGCCATGGTCCAAATTAGTACAGAAAATCCTCATTAATAGTTAAAAATGCTATACAGGAAAGAAAAAAGAAAAAAAAAGAAGAAAAAGGAAAAAAACTTTCTTAGTACCTTACTTTTCCCGGGTGTGATGCTCATCCTACCAGCATCCCTCCAGGCCCTACAGTTGAAGTCACCAGTGTTCTCCAAGAGAAACATGAGGATTGCCACTAGTCATTACCACGCTGAGGTCTTCAGCAGGAGGAGTGTGATGTTCATGGTAGGGTTTCTTCCCCCTCACTCTTAGGTTCCCCCAGGAGTATCTTTCTCCCACCTCTCCCCACCACCTGCTCCCTTCTCCCTGGTCCCCAGCACCAGTGGCAGAGCTGCCCAGCGCCCAGCCTGGGCACACAAAGAGATGGTGTTTGCTGGGCAATGTCATATGGCAAGGGAGGCAACCCTTGGCCATGTGGGGTGTCCCCAGTGCTAAGCTCAGGCAAGTCAGGCATAAGGATGTTGGCCAAGGGACTCTTGTGATCACAGGGACACCCAGCTCAGGCCACAGCAAGCCCAGAGACATCCTAAGACCCTGTGCTGTGTTGGGTCAGTGCAAAGCCCATGGCCTTCTGCTAGCAAGGACAAAAATTCTCATTTACTGGGCCACAGGCAGTCACCATAGCAGTGGTAGGTGTTTCTGCAAGATGTAGCATTCAAGCGGTTTTTGCATTAGGTGGTCTTCTAAGTGTCCAGAAGAAGCAGTGCTGCACCCCAGCAGCACTAGATCAGGAGGGACCAGTTCACTAGCCAGGCTGCGGGTGAGCTGTAGAGTATGACTGGGGCTCAGTGCAAGTGGGCAACTGTTTTGGATGCTCCATGGTGAAACAATAGACACCGGCAAGCTTGAACTTCAGTTGGCTTTTAAGGGTAGGTGGTTTGGAGAGAGGACTTAGCCATGAGGAATTTGGAGATGAAGTCAAAAGTCCCTAGGGATGGTGAGTGGTGGGATCATACACACAGCTTCCACTCAATGTGTGTTGACAGCACTCAGAGAACAGCCATGCTCCTCTTTTTAGAGACACTGCTGGGGCTGGCCAGTTGGCTTGCTACACCAACTGTCTGGGACATCAGCTTGCAAAGCAGTCAGAGGGGCTCTGGGCCTGATTCTGCACTGCTACTGATGCAAGTTCAGCCTGAGACTGTTGCTTTGTGCTGGTGAAAGCCTGATGGAAGAGAGGAGCAGAGCCAAACATGTTGTACACTCGACTTGGGTTTTTGCTCCTTTCTGATGATGCTCCTTGTCCAGGAGACCAGCTTATACCTCTAAGGGCCCTTGCTGGGGACATGCAAGCATTGCCTGGCCTTGATCTGTGCAGATCTGTGCAAGTTTGAGATGAGAGGATCTCTTTGTTCCCATCAAAAGCTCTCGACTCCTGCAAGTGAATGGGTCTTTTCTGAAACTATTCACATGGCCAAGCATTTTTTTATGGTAAAGGGAACTGGTAATGAATGCAAATAACTTAGATTTTTCCCTTGAGCTACAGAAATTTCTCTGTTCTCTGTATTTTCTGATATGACTCAGGTGCTATGGTGGTGGGGGCAGAGAAACACCTTGAGAGATAGCCCCCACTAGGCAGACAGAAGGGCTCTTTCCAGGACATTACACTTCAGCGTGTCACCTTTGCTACCCTTGGAATTACTGTCCGATTTTGGTCATCCGTGTCCGTTTGTGACAGCTTTTCCCTCTGCTTGCTGGCTTTCTGGCTGCCAGCTATCCCAGCCATGCATGAGCATGAAGTCAACAGGGTTTTCTCTGCTGAATACCTCGATACCTTTGTGCTAGACAGAAAAAAATACAGACACTCTCCAGCCTGCCCATCATATGCCCTCTCCTGTGTTCATTGCTTTCATAGCAGGAGCTGATTTTGTTGGCGCAGCTTGGCTTCCTCTGATACTTCTGCCAGGAGGGTAGAGATGTTATTGCAGGCATCACAACATGCCTTGGCATCCTGCAACGGTGGGTGGTAGCTTTAAGGGAAGGAAGATGTTTGAAAACTAAGGAAGGGCATTGCATGGGAGATAAACGTCGCTTTCTGATGCATAGTAAATCCTCTGGAAAATTGCTTTTCAAAAGGCTTGAAGCACAACAGGGTCAAATTTCTCCAATAGGTTCAGTCTTCCCCTCTCCTGCAAGAATTGGAAGAGGTGTCATATTGAACTCAAAAGAGTATTTAATGTCAATGTTTTAAAAAAGAGGTAGCTTAATTTAGAGATGCTAGAACAGTTTTTCTCCACATTTCTAACCAGAACTTTTAAATTCAAAATTCTGTTAGTTTGTTTAAGCTCATCTGTGATCAAAAATGCAAATTGCATTAGAGAGTACAATAAGCCAAAAGGGAAACAAAGCATTTGGTTGCAGGCTGAAATGAAATTTATGATGATCTCAATGAAAATATTTTTTTTTTTAGTTACTCATTTTGTTGCTCTGATTATTGCCATGGTCTTTCAATAAAAAAAAAAAAATTCCCTTCACTTTTCAATTCAGATGCTGAAGCAAGTTTGTCTTTATTCTGGCTTGGAATGAGAATATTATGGCTCAGTGCAGGTGATGTGGGCTACTCTGATTGCATCTCTTCTGGGTCTGCTCCTAAATTCCTTGTCCCAGGAGAGCGTTTGCAACAGGTCTCCCTTCCATCTTTCCCCTCCTGCTGCTACTGTTGAACCTATAGAAAGAAAACCCAGGTGCACAAGCTGTGTCTGAGTCATATCTTGCTCTGCCCTTGTCCCCAGGAGGAATGAAGTGGGAACCAAGGTCTTGACATGCACCATGAGGTCAGTTTAGACACAGCTCTGATGGCAGCTTCTCTGTGGACAGCCTGTGTGGAGGAGGTACTGGAGGAAAGTAAAGGGCTGGGGAGCAGAGGAAAGTAGGCAAGCTCCTAGAAAGGTCCAGAAGATTTCCTGTCCTCTTTCCCTCATTGTCACTGTCCACTTCAGCCTATTACAGATCCACTAGACCCCCCTGCATTTTCCATCACCTTCCACCAGCAAGGAAATGGTAAATAGTCTGAAGGCTGAGTTTTACTGCAAACATGCTGTGCAATATTTATGAAGGCCACTGTGAATAATTAATGGTTTATCGCAACTTTGAAAGCTTAGCCACAAACCCTTTTGTAAGATTGGCACAAGACACAGCAACGCTTTGCCAAGGAGCATTGCTGATCCAGTTCTGGTCTGCAAGGATCTTCAAAAGGGCATGGCTAGTTTATCTACCTCTGAGGAGAGGGCAGGAAACCCTTCCAGGAGTGGGACAAGGGCTTTGGGTCTTTAACTCAAATGTTCCTCTATGGTTTGTAAAGCAGATACTATTGCAGTGCTGTTGTGTAGGCTATGTGCACCAACTTGGCCATTCTCAAGCCATTTTCTCCCAGGTGGGCGGTCACCTCCCAGCAGCAGCCATCATGGTCAGCAGTAGTCTGCACTGGTGAGGGTGGCCATCAATAAGGGATTAAAGAGGAGTTGCCATCAGAGCTTCAGGTTGTACCCTAAAAATAGAGGAGCATCTTTTGCATCTACATACTCTTCCTGCATCTTTTATCCCAATAATAGCTGTTAAAGAATATTTGCAAAAAAGAATAAAAACAGTTTCCAAACCATCATGTCAAAACCAGTCAAGTTTAAACACCAGAAGTGTCCAGCTCCGACAACAGATTTTTCTACAGAGATGTATGTCTGATTTTCATGTTCAGGCCTTTCTCCAAGCGGTAGCTGCATTTTGAACAAAAGCAAAGTGGAAACCTTGCCGCTGTTTTTCAAAATTATTAGCCAGAGGGGAACGGGAACAGAGAGGGCTCTGTGTGTGTGAGAAAGGGAGCTGTGGTGTATGCCAGGTGGTTTTATAAACATGGATTAATGGTCTCCAAAGCTCAATAAGGTGACTGTGTGATGTACCTGCTCGTTCAGAGGAGCTGAGGAGAGCTTCAAGCATTTGTGTCATCATTCTTAAAGAGAGGGGGAAAAATAATCTTCATTTAAATGCATATAGTAGCTTTTCACTTGGGACTGAGTGGAAAGTTTTTCTATTAAAATGCAAATGAAAGAATAAACTGTAACTCCAAATTTCTCCCTGAAAATGGATGTCTCCTCTCTGCATTGTGGTAACAGGGTGATCTGTGCCTTCAGAGTGCAAGTATTTTATCTTGATTTTGGGAAGAAGGGAGAGAAGGAGGGTAAGAAAAAGAAGTTTGAGATTTGGGGCCCCTAAAGGAATTGTGCCCCTTTTTGATATATTAACACAGCACTGTGTTATGTTTGGAAAACAGGCTCAGAAAATCAGCAGAAAAAGGAAAAAGGTATTCATCTGGACAGTGTTCCTTTTGTGGCTGTAGTATTTCAGGATGCATCTCAACCTAAGCACTGCTGTGCTGTATCAGTGCAGGACACTCATGCAGTACTAAACTGCCTCAGCATCCAAGTCCAATAAGAAAAAGAGAAAGATCAGGGGTCATGTGGCGGGCATGCAGGAAAGGCAAGACACAAGCTCAGATGTTCTGCTGAACCACAGCTCTCCTCCTTCCCAAGGAAAAAACCTGTGAGCACAGGGGGAGTTTTTAGGCATCTCTCTGGAGCTGTACAGCAGGCTCTGTTCCCGTGTCAGATCAATAGGGTTTAGAGTAATCTTTTACAGACCTGAACATTTTCATCACTCGTGAGCTCCACAGTTTGGAGGTGTTGAGTCCCCATTAAGATCCAATCAGACAGTTCAAGACCTGCTTTATCTTGCAGAGGTGGTGTTGCATGATGGCAAAAAGACACCCGAGCTGTGTCAAACAAGCAGTGGAGATGGGAGACTGTGGCTCTAGCTGCTCCAGGTGTGGAATTGACTTTGCAAGCACGGTGTATTTCTGAGTGGGTACAAGGGCAGGCCTGATTTTGCAGGAGTGAGGAGAACAGACCGGGGTTAGGTCTGAACTCATCCCACCAAACTTGTCATTCAAGCAGGGTGTCTATGATAGGACTGGAGTCACTCTAGGCTCCTGTATTGGTTGGAAGATATGGTCATCTTCTGAAGCCCAGCTAACATGTGATTAACCCTTGGGGGTGCCTACCGCTCTCCATCACTAAAACGAGAGAGGGAAGGTACATATGCTCCTCTGCTGTGTTTTCAACACAACCCTTTGCCTTCACAGACTCTGACACTCTCTGATCTCAAGCCGAAGCGGGGACCAGTGTCGGGTGGCACCCAGGTGACAATTACAGGCAACAACCTTAATGCAGGCAGCAATGTCATCGTGACCTTTGGGCGACAACCCTGCCTCTTCTACAGGTACAGATAAGTCCTTCCTACAGTACATGCTTGAGTCTGAAAGATGTGAGCAATTATAGTCAAGAGACTTCTGCAGCCCAGACACCCTGTCCCTCGTGTCTTTTTTCCTTGTGGCCATGTATATTTAGCAATAGGACTTTTGCATTCTGCACTGTGTGCAACCTTACTGTGCATGTTTTGGGGTAGGAGAATAGGATTTATTTCATTGTTTTGACTGGTGTTTGATGTGCTTTTTTCCATGGCCCCTTGTCAAATTTCACTACAATTCTCCATGGTCCCATGCTTTGCTACTTGCTCTGGGAGTACATTGTTTAAAAGATTCATTTTCATGTCCCTGCTTTAGTGGAGGTGACAAAGAAAATCTGACAACATCGGTTCTAAGTATTAAAACACCTCCCTTTTATCCCAGAATAGTCCTGTAGTGCTAAGAAATGGATGATTTGCAACATTTCAGCTCTGGGTTGGCTCCTGTTCAATTGCAGTTCAGAGAGGCTTAATGTCAGTGTTACCTGCTGAATGTTTCCTGATCCCTGTGAGAATGAGCCTGAATCCCATTCCCAGGGGCTCCCGCAGCTCAAAACTACCCAGCGCAACACATTTTGCTGCCAATGTCGGTGGAGGCTGAAGATGAAGTTGGCACATTTCTCCCAGCATGTACTTGGCAGAAGAAAGGCTCATTCACAGGAGACCTGGGACCACTGTCTTGGGGCAATGCCCTTCCCTCTCCTGGCTGTGGGGATCCTGTTTAGCTGCCTGTTGTGACTGTGGTGTGATTCAGCATCTATAATTCAGGAGGGTGAAGTCACAGCTTGTGATTTAAAAGGCCAAGTGGGAACCGCAACTACTTGGAGATGCTTACTGAAGAGACTGGGGAGTTTTAGGAGGGATTGAGTGTGGTCTTTCAGGGGAATTTGGAGAGCACCTGGAGGGTGCAGTCAGTGAAGGTGAGTGCCATGCTGCAAGGAAAGGATGCACCCTGCTTTGTCCTTTCTAGGGGTATAAGATGAGGCTGCATCACAAATCACAGGACTGGGGAGATTGAGGGTGTTTGGAGCCTGGATTTTTGGCTCTTTATGGAAGGTAAGGGCCACTGCAGTATCCAGACCTGGAGCTAGTTTTGAGCCCTGCCCAAAAGGAAGGGTTTATGCAGAATCCCCTTTGAGTATAATCATAAAATGCTTCCCACTATATTAGCACCTTCCATGCAGAGGTACCAGGCACGCTGCAAACTGCACTTAAACAAGGTTTACAGTCCTAATGCAAAGCAAGCTTTATTATCCCAGACTGGAAAGCTGAGGTGCAAACACCTCTTTTTATGAACTGCTGCTACATATGTCTGCAGACAGGAAGGAAATATCCATCAAGAATTTAATCACACAGAAATACTTCTGGAGAGAGGTCTGTTTTGCACTTCCCTTGGGGTTCAGTTTTCACTCTGAGACCTGAGAAATGATGGCTTTTGTGGTTTTATTTAAACTAGTGAAAAGGCAATGTCACTTCCTCAGATAAATGTGTCACACGAGTCACAGCATATTCCTGTAGCACTGCATTTCACCACTTCACAGTGCATAGGTTAAGGTCACAGGACATAAGAGCAAAGTAGCTGGGCTCTTTTTGGCACCGTTGGTTCGCTGCTTGTAGCGCGGTTTATATTTACTTGCTTCTGCTCACAGGAGATCCACCAAGCACATTGTCTGTAACACCACTGCCTCAGATGAAGGCTTTGAGAAGGTGAAGGTGTCCGTGAGAGTGGACAAGGCCAAGATACATCAGGAGTTGCAGTATGAATATGTGGAGGATCCAACTATCCTGAGGATTGAGCCTGAGTGGAGCATCTTCAGGTAAGCGGCCTACGGACACCTTCTACCACCTCCCCTCATTTTCTCATGCAGCACTGGTGTGTTTGTGTTGGTCCTTGATACAGAAAAGTGCTTTCCAAGCATTGTGTTCACTAAGTAATAGATTTGTGCAGAGCTACTTCCCAGAGCCCAAGAACCACGAGTGTTGGTGGACTTGCTTCCTTGGAAGACCTAACAGGCGAGCAGTGCGTTGTGCATTCATTGTAACACCTCGGATGATCAATGTCTGTCTGTGCTCATGTGTACCCCTGGGACAAAATCGCCACAGTTTAGTGAGGGATGGACAGGAGCAGGGTCCTTTCTCCAAACAAACCCTGCATAGTCCAAGTCTAAATGATCCTGCACCCCATCTTCACTAACAGAGCAAAGCTTCCTGGCTTAATGCAGCAAAATCCAGCTGCCAGTGTTCACCAGAAGCTTGCCTTGGAGACTTCATGCTTTAATTACAAAGGCAGGTGCAGCAGGTTTCCAACCTAGTGTTGAAGCTTTCTCCCTCTTTACTGCAGCCTGGTGTTTATCTCCAGCAGGAGGATGCTCCCTGTCTGAGTAATACTACACACCACTGGGGCTGGTTAAACTACGCAGCTGTATCCCTAAAAGCTGCAATTCCTGCTGTTTCTGGTCATGACTGTGTTTTAGGCCCCACTGGGCTGGCTCCACAGCTTTGCATGGCAGCAGGACCAGTCACTGAACTCTTAAACCCAGGCATAAATGCCATAACTGTGCTTAGAGAAGTGAATCTCCCTTGGGTTTGAAAGCAGAAATTCCTACCTTTCCCACAGCCTTCGTGTACTTGCTGGTTTAGGACTAAACATTGTTTGTTTGGCTATCACACCTGAAAGCCCCAGGGCTGTCTCCTGAGATGAAACACAAAGGGACCTCTGGTCCCTGCTCTATCAAACAGCATTCTTCCTCATTAGGCTTCCCTTTTACACTTCACCCCATTGATGCTGCTTTGGTCATTTCAGAGGGTTCACGTGAATGTGTCTGAGAGGAGCATTTGCCCTGGTTGTGGAAAGCGTCAAAGGGATATCCAAATGCTCTCCTCAGAAGCCTGCAGAAATGGCCTCGGGAAGAGAGAAATTGGACATCAAATGCACTGGTGTTTCCTTGAAAAGATACAAAATAAGAAATCTTAGTCTCCCCTCATTCATCCACAGCAGCTCTCTGCTCCCCTGTCGAACCAGACTGATTGGAGTATCTGGGGATTAGGAGCAGGGCTTGTAAATCCCCCCAGTTCAGCTCCCATCCAGAAGATGTTTTCACAAATCAATTAGTGCCTTTAATTACCGTGAGGGAATTTACTGATTTAGCCGGATTGAATCTTTGCACATTGGGCTTGAAGCTTTAGTGTCTGGATTTTCCATTTGGGCGTTTTATTTTCAGTCAGAGTTCAGGTTATCAGTGAAATGAGAAATCGCTTTACTCCCTTCCTTATTAAAGTGAGTTCAGTACCAGTTAAAAGGTTCAAGATTGACAGCCCAGGAGAATGAATTCCCCTATTATCTCCAGGAAAGTTGCAGCACAGGGACCTTGCTCTGCCTGGCTTCAGGTCTGGCTGGGAGGTGAGAGAAGTTCTCCAGAGTCCATTTGCTCCTTGGTTTCTCTGCTGAAGTTGCCAGCAAGAGACAAAGCAGCAGCCAAGGACATGCTTCAGGCATATTGACAATGCTTTGCACAGCCCAGGGGTGCAGAGACTCTGCATCTCATTGCTTGCTGCCTTGGATCTCCTGTCCCACCTCCCAGAATAAAGGAAATTAAGAAGAGGTGCTTGTTTAGTTGGTGCCAGCTTACTTGCAGGGTGTGTAGCTGCCAGAATGGATGACTGGGACTCTACCTGACTCATCATTCAGGTACAATCTCTACCCTTTGCTCTCTTTGGTGTCTCTGAAATCAGAAAGTATCCACCTGAGTGACAGCAGGTGCCTAACTTTAACCAGACCTACCCACCTCCACCTTCATCCTTTTTTTTTTGCACTTTTGAATCACTCCAAAGAGGCGTAACCTTGAAGGAGGGTGCAGAGACAGACGATGCAATATCCAGGATTACCACTGTGGTTCAGGGTGTCAGGGACAGTTTTAAGCACTGTAACTTAGCTGTGGAGCTTTGTCCCGAAGGTCATAATGGAGACAAGCATTAGAGTAAGGACTCCACGCAGAGGTGGATGAAAGTTCAGCCAACTCCAGTCCTGAGAATCAAGCAAGAAATAAGTTAGTCAAGACACGTGGATCTGGAGGAGGCTGTTCCTCAGTATATTTGTTATGCAGTATGATTCATTACAGCAAATCCACTGTGCTTCTCTGATTCATCACTCCTGGCTGTGGGGCTAAGCTGTTTTGAGGGATAGATGATTGCTACTAAACCAGCTTTGCAAAATTAGTGAATGAATGTATGTAGCCTGGCTTAAAACCTCAAGTGCCATTTTCCAAGACAATAAAGGAAAGATTACTGCTAATTTACTCCCATAGCCAAAAAGAAAAAAAGTCACACTGGCCTGGCAGGTAGCTAGAATTTTATGAGGCTCCATTAATACTTTTGATCTGGGTTTGATTTGAGTTACATCCAGCAATTATCTGAGTCTGCAGACAGAAAATTATTCTCAGATCTTTTGGAGTTAAATTAAGAAAGTTAAGGAGTTAAATTAAGAAAGCTGGTAGTCTTGGCACCTCTGTTATTTTGCTGGGCAGCAGCATCTCTCCAGGCTCTGATCCAACCTGGGCGAGAAGTGGCCATGACCGGGTATTCACCTGCAGACACAAAAGGCAATGGCTGGTGGCTTTCATGCAAAGGCAATAAACAGTTTTATTTGCTTGATTTGCAAGCCAGAGAGGGTTTTGGGGTGATTTCGTGTCTTCAGCAAACACGAGTGCTTTGGCTTTTTTTTCAGGGAAAAGGCCTCTTTCTGATCTGGTGCTGTGGCTGTGCTTAGTAACTGTGGTCTGAGCCTGCAAGCTCAGTTTCCAAACCAAATACAGATTTTTTAACACGTGGGTTTAAAACTGTGTGCACAGACTTGGTTGATTAAATCAAAGGATTTATGTATATATACACACACTTATATATCTGTACATATCCACACACATTTGATATGTCTGGAACATGTAAAAATCTCAGCTGAGTAAAGATACAAAACTCCTTCTAGTTTGAATCAGCATAGATTAATAACAACAACAACAACAACAACAACAACAACAATAATAATAATAATAATAATAATAAAGGCCCACAGCCAAAAATATAAAAGAACCAGGACAGTGGAGAAAGAATGACTCGGTTTATACCCTTCTCTTCTGGTTTCTAGCAAGCAAGCTCTCCCTGGGTGATGTCAAGAATACTTAATGTGAAGTTGAATTTTGGGGAGAGGGTATTTTTTCTGTAGGGGAGGGAGGGGGAGCTCTCTTGTAAGTGGATGTGTGACTTCAGAAGAGATCCCCTGTGTGTTCAAGAGAACTCAACCATCCGAGCAGATCTTATGGAAATGGCAAAATGTGCTTTTGCCCCATAAAATTTCACATTAGAAATTTCCCATCACAGCTGATGGTTTCAGAGAGCAAGAACATGAGGTACTCTGCAAAACTCAAGGTCAAATGTTGTCCTAACCACGGATCAGTCTGTACAGGTATTGCTTGTATGAAAGACCATAAGGAACCTCTCAGAGAAGTGTCACAGGAGCACCTGCCAAAAGATATGGTTGTGGCAATGATCTTTGGCAGAGCTCATGGCTCATGACCTCAAATTTACAGGCTTCTTGGTCACATAGGCTATGTTTAAACTAGTAAGTACTTAATCCAGGTCTATTCTTTGGTCCTGAAGCCAGTGAACATGCATAGCCCTCATCCATACCACCAATGATCTTTCCTCCTTCAAAGGCAGTTTAGCTTCATCTATCCTGCTAGCTGGGAGTGCTCCCTGGCCCTTGCTATCCCTCGAACCATGACCAGGCATTGCCCAGGCTATTGTTAACAGCTTATCAGCATCTAAGGCCACCAGCCAGCGTTTGAGCTGGTGTCCTGGCTGTTTGGTTTATCAGTGTGGGTGCAACTAGAGAGGCTGAAGCACAGTCCCAGCTAGCTGTGGCCAGCTCACTGAAACCTGACAGTTATACTGCTGAACAGAGATGTATATTTGCATTCATTCCTACCTGCCCCATCTGATTAATAAAGGAAGATAAATGAGGAACATGGAAAACAACAGTCAGAACTGGGGGAGATCTGTTGCCAACACAGGCTTCTTCCTTACAGTGTGTTTATTCTCTGGTGTTTTCTCATTTATAATGCACTTGTTTCACCTTTCATGCATGCGTAGGTTTACCTGAAGGCAGGAAAGGGATTCTGAGCTTTCTTTTCCCAGTCCCACTGATTTCCACATGGCCTCCCCTCCCATTCTCAGCAGAGTGCTCCAGGAAATAAACTACAGCCTGCACAGTTTCCAAGGGGAGTTATGGAGGCAGGTGCCGAAACTGAGAGCACTCCTCACCCTGGGAAACCCTCAGAGATGGAGCTGTCTGTTGATGACATTTCCTCATCCTGCCCTGGCTGTGTGAGCCCTGACAGCTGAAGGTTTTGCTTTCTTGGACAACTCTTACCCCTTCGGCCCTTGCATCACGTTGCCTCCACCACACTGCTGCAAAGGCAGAGCTCACTCTGGTAGAGCAATTATGTTTTGATTTGGGATGGTCAAAGCTGCCTATGGTGAACCCTTCCCCTCAACACGGCGTTCAAAGCCAACGCACGCATCATGTGCTTTGCAGTTTCCTTCCTCCCTCCCCTCCGCTCCCCAAAGTCCCACAAACAGCACTGCTGGCTGCAGCTGGAAGAGGCAAGGGAAAGGAAAGAAGGGTGTTTCTGAAAGCTGTTTCCTTCTGGTAACAGTGACTGCAGGGAATGAGAAGGGCTCTGTCTACATCTCCCCATCTTAAGCTGGGCTAAGAGACATGTTATAAAAGTGAGAAAATCTACCAAAAGCAGGGTTGTGGCTCATATGAATGGGCTTTCTCAGGAAATCAGTCCTTGCCCGAGCAAAGGGACAATAGGACTGGAAATCTCTATTCCGTCAAACGTTGGATCTAACACACATTGCAGAGGTTATCTGCCTGGGTCACCAAATAGCAACTGAGCAAATGCACACCACGTCTGAAGACTTTGGCTCTGCTTCTTCTAGATGCTGCAGGACCAGGTTCCCCAGCAGCACTGAAATGGGTTCACTGAGGTGACATTATCTTATTCAGGGTGATGTTTTTATAGCAGGTTTAATATGCAAGATGGGACTACAGCCCTCAACCAAGGTAGCACTGAATCCTCAAGAGCTGCTTGCACAGGGCAGTTTCTGTGAGGGGTTTTTGGGCTCCCTTCCTTAAGTGATATAGGACATGTAGTCTGTGGACCATTCTGAAGAGCCCCTGTTAGATTTCCTGCTGTTCTCATTACCGAAGCTTCTGATTGCTGAGTCCTACCAATGAAAAACACCCAGATGCTGCTTGATGTGACAGTTTTAGCAAGTATGTGGGTTTACTTCTTTCTCCCCTTATGAATGAATGAAAAATTATTTGCTTTGTTTTGTTTTTCCTTCCCTTCCTATGGACTGTAACATGTGGTCAGACACTTTGCAATCAACATTTAGGACTATACATCACCCATTGCTGGTGCATTTGGTCCTGACATCTATTAGCTGGGTTCATGCTCTTCTTTCATTTCTTCTTCTCTAGTGGCAACACACCCATTGCAGTGTGGGGAACTCACCTAGACCTGATCCAAAACCCTCAGATCCGGGCAAAGCACGGTGGAAGGGAACACGTCAACGTGAGTATGGCTGCTGAGCTGGGGATCAATCACAGGAGGAGACATGTCCAGGGTGGTGATAGGGGCTGCCTAACAGCTCTGGAGGTTGAAATCTCCTATTGCATCCAGAAAAGAGGGCATGACTTGTTTTCAGAAAGATTACTCATTCTCTCTCCATGAAGGAGCACTGCACCAAAGCAAGAACAGAGAGAGACATCATGAAGGGTTATTCACCTCCTGGTCTCTTCTGAGCCTGTTTCTTCTGTTGGCTCAAGGATATCTGTCCTCTCTCTTCGCCTATGTATAACCTGCGTTATTTATCAGCCACGCCTGTGCATAAATAGACCCAAATTCAGGTTATTAGCTGAGCATGCTGAGATCAGAAGGGACTGTGGATAATACTCTTTGGTACTACTGTGTCCAATCCCTGGACTATTTGGGATCCTGCAAGAGAGTATCCAGGTTGAACCAGCTAGATTTACAGCCTAATTCAGCTCCCAGTGACCACTGAGGAATCAGGAGCAGCTCAGGCCAGCAGAGCTTTACCAAGGTCTGGGAGGACACTTAACTCAGAAGAAGCCAACTACCAGTAGCTGCTGAGCAGCTCAAGATAGAGGAGTAAAATGTTTAAGTTTAGCATCTCCAATTAGTAAACTCAGGATCAGGCAGCATCTGCTGGTACCTACAGTAGGTTGGAGGATGGGACCATGCAACAGCACCTGAAAAGGTGTTGGCTGTGTATGGGCACTTCCTGGGACCAAGTGTGAAAGAGCATCCCAGAAGAAGAGCTCCAAAAGTAAAAAATACAGAGGGACTAATTAGGGTGGGGGTAGAAAGTCCAGATCCTCTGCATTTCTCAGGTTTTAAGATTAATCCTTGGGCTTTCCACCCAAGGTTCTCAAAGGACTTTGTGGACATTAAAATTGTCTACTGCCACATGAACAATGGTGAAACTGTGGGAGATCCAAAAAGAAAATGCAGGAATATGGGGTAGATTCATTTGCATCTACAGTTTGTAAATTGAGAGCCCTAGATCTTGGTCTTATGCCAGCTCTGCCATGAACTAATATCTCCCTGCATAAAGCCAAATCTAAAGCAATTTTGTCAGCTCTCACACCTCACCAGATTCAGGAAATATCTGCTGAGATTGGTTTCTGTGTCTGACGGGAATCTTGACTGGCAATCTTCCAGTCCCTCATGAACTCTGGGAAAACCCTGGTCCAACTGATTATGCGTATTCATAGGTATGTTTTGGTAATATGTTGTATTTCCTGGTACAGCACAGCCAAACACTAGCTTTCCTGCAGGATTAGAAGCCTACCTGACTTCATCTTATTCTTCCAGCAGACTCCAGCTCTTACCTGACACAGTGGTCTCAAACAATCATGCCAGTGAAACCTATTCATCATCTCACACATGCTCATGTAGAACTGCCCATCAGTTTTGTGCTGGGAAGTACTCCGGTGCCTTTTCTTCTTTGTAAGAGCTGTTACAGCAAAGAATATCTCACTTATCTTGAAATACGAAACTGGCTGGTCCAAGTCACTTATCTCTCTATTGATTTGAGCCAAAGCAATATTAATGCTTGAGCTATGCTAGCTGTGATAATCACAGAATAATAGAATCATAGAATTGTTTAGGTTGGAAAAGACCTTTAAGATCATCAAGTCCGACTATTAACCTAACACTGCCAAGTCCACCACTACACCATGTCCCTAAGCACCACATCTACACATCTTTTAAATACCTCCAGGGATGGTGACTCCACCACTTCCCTGGGCAGCCTGTTCCAATGCTTGATAACCCTTTCAGTGAAGAAATTTTTCCTAATATCCAGTCTAAACCTCGCCTGGTGCAACTTGAGGCCACTTCCTCTCATCCTATCGCTTGTTACTTGGGAGAAGAGACCGACCCCCACCTCGCTACAACCTCCTTTCAGGTGGTTGTAGAGAGCGATAAGGTCTCCCCTGAGCCTCCTTTTCTCCAGGCTAAAGAACCGCAGTTCCTTCAGCTGCTCCTCATAAGACTTGTGCTCCAGACCCTTCCCCAGCTCCGTTGCCCTTCTCTGGACACGCTCCAGCCCCTCAATGTCTCTCTTGGAGTGAGGGACCCAAAACTGAACACAGGATTCGAGGTGGGGCCTCACCAGTGCCGAGTACAGGGACACAATCACTTCCCTCGTCCTGCTGGCCACGCTATTTCTGATACAAGCCAGGATACTATTGGCCGCCTTGGCCACCTGGGCACACTGCTGGCTCATATTCAGTCAGCTATCGACTAAGACCCCAAGGTCCTTTTCCACTGGTCAGCTTTCCAGCCACTCTTCCCCAAGCCTGCAGCATTGCATGGGGTTGTTGTGACCCAAGTGCAGGACCCGGCACTGAGCCTTGTTGAACCCCATACAATTGGCCTCAGCCCATCAATCCAGCCTGTCCAGGTCCCTCTGCAGAGCCTTCCTACCCTCCAGCAGATCAACACTCCAACATCAACTTGGTGTTATCTGCAAACTTACTGAGGGTGCACTTGATCCCCTCATCCAGATCATTGATAAAGACATTAAACAGAACTGGCCCCAATACTGAGCCCTGGGGAACACCACTTGTGACCGGCCACCAACTGGATTTAACTCCATTCACCACAACCCTTTGGGCCCGGCCATCCAGCCAGTTTTTTACCCGGCAAAGAGTACACCCGTCCAAGCCATGAGCAGCCAGTTTCTCCAGGAGAAAGCTGTGGGAAACGCTGTCAAAGGCTTTACTAAAGTCTAGGTAGACAACATCCACAGCCTTTCCCTCATCCACTAAGTGGGTCACCTTGTCATAGAAGGAGATCAGGTTAGTCAAGCAGGACCTGCCTTTCATAAACCCATGCTGACTGGGCCTGATCACCTGGTTGTCCTGGATGTGCCGTGTGATGGCACTCAAGATGATCTGTTCCATAACCTTCCCCAGCACTGAGGTCAGACTGACAGGCCTGTAGTTCCCCAGATCCTCCTTCCTGCCCTTCCTGTAGATGGGCATCACATTTGCTAACCTCCAGTCAGCTGGGACCTCCCTGGTTAGCCAGGACTGCTGATAAAGGATTCAAAGTGTCTTGGTGAGCACTTCCACCAGCTCCCTCAGTACCCTTGGGTGGATCCCATCCAGCCCCATAGACTTGTGTGTGTGTCTAAGCGGTGTAGCAGGTCACTAACCATTTCCCCTTGGATTTTGGGGGCTTCATTCTGTTCCCTGTCCCTGTCTTCCAGCTCAGGGGTTGGGTACCCTGAGAACAACTGGTCTTACTATTAAAGACTGAGGCAAAGAAGGCATTAAGTACCTCAGCCCTTTCCTCATCCTTGGTGACTATATTTCCCCCTGCATCCAATAAAGCATGGAGTTTCTCCTTAGCCCTGCTTTTGTTGTTAATGTATTTATAGAAATGTTTCTTATTGTCTTTTACAGCAGTAGCCAGATTAAGTTCTAGCTGGGCTTTGGCCCTTCTAATTCTCTCTCTGTATAACCTCACGACATCCTTGTTGTCCTGAGTTTCCTGCCCCTTCTTCCAAAGGTCATCAACTCTCCTTTTTTTTCCTGAGTTCTGCCAAAGTTCTCTGTTCAGCCCAGCTGGTCGTCTTCCCCGCCGGCTCGTCTTTTGGCACATGGGGATGGCCAGCGCCTGTGCCTTTAAGCTTTTCTTCTTGAAGAATGTCCAGCTTTCCTGGACTCCTTTGCCCTTGAGGACTGCCTCCCAAGGGACTCTTCAAATGATTGTGCTCTCAATGCTGGAGGTATCAGACTAGTTTGGAGAAGATTCACATATCAAGCACAGCTGGGACCCCATGGAGCTGCTGCTGTTTCCCCAGAGCCTGTTGGTTCCTGGTGAGACCAGGATGCATTGTGCTGGGATCCACGATGTAGAAAGATGAAGGGTCAGATCCTGAAGGACAACCTAATTCCTAGTTGTTTAAAATGGAAGTGAGGATAAAACGCCTTTCACAATCTATTACCCATTTCCCAAACACATAAAAGAAGCAGGTCTTCGGCAGGGTAGGAAGCCAACTTCAGGGTCTTCTGAGACCTCCCCCACTGTCTTCACCACTCCAGCTTCCTGGGCTTCATTTCAGGTAACCTGATGTTCAAACAGGAATCCTGGGCACAACTGAGCATGCACTGGACATACATTTTTGAATGGATCCCCAGAGTGTGAGAGCTAATTGCAGGGCGGTAGTGAGACTTTGACTAGTCTCTGTTGTACAAAAAAAGGAAGAACTTTCTATTTCCAGAAGGAAATTAAGTTAGGGGAAGATGGTGATGCTGGCAGCCCCAGAGGCTGAGCTCCCTCAGGGAAGAGGCACAGGATGCCCAATTGCAGTGCAAACTGCTCCACACACCTGTCCTGGCAAAGCTTTCCTAATCCCTTCCCAGCTTTGCTTGTCTGATGGGTTTTGAAGCAGTGGAGCAGCAGCCTGTCTCATGATAACCAAGGAGGTCTGCTCCTCCCTGTCCTCTGGCAGTAGGTAGGCTAGCATTTCACTGGGAGGTATCTGCCCACCAGGAGGGCTGGGGATATTTTCCATAAACACTCCTTGTGTTGGGTTTCTTTCTCCAGAACTGTGAGGTGCAGAACAGCACGGAGATGACCTGCCAGGCTCCGGCGCTGGCTGTTGACCCCAATCACCAGTCTGAGCTCGCTGAGCGTCCAGAAGAGTTTGGCTTCATTCTTGACAACGTGCAGTCCCTGCTGATTCTCAACAAAACCAACTTCACCTACTACCCAAATCCAGTCTTTGAGGTTTTCAATCCCTCAGGGATCCTGGAGCTGAAGCCGGGAAGTCCTATCATACTGAAGGTGAGATGGGGACCAAGGCCCAGATGAGGAAGGACAAAACGCATGCTGCCTATTGCCTCTCTGCGTCTGCCAGCACCCCACAAATCACAGTGGCATCCTGATTGTATCCCAGAGATTTTCTCCACTCATTGCACCTACCATATCACATCATATCAGTGTTACCATCTGCAAACACAAATCACTGCTCAGCATTTGCCAATACCCATAACAAAAAAATATAAACCCCTTCTGCTGTTACCTGTGTACAGCCTAAATTTGTACCCACTGCTGTTCACCAGAGAAGAACATTTTCTTCCAACAGGGCTGCAACAGGGCTGGCAATTAAATACCCAAGTCTATTTCTTTCTTGGATTTTCAAGACCTTCCTCTCACCCCTGGTTAAATCCTGCACTAGACCTTTGTCATTTTTGTAATCTGGACAGCAATACAGAGAAAGAATTTTATGATTGAGCATTTCCATATTAGCACTTCTACGTGGTGCATATGCAACGAAATGATTGTGCCTGCAGAATACCTTCTTGCATGTTTAGAAAGGGGTCTGTCTTACTTGCCTGAATATATTTTGTGAGAGCCTGTTTGTGCAAGACTTATATGCAACTTTTCTCATTTAGTTCCAGAGAGAGAGGAGCAGGACAGGCTGTTTGCAGTCTGTAGCAATCCATGCTGTCCTCTGCATGACTTTCTAAATTGGCTTTTCCTCTCTATGTTAGTGAATGGTGAACCACAAATGTCAAGTGTAATGTTAACAGTTCTGTCACAGGAACAAACTAGAGGTGGAAGGCAAACTCTTTCCTGATAGCATTTTTTTTTGTGGTGGGGTGATATTCCTTTCTATACAGGGCAAGAACCTGATCCCACCAGTGGCGGGAGGGAACGCCAAGCTGAACTATACAGTTTTGGTTGGTGAGAAGCCCTGTGCAGTGACCGTATCAGATGTGCAGCTGCTGTGCGAGTCCCCAAACCTCATTGGACGGCACAAGGTGATGGTAAGTGGTGCTTGAACCTCATCAGCCTTTCCTCCCTGGGTGGGTTGGGAGGGCACACCAATGCTGAAGAGATGGCAGAGATCTTCCAGGAGTTTGCATCACCGTTTGCCTTCTGTAATTCCCATAAACATCAGGGTTCCTTCTTGATACAATATCCCCATCAAGAGTAACTAACATGTAGAAGTAGAAGAGTAGAATAGTAACCTGGAGATCTTTATGGACAGTGAGAAACCTTTCATAATTGAAACCCTGTAATAAAGTTTGCCTCTCTTCTGTTTTTGTACTGACTGTATGAACGCTAGATGCTCATGTGAGTTCATATATGTAACATGTTCCCTGCATGACATAGTTTGTTAAATTCAGCACAGTCCCCAGCTGTGCTGACATTACTAACGTGGTGGCTAAAATTTGCCTTTATGTAGGAGAAAAAAAAATGCAGGATATGGACTCTAGTGTGACTGGACTTCGAGGTTTTGACATCTATATAACTTAGTATACTCCTGCATATCCTTCCTGGAACCTGTGAAAAATGAACCTAGTGATTACATCAGAAGGAGCTTCTCCTCCTCTCACCATTGATTTATTCACTCCTTCTTTACTTTCCTCTCAGTAATTTGCATTCCTCAATGCTGTTGCTTGATAAAGAGCACATCAGCAAACTCATCTGAGTTGTACTGAGCTGTGGGTGGAAACATAACAAAAGCTAACAACTGACATCAGACATACAGATGATCAATGTTTCTCATTCCTTGTGATCAACTTTTTTCCACCTCTCTGTTGCCCTCCCAAAGCTGTATCTGTCACATATTTATTTATTGCAATGCAGTGAGACTCATAGATGTTGATGGAGACACACTGCATGGCCCTTAAAAAGAGAGTTTTCTGGGGACTTTTAGAAAATAGAGAGTTTATGGTGACCATTTTGGGTCTCATTTGTGACTGCTGCTGGGAGACCTCATACTGGCTACTTAACTTCTCTGTGCCAAAGTTTGTCATCTGGAAAATAGAGGTAATAATCCTTTTCGGCCATGCAAATATACTGTGGCTCTCGATTCATTGTAAAGTACATTAAGACACTCCAAGAGGAGCAATAATGAAGTGAGAGATTTTCTCTGTGTGAATACCAAAGCATTTGAACAAGGCAATATATGTTCCCTGTCATTTTCATGAATATAATTAAACATATGGTTAGTCAGAGATGGACAAAGCCAATCCTAGAGAGAGAAAACTCAAAGACAGGTGAGCAATAATCAACCCCTGGGGATCAGGGAGGATGAACATCTGGTCAGGTCTTACTAATTGGGAAGACTCCCCTGCTCCTGCAGCTTGGGACAGCTTAAGTGAAGCCAGAGAGAAAAAATAATCCCTTTTTGAGGATGCTGATCAAACAAGAGATGCTGCTGGAAACGTGGGAAGATGATCGCATTGAAGCCTGTTAATGAGCATCAGCGTTAGGGGCAAGTTACAGATTTCTTGTTCAACTGCCAACACTGAGGCAACCCTTTGACAGCATCTGGGCTAGAAACCAAATACAGAAGGTCACCTGCAATGGAGGCCAGTGCTCAAGGATGGACTTTGCATCTGGAACTTACCAGGGGGACAGCTGGGCTGGGAAATGCCTCCTCCAGCATGGCACAACATCTTTGCTGCTTGGGTTGGTACAAAATGTATCCCCATGTTTCACATGAATGTCACTTTGATGGTCAGGATAATTGACAGGTAGCTCTCCCAAGTTCTTCTGTTTCTGCCAAAGATTTACTCTGTGACCTTGCGTAGATTGCTGAACAAACACTTTCTTGCAAAGTGAGGTGGCCTAGATCTGAGAGGGGACCATGGGACTGAATCAACTATTGCAACACTGAGATTATTTTTAAGGAAAAGAACAATGACAATGACGCACATTGATGTCAACATGGTTTTGATCTAGTTCAGATATCTTTTATACAATGACAGAGTTAAATATTTGAAAAAACAGAAAAGAACTAAAAGGCCTGAGCAATGTTTAGAAAAGCCTGACTAAAACTCAGAGGCAAGCTCTTTTCCAAGGAAAGGAAAGAGACATGAGGAAGATCCGTGAGTAACTATGTTGGAGAAGGTCTGCAATGAAGAAGTGGAGTAAATTTGAAGGGTTTCTGGTATCTAATGTAGGCACTTACATATGGACAGTCACACTGGACCCTTTGTATAATGAATGGAGAGATGGTCAAATATAGCAATTACAGTTCAGGGCACGATTCATCTCATCCTAAGGTAGACACATTTGGCCAGCGCAAACTTGCACTAGGAAAGACACTACCACAGTCAAGTTTTGCACAACAGTAACTACTGAAGTGCTACAGGTGGCCCCTAAGACTTTGCTGGAGAAAACTGGGCTCTGCCATAGTGCCATTTAGAACAAATTCATGATTAATAGGCTTAACAGGTGGCCAAACTGTTGTTTGGTAATATGGAGGGCTCACGTTCAGTCTTCTGGAAGGTATAAATAGCTTCCTTCAAAAACACTCAGTGGCCCAAGAAATAAAGTAGAGCTATATCTGCATATTTGCTTGTTTTTCTTTTAAATGCTCACAATAGTACTGCAGCCTTGCAGGCTTTCTTCTTCAAGAGACAGATTCCCTCAGATCATGGCAGTTTGATACGTGGACTGTGAGACCTTCCCCGTATGGGAAATCACCTTTAGAGAGGAGGGCACTGGGGCTAACTTTGTTAGACACCTACCTCTAGGAGTCTAGATCCCCTTATAGTTAATGGAGAGAAATGGGAACTTCCAGTGAATAAAACGTCTCATCCTAATGTCAAAGCAGGTGTCAAAAGCCGCTCACATAAATCACGTACTGAAAGTGCTTTTTCTCTGTATTGACTCTGAAAGCATGCTGTAATGTCTAACTCAGATGTGCATGTTGAATGTTTGGTAAGAGGAATCCCACCCATTGAGATGGGCTGTTCTGCGAGTTTTGAGGATGGACCTGCACTGGGGATTGGGAAAGGGTTGTTTGATGCTAGTCTGATACTCCTTGAATGGACTCATCTGACTGCAAGGCTTAGAGGAAAAGGGCCGCTGCCAGAAACAGAAAATGCAATATAATGAATCTATTTATTGATCCTCTGTGACAGGGAGGAAATTGTGCAAACTGGTGAGCAAATTTTGCTGGGAGGATTTGGGACAGTGATCTAGGGCAAAAGGCAATAGCTTTCAGTGTTTAGATTAGCATGGGATTTTGGCAGTTTGTCTTCTCAGTTGAGCATGCTGCATACCAATACCAAATCTCTGCCCTTTGTAGGCTTTATAAGTGTTGTATCTGTAAGGATGTTGTATCTTAGAACAGATAGGAAAACTAGTTACTGCTGCATTCTCAACTTACATGGGTGCTAGGCTGTTCCTTGGCCACTGAAGATGCTCTATAAGTCATCAACGTCATGCTACAGGAAGGACCACCTTGGAATTCTTTTACCTGGTCAGATGAGCTTAGGTTTGGTTTCATTTCTCATTGTGGACATTGCTAACTTTCTAAAACCCATCTCCAAATGCTTAGGAGTATTCAGGACATGAGAGGACCTTGTGGATGGAAATTAGATATTTCCAGACATTCACTTTTGTCCTGTCCAAGACATAAGGGTTACATCTAGGTGGCTTTGGCCAGGACCCACTGAGGAACAGCCTACAGCTGGTGCTAGAGCAAAACAGACATCTTCTCAGAGGTTGTAACTGGGGCCAGATTAATTTCTAGGAGATGGTGGGATCACAGAGATTCATGTCCCCAGCAAGGGCTGTGGTGGTGACGAGCGAGAGCAGCTGGAAAACTTTTCATTAATTCCCGACTATCTGCTCCGTAGTCTCTTCTGCTGGCTCCAACTCTTCCTCCTTGGGCCAGTTTCTTCCTCCTGCAACCAGAGAGGAAACCCGAGTAGGTGCCTGAGCTGAGGCATGGGAGGCCTAGGATTAATGCACATGCAAGCAGGCTGGAGACAGACAAACTGAGAGCCAGCGGGATAAAGGACAAGGCTAGCCACCAGGCTGGGGTGTGGGGGATGTTTTCACTAGCTGCTGTGGGAGCTGGGAAGGTAAGGGAGAGCTCCTCAAAAGAGAAAGAAAAATGTTCAGTTACATGCTGCAATGGTCTCAGTTGCAGTGGGAGGGGGAAGCACGTATCCCTGGGGTCTTGTCTGCATTTCTGCCTGGCAACAAGATTTTGTACTTTGTGCAGGGCCTGCTATGCTTCTCTGTGACAAAGCTCAGCGGAGGTGAAGTGGTGGAGCTCATCACCGTGTCACGATCCTTCAAGTTCTTTGCATGGCATCTTCCTAGCTTTATATTGATCTATAACCAGTGTTCCCCTACCACAGCACAGTCCTAGAAGCCTTCTTTTTATACCTCAAGCTAGTCAGCAGTGCTTTTCCCCCTGCCACCCAAACTTACCCTACTCTACAAATAACCTTGAACAACCTTGTAGTAGCCTTGATTGAGTACTACTCCGTGGGATCACGGGTGGGAGTGGCGTTCATGTTGTAAAAATGGGCTCCTATCAGACTTGCTTCAGCAGAGCATTTTGTTGGGCTTGCAGCAGTACTGCCTGCAGGGTTTCTTTCTGGCTGTTAACCTTGACAGCAGCTTGTCCCAGAGGCTGGCAGCAACCCTGGGAACCTCTAGGAGTGCATGGAGAGCAGAAAGATGTGTTCAGCTCCCTGTTCCACTGGTGAGGATCTGCAGTCACCCTGCCAATGTGTGGCTAGGAGAGGGGCTGTAAAGAGCATTGGCCAGGCTCTGTGGTTTTTGTGTGGGTTTTTTTTTTTTTCCCTATCCTTGTGGCTTCCAGATAGTTTTCTCCATTTGAAGAGTCAAAAGCAAATTGTGACTCTGATTTCTACATTCCCACTGTCCTGACTGCTGCTGTGCCAGCTGTCTGGGTCAGATGTCCCCTGTCCCATTATGAGGTTAGGACCCTCATAACATCAGACCATAACCATGAGCTGTGTGTCCTGTGTGCGTTTTGGGACATATCAGGGCAGCCCAGCACAACATAGCTCTTTGGGACAGGGAATGGAAATCCCAGAATGAACCCCAAACTGCTATGTAGCCAGGACATTGGGACTGGTGAGATTTGTCTCACCAGCAGTCCTTTGTTGGTTGGGTTCATGGTCACTCTACCAACAGAGGTGCTTCTACATGACATTTCAGGTGTTTTTCAGACATTTTCTATCCAAGTACTTCATGCCCTGTTTAACTTGGGAGACAAGGGGAGGTCATCATTCAGCCTTAGTCAGGGATATGATGGAGTTTCTCTGTGTCCTGCTTGTTTGGCAGTTTCAATGTGACTTTTTCCTGCCTTCCCTCTAGGCTCGTGTAGGAGGGATGGAGTTCTCCCCAGGGATGGTCTACATCTCTCCAGACAGCCCTCTCAGCTTGCCAGCTATTGTCAGCATTGCGGTGGCCGGTGGCCTGCTCATTATCTTCATTGTGGCTGTGTTGATTGCGTACAAGCGCAAATCCAGAGAAAGCGACCTCACCCTCAAGCGTCTGCAGATGCAGATGGACAACCTGGAGTCCAGGGTGGCACTGGAGTGCAAAGAAGGTAAGATGAGGAAGGAAGGCTGACACTGTGTCAGTAGGTGTGACACTGTTGGTAGGAGAGATGCAACCACAAAGCTTTGAGCCAAAATATCACCAGGGAACAGGAATGTTGAACCCTGTGGGTCTGGCTCAAGCCTGGATCTAATCTGACTTTGCCTGTTTTCCCTAAGTCCAGCCTTCCTCCACCCTGTCCAAGCTGCATTTGCTAACTCACAGTCCAGGAGAGCCTTGGCATGTGTCCCTGGAGAAAGGCTGTGTTGTAGGAAAGGTGAGACTGCTCTTGTCCACCTTCTTCTTCCTCTCCACATGTTGCTTCTCCGCTTTTACCTTAGACTCGTGCACTCGGGTCCACGGGCTTTTCCCATCACAATGAGGGAGATCTGGACTGTCATTGCTACATGAGTCGTTCCTTTTTCATATCAGCCTTTGCAGAGCTGCAGACAGATATTCATGAGCTGACAAGCGATTTGGATGGAGCCGGAATACCCTTCCTTGATTACCGAACCTATACCATGAGAGTGCTTTTCCCTGGCATTGAAGATCATCCAGTCCTGAGGGATCTGGAGGTAAGAAATCAACATCTCCTGCTTCTGGCTCCTCTCATGCCTCCCTGTTCTGTCCTGAATGCAAGAGATATTGTGTATGTGGTGGGGACGTGATGGCTTACAATGCTCTGTCCTGCCAGGGATGAAACATTACCTCATTAAAAATCCAGATTGAAAGGAGAAAATGATTGCTGCTATCTTAGATGTTAAATTCAGTTTGATCACTCATCTATGTGGAAGAGTCTCATAGATCTATGTGCATTAGGTCTACTGTACTAAGCTCCTCCTTGGTCTTCATCCTGCTGGGATTTGTTTTTCAGACTGGATTTATTAGTTACAGATGTGCAGGGGCCAAGAAAAAAAGTTGTATGGCAGAGCGGCATAGCTGCCTGCGTTGCTCCAGCTTTGCACAACACTGACACTACCAAGACACCTTTTTTCCTGGTAACACCTCTAGAAATAACCTGCAGTCACCGAAGGATGTTCACCTTTGCTGAGCTCTGTGGTTTGCAGGGAAGTAAGAAAATCACAGCATCAGTCTGCCCATACCCTGCCCACATCTGCCTCCTCTACCCCAACTCTCTGGACCACAGTGGTGGGAGGACAGTGAGAAGTTGCCCAGCACTGCTGGGGTCTGCACACAGCCTGCATTACCTCACTGGCGACAATGAGTTTGGTGGGGCCCCAGGTGAGGTCTGCCCCTGATGCAAAACTCCTTCAGGCTTTAGATGGACAGGCTCTGCTCTAGGGATACCTGGGCCAGAGAAGCAGGGGATACACCATGGCCAAGGCCAGGGAAGTCATTGGCTGAGCTGTCTGCAAAGTCTTTGGCAAGCTCTCAGCTTCAGAGAGGCTCTGGCATGGGCTGGTGAGATTGCTGGAGGCCAAGACTGGGGTTAGTTGGCAGAGAGGAGGAACAGGAGCTGGCACAGGCAGTACCATGCTTGGCTGGCTATGTAATCAGAGGTGACTGCTCATCTTTGCTCCTTCCCTTCAGGAGAGCCAAAATTCATCAAACTGTATGGAGAGAACCATTGAAAAGCCTGATCTGTCAGCAATGAGGACTTGTGGGATTGGGTAGGAGGCTCAGTTACACACTGACTGCTGTAGATATTCACCTTTGGGGTGCAGGTAGAGTGGCCTCGAGCTGCTTTCCCTCAAGAAGAGTAGATCAGCAGCTTCAAAAAATGAGCAGAAGAGATGAGGGGTTATGAATCTCTCTCTCACATACATATACACACACAAACACTTTAATCATACCCACAGTCAATTACAATCCCTATATTCATTAACCTCAGCCAGCTGACCACAGAATAGCATCTGACCCCTATAGAGGTTTTAGCATGGATGCTCCCATATGCAGATACATAGGGAGACACAGAGCTAATGTTTCAATCTGCCACCTTTGATCTCTTCTTCCTTTCATTTCATTCATCTGTTTGGGTTTTTTTTCCCTTAATCCTCTGTAAAGCTTCAACAGCTCTTTCAGTGTCAACATCTTTGGCTACCAACATATCAGGGAAAGCAGTTCCCATTTTGCTCCCTCCTCTGTAGCACCTAGAAGGAGTTGCTATTTATTGCAAAAGGCCCCAGCATAGATCCCGCAGTGAGCAGGTCTTACTTATTTCCAGTTCATTTGTTAATTGCTTCCAGATGCAGTACAAAATACTTTTCTTGTTATTTTTTTAATTGTCCATAATAACCCGGGGAAAGAAAATATTAAATGTTCAGGCAAGTGAGTTAAAAATAATTATTGGCGGGATGGGTGGTAGTGGTTGGTTGGTTGCTTGTCTCAAGATATTTACTAAGTAATTTATTTGCTGAATGCAAAAAGAGTTAAGAGCTCTAATTTCCAGAATGAAAAAGTAATGACTCTTTAAGGAGCCTTGAATTACTTGGTTGTTTAAGCATGCCAACTTGTTTTGGATTAAAGTGCCAAATCTGGTTGCTTATTAATACATACATGCCTCAGTGACATATTTTGCTCTGTGTTGAGACCTTCAGCTTCCAGACACGCTTTTGAAGGGCTGGAACAGCTTCAGCAACATGGAGGAATGAGTTTGGGGTTCTTTATTTAGGCTTTGTTTTCATCTAGAGCCAGAAAGATCGGAAAGGATAAAGCCCACTGTAGACTCTGGAGTCCAGGGTCCAGTGCTGAGGTCCTAAATTGTTCTATATAAAAACTAGTTCACCAGCCTCTCACAGCTGAGAAATATATTAGACACTTATCGACCTTCCTGTGTCCAAACCATCTCACCTCCCAAGCCCCTGGGTCCTACTGCAGTGGGAACTCTAAGACAGGTCCCAACTCAGGGTGTCCTCTCACACCTTCATCTACCTAATTCTTCAAACCAAGGCCCAGCTGCATGCTCACCATCTCAGCCACTGCCTCACTGCATCTCTTCATCTCCTCAAAACCTGACCCTGAGCTCTCTTCCCCATTCACTTTCTTGCTGCCTCTCCCAGCTTCTTAAAGCTGAACCCCAAATCTCTGTAAGCAGGTTTCTTGCAGGGATGAAAAAGAGGTGTTTGGTGGAGATAGAGTGAGACTTCAGTCTGACTACAATAAAAATACAATATGGTATGGTACCACATCCAGGCATTAGCAATCCCTTTTGATATACTGTTCAGGGAGGGAAACACAGGGTTGGAAAGTAATCATCTGGCTATGGCTAGGAGGTCTCTCAGGCTTCCTAATCATCAGATGATGTATGGACTCTCTTCCTTTTTACAGGACTATCCTGTGATGCAGAAAGAAGGACTCACCTGCCTGCTAGATGCAAGATTTTTTTTTTAAATTGTTTCTGCTGTTTGAAGCAGCTTTTCCCTTTTCCCCATCTTAGAACTGACTTCTGCTTGATGTCAAAGTGTATAGTTAGAGGAACTGGAGGGATGAAGGCAGAGAGGTAGCAAAGGGTGTGTGACCCATTTGGGAGAGGCCTCACAGTGGGCAGTGACTGAAAGGTATAAATTCCCTTTCTTCTTGTTCAGGTCCCTGGCTATAGGCAGGAACGGGTGGAGAAAGGCCTGAAGCTCTTTGCCCAGCTCATCAACAACAAGGTTTTCCTGCTGTCCTTCATCCGCACACTGGAGTCCCAGCGCAGCTTCTCCATGCGGGACCGTGGTAATGTGGCCTCGCTGATCATGACGGTGCTGCAGAGCAAGCTGGAGTATGCTACTGATGTCCTCAAACAGCTCTTGGCCGATCTCATAGACAAAAATCTGGAGAGCAAGAACCACCCCAAGCTGCTGCTCCGGAGGTAAGGATGCCTGGGGCTGGAGTGAGCTGGGCTGGGCAGCCTGTGCCCCGCTGTCTAACATAAGCATGCAAGTTGTCTTTGGAGGAAAGACAAATTTGCTTGATTTGTGCAGCAGGGTGCGAAATCGGGATGGCATACAGCCACCGTTCACATGACCCTGTTGGGCTGGCATGAAACTGTTTGCAGAGAGGGATGAATAAGGAAAGTAGGGCTGAATGGAGACTGACTTGCTCTCCCTTTCTGGTTTCCTGCTCATTTAAGACTTCCTGACAGACCATTCTTTTCAGCAAGTGTGTCTGTAGGTCTTGCTCCACCTCCTCCCCAACCAAAAAGAAGACAATGATTAGAAGTTACAGAACTGAACTACCTCTAGCTTTTAATGTGGATCTTCCAGAAAGCTTTATAAGGGCAGCAAGAGCCCATGCCTCCTAATCCTTATTTTGGACTCTTTGTGTGCTTAAGACATTCATTTATGCTTATGTTTCCTTTTAGTCTGAAAACTCCAATTCCATTATGTAGAACCTATGAGTATATCACATAGAGCAGGCTGTATTATATCCTTGGTGAGTAAGTCAGCTGCTGTCTTCTCCTGCCTGGGACGTGGACTGCCCTGCTGTGTTTCTTGTTCATGAGTTAACTACAGACACATGGAGAGTCTTCTTCAGCTGCATTGTGGGATCTTCCGTCTCTCCCTGAGCATTGGCACTGGGGGCTTGTTGAAGCCAGTAGCAGAGCTGAGCAGGACAACAGAACTGGTTTCATATCAGGCACAAGTTCAGGTTGGTGCTTCTTGGCCAGTTCTAAGTTGTAACCACCAGGGTTTACGGGAACCCTCGAATTAGAAATCTACTGCTTCGTAATTAATGTGTTTTCCCTGCCTAGGGAAATGCTGCCTCTTCTCCCTTTAGGATCATATTCATCACTTTTTCACAGTCTGAACCAATCCTGATTCAAGCCAGGACCCTAAGTAAAATCAGGGGGAGTCTACTGGAGATGGATGGCCTTTTCCACTGCTCAGAGCCAACTTTGAGGAGCCCTCAGCTGATTGCGATGGACAGCTTGGGCAGGGAAGAAATCTGTGTTGCCTGCTGGGAGGGTTTTCATCTGGCACACAGCCCACCACAGAGAACCAGCAAAAAAAGGAGAAGGCACTTCCTGGCATTCAGAGTAGCAAAGCCAG
This sequence comes from Ciconia boyciana, assembly GCF_034638445.1. Taxonomy (NCBI): domain Eukaryota; kingdom Metazoa; phylum Chordata; class Aves; order Ciconiiformes; family Ciconiidae; genus Ciconia; species Ciconia boyciana. The sequence goes on from NC_132934.1 coordinate 3,778,410, forward strand.
GGGCAGAGGCTGGACTTTGCTTCTATGTCAGTTGACTCCCTGATATGATTCAAGCCCTACAGCCTGGCGGGTGACCTCCCTCCAGCTGTTCCCAGGCTTCCTCTCTGTGCTTCTCCTCTGATGCTGGATGGCACTGTCTCCTTCCAACTGTGTCCTCCCTTCATTTTGTCCTTTTTCTTTTCTTCCCCCTTCTCCATCTCTTTATCTTCCCTGGTTGTTCATTCCTGTCTTGTCCATCTTCCCTCTTTCTCCTTCTTCCAGCTCTTTTCTAACTCTAGTCCTCTGTTGGAAATGAAATGTGGCCTTTGGTAGGAGACCCAGGGAACAAAGAAGGCACCTCCAATGTTCCAAGCTCTGAACAGAGTCTACCAAAGAACGCATGAATAGCTCAGTGCCTTGGGATTCAGATGTTGGTGTGAGGTCCCCATACAATTATTTGGAGCAGCTGGATTCAACTTGATGCTTCCCCTCCCTCCCTGTGGCTCTGTAGATGGAAGAGAATCTTCCAACACCTTTCTGCAGTGTTGGTTTTGAGGGTATTTGACAGGAGGAAGGAGACGGCTGGAATGATTTTCCAACCTCGCTTGTGCCCAGTGTTTATCCCACATGACATCTACAGCCTCAAACAGATCAAAGTCTCAGGGCAGAGAGCAACAACACAATGGGATTTCAGTTCTTTTTCTCATGGTAATGCTAAGTTTGCACCATGTGATGGGTACCAGGTGTCACACCAGGGAGTGTCAGAAAGAGAACTCTTCTGTGTGACATTCCCTGCGAGGAGCTCAGACCATGATAAGCATGGGGACTGACAGAATTGAATATCATACCATGACGAATGGAGGACAGAAGCTAGGTGACATTGACCTAGGGGAATAAAGTGCAAGCAGGCTGGTTTGGACAGAGGCAGTCTCTAGGCAGAGACACAGCAATGATCACTGGAGACAAAGAAAATACAGCATTAATCTGGTAGCAAACTGGGACCATATCACCTCTTTCTCTGGTTGCAGGCAAGAGAAGAGGAGCGACAGCAAACACCCCTATTATCGCTCCTTCCCCCACCTTCCCCACCATCTAAGCAAGATGTGCCTGTGAGAACATAAAATTCCCTATGGACACCAGGCTAAAGATCAACTGCGTTCAGCTAGGGAGGGGACCGTCACTTACTCTGTGTTGCTATAACAGGACACTGTTTTCTGGCAAGGTCGTTGGCTGGTTCCAAGCATACAGCTCCAGTGATACAAACCCTTCCCCTTGCAAGTCCCATGTTCCAGAGAAAGCAAGATCAGCTTTATGCTGAAGAACTAGGGAGCCTAAAAAGCAAGCTGCAGCCCTAAGTGAGAACCCCTGGGTGGCTTTGGTGATAGCCAGGACAAGGAAGACCCACTTTAATTCATCCAGGAAGGGACTCTTGCTTTCTTCTTGAGCAACACCAGTGCATGTACTGGAGCCAATACAGATTTATCCTGTGCTCCTGGTGTCCAAACCACATTTACAGGTCTGAGTCGGTCCTTCTGTAGGAAAAGTTCACCCTGAAGACTCGAGATGAATTTTTGTCTGATTGAGGACAGAGTGTTCAAGGGCAACAGGATGAGCTCTGTGAATGCACCACATTGACACATTGAGGAGTATAATCACTCCCAAATGCCAGGGAGATAATCAGTGCCAGATAACTATTCTCTGGTGATTTAAATCTATCTGTCTTAAGTATTTATATAGCCTACTTGTCATATGGCCTAACTCTGAGCTCCTCATATTTGTTAGATTTATTCTTCCTGAACTCCTCGGAGAAGGTTCCCTCAAATGTTGTCATCTCCGTTCCATTGATGGAGAAACTGAGAAACAGACATATGGGGACTTCCCTAGTCACAGGAGAATCAACAGGGCAGTAAGGATTTGCCTGAAGGTTTCCTAAATCCAAAGCTAAAACAGAGAGCCTAGGACAGACTTAATCCTGATGGTGTCATGCCAGACTTTCCATGGGGCTCAGAGATCTGGGCAGTAAGATGGACAAAGCTAATCTTTTGACTAGCCCTTTGATATGACCAGCATGACTAACTCATTTCCAATTTGCTTTTTCTCCTGGGCTGATTTTAGGACAGAATCTGTGGCTGAGAAAATGCTCACCAACTGGTTCACCTTCCTTCTGTACAAGTTCCTCAAGGTAAGAGGAGCAGCATGCCTGGATGAAGAGCTGCTTTAGTGCATTTCTTCTTGGCAAGGTTTTGCTGGGGCAAAAACTTCCCAGGTATAAAGGAAAAGGCTTTTATTCTCAGGAGAGCTCACAGCCTAATGGGAGAGGGGCTGTTTTCTGATCCAGGGAGAACAAAGAGGGACAGTTTGTGAGAGAGGCAGCCTGCTGGTCTTACTCCTGTACAGAGGTGGGATCTAAGGGTCAGTGCTGAAACATGAAGGATTTCAGAGCCTGGCAGGGACCTATATTGAAAATGCTCTCCTTTTACTAGCAGACTCAGATCTCCATCACGTGGTGACCCATATTTTCAGTGTATAGTGGCTGGACATCTCCTACCACCCCAGCTCAGAGGCAGTACTGAGGCCCAGTGCCTCCATCATACCCAGTGCCTCCACCTTACTTAACCTGCTTTACCCACATCATAACCAGATCCTTGCTTAGTTTAATTTAGGGCTGAGCCCTAGCTCTTCTTGGCATAAGGCTGCCTCAAGCCTGCCCTGGACATGGTCATACACCCTCTGAGTACAGAGGGCTAGACGCAATACACCATGTAAACCTGGCAGCTGCATCCAGAGCCCAGCACGGGCTGAGGCTGTTGCTGCTTTGTATCCCACTGGGAGAGAGCATTGGCTTTGCAGGATGCTCATCAGGAAAAGAGTGAAAAGACTTGAGACACCCCTTGAGCCCTCTTGTTCCTCCTGGAGGGCCTCCTTGGGGTGGTGCATAGTAAAAAAAAAAAAAAGAGGCTTTCAGCCTTTGAGACCTGCCACTGACTGCTGGATGATGGCAGTTTCCTCTTGGGGACCCACATTGAGCCTCAAGCATGCGAATTGCCAAGGCGCCAAATTCAGAGCCAGCCTTTTTGGAAGGAGCTGGTCTCTGCACCTCTCCCCCACTCCCAATGCAGTTGCTAGATATTCTTACACCTTACAGCCCCATTTGGGCAGGATAGCCACTCTCTGCCTGGCAATTCAAGGCTTTACAAATCAATCCCATTACCCTGAGCCTTCCCCAGGCACAACCTGTCCAAGGATGAACACATGGGAGAGTTTTGAAGGTCCCTGGAAGGTAATTGCAGTGACTTCAGTATCAGATTCCTGCTTTCAGCTGAAAGGAAAGGATATAAGGAGGTGACTCTCTAAAGCACTGCTTTTATAATAGGCTTTTTCCCCCCACTCAGCTACTTGTCTTCCTTCCTTAGCCTGAACAGAGGCCTGATAAGGGCAAGAGACAGGCACACAGAAGCAATATGCTGCTGGCAGATAAGCTAATTAAGTGGGAGACAGGTGTAGGAACTGAGAAAGGGGCCACTTTGCTTCAGATTATTAACTTGTTTTTGCTGGGATTTACACCAGAGGAAAATGACCTTGCTCGTTGAGTTGGGACACACTGCAAGAGGAGAGGGCAAGGTGGGGAGGAGGGGAGGAAGGATGGAGAGATGAAGGAGAAGGGAAGCAATAGGGGAAAGCACGAGGAGGAGTGCATGGTGGCAAATGTGCAGAAGGAGGGCAGCAAGGGAGGAGAGGCTAGGAAAAGTGTGGGAAGAAGAGTGCAGTGAGTGGATATGATGGGAAGGGGAAATTAGGGACACGTGTGCTTTACTGGCCCTGCCTGTGTGCTGCTTGCTGCAGTCCTGTGCTGGGCCCCACACATCTGACATCACTGATGCAACCGTACAGATCCAGGGGCACATCTCCCCTGGGTCACGGAGCTGCTCCTGCCTGAGCATCCCTACTTGCCTCCAGCATGAGAGTGCTCAGGGAGACTGTGGACTCTGCCCAGACACCCAGGACGGGGCACCAGCAGTCCACCTCCCTTTCAGACCTGTCTCCAGGTCCTCTGGGACCACCTATTCCAGTGCAAAGCTCTGGCTTGGTGGCAATCACTTGAACAGCTCCTACAAGGCTCTGCTAGCCCCAACATTGTCAGGGAGCACTGACATCTTTGTCCCATGACAGGACACTTGAGAGGGCTGGTTGCACTCTGTGGAAGTGGAGGGCCACCTCTATTCCCAGGCTGTATGGACTAGACTGATTCCCACTGATGCATCTGTCTCGAGTGGTTGGGGATGGCAAGCCGTGGCAGTCATTGAGATGCTATGTAGGTTGGCTTCTCACCTCTGCTCCTCCTGTTTCACCTCATGGTTGTCTCTCATCCCTGCAGGAGTGTGCTGGCGAACCTCTGTTCTCCCTTTTCTGTGCCATCAAGCAGCAGATGGAAAAGGGTCCCATCGACTCGATCACTGGGGAGGCCCGGTACTCACTGAGTGAGGACAAGCTTATCCGACAGCAGATTGATTACAAGACACTGGTGAGTGCTCAGAGCACACCTTCCTATGGACTTGTCCAGCCTCTTCTAGCAAAAGGGGATTTAGAGAAAAGAAGCCAGTGATGGGCATGCTGATTCTCTGGGACAATTTATTCTTGCAACCCAGCAGGGTAACCCTGCTGAAGACTGACTAGTTGCATTCCCTAACACAGCAAGGTTTGTGGCTGAAGCATCTGCTTGCAAAGCATGTTTGCAAAGATGGCTGCTTCCAAGTTACTTCCATTGTGCCCTGCCCCATGCCCAGAGCATTTCCAGCTCCCCAAAGGCATTGCCTGTTCTCTGAAAGCATCTACACTCATTGCAGGGTAGGATGACAGTGCTAATCCTTTACCATTGCTTGGATTAAGTGAGGTCCGGGAGCACTGGAAGACAAGTGTGAACCTTGTGTCATGAATATGCCTGTGAATGTGAAGACAATAGATATGGGCAATTTACTCTGTTCTGTTAGACAAAATACTTCCTAGTATCCACCCCCTTTCCCTGGAGTGATGCCCACCCTTCCAACATCCCTCTGAGTGGTAAGTCAAAGGTAACAGTCTTCCTACAGCAGAAAGGTGGGGTTGTCACTGCAAATTATCACCACCCTGAGCTCTTCCTTGGGAGGAGTGTGATGTCCATGGTGGGGTTTCTTCCTCCTTACTCTTAGGACCACACGGGGGTATTCTGATCACCCCTCTCCCCATCACGTGCTCCCTCCTCCCTGGTCCCCAGCACCAGTGGCAGAGCTGCCCAGCGCCCAGCCCGGGCACACAAAGGGCTGGTGTTTGCTGGGCAGTGCCTGCCCGGGCGGCAGCCCTTGGCCATGCGGGGTGTCCCCAGCGCTGAGCTCAGGCAGGTCGGGCACAAGGCCCTTGGTCACGGGACACTTGTGATCACAGGGACACCCAGCTCAGGGCATGGCAAGCCCAGAGCCGTCCTGAGACCTTGTGGTGTTCTGTCAGTGCAAAGCCCATGGCCTTCTGCAAGTGACAGCAAAAATAGTTTTTATGAGGCTATATTGCAAGGATCTTCTCTAGAATAATCCTCAACGGAAAAAAAGAATTAAAAAAATTATCTGTTTTTCCAATGAAGATTTCAGCGTCAAGGAATATGTTAGAGGTACACAGTGGAGGGACCTATTAGGTCTTCTTTAGAGCAAATGCAATCATTCCTCTTGAGCAAGCACAAGCCAAAGAAAAATGAACATGATTTAAAGATTTCAAGGGAAAGAAAATTAATCCTTGTCACTGAGTCATTTGCTTCAAAATGTAATTGTCTGCATGGTGAAATATATACATTGCATACATCCAGCTTTAGCTTCTACTCTGAGATTCACCCTTTTCCCACTTGATTAAAGAGCATTAGATATCTCTTCTTGTATAGGTGTTTGTGGGCCTTCACTTTTTCCTGGATACACTAAATCCACTGGGCTTCTAAGTCTCTGTGGGATGAAGAACACTTTCCAAGTCTTCAATGATCCTTGTAATTTCTTTATTTCCCATGTCTTTGTTCTTGGAAAACCCCAACTCCAATTTTATGATGGTCAGAAGATGGTCTGAATTTACCAGATTATTTTATTTGCACCTTCAGTTGAGGGACATTCATCTCACTTAACTTTAGCTAGCTTTGAGAACTGTGTCCATTCGATGTTAGTTCCTTGACCTGTTTTAGATCTTAGCTCAGGTGGGCTGACGCTAGAAATGCCTGCTTTTCTTCAGTAACTACAGGCAATCTAACGCTGAGCTTTGATTGAATCCAAGTCTGATGAGAGGGTAGACTTTATTCTTAAATAAGACCACAATTTTATTTTGCATATTAAAAATGTGATTTTCCTATTAAATCAGCCGTGTAGTGCTTCTTTTCTATTACGTGTGGTTGTCTAGCAATTTGGAGGCCTGATCTCACACGGAGAGAGTGAGCAAAAGGAAGAAAAATGCAGACACAGAGTGATCGCTTTCACCAAAGGAAATCCCTCCGATCCTTTTAGGCTTGATATAAAGCAGCCAGCAAAGGGTAGTAATTATACATCAGCCTGAACAAAGCTCTCCTCCATTCGCTTTGTGTCATTTGATGTTAATCAGCTCTCCCTCTTACATCTCAAGAGCAGACAAATATATCCCGATAGGAATCTCAGCAGATTTACGGAGATCAGCTTCGGTGAAGGAGATTAAGAAGAAGCAGAATATGAATAGGATTGTTCTTCCTTTCTGTTTCTCTTTATTTCTGTTTTATTTTGTCCTTCCTCTACCTTCCTTAAGCAGTCTGTCATCTTTTATTAAAAATATAGTAATGAAATAAAGCAAGAACTGATTCAGTATTTGTAATATAGGAATTCCCTCAATGTCTCCTGCTCTCTACCAAATACACCTGGTCACCACTGTGAGTTTGCAGTGTGTGTGGCTAAAATTCATTGGGTTATTTACATTCCATGAGTGCTAGATGACTGCTTGACTGAGTTAAATCACAATTCCAGCAGCGTGGCACATTGAAGCAGGCTGTTTATTGTCATTACTTCAGGAAGACAAGGACAGGGCTTCTTTTGGAAGGCATTTGTTCTTTAGCCTTCATTAATCATGACCAAATATTTTAAGTCATGGTTTCAAATATGGTTTGAGTGAAAAGCAGATCCAAAAAAATTGACTTATCCAGGGAGAAAAAAGAAGACAGAGCACTGTCAGACATCTGGAATTACTGATTTTGCAATACACACCTCATTCACTAAATGTAGATTGTTTCAGTCTGATTTCTCTCCAAACCAGAAAGATAGCTCTGATTTGCTGTCTGCCAGGTTCTACGGTTCTCCAAAGAAGCAGCCCTCAGTGGCCTAGGGTCTTTGCAATCTATAACAATTTCTGTACTTAAAATCTCCTAGATTTTTCAGTCTAGGAGAAACTAAGCAAGTTACAGATGTGATTTTCTAGAATAAATGTGTTTCAGCTAAACAGTGGGTCTTTTCCCTACTTCTCCTCGGAGAAACACCCTCTTGTGTTAATGTCTTCGCTAGCAGTCAGTGCTCATCATCTCTTGTCTGAAGTGGGTCTCTTGTCAAAAACCCAGCTAGATTATTCCATCTACAAGAGACAGGAAGGTCTCATCCCTGCTAACTGCCATCTGCCTTTGCCAGAATCCATGATTTTTTAACCATTCACCAAAACAGAGTCCAGATGCAAAAACCTCACTCCCTACTGCCACTGCTCTGCTGTCACTGGGAGATGAAAGACCATCCATCCCCTGCATCAGCTTCATTTCTGTTGATACAAATAATGCAGGGGAGCAAAGACCTCGATGTATGTCAGAAGCTATCAAGAATATTGGCTAATTAGTGCTTGGGGGTGGTAGGCGGTAGCTGCCCAGTACATCTTGAGCAGTGGCATGATCTGCATGCTCCCTGCACATCTCGGTGGCTCCAGTGCTGAGAGCCTAATTGGATCATCTCTCCTGACAACATATTCCAGATGGATAAAGATGTTTTGAGCTGCCTTTGGTTAAGGCTTTTCAGGGAATTTTGGTGGCAGGGAGGAAGCCACTAGCGAGATATAAGACAGCTCTCTCATGCTTGGTCTCTCTGGGTGTCTTTCTCCTCCTTGCTCACTGCCAAGCCTCACTTGTGTGCTGGCCCCCTTGAACCTTCCCTGGCCCAATCTAGAAGGGAGAGAAAGATGTCTCTCCCTGGGATAGAAACTGTAACGATGTCCTGGTCTCAGGGCAGACCACTCAAACATTGTGGAGAACTCAGAGTCAGGGTCCCCACATGAGTAATCACAAGTTGTGCCTTTATTATTTAAATGCCAGTAATCCATAGTGGAAATCAGGGCTTAGCTGTGCTAAACATTGCACGTATATATACACTTAGAGACAGCTCATGGCTGGAAGGGCTGGCAAACAAAAAAAGCCCAAGGATGTAGAAAAAGGTCAATAAACACAAATCCAGTGAGATTACATGCCCCAAGCTCACACAGAGTCAGTGGGAGAGCAGGGCTCGGAGATTACTACTCCACTTGCTCCCAGTCCCATACTTTTCCATGTTGACCCCACAACTGGCACCTTCATCATGCTATGCTGACACAGACCTCAACGCATGACAGAACAGTGGTGCCAAGTGCTGGTGTCCTCTCAGTGGCAAAAGATGCAGCGTCTCCTTGAGTGGCACTGAAGTCTCCTCTCTCCTTCATCCACTTTGCTAGCTCTGTCCCACAGGGCTCAAAAGCAGGTTGTGGGTGATGGAGCAGTAACAATGAATGCATTCAGGAAATCAGCATCGCAAAGCTTCCCTCAGACTGACTAATCATGCAGGAATATAGCACAGGGCATCTCAGGGGTCTCTTCCCCACCAGTTGATATCAAAGACTGTGTTGACATAGCTGAGCAGCACTGCAGGAGCAATGGGATTAGTTCTCTGTCTTACACTGGTTGTTATGAGGACAGCCCTGGGTGAAGCACAGGGCAAACCTTACTCTTCCAGTGAGGCTGGAACATCTGAACTCTGCTAAATGGATAAAGCCAATGCTTAGTTTTTTTTCTCCTGGTCACCTCCTACCAGGGACACTCTATAGAAAGCTGGGGGGAGAACAGAGGAAACCCTTGGAAGGATTCCCACAGAAGCGGTAGGAATCTCTCTCTCAATTGCAAACACCTTATTAGGATTAGGAGCTTCAGTCTGTTGGGTGGGGAGCAGAAATTTTCAGTCTGTGGTGTAAGGATGACTTCTATAAGGCCCATGACAGTCTCCAAAGAAGAGCCATTTAGTGTGTGCAATACACAGGTGCAGCTTGAAAAACTCCTAAAGTCTTTGTACTGAGAAAAGTTTAGTGCTCCACAAGAGAACAGTTGGAAAACATCAACTGAGAGCTGATGTGAAGCCTGGGGCATATATGTCAAAGCCACTGTGCTCTGGGAAGGGTATTGGTTTCTATAATCAATGCTCGAATTCCGTAAAATGTTTAAAGGAGCCTCTTGACTGTCATGGAAGTGAACATACTGGAGTTCAGGGGTTTACAGGTACTACCAGCTGCCCCATCTATGCTTGAGACCACTAAGAGCAAACTTCTCTCTGCACAGCCCTTTGAAATATGGCCTTCCCTGCTCTTTCTTCTTCCAACTGAGCTGGAAAAGAGGAGAGCAAGGACTACCGTAGTCAGGGTGTGAATGATCATGGCAGGGTTTTTCTGCCATCTTCCAAAGTTGGCACCCCATGAAATTCAAGGGCAATCAAGTTATAACAGTAAATCACCTTTGTCAGCTTCCAGCTGGATGATGGTCCACACTGTATGGTGGGTACTGGTGTGGTGGGCACTGGCCAGCACCTGCAGGAGATGTTGGCCATTCTGGACTAGCAGCTAGATGCCTGGAAGAGTAGCCCAGACTATTTTTAAGAGCACTAAGTGCCTTCATGTGAGGAACAGAACTGAACCCCAGGTGTTTGCATCAGAGACGAATCACACCACGCAGCTTTCTCTGACTGGCATCAGCTCAATTTGCCTCAGCTAACCTCAGATCACTGGGAGAGACCTGCAGAGTAACTTGGTCTCCAGAATCATGTGTGATCCCCATAGCACTCTCAAAGGAGCTGTCCTAGCCTGCCATCACTGCTTCATTTCCCTGCAGATGTGCAATGGCGGGGGGGCAACTAATAACCTCAACACTAGATGCATTTCAACAGTGCTTTTTATGTATAGTTCTGTGATCCTTTGAGACAAAAGATGCCACAGAACTGTAAATCTGTGCTGTTATTATTATCTGAATTGATGCTTCTTCAATACTCCTGGAAGGGACATATAAATAATAGCATTATGATCTAATCAATATCTCATATTTACATCTCCCCTTTCATCCAGAAAGATCACAGAGCTCTTTGTAAGCAATATCTTCACAAGTCCCTCTTAGTTGAGCATAACAGCACCAAAGGGAGCCTGGTGAGCCAATATATAATTATACTGATATGATGTCACCCAGTTTCAAGCCACTTCAAGATCCCACTGCATCTTAGTAGGTTAAAGTGGAAAGTGATGGAGAGTCCAGTACCTATTGAGTACTACAGAGGAGAATTTACAGTCAAGGTAGAATTTATCTAAGACATCAAAACTAACGTGTCTGCACTTGTAGAAGTGACACAGGAACATTTAATGACCGTAAATAGCCAGGAGCATCACTCAACATTCCTTCCAAGTGCAAAGGTGTGCTAAGTTTATAAAAGTTTATAGACTTTCACACTCCTGTAACCAGGAGAGAGCAGAATGCTCGACATAGACATGAACAAGAGTTCGGGGTTAGATTGCTGCTAAACACTGTGTGTATGTGTTTAAGGCATCCCTTCCTCCCTCTCCAACCCATATGCTTTGCATTTACTCTTGGACAGAGTCTTTGGAGAAAAGTATATTATCCTCCTGAGAAATGAGAGGCCTCTCTAGTTGGGTCAATTTTCTTGTTCTATATGTGAAAGCAGAAGTTGTTGGTTTGTGCTTTTTTTTTTTAAGAAGCCCTGCATTTCATATTAATAACATTCTTCTGAGAAGGGTCTTGGTCAATCCCATGGCTGTGCAGAAGACGGACAAACTTAAGCCTGAGAGATTGAAGAACACTTTTACCTGAATTGTCAAAGTCAGGTAGCAATGCAAGGAGGCCGGTACTGAATTAGTTCACCTAGCCACCTCTCTAGGAAGCAGGGAATGGGTCAGAGGCCAAGGAAAGCTCTGGACAACAGTTTGGATATCAGTTCAGCTCCAACCAGGGTCAGGTCTGATTGCATTTTTAATAGTTTCTATGAAAAGAGTGTGTCAATGACCTTTGTCTGGTATGATTTGGGTGAATGCCATTTTTACTGAAAGTACCAGAACCTGAGCTGGTATTCATGGGCTTTCTGTTACTAAGTATAGTGAAGATGCCAAGGAGATGAGGCTCAAATCTAAGGGGCTATTCCCACAGGTATAGTAGTTTCACCTCACAGAGACAAGTGGCATGAGACACAAGTTCAGAAAAACCTTCACATCAGCCCCAAGTCACTGGCTGCAACACCTGGGAGACCACAGCACTTAGCTGAGAGTCAAATCCTGAGCTACTCTTAATTCACTGTGCACAGACAGTGGTAAGGGGTTGAGAGCTGCACAGGTGTGGATGCATGCAATCCGCCTGTGTGAAAACAGATCTCTGTGCCCTCTCGAAGGAGGGAATACTATTGGTACACATTTTTCACCTTATTGCACCCTGGATCCCTCCTGTCTTGTAGGAAGCAGGGACCTGCAAGAAAGTGGCTGCAGAAGGGTGGCCACAGAGTACTCGTGCTGCTGTTAAATGTGTGGTGGGTCTCACTGCCTCTTTCTCAGGTCCTGAGCTGCGTGAACCCCGACAACGTGAACAGCCCTGAGATCCCGGTGAAGATCCTGAATTGTGACACCATCACGCAGGTCAAGGAGAAAATCCTCGATGCCATCTTCAAGAACGTGCCCTGTTCCCATCGGCCCAAAGCTGCTGATATGGACTTGGGTATGTGAGTGCACAATGGGCCCTGATTGCCCCCAGGCAGGGGGAAGAGGGGAGATGGGAGGCAGTCAAATGCAATCTAGACACTGCTTGTTGGGGCAAGTGCCATGTCTCCAGACTGGGTGTACCCGTGGTGCTTGTGCAAGGCAGAGCAGCAGCAATGGTGAGAGAGCAGAAAGGAGTGATTAAATTGATGCATATGCTCCTGGCTTATGAAATCTTTGGCCTTAAGGACTTAAAAAGACCAGTAGCCATCCTGCTTTTCTGCCCACAGAATTCAGCTTGGACAAGGGTATGGAAAAGGCATGACTGGGGCTATTCTCTCTATCCTGCCAAAGTGTCATGGAAAAAGAGCACCAAATGCCCAGGGTGGTATTGTCAGCAGTGTTCAGGCTGCAGCGATTTATTCCTAGCTCTTCTGTGGATAGTGAGGGTTTGGATTATATATATCTTCTTGCTGAGATAGTCACAGCCCAAGCAGTATTAATTACTCATTGTGCAGGCACAGGAAAAGGGGATGAAGCATCCTCTGTTTAGTGGGCTGCATCCATCTCACCCCTGACTGCTTCCCTCTCCTGCCAGCACCCCACCACCAACAGCAGGGCTGGGAGCTACTGCTCTGAGGTTTCCTTTCTGCAGAGGACTCAGACATCTTAAGGGAAGATTAGTCCTTGTGTTTATATATTCATGGTTTTTTTCTTAGTGGTTTGCTCCTTCATGCATTGCTCTGCTTGGAGGGTGGAAAGAGCTGCACCAGCTTCACTGGCGTTTCTAGGCAGATGTGGTGTTAAGCTCTGGGGCACACAGGGAACTGTACAGGCCAGTGCAGGGGTGCCTCTGAGACCAAAATCTATTTCTGCCCAAAATCTGGAGCAAGTATGCTGGGAGGAGTGAGATGTCTGAAGTTGGGGTCCAGAGGTAGATGTGATACTACACCTGGAGCCTACTACGAAAGAATGCAGAAAAATCTGCTCAGGGCATTGCTGAGGTGGCCGGTAGGGAGCTGGGGACTGTATTGTGGTTGTATCTGCCAGAATTTGCCCTCAGTGACTTTCAGTGAAAGACACTTGAGTGGAAAATGATGGAGTCTATAAAACTAGTAAAGTAGAAGAGGAACCAAAAGGAGAAGGAATGGACTGATGCCAAGAAACAATTCACAGCAATAATGGAAGCAGGAATGAGAGGTCAGGGATTAAAGTTAAGTGTCTATATGTCTGTGTGTATGTGCAGGGGAGGAGGGGATTCCTGACAGAAATTGCAGCAAGATTCCTGCTCATGAAAGGCAGTTAGAATAACGAAACAAGCTGCCAAAGCCAGCAGCGATAAAGAACAGATCATACATATCATCAAGAAAGGACCCAAGATGATTTTGGAGCTGCTGTGAGTCAGCAGGGGAATGGTGAGTGCTAGGGTGAGCATGAGGGCAGATAGGGCAGAGTGCCAGGGCATAGTAGACTGGAGGAGTGGGGTTTACAGTGAGATATCTTTACCTATCTGATCCTGGATGGTGGTCACAGAGCCCTTTACGTTTGGAAATCAGACTGGGTATGAGTGGAAAGTACTTTGTTCTGCTGTGGGGGTGAATGATGCATCCATACTGGGAGGCAGGAATTTTACCTGCATGTTGCAAATACAAGGGATAAATTGGAGTCCACAGATTTTGCTGTAGCTCTGACAACTGACAGATACAGAAGTGTGTGTGTGCGGGGTCCCAGCTGGAGCTTGACAATTTTGCATCCAGGACTGTTGCTGTTTTAAGAAATATTGACCTGCTGCGTGGTGCTGAGGACCAGCAAGTTCCAGAAAGTATTTATGAGCGTGTGCACCCCTCACAGGACAGACTTGTCTGTACTGACAGGAGACTGCTTAATGAGCAGCTGCTTGGCCAATAGCATTGATGATGCAGTTGGGGAAGAAAAACCCAAAACAAAACACAAAAAAACCCTCATCTAGTAGAAGAGTCTTGCCAGCAGCAATATAGTTGCAGGCTCCTTTAGCACAGCAGCTAACAAGGTGGGAGGAGCAGAGCTGGCATGGGTGAAGCAGGAACAAGAGGATATGCACTTCAAGCCACAGCTCCAGCCCAGCCTCTTTGCAGGAAAAGATGTTTGTTGGCACCTGGCATCCTTCGGTGACAGTGAAGGCAGCAAGGGAAGAGCAGAAAGCACTGCTGGCCATTAGAAAACAGCACAGAGCTCTCAGGATCAACCTGCCCCAGGCTGAATGCTCAGAACTGCAAAGGCGGTTGGATCAGCCCCACCAGTCCATGCTAAACAGTAGGTCAGAGCAGATGACTGTAATCTGGCCTTGAAATCGATGGTTTTCTAAACAGCAACACTGTTTTCTATTGCCATTACAATTTTCTGGGCTTTCTGTCCATACTAAGGCCAGATTGCTCACACGGAAGAAAGCAAACAAGCTAATGAGTTATTTTGAGTTGTTAAATGCAGGGTAGCTGCAGGCAGAGTGACTTGTATGTGTCGCAAATGTCATAATGTTTTGCAGTTACCCAGACAACTCATGGAGGGGGTTGTCAGCTGAAAGCACTTATTTTGGACACCCTGAGGTTACATTTTAGTCCAAAACCCAAATTGCAGCCCTCTGAGTAGAGGCTTCTTTCTGCAGTGGCTATTTTTGTTATTATTTCTTAAAGCCCTCGCCATAAATAAAATACCCCATCTTTGGGAAAGCATTAGGGTGTGAGGATCACAAAACGGGAATTTGCCTCCATGCTGAGGCATTCATTCTTCTCTGTGTTTCGGATGCTTTTTGAAATGGACAGCTGAGGGGAGCTGCTAGGTTGACTGTCTTGCACTCAGTGATGCTGTCTCAGGCTCATTGTGGACCATGTCAGGGCAAGCTTTCACTGCCTCATCGATGGTGCAGTACTAAGGTGAGGGGTTCAACCTCTAGAAGCCATTTAAACTGGGTCTAACTGTAGTATATTTACAGTAAGGCAGACGACTTGCATACACAGGACAAAATATTTCTCGGGTATCTTCCATCTATGCGTTCTGATGTGAACTTTTTTTCCCCAACCACAGTGCTCCTTTCTTCATCCCAGAAGCAGAGCAGAGTTTCTCCTCTCTCCATAGAGATCATCACATACTGGACATACCATTTTTTGTTTCCTACCCACCTGGTTGTACTGGCACCCACAGCATATAGACAAAGGGTTTATTCTCCTATTTCCTATGCCAATTTGTCTCTCACGCGGAAATTATTGGGAAGAGAAAAAATACTCATAGGAGTGAAAGCAGCCCCCCAGCTTTTCAGACTAATCTTTCATGATCACAAAATAGGCATCTCACAAAACAGGCATCGAGCCTGAGTAAGCCACATGCATTTGTTTCACATACCATTGCTGTGCACAGTCAGCTATAAACTATTTCACAGCCCCTCATGGGAGATTTAGGGTCTTTAGGAAAAGGGTGGGAAGGACTGTATATGGCATGAACAGTTGACTGGAATGGATTGTGTGCATCATGACCTAGAAGTGCCTGTAAAGGATGGTGTAACTGATGATGACTAGGTCAAATGAAGGCACTTGGAGTGAGCTGGCAGGTCTTCCATCCACCTGGGTATTTCCATTGCCCCTGAAAAATGTTCTCTCTGCTACACTTTTCTCCCTTGTTCAATGGGCATCTTCAGGGTGACCCGGATCGGAGAGAAGGCATGACGGAGGTGTAACAATTTCTATAGGATCTGAGGTGCAGGAGGACATCTCCCCATCTCCCACCTCCCCATAAAGTCATTCCCTAGCCAGGCATTGCTACAGCTCAAAGGAGCACCTCTTCGTCAAAGCCCCCTGGAATTTCCTTTTTCCCGGTCAAGTTGAACAGAAAGGTTGTTTCTTAAAAAAAAAAAAAAGAAAAAAGAAAAAAAGAAAAAAAAGAAGAAGTAATTCCTGCGTGCAATAAAAAGATACACTATCTGCTGAATGAAATATAAAGGCTTCACAGCAGCTGTCTCCTGAGTTTGCATTTACTGCTGCTCCTGATTGGAAGGCTTGATAAAGATAATGGGATTTTTTACCTCCCTCGCCCTCTCCCTCCCTCTCTCCGAAAGGTGGAAGTGTAACAAATTGGATTGGAGTATGTTTCTCCTTTGTGCCAGCTCGCAGAGGAGCGTGCAGATCTGATGAGAGAGGGGACAGGGTGCTGCCAGCGAGGACAAGCTAACAGTTTTCACTTAGTGCTGTAAATATGGATGTCAGGGTCACCTTTTCCTCCTTTGCACCTTCCCTTCCCATTCCCTTGCTCACAGCCATTGCATTCCCTTTCAGATCAGTGTGTGACCACCTCAGCTGGCACTCATGGAGAAGGAGAGCGTGCAGTGCTCCTGTGAGACTAGGAAGAGTTCGGGGACCACAACTGGGGGTCCGTTCCCTGTCATTGCTCAGATGCATGATGAAGTGATTTGTATTTGGCCAGGGCAAATGGGCTGCAAAACTGAAGCCAGATGCTCTGAACCTGCCCTGCAGGTTGTTTTTCCCCCTGTCATGCTCAGGAGTGGGTCTTGTGCTGAGTCAGACTGGCCCTTCCTCTTCCTCGCATGCCTCTTTCTGCAGGAAGGCCAAGGGGAAGGGCTTGGTAATCCCCTGTGTCTGTGCAGGAGCAGATGAAATGAGGAAAAGAGAAAAAGAAGACAAGCTTCTGCTGCTCTGAGGACCCTATCCAGCCCTTGAATACAAATAAAGCACAGAATGAGGAAAGCTGTGCCTACCCTTCATATCAGAGCCTAGTGCAACACTGAGAACCTGTGCATCCCTCCCAAAACACTACATGAGTGTGTGTCCCTCCCCAAAGATGAGTCGGATGAAAGGAGGACCATAATAATATGCAGAGCTCTGAAGGAGAGATGTCAGAGACAACTTTCCCAAGAGACCACGAGGAAGGCACATGAGACACACTCTGTGACAGTAGAATTGGCTTTGGCACTCTGTGGGGCACTCCATAAGAGCACCATTTCCCAGCCCAGCCCAAACTTCAGCATTTTGTGCTCTTCCCAGAAATACCTGGGACCAGTTAGCTTCCAGGAGTCCAGTCCACTTGAGAATGAACAAAGAGCATCACCCTCGGACATCACAAGGATAATGTAGGTGATGATCTAAGGAGCTGGAGTAAATGAAGGGCAGTTCAGGATCAGTGCTTAGCCAACATAACCTTTGCTTACTCTCTGAGTATCTCCAGCCAAAGTAACACCCAGTAATAAACACAGCAGCTGACCTCTTCCTGCTAATTTAAATGAATAATAAAGGCAAGGGCGGCTTTCCCAATACATTTTAATTATGTGATAAGAAAACTGCTGAAACCAAAAGAAATTTGCAACGGTCCTTGCATTTTTATATTAGGAGAAATAAGCAGGGGTGGCAGGTGATGTCTCCATATCCAAGAGTTCATTTTAATTAACTCCCGCAAATGAATAGACTTTCTGTTTCGGCTCTGGCTAAACTGTGACTGAGACATGACAACCAAAAAGATAGCTTTGGATGGTCCAGGTTGTCTGTGGTTAAGCCACAGCTTTCACTGGTGTCACCAGGTGATACCACATTTCTCTCCTTTTGGCCTATAGGTGAGTCTGTGAGTCTCCTTGCCTATAGGTGAGTCTGTGAGTCCTCTGTGGGAAAAACTGTGACAATCCTCCACATGGAGCATCCTTCAAGATTTGAGCAAAAGGTGATACCCTGGGAAGTGACGGGGAGCTCCAGTGCTGCAGAAGGAGAGAAGCATTCATTATTTCAGGGTGGAGGCTGGAGAACTGGATGTGGTCAGAAACTGGAGCCCTTCTGCCCGCAGTCAGGCTGCTGAAGGCTGGTAGAGTTTACTTGCTCCATGCAGCAGGGTGTTGGTTCTGGCTCTGGCTCTTCTCCCGGTAGTGCCACTACTGTGTCCGAAGCTAAGGGCTTCCTCCATCAATTCTGGATTTGAGTAGCAAGAAGCGTTGTGTGAGCACTAATGGAGATTAACTACTCCCAGTACCGGGTCTGGTGCTGTGCTGAACAAGACACTGCTCTGCCCAGGGGAGCCCTTTCTGTGGCTAGGTCTTGGCACTTAGACATATCTCAAATATTGATAAAGGCTATGTCTATGCTGCTAAAAGAAAGAGGACCAGGGATGAATTTCTATCCCTGACACAAGTGACATTCACTTGCTCCTGTCCCATGGTGATGATTAACATACACAAGGACAGGCTGGTCTTGGAAACAACCACGTTGGAGCAAGAACAGAGCCAGGGAGTAAGACAAGAGTTAAGCACTGTGAATAATCAGGGTGCTAAAGCACCAGGCCTTGCTCTGTTCAGCTTTGCCAATGGATCAACAGGTCTCTGGTCATTGCTTTATTTATCTGTATAGAGCTCACCACTGCATGCTGCCGTGCCCTAGACTTGGACCTCTCATCTCTGTAGGCAACTACTCTATGTTCTGATCTCTATAAGGGGTCACTCTTTAAAGGCGTGGGTGTTTCCTGTGCAAAAGTTGTTTTGTGATTGCAATATCTTTTTATCAAGGGTAAAGAAACCAGTCTGGATAATCTAGGACTTGACTGAACATTGCCATATGGCTATGATTTTTGCATACTTTCCTCAACCATCTTCCTGAACTTTTAATGGTTCATCTGTCTTCTCTTTCCCTCTGGAAGGAGGGCTCTGGACATTTGTGCTTTCACATGTTGTATGTGGTTGGAGGCATCTGACAGAGTGTAAAGGCAATGACTGACATGCTGCTACATGGATGCAGCCTGCATATGTGTGACTACATGGATTATGGGTACAAGGATTACCGGGGGTCTGTCCCCTATCTCAGAGGCTCTGCACAGCAGAGTTCAATGTTCCTGTTCTCCTTGCAGAGTGGCGGCAAGCAAGCGGGGCAAGGATGATCCTTCAGGATGAAGACATCACAACCAAGATAGAGAATGACTGGAAGAGACTCAACACACTGGCTCACTATCAGGTAACTGTGTGAGAGGATGGGTAGAAGGTAGATCAGCTAAGAAAGTACAAAGGAGAAGGGCAAAGTGTTATTCTCTAAGATGCAGAGGTAAACAATGGTTGAGTGGGCAGTAACTGGGCAGAGCCCCTGTGTTGAGTACGTCCATCTTATTCCACTGTCCTTGTACTAATTACGCTGCACAACATCAGAGATTAAGCCAAGGGAAGAAAAAATTCACTTTCTCTCTCAAGGGAGGGGTATCCCTGGTGAGTGAAGGATGCGAAGAGGAGATGTGGTCATGAGGACAACACGAGTTAACATTTCTTATGTAGACAAACAGAAAACAAGCCCTCCCATCCCCCTTTTTCCAATGCATCGAAGGCCTTGTAATGCTAGCAGAGTTCAGAAGGATGGAAGAGAGAAAAATGGAAGGGAAGGAGGCTTAGTGTCTGGAAGAAAGAGGAGGAAAGCAGCATGACTGGAGACCATGGTGCAGTGGAGTTGTCACTGACCTAGGAAACCTTGTTTTCAATCCCTGTCCTGGTCGATGTGACCTGCCTTGGGACAGGGCTTCCCTTCATCTCTGTGTGATCTTGAGATCCATAAAAGAGGGCTAAAGATGTCCAAAAATATCTTACAAAAGTGGTAGATTTAATTAAAAATTGAGTTTTGGTCAAAAGCTCCCCCCACTCCTTCCCCCCCTTGCCAAAAAATACCAAAAAAACCCCCCCACACCTCATTAAGTTTAATCCAATGCTGACAATTTTGTCATTTCCTTAATCACACCTCAGCAATCTATGTTTCATAACAAGATTTTTTTTTTCATTTAAGAGCTGACCTGAGGAGGCAGCAAGCAATAATTTGAAAAGGAAACAAAAATTTTCACTTCAGATTGACTGAAGCATTGCTGGCTGACTTCAGAACACTTTTTTTCATGGGGAGCGGGGACGTTTTCTATTTTATTTCACCAATAAACCAAGCATAATTTTCTTTCCCTTCTGTGCTTTTTCCAGTTGTTTGCTTCAGGCAATGAGCTCCCAGCTATATGGATGAGCTGGGGCAGAACAGGTCCTCAGTTGCCAGGGTGCTGAGCTCTACATCGTTTACCCTGGCTGTCCTGAGGGCAGACATGGAGCTTGCTGGGACAGACACTGATATTCCTGTTGCCTCAGTTTCCCCATCTGTAGTGTGGGGCTAAAACTACAAAGAGCCAATAATTGCCTTCCATGATTGCTCAGGGGCTATTTAATTAGCTTCTGCAGTGCTTTGAAGATGAAAAACTCTATGCAAGTGCTAATTATTATTATTACACAGACAAGAGTTAGATGTTGTTAGCAGGGGTTTTTTTCACCCATCTCCTTTTTATGATGTCTTATTTATCACAGATTTTCCTGATACGGCTCCTCTGAGCCACCGGCTTGTTAATGTTTCTGATACAGGATCCACATGAATAGCCTAGGTGTAGAAATGGAAAGTCCAGCTCGTTTCAGAAAGCTCTGTTGTCTGTTGAAACACTATCCCGTGACATCTTGGAGCACAGCCACTCCAAACCTGCTGCTTTCCCGTGTCTGAGACCCTCTGACACAGCAAAGAGAAGGAAGTTGTGGTAGTCACTTCAGTCCACCAGTGCATTTGTCACGTGGAAGGGGGAGGCTGTGCATGGAGAGGCTGACAGGATCAAAGTGGAAAATGTAGGTATCTAGTTCTGAGCTAGGTACCTAGATATCACCTGCAATTGAGGTGGAAGGAATGGAAAATGTCACATCAGTTTTATCATCCTTATGGGACTTCCCATCCTTGATGTTTGAAATAGCTCAGGTGATTTTATTCTTCTTATGCTCCTGTTCTGCGGAAGAGCTTCCTTGTGAAGAACCTACTGTCAGCTTTACTGAGGTTAATGCAAAGATTTACATTGTCATCACTGGGCTTTGAATCAGGACCTGAATGGAACAGAATCTGCTTTGTCATCAGTTGTCCTATTGCCCAAGTGCAGGCTTTTAGTGGTATAACAGGAGATTTTGTCCCTTTTTTGTTAATAGACCCACTGAAGAACGCATTGGAAGCTTTGGGCCAAAACTACTGTCCTGCCTACAGTGACACTGTCTTACAGCTCAGTTTCTGCTGCTTGATTTTCTGCTGTCCTTGGCATGCTCCTCAGCCAGTTTTCAGAAGCTTATTGACAAAGTCACTTTTTCTCTACAGGTGCCAGATGGATCTGTGGTAGCTTTAGTCTCCAAGCAAGTCACTGCCTACAATGCAGTCAACAACTCCACGGTCTCCCGGACCTCAGCCAGCAAGTATGGTAAGGGCCTGTGTGCTGATATGGATTGAGAGAGCACTGGAGGAGAGAGCCCAAACATCATGGTGGTTACAAGACACTGAACACCAGCAGAGAGAATGATAGGCAGATGACTAGTTGATATGATTGCTTGAGGAATGGCAGGAGGAGAGGATTTAGCCATCTAAAACTTAGGTATCTGGTCCAAGCTGCTGATCCAAGTGGTTGGATTTCTCTTAGGAAGTACTTCTCCTCCCTCATTAACAGAAGGAGAAGCCTATATAATTAGCTGCCTACATTTTAGATCACTGAATCTCACTCTTAGAGTTTGCACAGGGAGAGGCAAGGGAGAAGCACGGCACACTGTATGGGCTTAGTCATTCTGGTGAGCAAAGTCCTTGGAGCATGGTCTGTTGTGAAGATGAATCTGTGGCACAGATGAGAGGCTTCTGAGACTACAAACAACCACAATCTGCATAAGGCATAGCCTGTCTACAATTATATCTCAGTGTGGGTGTTGTGTGTCCCACCCAGCTATCTTATTATCCCAAGGGAATTTGCACCTGGATTAATAATAATAGTGGCTTACTGAGGTCTTGTATCAGTATATCTTAAGGCAGTGGATTGTTGTTCCCACTTCATCCATGAGACAACTGAGAATGAGACAGCTGTGAAATACAGGCCAGGTGGAAATTCTTCTGTAGAGCCAAACAGAGACCTCCTGAGTCTCACTCACACCTTTCTCCCCTGCACTAGAATTGCTGCCCAGGACATGTCTAACTATGGTAATGCTGGAGGGCAAAGCAAAACATCTCTAATGTGCAACCAGAGTGCTGCAAAACCACCCTCCAACCTGGATGCAGCTGTCATATCAGTTCATTATTATTTTTTAATTTCTGAAGGCATCTCTGATCCTTCTTACTCCCTTTAGCTTGAGGGAAAGTACAGTTTCTCAATGTCCAGAGGAGCCCCCTTCCTCTTTCTCCAAGGACATAAGCAATCCACCAGACCTTATTAATATTCATCCTCTTTGCCATGTTGTTGCAATTACTGAAAGACACAATGACCTTTGAAAAAGAAGACTTGAGGGGGGGGTAATTTCTGTTGGATTTCTTTAATTCTTTTGCCATTTGATTTTTCAGGAGGAGGGAGTGGGGAAGAATGCAGGGGGAGGAGAAGATGTGGTGGGTCAGAAGTGATTGTTAATTGCAATTAAGAAAACAGCATCCAGAGAGAAAAAGGATATTCCATCTGATAATTAATATGTAGAGATTGGTAATGCATTAATGAGGCTGATTCAGATCTTGCTATGGAAAGGTGCAACACTCTTCTGTTAATTATGGTTGGAAAAGACTCTATCTGCAGCATTACTGGAAGGTCAGGGAGAAGGGAATGCCTCACGCCATCACTCAGAGGCAAAGAGAGGTAAAATTTGGAGGCTAAAGGTGACCTGGGAGAGGAAATTTGTGCAGGCCCACCTAGGGTTCTGATTTACTTTCTGTCAAAACAAGATTTTGGAGCAGGGAGGATGGCTGGGCAGGAGTTATTGGATTCCTTTGATGCCAAAGGAGGGAGGGGAGGAAGCTCCTCCTAAGTCTGGGGATGGGGAGGCAAGAGGTCATGTAAGCTACATCAATATTACTATGCAAAAAGGTCGTGGCCTGCTCTCTGGCCATAGAGCCAAGCAGCATGGCATGGTCTGACTAACATCCATACAAGTAAAACAAGTTGTACTTGTCCATACCAGTTGGCACTATCCCCTGAACTAGTCCTGGGCAGTGTCTGACACTGACAGTGCTAGTTACTCCAGGCCAAAGCTTTGCCAGGGAACATGATAAGAGGTAAAGAGCATGGGCAACTGAAAGTCAGTGTTTGAGCCTTTTTTAATTTAATAGTGTAGACATTGGCATCACGTCTGGCTTGGCATCATCCCTTGTCTTTGTTGAGCAAATCAGTCATAAGATAATGCTTTGAAAATAAGGCCTGCTCCATACAGCTGCTTTGGGGGCTTCTCTGTCTCACCCTGTAATTTCACCAGGAAATATGCCCTTGCTGCCTATTGTTACAAATTGATTGATGGAAATTTATTTAATACTAATATGGAAAT
This sequence comes from Ciconia boyciana, assembly GCF_034638445.1. Taxonomy (NCBI): domain Eukaryota; kingdom Metazoa; phylum Chordata; class Aves; order Ciconiiformes; family Ciconiidae; genus Ciconia; species Ciconia boyciana. The sequence continues at coordinate 3,801,700 of NC_132934.1, forward strand.
GCTGTGCTTGTGAGAGCAGGGACATCGCAGTATTGCTACAGCCTTCCCACTTTGGAGACCCAAACTAATGTCTCCCCAGGGTGGACTCACCCAGGGTGATTGTCTCAGCCCCACACCAGAATCTGTATGAGCATCCACTCCATATACTGAATGGAGGAGGTACCTGCTACCCAACGCAGACAGAAGAGGTCTTCTTGCCTGTCTGATGAGAAACTTCTGTGAGGTGGCGTGTCATTAACATATTTCCTTGGTGATACCCATTAATCCCAAAACGAGTGCTACTAGGGCTGAGACACATGCATCTCTCTTTGCAGAAAACATGATCCGTTACACAGGCAGCCCGGATAGCCTCCGTTCCCGCACCCCCATGATCACCCCTGACCTTGAGAGTGGAGTCAAGATGTGGCACTTGGTGAAGAACCATGAGCATGGTGACCAAAAAGAAGGTGACCGGGGCAGCAAGATGGTTTCTGAGATCTACCTGACAAGGCTACTTGCCACCAAGGTACATGGGGGGGGAGGGGGGAGGGGGAGAAATGGGTTTTTAAAGGCTGCAGTGGAACTTCTTTCCTACAAGAAATGAGAGACTACTCAAAGGATGCCAAAGGGGGATAAAGAGAGAAAGAAAATAGAGCAAGAGGAGTTCTCCAAACATGGAGGGAAGGAGCTTGAATTTAGAAAGCAGAGTCAAAAAAGGGACATTGGTGAGCAACGAGGAGTAAAGAAACCAGGGCCATGAGACTGGCGGAGAAAGTCAGCACAGGGGTAGGTGTGTATTGGGGTTGTCGATTATACTGGCTTGTAGTTTGTACCAAAATTGAGCAAATGAAGAGCCAGGGAGTAAATGTACCCAGATCATGTTCCAAGGATGTGTCATGCCTCACAGTCTGAAACAGGCTCCTCTGCCACAAAACCCTGAGTTTTGTGGTACGAGTTCTTCTTCTCCACCATTCCCTTGGCCCATAAAGACTCTCGTGCCGATGACTTGGCAGGGGGTTAAGTTGACCATGATGTGGCTAATAGGTGGCCAGCTCCAAGGAGACCAAGCAGAGTTAGCTGCCCATCCTCATTGAGACATGAAAAGCTCTGGGTCTCCAAAGAGAACATACAGATTAAGTCAGGTGGGGGCAGAGCAGGGACATCCTGAACTGAATCTCCAGACACATCTCACACATCACCACTGGCCCATGGCAGGTCTCTGCAGAGAAGGCAAGGACTGCCCATGCTGTGAAGACTTGCTCCCAGCAGTGGTACAGACCCAAGTCCTCTTTTATGTTGTGATCTGGCTGGTTGTGCTTTCCCAAAACAACATTTCTTGGGTGTTGGGAAGTTAGTAGGATCCCATCTGCTCAATCCATATTGCCCAAAATGCTGGAAACCAGCCTCCTATGTGGGTGCCTGCCACAGCCTGCAAAATTTCTGTAGTGGTGCAGTATGTGAGTGTTTAGCGTAATTGGGGATGCAGCACCATGGGGAGGACACTTGCACAAGTGGATATCACTCAAGCTGACAGGTCTAAAACTTCCTGCAGTGGACTTTGGCTCCACGACAGCAAGACAAAGTGGCTTAATTGCCGCTGTCTGCACAGAAAGAACTCACTGTCACTCACCACCACGTTGTCCCTTCCCTGCAAAGGGCATGGCCAGTTCTTGCTGCAGCTGGCTCTCTCTGGGGTTGACAAAAGCTCTCAGACTTTTCACCTTCTTTCATCTCTAACCAAGACTATCTTCCACCTAACTCACTTGTAAAGGTTCCACAGGAGCGTGGGCAAAAGCAGTTGTCAGAGTTTACATTTATTTGCTCTTCCACCTTATGGATGGTAGTCTCCTTGGAGAAGACTGCATTAATGAAGAGGCTGCAACAATCTCCTTTTGCACCCCAGCAGGGACTAGGGCAGGTGGGGAGGAAGGCAGTATAATCAGAGAAAGGCTCCCTTTGCTGTTCTGCCATCCTCTTGAACCACAGAGCATCTTTGTGCTCTAATCTCTAACATGAGAGTTATCTCAATGCATCCCAGAAGTGGAAACTGTAGCGTAGCTGTGGCTCAGGTGTGGCTGATCACGTGTTATATCACCCTGTTCTGAGCGATCAAACAGCCCAGTCTTCCTCCCTTCTCTGAAATTTTGACTATTATAATTTCTTGTCAGGGTGTTAATAGGCACAAACACGATTTCATGTGTTCACGCAAACACAGAGTTTTCCCATCAGACAGGTCTCCATCACATGCTTATGTCCTACCATAGAGTTTTACCTGCACATTTTTTTCTCAACTCATTTTGCCTCTGGTGTCTGACTCTCCCCACATCCTCACTCAGTTTGTCTACGTTGCAGTGGGATTTGGGGATAAAGTGGCTTTGTCTTTAGCCCTTGGTACGTGCCCAGGTCCCTGGCTCAAGTTGCTTTTACGGATCACACAACGTAAAAAGAAAGTGATACTCCCCAGGGCCCAGGCCCCAGCTGGTATAAACCAGCAAGCATTGGACCAGTGCTGATTTACGCTGTCTGGGGACATGTCCCCTACCCCACCACTGAACCGCTTTTGCTTTCTGTTCCGGATCACAAACTCAACACTTGCTCTTTTTTTTTGTGGAGATGGCAGGAAAGCAGCTGCAAACTTGCACAGCAACAGGGAGAGTAGAAAGGCTGGGGGTTTATTGCTTCCCCTCTTGGGCTGAGCAATTTTCTTTTCTCATCATGACCATTTGAGGGAGGGAAAGAGGAGAGAGAGCAATTGCTAGTAATACAATCTCAGGGAATACTTAGTTAAACTGACAATGACTTTTCTTCTGGTAAATCCCTGACCTCTGAGACCTAGAGTCTCTTGCCTAAAAGCCTCAAAGGTTTTCTTTGTGTTTGTGTGGGTGAGCATGTAGAGAACTAATTCCCTCCAGAAACTGAACCTGAGGGCAGCTCTTCCATGTCAGACCAACAAGATTTCCCCTTGGGGGCCCTTTCTGAGTCAGACATGTGCTGCAGGGCTCTACTCACCCTGTAGGAGTTCACACAAGCAAAAGGTACCTCTGTTTGTTTCCCAAAGAATAAATCAAGTGGTGAATCAGCAAGAGACACCAGCTTTCTAATTAAGTATTTGTTAGCACTATGTAAACTTGAGCCACTCTGGTGGAACCTGGTGCTTCATTTCTAGTAAGGAGAATTTCTTTCCTGGGTCTGCAGAGAAAGGGGAGGGTTTTATTTTTCAGAAGAGGAAATCTTGCATGTCAGGAAATGTTTGTTGGAGATTTGATTGCTTTTTGGTTATTTTAACAGCTGTATTGTTTGTTCACATATAAATGCCTATGAAAATCTGGTGGCAGAGCAGAGGTTCAAATGTGGGCTAGAGCTCCCCATTCATCAGGGAAAGCGTGCCTTGCCTGGTTCACCCCCAAACCCAGCCTGCAGCTCATCTGGTTATCACAGCTCCTCAACTGCCCCCTTCTCCAAGCCTGGTCACCCTCTGATATTCCAGCTCTTCACCTTCTTGCTAAGGGTCAACTGTCCTCAGTGGCTTGTCCAGGGTGGTTCTCCAAGCACAGGATCTGGGATTCTCCTCCCTGAGGAGCATAAGGAGACCTCTGCAGTATCTGGAGTGGACATTACTGAGGCCTGCAAAGCAGTACCTGACACATCCATGCATTGCTGCTAGGGTTTGCCTCGGTCCCATGCCAATGGGTAGTAAAAAATGAGGAGGCCTCTTGGGGATTAAGGTGAAGTTTGTGTTATTTATTATACTACTCACGCATATGAAACAGCCATCTCTCTGCAGGCACTCTTGTCCCATTTGTCTCAATGACACCTTCTGCTCTGCTCTACATTCATCTGACTTCTACTCCCAGCTTAAGAATTGGCCCTGGATGAAAGCCAGCATAGAAAATGGCTAGTTTTTGTCTCATACATGCACTAAAGCAGTTAAGGATAGGGCTCAGAGGAGAGAAATTTCAGTGGGAACATAATCCAGGCCTCTCCATCACCATATACCTGAGATGGAGCAATGTATCCCACCACAGCTCAGCCACTCTCCCTGGCAGGGAGTGCTAGTAGCACTAGCACTAGAACTAGCACTAGTAGAGAAGACAGGTAGTATCTTGACCTACTCCATCTGTCTGCTAACCAGATGTAGTGGATATTGTGAAGATGCACATGCCTGCTTAAAGACATCTGTACTGAAACTTCCAACTCATGTCACATTTAACAGACATTAGATGGCTCCCACTTTTCAATCACACTTTCTGGTCCTGAGTCACAGACATACTGTTTTCAGTGGGTACCAAAATTCAGTATCTTCTTCCCACTTGGTATCTCACATCCTTCTCTCCTTCCTTCTCCCAACAGGGCACCCTCCAGAAATTTGTAGATGACCTCTTTGAGACCATCTTCAGCACTGCTCACCGTGGCAGTGCACTTCCCCTGGCTATCAAATACATGTTCGACTTCCTGGATGAGCAGGCTGACAAGCACAACATCCATGACCCCCATGTGCGGCACACCTGGAAGAGCAATTGGTGAGTGAGAAACCCCAGTACAGTCCAGCATGAGGTCCTGGACTGGAAGGAGAAGAGAGGGATGTGTGGTTTGGGATCTGGCTGCTGGGGAAGCTGAGGAGCCTGGTGTGGGGTTCAGAGCACCAGGCTCATTCTTCCCAAGCCTATGGGGAAGTCAGAAGATCCCAGAACCCAAAGGATGCTCTCAAGGATGGAGCGCTTTGGCTAAACAGGTCCCAGTTTGCCCTGTATTACATGGGGATGGCAGTATTCCTGAGGGACCTCAGGAAAATATAGGAGGAAAAATGGTGAAGTATTTAACTGCTGCAGTGTGCAGGCCCATAGTAATGTCTAGGGAGGCATGGGAGAGGATTCAGCACCACTGTCTTCATCAAGACTGGGTGTTTGAATTCCCACTATAGCCAGAGTGGGGCTAGAGCTCCATTTGTTTGCCCACACATAGGCATCTAGTACCATCTGAGATATTTTAAGGTATCCCAGACATCCACAGGGGATGTGCAGCACCCACAGGAGACTTGTACCTTCCTGGGCTGGCAGCTGGAGGCCAGGAGAGCATCTCAAATGGTACTAAGCACTTAAAAGGTCTGGAGCTGGATGTGAGTCTCCTTCAGAGCGAGTGACAAAGTCTGACATCAACCCCCTGCTCTAGCTGCCGGGCAGCAGCCCCTCTTCATACATGTAATGGGACAGCGGGGGAAAGCCACGATCGGTGGAGAGAAAAGATCTCTGCGGCTCCTCTCCGCTGAGTCTCCCTGTTGGAAAGAGTCCCCTGGGGAATCGCTCCCTCCACTTCTCCTGTGCAAATACAGGGACTATAAAAGGAACAGCAGAGGAGAGCCATGGGGCTCCCAGCTCATGCATTTTTTCCTTTTACCAGCCATGCTGATGGCAGATCGTCACAGCGCAGTGACATAAAAAAAGAAACCCCATGCACCAAAGAGGCTTTCAACTAATGAAACATTAGCATATTATTAACATTATCTGCGGCACTAATCTAAGGCTGATTGCAGCCACTCAGACTAAATGAGCAGGAGGTTTATTTAAGGGGGAGGGGGGAAGGCAGAGCGTGTGTGTATGTGGGAAAAGGGGCAGTATGAAGAAATCTGTTCAATCAGATTAAATTAACTCAAAGTCACATCACAGGCTTCATTATTCCCAGCTAGGGACATTGTGCCCCCAGCCCCTCCCCACACCCGTACACACGCTCAGGCTCACATACATGCACTCTCTGCTCGTCCTCACTGTGGCTTGTGTTTGCCATCCAAACACCTGCAGAAGAAGTTCTGCACAGTTTGCTCATCCACCTCATCCCCCAAAAGATGAATCCTCCATTCCCAGCCTAAAATGTTTCCCTCGCACAACTCCTATCAGCTCTTATTTCCAGCATCTCCTGCTTCTCCTGAACTTCTGCCCCTTCCCCTACAGAGGCTGCTTGGCGGATAGAATTACCTGTGTGAGGTTTTCCTTATATTTTCTCTGTGATTTTGATGGCTCAGGAGAACACACAGTGGTTTAGGAAAACGTGGTGTCATCTCTCTATCAGGACATGCTAAACTGCCTGCTGTTAACCAAAATGTATCGAACTTGGAGATGAATTTTTTATGGTGCTGTGAACACATGGGGGTAACAAGCAAACGGAAGGAACTGAAGAACTGGGGAGTTTAGCCTGAACATCAGGTGAATTTGTTAAGCTGAAGAATAACCTCCCCTTGGGAAGGTACAGACACTGAAGGTAGACTTAACAGTCTACCTGACAGAGAGACAAGAGTTTGACTCTGTGATCAGTGACACATCTCAGCTCCTAGGCCACAATCATATGAGTGCATTTGCCCTTACAAAAAGGCTTGAGGCAAAGGCTGGAGGTAGATACCTCAGGGCATTTCATACAAATGAACTGCTCTTTTGAGAAAAAGGGGGGAAAAAGGGGCTTTGGATTGCAATTGGAATAACATTTCCTTGGTTAGGGCACATATATTTTCATTTCAAAGTTTGCAACACTTGTTTCCCAGTTCCTTTTTTTCCTTGAAGCAACAGGGTTGTCCCTGTCACGTAATGACTGCTTCATGCCCAGTGTGCTAGGATTTTATGTGGGCTTGGGCTTGAGCTGTGGAGCATGACAGTACACGGTGCCACAGCACACAGTGCATGCCATTAACACTCCTAGTCTCAGCCTGGGAGCTCTACCTACCTCTCTTCCCATGGGGTTGCTATGAGGGCTAAAAGCCAAGTCCCTCAGTGGCAAACGTTCACCATAAGTTTTGCAGATGCAATGACTGTCCTCATCTGATGAAGCAGCCAACAGGTGCAACTTTACCTTGCAACCTAACGTAGAGAAGTTAGGAGTCATTTTCATCACCTCAGTTATACTCCCTTTAATTTATGTGCAACTTCAATATGATGGCATTGACTTCAAGACTGACAAAATATGGCTTGTAAGGATAACGGGGACAAAAGCCACTCCCAAGGTGACTCCACTGCCATCCCTAGAGTCCTGTAGGGGAGGAATTTATTGGATATCAAAGCTTATCCCAGAATCCTTATCTCCACACCATGACCTTTTACTCCCATCCACCATTTACCATTGTAACCTCACACAACAAAGCTTGTGAACGGTGCACTGAGTGACTCACCTCTTCCACCCCTCCCACCCCTCTTGCAGCCTGCCATTACGGTTCTGGGTTAACATGATCAAGAACCCGCAGTTCGTCTTTGACATCCACAAGAACAGCATCACAGATGCCTGCCTCTCTGTAGTGGCTCAGACTTTCATGGACTCCTGTTCGACCTCAGAGCACCGTCTGGGCAAAGACTCACCGTCCAACAAGCTTCTCTATGCCAAGGACATCCCCAGCTACAAGAACTGGGTGGAAAGGTGAGTTTTAGCTCTAGAAATAGGAATGACATAAGCAAGCGATACAACGAAGCTCTGCTTCATGGATGGAAGTAGGAGGCATCATCAGTATTGCTTTTGGTAGCTGCCTCTGGGCTTTTTTTCTTTGGTTATTACCCAAGTAGAAAGCTCCGTGTTATCTTTTTATTCCCACATGCCTTGCAGTGGAGATGGAAATTTAATTAGAGGTGTGAACTGAAGGTGTTTGCCATCATTGTTTCTGTTGAGGAGAAACTGTTGAGAAGCAATGGAGGGAGAAAGGAAGGGGAGGTGATGTGTTTAAGCCCTGTGAAAAAAGCCCTACTTGGGCTTCTAAGTCTTTCCACGCAGACCAGAAGTGGTTTGCTGTTCTCAGCATCATTGTGACAGTCCCCACACTGCCTAGATCCCAAGAGTCATACAATTAGCTCCCCTTATTCTGAGTCCAGTAGCTTTTCTTGGAGGCTTTTCTGTGCTTTGAATGAAAGGCCGTAAGATTGACAGGCTGGCGACTGAAGCTCTGCAGGTATTTTCTGAAAGGTCAGAGGTCTTTCCAAGCATTTTATCCACATCTGCAAGACCTGCAGCTGTACTGTTCAATCTACTGCACTGAAGGTCAGTGCCTGGCAAAGCTACTCTACAGGGAATACAGCCAAGACAACTATTCCTTCAGTTTCTCTAAGATTTTCCGCAGGACAAGCAAATAGCACATCTTGCACTCCGTTCAGCAGGAGCCTGTTTGCTGGAGCAAGCCTTGCAGAAGTTGATCTGTGCTTTGTTTTCCAATATGCTACGCTTGCCTGGTGTTATTGACAGATTTGGGAACTGCACAGATGGAGAATGATTACTACTCTGTAAATACGAGGATGGGTTTATCTTACAGATCATTCCTGTACAATGCCATCCAGTTTTAAGCAATGATTTGTCTGGATGATTTCATAGGCACTGTCTAAAATTGATACCACGCCGTGCAGGTTATATGAGACCTCTGCTACTGTAGGCACACTGTGCTGTAAACCACTGTATTTCCTTTGGTGGGGATGGTTTTCTCTCATTTTGTGAAAGGAGAGCACGGCTGATGAAAGAGCTCTGTCCCCTAGTTGGCATGAGGTGACATTTTTTACAATAATGCTCCCATTGGTCTCTGATTTGTCTGGACAATTATTTTTAGATGTGGTTAAACACTTCTGCAAATGTCGTTTCTAGGCAACCTATAAGTCTCTTACGAGCTACCTTGCTTAATTATGACCTACTTCTGGTACTGTGTCCAAGTTTCTTAGTATGTATTGAGGTTGATTGCTGGATTGACCTGGATAGGGGAAAGGGGTGTTTGAGATTCATTTAGGAATCAAGTTTGCACCAACAGTGGCCCAAAGGTGTCATACTCCAGTGACACTTTAGCAACCTTCCGTGTAAGTGGGTGGTTGGTGTCTGTAGGCAAATACTTTGTTTTACTTATGACCCTTGTTGATTTTTTATCTTTGGACCTGGTACATTGGAGTAACAAACTGAGGTACGTAGGTGAAGAACAGGGTATTTCCTCATGCAACACCTTTTTTTTCCTGGACAAACAGAAGGCTGCAGTTTCCTTCTATTTTTTCCCCAGTATTGATTTCACTTTATAACTTTTTGGACCTAAATTCTGTTGCCCAGTGATCTTCAGCAATAGGTGCTGCATTTCCCTAGAAGTTTTCCTGAACAACTGGGTTTGCAAATGAGGTACATAACACCTCCTGCTGCTAGTAAGCAGCACTGGATTTCTGTGCCCAGCATGTGCTGGGTTTTTATCTGCACTGATGTCTGACAACTTGAACTGAAGCCCAAGGGGAGGCTGTGGATTTTGGAATATGGTTAGAGCTTCTGCCCTCCTTATGTTTTTGTGTGTCAATTCCACTGACTCAAGGCACTGGCACCTGGATGCTGTGGTAGATCAAAGAAAAAACATATCAAGAAAGAATAGAATATAATAATTTCAATTCTACCCTGAATTAATTAATTCCTTTTTTCCATTCTGAAACTGTACTTTGAGGGAGTTATTCCAAATCCAATGGCTTCCAGCACTGGTTGGAGCTATTTCTGTAGTCAGTATCAGCTGGAGACGGCATCCTTCAAGACCACTAGACGTCTTCAAAGAGCAAATCATAAGATAAAAAGATTTTCAGTCGGTTAGGTTGAGAAGCAGTTGAGTAAATCAGAAGAACCTGAAATCAAATTAACTTCTTTGATGAAGAAGAATCTATAAGAGGGCAATTAGGCAGTGGTAGATTGTAACCCTACTTGAAGGCACTATGGAATAAAGACAGGCTCCTGTCTTTTAACAGGTCTGTTGGAATGGTAGCTGAGCTGGGGTACTCCAAGCCTTCCCTTTGCAACTCCTGGTTTCTCAGTGTGGAGTGTGCCTTTAAGACTCACAAAACTCAAAGCAGAGAATGACCCTGGCACAAGAAGCAGGCATGGGTGAAAATACATACCTCCAATCCTTCAAAGATTAGTTTTCTACCTCTTTAGAGTGTGAATGTACATTGGGAAGGGAATAGCTACAGATTCTGGCCTGATCAATGGTTTACCTCCACATGGTAGTCAACTGGGAGTTTGATTTCAACCATCTTTTTTTAATGCTGTTGGAAGCAGAGGTGGACTCTGCCTGCTGAAACAAACCCACTGAGAAACCCTAACTTTTGGGAAAACCAGGTTCAGCGTTCAAATTACACACCCAGGGCTCTTTCATTGTGAAAATCCATGGCTAAAAAGTATCTAGGTGCAGCCACAGCTTGGGTTTCCTGCAGCAGAAGATGAGGCCTGACTGAGGCAGGAGAATTAACCTGGGAAATGGGGACAGACTTTTTGGCTTTCATTGAAGCCATGAAGAGTCAGACTGCAGTTCTAAAACAAGGTGGAGGCTTTTCAATTATCATTATCTGAGTCTATTGAAAAAAGAGGAAAAGAATGGGAATGGTAGACCAGATTCTCATCTGACTTCTGTTAGTAAAACTCCATAGGCTTTGCTGAATTTACATTAGAGCAGCTTCAGATCTGCATCTTTTCAAGTTTACTTCAAATGTCCTCTTTGAGCCTTGAAATCTGGAGAACTTGGGAGCATTTGATGCAATCCTCAAGCAATACAAAGGGGAGCCTGTTCTAATTGGGACTGTCTCATTAGCATTCAACACCACACTGAAAAGATGACAAAGGGCTGTGGCTGACCTTTCATTTCTCTCCATGCTGCCAAGCTTATGATAACACTTGTTTGAACTTCATTAACACTGTTTAATTGCCTGCATCACAATCAATACGATGTTTCCCTACCGAAGCCTGGCATGGAGGCAGTGATGTGGGAAACTGAAAAGGGGCAGAGCACAAAAAGCAGAAGCCAAAGAGTTTTTCCATTCCACACTGGTGCCCAAAATACCTGCAGTGCTGCAAGGAGAGGAACTGGTGCTTTTTTCTCATCCCTGCAGGGACTTGGTCTCCTTTTGGCTGCTTATTGTTCATTTAAAATAGCCCCTCAAAGAAAAGCTGAAAGTCAATGGAGACACTGCAAATATTCTTAACACCTTGAGAATCTTCCCATGAAGACCATTCAAAATCAGCTTGCCAAGTTCAGGACTAAAAGAGGTTTAAAGTGACCTGATCTGTGGGATTCAGAATTACAACATCTGCAGTTTATTATGTTAACCTGGGTACAAACACTACCTGACCTAGCTGTTGGTACCCAGGTCCTGGGTCTGTGATCTCATCTATTTCCTTTTCCTGAAGCAACTATGATTTGCATGGTGTAAGCCTTTAAATGTTGAGGTCTTAAGCTTAATAGAAAATGCTGTGGGAGTATGTTTGGAATATGCAGAATGGATAGTCTGTCCCCATTCGGGATCTAACCTACATCACTTGTCAGCCTGTGGTTCCAGGACGCTGAAGTCAATAGATGGTCTCTTCCAGTGCAGTGCTTGTGATGTCTGTTGGCCACTTTGCAGCTAACTTTAGAAAGAAAGACAAATTGGACTAGTTTAGTACAATAAAGGTTATAAGCTGCATGAACCCTAACATTGTAAGTTATTGAGGTTTTAAACAGAAACACTGGGGTGACTCCAAGGGCTTTAAAAGAGAGCATCAAATGACAGGTGCAAATCCTGGCTCTACTTTAAAGAATGCAGTCTTTTGTGTCTCCTTTCCCTGCCCGGAAGAAGGCTTAAGATATAGCATACCAAGGGTTAAGGTAGGGGGGTATTGTTAGTAGAGATAATAAAAACCTGTGCTGGAAGGGGCCTCAGGAGGTCAACCCAACCAGCTCCTGCCTCAGGGCAGGATCAGCTCTGTCTAAAGCCTTCCTGACAGATGCTTGTCTACCCTTTCTTAAAGACCTCCAACAACAGAGCCTCTGCTCTCCTCAGGCAATCCGTTCCTGCACTTCCCTGTCCTTCCCATCAGAGTGTTTTCCCTGATGGCCAGCCAAAATCTCCCTGACTGTAATTAAAGCCCATGCCGTCTCATCGCGTCCCCAGGGACACGGGGTACAGCTCATTCCCTGCCTCTCTGCTGCAGCTTTTGGTGTATCTGAAGACTGTTTGCTTGTCTTTCTTCACCTTTAGTCTGCAAAAAGCTCCTGATATTTTCTTATCACAGTAACATGCTTCTCTTACATAGTGCAGTTTTCAGCAGGCAAGATGAAAATGTGTCTATACGCAGAAGGTACAACCTCAGACCCATACATCCTCTGCACTGAGACGATGCTGGACGGTATCTTTTCCCAGAGAAACTACCTGTTCACCAATTCACTCTTCAGCCATTGACTCACTGCTGCCCACCCATTCTCTACCATTTATTCTGACATGAAAAGCAGCAGGAAAAGCCATGCATATGCAAAATAAAATCATTACCCTAGCTAGGGGATGCATACACAGACAGAACCGTTCCCTCAAGCTCTTCAAGGCAAATCTGTGGAAGAACTGACAGATCTTCAGCTAATTTTGGGGCCAGTACCTTTTGCTTAGCTGTCATGCTATTACTGCCAAAGTCCAATCAGTGCCCAACAGCCTGGCCTTGAACCTCTCTCCAAAATAGTCTGGGCTAACAGAGTCTTGTGGCTGCCTGGAGCTGAATCAGCACAAACACAAACTTTGCAGCTCAGATGCCTCCTAGGAAACTAAAACAGCCATGCCGTGTCAACAGAAGAACTGACAGCATGTCCTTGCACTGCTTCACTTCATCCCATAAAAGAGCTGGCCGCTAGGTTGTTCCCAAGCTTTCCTTCAACCCTTCTCTGCTATAGCAGTCCCCCATATCCCTTTCATACATCGCTTCCTCCTTCAGTGGTCTGGATACAGCCGGCTATTGCATAACCCTAATTATGTTATTGCTGTAATTGCGTCTGCCGTCTGCAGCACATGGATTCGATACAAGCTTTTCATATGCTAAAATGATTATTAATGAGTGTAGTCCCAACCCAGCGACGGCACAACAACAGCCATGACAAAAAGATCTTTTGGAAGGCAATTAGCTCCATGCTAAGCTGCCTAAACCACGGCGGGGCTGGAAAATTTCAGGAAGCGCTGGCAACATGGCTTTTCTCTTCTCTTTTGATGAGTTAATGAGTTACTGAGTGGCAGCAGCCACAGTCATTCTTGTGTAACAGCTCCACTAAGGAGCCTTTCCTGGTTGGTACCGAAGGCAAGAGCATTTACCCCTGGCTAAACAGAGGGCAAGGTGTATTCCCAGGACGCTGTTGTATTGCTTTCCTTAGGAAAACAAAACAAAACAAACACAACCCAGGGGAAGAGGAGGATGTGAAAGCAACAAGAATAATTATTTTTTGAGAATCAGCGGTAGCACAACTATATACTGGTGCATCCAAAGTCCTTCCCCATGCAATAGTGACAATGGATGGTCTCATGGGCTCTCCTGTTCAAGCCAGGCTTCGGTGAATTGCTGTGCTAATCATACCTATGAAGTCACACCCTATGGTCTAGTAATCCTCACATCCTCCATCTGAGTTGCTGACGTGCCTGAGTGAGGGATTTACCCAAATTTCACAAGGGTTTATTTCTTCTGATGTCTAATGAGCAAATTTCCTGCCACATCAGAGAATGAGCAGCCTTGAGGTAAGAACTCAGTTTCCTCCTGTGATTTAGGGGAAACGCAAGCACGTAAGACAGGATCTTTTGATGTGCATCTAAGGATCCCCTGGAAACAGCTGGGAAAGGAACCACTGGAGATAGATAACCAATACTGGAGTACAGAAGAAGGAGCAAATTGGCAGCACCAGGTCAGCGCGTGGTGCACATCTGACCAAGCAGCCACCATCTTCTACTTTGGACTCTCTTGCACCTTTGCAGGCAGGCTAAGCTAGATTTGCTGCTTTGCTACCTTTCTGTCTCATTCAGAGGGAATCTGGCTAAATCTTGTGTTCCCAACCTCCTGCTGGCTAATGCAGCCTCTGGGGCTATGGAATTGTGAGTCAATGATCTGCCCATGTCTCAGGCGAGATCAGGTGGCCCTCAGCTTAGGGGTGCTCACAGGAACAGCGTGGTGAAGGAGCATCTTTCTCCCCCTGCATTGCCTCACAGTTCAGCTATGATCGAAGTGAGAGCTGTCAGATGCAGGGGCGAAGGGAAGCGGCACACAGGCAGCCTTGCAAAGGCCAGCAGTGAAAATGTAAGGACCTCTGGGGTTCGGTGACAGCTTCACAGTGGTTCTGAAGACATTAGGGGTATGCAAATGGCAGAGAGGCCCTAAGTACCTCTGAGGATCTGGGCTTAAATAGAAGGTAAATAAAGACTCAGCAGGGATGTTGTCATCTCCCTGCTAGGACGCTTTAATATACACATTCATAATTTCTTTAGGTAGTGCAATGATGGCTTCATTAGAAACACTTCTGTATAAATAAGTCATTTGGCCATAGCAGAGTTCTGATGGAAGGATATTATATGTCTTCTCCCTGTACTAGCATCTACATTTGATTATTAGTACATGCTTTTTTTTTCCTTCTTTTTCTTTTATTTTTCCCACAAAACACACTTCCACAATATCATGGTTTGCAGTCTTAATGGGAAATGACTGCTCAGGTGTGTGATGGGCAGGGAATTGAGTCCAGGGGAGATCAGGACACTTTGGTATCGTGGTGGGTAATGGCCTGTGAACCCAGAACACTGAGATCACAGCTTGAGAGTCTGTCGTGGCTGGAGAGGCCTCCAAGCCCTGAAATTCAGATTCTTGCATCCTGTCCTTTGCTCCAGGGAGCATTGTGTGTTGCTTTTCATTGTTCAGATGAGTCATGGGAGAGTTATGCTGCTGGGAAAATATCTCTGCAGGGCTGGAAAGGGACTGGGGAGCTTTCAGACCTTTATGAGTCTCAGACCCAGGAGAGCATTGCTACCAGGTGAAAGGGAGACAGGAGAAACTTGGAGAAGCGGACAATATGTGTGTCTGCATTTCACTTTTTAGAAGTGGCCCATCCCTGCACCCACTATCCTGCCACCATTTGATGACTAGCCAAACCAGGGAGGAAAAGGAACATTTCAACTGCTTGTCAGAGCCAGACTAGCAAATACAACACAGCACCTCTGCCTTCCTCCACCACCCTCATTTATTTTTGCTGTGATGTAATCCCCTTCACTTTTCATTTCACCCAACAGGAAGGTGCCTATGCAATATTCATGAGGAGCTGGGCTCTTCTCCCTGGGCTCTTCTTAGGCACCGTAAATCAATGCATTTCACTGCATTGCAGGCTCTTTTTCCCCACAAGTCTATGAACTGTGCTGGTTGCACACGGATGTAGTTTTCTTTGGGTGCCAAGGCACACCTTGGTTTTTGGCCGTAAGAAGCCTTGTTTCTCAACAATGTGCTTTGGCGCTGAGGAGCCTGCAATAGCATTGTCATGGATGCCACCAGTCCCTGACGCTTTCTTTTGTCAGAAGTGCATGCAGCACAGGTCTGATTTTGTCCATCTGTTGACGGTGATGCTTGAGTTTTCTGGGAGTGGAAAAGGTCTAGAAATATTTATTCATCCTGCTCATTGTCTTCTCCTGGAGGTAGCTCTGCAGGACAGATCCTCATGAGGTTTCCAGATGGCTCCTTCCCTTATAGACAACTGTTCAGGTCCACTTGGGGATTGGGGGTTAGGCAAAGTGTGAAGCAAAATCAAGCCCAGACCAATCATCACTGGAGTACTGGGAATGGGCAATATTTAGATCATGGGACTGAGTTAGACCAGGATTTTTAGCTGGTCCTGAGCCCAGAAGACAAGATGCTAGGACTCCAGTGAGAGTAATGTAGTTGTGCATACTGGAAGTTGCAGTAAAGTTAATGAGGTTTGCATGAGATTTTATGATGAGCCAGAGTCTAGTTCTGGAAGCAGGCTGGAAGACTATGCACAGAGCTGGGAGAAGGACCTCTGCCTCCTCTGCCTTTCTCTCCCAAGGGTTACATCAACCCTGCTCTGCAAAACCAGGATAGCAACTGAGACCAACCCATTGCAACAAAATAGGATGGGAGTGCAGGGCACAAAACCAGACAGCAAAACTGGAGCCTTCTGGTGCAGAGGGGTTTCCTCCCAGTGCTCTTGCACTGTGCTTTTATAGGAGAGTTCAACAGCTGCTTTTCCCACTCTGTCATAGAGAGTATTTTCCCACTTGTCTGTCTGAAGGATCCTTATCATACAGCAATTCAGTGTCCAATTTCTCTGCAGTGGAAAACAGGCTCCATCTCAGCAGGTGTCTCAACGCTGTTTACAGGACACCTGTCAGCTCTTTTGGCTCCCCATCCCCTCTGCCTCCTAATTATAAAATTGTGGATTGCTGCAGCTATGGGCTTTTTTTCTTTTTTTTTTTTTCCTTGTGCACAAAATGTCAAATTGCAGAAATTAAAAATGTAAATGATGGCGTCTAATTAACCAGTTGACAGCAGAGCACATCTGCGAGTGACAGTGACTGATTACCTTCCGCAAACCTTGTCCTCCAAGACCTGCCGTACCCGGGGGACGAAGGACATCGAAAATAGCAACTTCCTTAAAGAGACATTGCTCTGCTGATGAAGCTTGATGGGCAATGGTTCTGGGGGCTCCATATCTTACAGATAAAGCCCCAGTCCTCTTGAGCTCAAGGGGAATGTTGTTGACTCCTAAGAGAAGCAGATTTTCCCCAGTCAGAGTGGGGATGGGGGTGTTTGAAGCCTGTTGCTACAAACTGTGACATCAGGCCAGCTTGAAACTTGGTGCAAAAGGGAGATGATGTTGAGCATCAAAGGAGTTGCTGGGATAGACTGGATTCAGTGTGGGAGGTGGATGATGTTAGCAATAGATGCAGATGTACTAGTGTGACTGGTGCAAGAAAGCATACAAGCCTTTTTTGTCTACAGGAGCAAAATCTTGAGCTCTCGGTGGGCAGCAAGATCAGTGGGACTTCTCTGTGGGACTAGGGGCAGGGCTCAAAGCCCTTGAAGGCCTGACAAAGGCATGCAGCATCAATAGGTACTGCCTACTTCTTTGATGGCATGGAGAAAGTTTACAGGACACTCTTTGCAGTTTCAGTCTCAGAATAGGGTTAACCGAATACAACACATGTCTAATATCCAGGAATAGTACTTCAGTAATTTCCACTTTTGGCTAAGTCATCTCCCTTGCTGTAAAAGAAGAAGGTGTATCATTGACGCACCAGAAGAGCCCAAGAGTGCTAAGTGTGTCCTTTCTCCTTATTGTTGATGGCTTTCATCTCTTGACTCCCTACTTCTCCCCTCAAGAAACACCTATATTTCTCTCTCTCAGGTACTATTCAGACATTGCCAAAATGCCAGCAATTAGTGACCAGGACATGAATGCATACTTGGCTGAGCAGTCTCGCATGCATATGAATGAGTTCAACACCATGAGTGCGCTCTCAGAGATATACTCCTATGTTGGCAAGTACAGCGAAGAGGTAAGAGCCTTGGAGGGGGAAGAGCAGTTCTGCAGGACCATGGGACAGCCCACCCATTCCCAGGGCCCAGCATGTGTCACAGATACCTATCTTCGTCCTGGCTAGGGTGATGATGGATTTAAGGAATTAAAAGCAAGGCCTGGGGTCTGGAAAGGGAGGCCCTGGGATTATTGGTCTCCCCAGTACTCTTTCATCTGGATCCCTGTTATTTTCATCTCCTCTTATTGGTCAGTCAGATTTATCTGGCTTGCAGTAGGTGTGGTCAGATGTTAGCTTGCTACAGAGGAGCCCTATGTGAGCTCTATATCACATGGGGCCAAAAGTAGTTTAAGCATACGTGCTCAGTGCCATTTCAGGTACCCTAAAGCACCCGAGAATGGGCCAGCAAGCATTGACACAGGACTTAAAGGTGACCAGCATGGTTCTGTGTGTTGAAGACTGGGTGAGATACTTTAAGGCATCTCAAGTGGCATGGCAAGCTGATGAATAAAGCTACCAAATAGCTGATCTCCAAGATAAGAATCCATTTGATTGGTTGCAATGTAGACGTCTGCATTTAGTCAGATCTGTCCCAAACTGCCTGCCTAGTTCCCTGCTGACTGACCTGCTTTGCGTGATCTAAGCTAAGCCTGGGACCTGCCTTAGGGGAAGCTGACCCTCATCTGCTGCTGTAAGATGCTGGACTCAGTAACCTCTTGGGAAAAAAAATTAAATCACTACAACTTCTTTCTCTCTCTTTTTCCAGATTCTTGGAGCCCTTGATCAAGACGACCAGGCTGGGAAACAGAAACTTGCCTACAAACTTGAACAAGTCATAACCCTCATGAGCATAGACAGCTGAGAACTGTCCTGCCAGGGACACCCTGGGAGGGATAAACCAAGTCGTGCCTCACTCAAGATCATCATCTTTACCAAGTGCAAGTTTTGATGGGCTGTAAGCAGAGTCACCTGAACAGCGCTCCTCTCTCTCTCTCTCTCTCTCATTTATTTCTCTTTCAAGATCTATGGACAAAGCGACAAAGCCCCAGGGGTTAAAAGAAAAGACTGCAGAGGAATCTTGGCTCTGGGGACATCAAGACATTCAGGTGGAGCTCTCCTTTTCACAGCTTCCCCTCTGCCTTTGCCCTAGAGAAAAACTATTACACATAAAAAACCCCCACAAACCTTCCCCCAACATCACATCATCACTCTGCAGATGGGAAATTCGGAGGTCGCCTCTGTCATGCTGCTTTAACTGCCCTCCTAGGGCTGTAGCCTCTGGAGTGGACATGGAAATGAACTCAGTATTACTAAAAGTCTCCCCAAGGGGAAGGCAGCCTGCCTGCAGGGATCCTGGAGGGCAGGAGCAAATAGAGATCCTCTCCTGCAGAGCCATTGCAACTCTATCTCTTGATAGTGACCCACTGGGAGAGGAACCCCAAGGCTCCCCGAAAAATGCCACAGCTCTGTCCAGAGTGGCACCATTGTGGGTCTTATCTGCCTGGGCAAACAGCAGTGTAGCTGCTCTCTTGGGGCAAGGGAAGGGTCAAGAGGGGAGGAGGAGACTGACACTCCCCTGCCCATGTGTTTCATATGTTTATTCTTATTTTTCAAAGAGACCTGTCTCCCCCTCCGTCTTTCCCATTGTGTCCTGTTGGTCATAGCACTGCAGCAAAAATGCTCTCTCTGCTCAGTGGCATCCTGTCAGTGGTGGTTCTGTTCCTTCTGGCAATGGACAGCACAACATCTCCCTCGTCCCCACCTCAGCTTGGAAAGCAAGAGCCACAAGTCTCATTTTGTTCCAGGCAAGGAGCTCGGGCTCAAAAAACATCCAGAGGGATTTTTTTTAAAGCTGTTAGTTCTTTCCATTTTGTTTCCTCAACTGGAACAAAGCTATTGTTTTCTCGTGATGAAATATCAGAAGGATACTGAAGGGCTTGCCATGAAGCAAGGCAGTGCATAGGACTGATGGTAAAAGCTTCCTTCAAAGCCACTCCTAAGAGGAAATGTCACCACACATTTTGGAAGGAAATCTTGGAGGAAATCCAAATGAAACACTGCAAAATATTCTTCTACCTAGATACCCCCTAGCCGGACTGCATGTCTTCTGGAGGTCTCTGAACTGCTGTAAGCTCGTCTGCTTTTTGATGCCAACTCCTGGCCTTTCCTCTTCTCCATTTCTGGAACCAACAGGCCTTGCTGAAGGCACAGTTGCTGCCTGGGAAGGATTCTCTCTCTCTTTGCACTTTCTATCCCTCCAGAGATCACTGTCATCACAGGACAATTGTGGGTGATTGCCCTGTCCTATCCTCTGCTCAGCTCCTCCAGAACAACATCTCAACCTGTTTCACGGCCAGCCAAAGAGGAGTGAGCTCCTGCATCTCTTCTGCATTTGACTAGTTTTTTCATACAGCTGCCAGCCTGGATAACACCATGGTTCAGCGTTGTGGGAAACCCTCAGGGTCTGGAGAACCTTGCACCTACCATGGAAGCAAGAGCTGGGTCTTCATTCATCTCACCAGAAATGAACAGAGCTCACTAGCGGATGAAGGAGTGGCTTGATGCCACGGAGAATCAGCCCACATCCATCCCACACCATCCTGAGAGATACAACCTGGATCTACTTTGCACCTGGAGGGAGGAAGGGGTAAAGACAGGGTGTGTAAACTGATTACAGAATTAGTGCATTTGGTTTTATTCATGCCTCTTGCTAGCAAACCAGAACCTCTTCAGAGCAATGGGTCATGAGTGCATCTAATGGGGGATGTGGTGCAAACAGGAGTCAGTCAGCAAGCGGGTTTCATTCAGCCAAGCAGATACACACGTAGGCAAGTCTTTCTAAAACATTTTAAAGAACAGCAGCCCAAAACTGGATGTGTCTGTGGGGAGAATATCACAAGATTCATATTGAAACAGCAAACTTAGGGACACGTCTTGGTTTTAAAACCCCAGACATTTCTCTCTTGATTATAATTATTATTTTGTGTGTGTGTGTGTATCTGTGTGCGCGTGTGCATTATTTCCTTTTTAATTTTGCTTGCTTTCTGTTTGATCGCTGAGCTGATGGACTCATCATGCACCTTATGGACATCTCAGCATTTTTAAGAGGCCTGCGCATTGGGGATGATTTGGGTTTGGTTGGTTCTGCCATGGTTTTGTTAATCCATTTAGTAATGTCGGCACATGTTCCAGATCCATTGATTATGGCTGTGAAAGTGGGGTGGAAGTCCCACCAGAGCCAGCGGTAAGAAAATTACACCACCACCACAAACACAATATTTTTTTATAAGTACATAAAAAAGGAAAATTTAAAAAAAAAGGAAGAAACCAAAGGTTTTGACAAACAAAGTGCCACAAAAGATAAATATGGACCCTATTGTCATGCCTTGTACTCACAGCTGGATGGTAGGAGTCTAAGGACAAATAGCTGGCTTGGAGGGAAGTGGTTATGAGTGATGGGCTATACTGCCTGGACATGCGCACATGAAAGGAAGAAGAAGCTGTTTAAAAAAAAAGTATCAAAGTGAACTGGTGTAATCCTGCGCTGTTACTGAAGTCAGAGGAACACCGCAGGGGAAATTTGAGACTCACCTTGTTTCTTTTTGATGTTTTCAGGGTTGTGTTTTTGTTTTATTATGGTTGTTTTCCATTGTTACTATTTTATTTCTTTTTGCTGGTACGGAGTTTTTCATCTGTAATATATATATATTTTTCAAGAAAAACTTGAACACCTCAGAGACACTGAGAATGAAACACTTAGATGAAATGGGAAGCACCATGAGATTGGTGTCTTAACCCTTCCTAAGTTCCCATTTAGGCATTTCCGTTTTCTCTCCACCCTCTTCTTCCCCCATCCCCAGGATTTGAAAGGAAATCTGTCTTTTGCTTCTCTTTCATCTCCTCCTTATTTTTCTTTTTGTTTTTCTTTTTGTTTTTCTTTATTTGGTGTTTGAGCTGGTTTTGATTTTCTCTTGGAAAATGTGCCAGAATTGTGATGTAAATGCGTGGGCTTCCTCCCTTGTCCCCTTCATTGCCCTCCCCATTTCCAACCACGGTCACAGCATCCTCCAGTCTATGAGAGGTCTTGGCACCTTTCTTCCAAGCCTCGCCTGTTGAGCTAACTATTTTTTAAGTGCATGTAAAATGCAACTCAAAACAAAGACACAAGCAGAAGAATGAGCCCTGCTACAACATGAATGCATTATTTTCCTCTTCCTTTGATTTGTTTCCCCCCTCCTCCCTTTCCACACTTGAGAAAAAATGCCCAGTAGGTGGTATTCCACACTGTTTTTCAAGCCACATGGAGACAACTGGAGCCAAAGTCCCTAGAAGTCAATGGACAGGCTCCTAATATCCAGAATATGCCAGGTGATAGGCTGATCTTTATGCGTATTTCTCAAACGCTACAATCAAGACAATGAATGCTGACACTTACAGCACCGTCAGAAATGGGGAAAGGGAACTCATGAAGACTCTCTGTGGTCCTACTGAGAGAGCTAAGATTATTTCTTCACTGCAGAGTTTGCTCTGGGATTTTGCGCCTGGGCTAGAGGAACAAAAGGTGAACAGTCCCTCTGCAAACACATCATGTCCTCCCTGTGAGTGTACTCACCTATCAATGACATGGTGATCTGAGACATAATCCATCATGTCATGTGCTTTTGTAGACTGAGCCTTCCGGTAAACACTGTTGTGGGAGAAGTTGTGTGTTATCTGGAAGAAGACATTAGAAATTGTTAGCACTTGAACAGACAGCACAGGAGAATTACTGAAAAGGAGAAATGCAGCCACCCAAGGGCACTTTGCTCTCCCAACATGCCCCAGTCCTTCTCTTCCCACTCGTCATTCTGTCCTGAACATATCTGGAGGTTTAGTCCAATCTGGCATACACCAGCCTTGCTCCATTAAGTAAGAGGGCTATGCCAATTTTCTCATCTGTAGTTTCACCACTGTAGTTGTCTTCTCATACCTCTTTGACACTGGAGACCATAAAAAAAAATGACATGAAGATTTTCCAGCAGAATTTTGGTTGGTACTTGCTTTAATTGAAAAGAGATTACCAAAGTTTCCAGGTCTTGTGCATTAGCTCACAGGGAGGCGTTTACCATGAAGGGAGAAAGACCAAGCAAATCACATAATTGTCATAATTACTTTTAATAATGCTATTGAAAACTGATAGATGTAGAGTGTTAAGAGTCCAGTGGCTACTTTCATTGTTGAGTCAACCAACACAAAGATTGCACAGCCCTTCCACATTTCCTAAAGGCTGGGATTTCTATGCTGTAACAACCCAAACACAAACCAGCTAATATCAAGAGGAAAATTGTTTAAAAGTAAGCCAAAACACAAAATGTAGATCTGTCCTTCCCCAAGGCTTTAATGAAGTGCTTTGGAAAGAGACACTATTATGTGGAAGACTTCCAAAGGAAGATTGGAAACCTGAAAGGACTGAATCCCAGGGCTCCTCTTAGTGGGGCATGCATTTGTGTCTCCACAAAGGACTCTCAAGTCCAAGGGCCATCTCACACCAAAAAGAAAAGTCTGGGCTGCTGGAGATGACCAGGACTACTCTCTCACATCACCAAGGCAACAGTAAAACAAGTCATGCTTCACCCTTTCCAGAAGCCTGTAGAAGAATTACTCATAAAGCAGAAGTATCTGTTAGTGTGAAGATATTGCTTGGCACTGTAAAAGGAATGAGAGAGAGGAAGAAAACTGGTCTTGCTTCTCAAACTCCTGGGGGAGGCTCTAGTGTGTAAGAGGTTTGCTCCTCCGTAGAAATCTGTTGCTTTCTGCAGCAGCCATTGATGATGTGAGAAGACGTCATGACCAGATACGCACTTTGCCAGAACCCCATCAGTCCCAACAAGGTGGTTTTTGTCCCTTTCTTCTCCTTGGTTCAGCATTTACCTGAAGAAGCCAGACGGAAGGTACTGTACAGAAATGTGCATGTTGGCCCCATCAGGCTTGTGTTGGTTTTGGGTGGCTCAACAAGAATTGCATCCAGGAATACCAGTTTGCATATCTCTCAGCCTTGAATGAGGAAATCAGTATAAACATCCAGCTCTCAAATCAGTGCTGTTGTCTAAACTCCTCTGAGCCTCTGGTAACCTTCTCTCCTGTGATGACATGAGGAGCCCAGGAATGGATCTCTTTCTCCAAGCTAGGGAGTATGATCATTTACACGATCATAGTAGACTGTGTTTCTGTATTGGCAGATGCCTCGCCATGACAGCTGTTGGGTAGAGAAGTATTGGCAAAGCCTCAGCGATGCCAGGATAATGTGCTCTGTGCATCTGATGAGTAGTAAAAGAGTTGTCCCCCAGGGCAGGTGGAGGTCTTGGGATGTCCTAGCTCTTGCCATCCAAACTTGGTATGCTGTGGAGCAGGCAACTGATGAAGTGAGCGAACCTCAATGTCATAGTGTAAACCTAAGTATTCTGGCCGTTCACACCCTGAATTTTCCCACTTTGTACCCAATGCTGTTCCCGTTTCAGAGTATCATTGGGTCCATGGAGTCCTGCAGTTTTCCCCCACCTCTGCCACTGTGCAATGCCCCTTTCTCCAAAAAAGTTGTGTTGTCTTACACGGGATAACTGTTTTGTGGAGAATACTTTGAAAATGGAGCTTGTCAACTATGTTTTATTTGGGATGGCTCAGTTCACTACCCTGTTAGAGAAGCACCCAAGGGGACACAGGCTTACAGCAATGAATTAATTTGTAGAAGGATGTCAAAAAAAAAAAAAAAAAGAAAGAAAAAGAAAGATTTACACTTGGAAAAAATAAAACCACCAAAAAAACCCCAGCGAGGATATAAAGCTGCTTAGTCTAATTAACCTGTCACGTGTGTGATTTCTGTTGTCGTTGTTGTTGTTTGTTTATTGGGGGTTTTTTTGTGTTAATCTTCTGTTCTAAAAATAGAGAGTTTACCTCAAGAAATTCTGCTTGGAAACAGATCACCTCAAAGACACTCACAGCAGAGAGCAGTGTTCAGGGAAGCTCAGTAAAGCGAACCTGGGTGTAGAAAACTGGGGGAAAACCAGGACATTTAGGCTCTTTCAGCATTCCTTTCTCTTGCTGGTGTGGTCTGGCATGGCTCCTTGACTGAGGGCAGCATTTCCCAGCAGGAGAGGTTGCTGTTGACTTTCAGATAGACTGAGACACAAAAGCCAGTTGGAGAAATCAAGGCATGTGTCCAAGCTTGCAGTCCTTTCTGAAGTATCTTAAGAGAAACTTTGTGTTATTTAAAATTTTTACGCTGCTTTTTCTCCAGTCCCTGGAGAAAACCCACTTTCCAGCCCAGAATGGGGTAAGGAAGCAGAGAGATTAGGTGCTAGCTAAATGCTCCGAGTGTTTTCCCCAAGGAATCAAGACTCAAGACAAGAGGCAACTGGATTATTTAACTTCACAAGACAGGCCCTTCCTAGTGTCTGACCCTGTGTCTTGGACATACACATGAGCCCAGAAGTCTCATTCTCTGTTTTGCTAAAGCTTCCACCTTAAATACAAAATCAATGTAAAAACATATCCTTTCACTACAGTGTTACTAACAGCCTCAAAGAGATGTCAAGACAGCATTAGAAAGGAGGTTGGGATCCTTTTTCTTAGGTTGTTGTTGTTGTTGGTTTGATTTTCTTTTGAATTGATCCTAGTTAAAAAATAAATAAAATCTATACTATTTAAATTGGAATCCCGTTGTTACTTGGTAAAGGCAAAGCTTCTGTACCTTTGTTATAATTAATTGTATACCTGTGTATGTAAATATAAGGCATTCCTATTTTGCAGTCCAGAACAAAAAAGAAAAAAAACCTATTTGTAATATAGAATAAAGTTTATTAAAAAAAATAAAGAAATAAAAATGCCCCAGGCTGTGATTGATGCTTCCTGTGGCCAATGGAGCCAGAGAGAGGGAATTCAAATGAAGGGGAAGCATGAGACTGGAGCACATGTAACTGCTCAAAGCAAGTCCACTTCACATCTACATTGTAGAAGACCTCTCCCAGGTTCAGGCTCTCCCACCATCCACAGTACATGCTCCAGAGTTTCCTTAGAGTTCCGGAGAGTCGGCACATGTTGACATTCTGGGCTTGGCTTCATAGTGATGCCCATGGGCTGGGCTGGTGAAGTGTGGTGGGAAGTGGATCCCAGCCGAGCAAACCCCAGCTACATGTTCAGAGAGGGCAAAGGCTCAGGGATCAGCGTGCTTATGCCAACAAATGACTGTGAAAAGCTTTCTTCCACCAATCCACCCCTCCCTCCCTCCCTCCCTCCCTCCCTCCCTTCCTTCCTTCCTTCCTCCCTTCCTTCCTTCCTTCTACCCTCCCTCCTTCCCACCTCCCTTCTCTCTCTCTCTTCTCTCTTTCTTAATTTCTCTCTCACACAATAGTATGTTTATTAGGTTGTTTGAAAATTTTTTTGAGAGGTGGGATCCAGACAGGTTATTCCTTTCTGTCTGCCTTTGGGGTGTCATCAGCTGTGCATTTTGAAGATGAGTGACCAGCTTATGAATTCAAGGATGCTATTAAAGGAACCATATCCTATGGCTCCTGAAAATCCTCAGTGGGAGCCAGCTTCTGACTCCTTGGCCACTACATTAGAGTAGCAATCATCACACTAGGTTTCAAACCCGGAACAGTCATAGGTAATCTTAGGTGGACAAGTAAACACCCCAGACCCCTTGCTTCTCTGTCCCCAGGATGTAATGCCACGCCTGAGGCTGCTGCTGGGGCAAGTCCTGCTTGCAGCACTGATGGTTGACCATGCAAATAGGGAGAAATCATCTGTCCTCAGCATCTATATCTTTGGCTGGAGGCAGATGATGGATGTCTCTCCAAGGCAGAGGGAAGGATCAACTGCCTATGGGCAGATCTGCAGCCCTCTCACTTCCAGGCATGGTCTGGAAGACCATGGCATGGTCTTCCAGAAGAGACCAGGCATGGTCTCTTCTCTGCATGTATGTTCAAAGCTGAAGATGTTCCCCAGGCAGTGAGAAATGCAGCCTCCTTCCTTCCCCTGCCTCCTACCCTTGCTCTCCTCCCACATGTGGCAAGAAGGAGCATCTGATGGACACTCCAGTTTCTAGATAGCTTAGCTTAAAGCAAAAGGGGAAAATCCATTTTCCCTTTCCCATGTCTGCTCCCCAGCCACTGTGCTCCCCTTATCTTATGGTTATTATCTTATGATACTGTCTTTTGAACGGCTGTTGCAAAGGGTAAATCTTTAATGAAGGAGGTCAGATTCCCTGGGACTGATGGGCAGGCTTGGCCAAGCCTGGGCTGGGTTTGCACTGCCATGACACAGGTCTGCATGGTTTAATATATCAGCCTCATCATGTACCCCAAAGGACAGGAAACTTGACCTGAGACACCTCAGCTGAAGGCAAACTGGAGATAAAAGATTCATAGGTGCTTTTCACTGGCCCTGCTCTTGAAAAGCCAAACTGACATAAGCAGAGCCAGGTCTCTTCAGAGGTGGAAAGGAGACATGGTGGTGGGGACTACTGAAAGTACCGTCTTTCATAATTCACCACTCTCACAGCAATGAGAAGTGGCAGAGGAGGTCAGAGATGTGTACCTGCTCCCTCCTTGTGTCCCGCATCCCACAGCAGACTCGCAGCCAGTGCTGCACATAGCCACCAGCCTCCCTCTCCCCGCAAAGTGGGGACAAAGCTCTTATCCTCACTGTCATCCCAAGAGCTGGGCAGTGGCATCATTAATCTTACCAGCTGCTTCTGCCTGTGTATGTTCCCAGTGTTTCCCACTGCTCCCCTTCTCCCAGCCAGCCCTGTGCCACTGTCCTCCGTTTCACTCAGCAGAGAGGAAAACAGAGTCAGGGTTGCATGCCCACAGCTGGTGCAACTCCTGCCATGCTCCAAAGGTCTAAGCCTCTGTCAACCACTGAGGAATGAGACAGCTGGCAGGTTTTATGGGATTTGCAGACCACAGTGCCAACATAAAGCTTGTGGAAAGCAAACACCTTTTTGCTGAACTTGGATCTGCAAGTCTCAGGTCAATGGAGAGCATAGAAAGGAAGTAAGAAAGTGGACTTCAAAAAGGGAAGGGGGTAAAATGAAGCTCTGACAGCTTTTGCAATAGACTTCAACACGCATCTGGGTACCTGTAGATGAGCAGCATATGTACGCCGACAGACTGACCACATCCAGCCATGGAAATGAGACATCTCTGTCCAGCTGTTCCTTGGGACACAGCAAAGGGAAAGTCCTTGTCACCCAAAAGGGCTTGCATCAGTCTGCCAGCATGTCCCAGCAGCAGGTCAGTCAGTCACAGCAGTGTGCTGCCTGTGTAGATGTCACCCATCAGATCCCTCCGGGCAGCAGGGTGAATTGCAGGAACTGATGCTAGAAAATTTTGCGTGCAAAGAAGCGCTTCAGATTTCAGCTATTCTGAATTATTAGTGTATTTAGGGAAAAAAACAAAAACACCTCTAAAGAAAAGAGCCGTGAAGGCTTTCGTTTTTCAGAGCTTTTTTTAAACCTAAACTAAAATACCTCACAAAAGCTTCCTTCCAGACTAAGTGGTTTTACTTAACGTTTGCACAAGAGTAGTTTTAGGCTGAGTGTCTGCCAGACATTGCATACACAGAGAGAGAGAGAGTGTCCCGGTAGAAATAACAGCTTCCATGTCAGTGAGACTGGACAGGAAACGGAAAAGGTGGGGAGGAAACGGAGGCATGAAGAGGTGAAATGAGTTGCCTGCAATCACACAGCAGCTGAGAGGCAAAGCTACGGTCTCTGCAGCCTATTTTTGCCCACTATCAATCAACCCAGTCACTATTTTTGCAATTGGACACAGCAGTGCATTGCATGTTTGTGAGAATCCATAGGGCAGGGAACAGTTGGGACCTACGCTGTGATCCTCTAGCTAAACCTCATATGTGATATGTACTGGACCACAGTTTCCTCTTGTCTTCGATGCCAAGACTGGGAAACAACACAACACTAACTATCCCCACAAAAACACCCTTCCAAGCATTAAATGGGGCTGCAATTACTTAGCACAGACAAACAAACAGATTGCAGGCTTGTGGTAACTCCCTGTTGTCAGCTGTAAGCTCAAAATGTTTGCTTTCAAGGGGATTACATGTGTGGGCTTGCTACTACTTAGTGGAGAATTTACCTATTGATTCAATGAGAGCTGCAAGAGTAGGAGTGAGGAGGAAAACCTCTGACATGGATGTGTCTGCAACAGGACAGGGCATCAGCCTGGTGCCTGCTGGGGCACTCTGGAGATCCTGAGAGACCTCAGCTCATGTCCTGTTGGCTGCGTTTGCAAGTGTATGACAGAGACAGCACAACTGTGCTGGAGGCACCATCCACTTCTCCCAGTTTCAGCTTCTGAAATGACTCTGTTCAGCTCCCAAATGGGCTAAGCTGGATATTCAAGGCCAACCAGTTATCTACAAAGCAGACAGGAGCCATCTTCCCATCTCTTCACTAAGATCATTGGTGTTTCTCTGTCCATGCTGGATTCTCCCACCCCCAAGCTACAGAAAAGAGGCATTTCAAAGCGTTCCTGCTTTTACTGTCCATGAGAGGTGATGTCCATTTCCTACATCTCAATCCATCCCTCCTTCAAGCTCCTCCACTGAGGAAATGGTGACCATTTGCCTCGGCTCTGTGACATCCCCAGTGTAAATAACAACGCCCCAGTGCCCCTCGAAAACCTGGCAGGGGAGAGGGCAGGAGAAAGCTAGGAGCTAGTCTTCAGCTCTCAAGGGAAAGCTAGGAGCTGGTCTGCAGCTCAGCTTCCCAAAGCAATCCCAGATGTCAGCTGAGAAGGACTATTTCCAGCAACCCGGAGAGCATTCAATTTGCCTTTATTATTTCCTGGTTCCCTCACCCGCTTTCTGACACTTCACAGGTTCAGCTGCCTGCACTGTATTAAGCTGTTCCCCCCATCAGTCCCCTTCCTGGAGGTTTTTCTGGTTCAGCAGAGTAGAACTCCAGCATCAGCTCTCTCTCTCCCACTGGATATCACTTGTACAAGGGAACTGACAGACTCTCCCTTCCTTGTGTTCAGCCTCAGGTTCATTATCCTCAACGAGGTGGTGAGAGTGATGGGGACCATAACTGAGTCCCTTGCCCTGGAGAGACCTGCTAGCTTCAGTTTCAAGGTGTGCCACCACATTGCAGGGCAAAAAAGTGATTCTGGATCAATGAGGTTTTGTTCAGAGCCATCCTAGCAGGATCTCTGCAAAATCACCTCTTCTCGTGCTGGGGAGTTATCTGAGTGGCTGTGTTTGGTGTTTTCTTCTGTGCTAGTTGTCCCGTATCCCTGCATAGTCACCAGTGAAAAATGGGTCTTTCAGGAAACAATTCATCTCACTGCAACCTCGAAGGCTAAAATAGATCAGTGAACGACAAAGGAAAATGCTTGTTTCCTCTCGCTGACCCTAGGGAGGATGGGGGAGCTAGCCCAGCTGTGGATGGTTGCACTATGCCTTTCTAAAGCCAGGTGGGATGAATCCCACCAGTGGGTCTGCTTTAACCTTTCTTGCTGTAATTGTTTTAGGAAAGGGAATGTCTCTTGTATATGCAGCAGAGCCCTGAACTCTTATGTGGCGTGCTGTATGTTCCCACAACCCAGCAAGCATTTGGGAGGAAAGCAGGAATCAGTTTGGTCTTTTGCCTTCAGCTAAGACGTTCAAATAAAAAAATTGAAAGGAGAATAACTGTTTTATTTTTATTTTCTCCTTTGAATTTCCTGCCTTCTCATAAATTCTAATGGGAAATGTACTCACTGACCTTATAACTCCCAAAACCAAACATGGTGCCAAGACATCTCCACAGGCCAGCTTTCTTTCAATATGCCATATGGGATGCAGCCCTTGTTCCTACAACACAGGCAAGCAGATCACCAGTTAGTCACAATTCAAGACACACAAACATTTTATGGGTAGGAACATGACAAGCAGATAACACCACCAGGCATTATGTTTTTCCTGGCTACATCTGTGCTAGTCAATAGAAGAAGGCCAAGGTGGAGTATCAATTACTATGTTGAAATTGTCTGTGATGCTTAGCTGTTAGCGTGCTCCCCAGCACAATTTTGGACAGTGCCAGCTAACCCTCTCCCAGAGAATGCACAGTTTGCGAAGAGCATGTACCAGGGATTTTTTACTTTCATGGATAAAACTACATCCAGTCTGGCTCCCTCTGCCCTATATGCTCTTAAACACAGTTGCTTCACTGGGCCAAATATACAGAGCTAGAACACAGAAAGGCATGTTGGGAAAAGAGTCTACTGGGTCAGGAGATGTTTGTAACAAAATGTTGGGAAAGGAGCTGCTTAAAAGATTCAGTCTGTTATGAGTGTGAGAGTACGATGCTTACCTGTTCAGGGCTGTACGTGGGGATAGGAGAATGAGCCCTAAGAAATGCTTGTGGTTGGCTTTGAAGTTAGGTTTGAATTTTGACAGACTTTTGGGGGCATAGAGATGATGCCAGATAGAAATCTGTCCACTGGAGCAAGTGATGCATCCCAGGGCATCCCACCTTTGTCCCTCAGACACTACTGACTGGCATAGAGTTGGTCCTATAAGTGCTGCCCTGTCCAGTTTGATTAACCCTTTGCTGGAGAAACAATAGAGTGCCAGAGTAGAGACCCTGAGGTACTGTCAGGACCTGTTCTTCTTTGTAATGTTATGGGGCAGGTCTACAGGCACAGACATGAGCTAGATTTCATGTCTTGAGTTATATCTTGTGGCCCTGAGTTAGGTCTCACTCACCAACTGCAGTGCAGGGCAGACCTGCAGGCAGCTTACAACCCCTTGATGTCACTAGGGAGAGCCAAATGGAAAACCTCTAGGGTTCAAGACACCAGGGTCACCTTGATGGCCATACCATAACTCTAGTCCTATGCTCTTCTTTCTTTCTGATGGATGTCTGTGAAAGAAATACGGCTGCAGACACTGATCCAATTATGTTAACAGTACCTAAGTCTGCTCTCTGCTTTCACAGTACCAAAGCCAAACCAGAACGCACTCGCCAGGGAAACTGTCTCATAAAACTGCCCTGCTTTGGATTAGCAAAGGCAATCTGATTAACTCCCAGCAGGGGCAAGACACAACACCGAACTCGATCTCAACTACCACATCAGAGACCTCCGGTGAATTAGATCCAGAAGAGGCAGCTGTGAGTTATGGGGCTGGAATTCCATCAAGGGCTTCTGGGGAGGTCATAAACCACCAAACAGCTCTTGCAACCTCCCCCTTCTTCCCGTCCACCATCCACAAATAGAATTATAGCCCCATAATTCAAGTGGGGTCTGTTTGTCTGCAAAAGGACAAATGCAAGGAGCCATCTGTGGGGGTGTCAGGCTGTAAATCCATTCTTTTTCCTGCCATTCTTCCATCTCCTACTTCACAGGTTGATGCTTCCAGGCTGCACCCAGGTCTCCTCACTTTCCTCACCCTTCCTATCTTCTTCCTTTCATCTCCTTCCTCCTTCCTTGCCTACTTAATAGAGACATAAAAGCAATCGCTATCTTACAGACCAATCTGCCAGTCAACCACTCACATCCAATGCTCTTCCCTTCATCCTGGAGAGTAACAGCAACACTCAGTCTGCTTCTCACTTCTTTTTATCCACAGACCATTCCCTAGCACAAGCCATATTGCAAACATCTAACCCACATTAAACCTTCTGAATGAAAGGGCTATCCTGGTTCTTTTCAAGTTGGGCCAAACTAGGTAGTTTCCCTTAATTGCATTCTTTGATGGTTTAGGGGATAAGGGCGTGCCCCACCCCTTTATATTTCTGCTGGCATTTACATGCAGACATTCAGCCTGCAAAACAGAAAGCCAGTCTGGAACATTTCAGCATTACATATTAGACAAGTCTAAGTGATTCCAACCTTGGTCTGTTTGTGGGCCATTTTGGGCAGCCTGAACTTCAGAGGTGGTCCATGCTTCCCAAAGCTTGCCTTCAATGAGTAATAAACAGCCAGACTGAAAATCCCTTGTAAGTTAAAGCTGGCAGGCATCATAAAATACCCTCAGCACAAGTTCAGAAAAAGGAAACTAAAGCTGAGCCAAAGGTTGGATCTTCCAGAAAGGAAGTGATTTTCTAGGGTCAAACACAAAGTTGGGACTAGAAACTGCTGGTCCAAAGCTTGGGTGATGTGTTAGATCACACCACTTCTTCTAACAGACCAGCTGGCCAGTGTGCATAGATAAGAAAAAAAATAGGCTTGAGCACTTTACATTGT
Organism: Ciconia boyciana; assembly: GCF_034638445.1. Taxonomy (NCBI): domain Eukaryota; kingdom Metazoa; phylum Chordata; class Aves; order Ciconiiformes; family Ciconiidae; genus Ciconia; species Ciconia boyciana. The sequence continues at coordinate 3,834,179 of NC_132934.1, forward strand.
ATCAATATCCCCTCTTTCCCTTCCACCAGAACTTTTACCATTTACTGAATTTAGGAATTTGATGTGACAGATCAAGAAGCACAACCTGGAAGTGCTGGACACCCATACATGAGAAATGGCAGGGCACCGTTTCTCACTGGCTTAAAGATTTCTATGCCTTATCTGTCATTCTCATTACCCTTTCATATATTTTATGATATAAATGATCACAAACTCCCTTTAAATCAGGAGGGAGTTGTATCAATGTCAAAGCAAAATCAGTAGCATACTTGTAATGTTTATTTAAGTCGAGATGGCTTGCATGCTTATGTGAGTTTAAAGCTTAAAGGCCAAAAGTTTCATGCTGCTCTGACTGAGGCAGGAGTTGCAGAACCCTTGGAAAGGCTTGTCCTGAAAAGTGGTGCCAATTTTGAGGGTATCTTGCATTATTTTCTCTGATATCGCAGTCTTAGCACAGTTGAGAAGGTTGTTTCACCAAGCAAAAATACTCCAATGCAAAAATACATGTAGGGTCATACGTGGGCTTTAAGTCAGTGAAGTGGGCTTGATGAGAAGGGAGATTTTCAACAACAGGTAAAGACAGGTTCTGATTGCTTGTTTTTAAATACTCTCCTACAGACTTTTTCTCCTAGTTTGGCCAACCAGATGGCAAGGTTTGTCATCTGAACTTCTGTTTTCTTAATCAAATGGAGTCCTTGAGGATTGGGTTTTGTTGGGTTTTTTGGTTGGTTGGTTGGGTTGGGTTTTGTTTTCTGTCCATCTGAAAGTTGCCTCATGTGATTAAATCTAATGTCTTCCTCTTCCTCACTTGAGGCTTCTTCAATGTTCTTCCAAGCAGTCTCATGGAGATAACTGTAGTAGTGGTTTACTGTGCAGGGTTCTGCTACAATCACATTCCAAAAATCACATACTAAAATTTAAGGGGAAAGAGGGGGGAAAGAGAGAGACAGAGAAAGAAATTAATTGGTCAAAAAAATGAGAACCATATAGTAAAACCTGAAATGTTATGAGGCAAAACATCTGGAAAAAATAGATTAAAAACACTCCAATCTTTTAAAAAAGCCAAGTCATAATAAAACAGCAAGTGTCTTGGTGAATCCCAGCAGAAAAATACTTTGCAAACTGGATTGTGCCCTGTGATCTGCATTGTGGTGTTTCATATATGTGTATAAATTCTTTAATTACTAAGATTACCCCATGTAATATTTGATAATTCTACCCCTTTGGGAAGCTGATTGTAAGGGAAAGGCACAAAACATTGTTCCAGATTTCTAGCCTGGGGAATTGCCTCAGAGCCTTGCTTGGGTTTATTTTTTTGCCTTGTTATTTCTTACCCCCTTTGGAAATCTTTCATTTTTCTTCCTTAGGACAGAATTTCAATTAGCAGAAGGATAATACTATCAGGAGGCACTGAATATCCTTGGAGATAAATCTAGCTGGCAGTTGTCAATGGAATATCTGAAATAGCCTGACAGTAGAGGTCCTGTAAACCTTAGATTACTCTTTAAAAAAAAATAATAATAATCAGTTTGCCTTTCAGAGAGGGAATGAAAGGGGTGGGAAGGAGGTTGCTTATTGAATTGCTATGTTCAACTGCAAAAGAGGATGATAAAAGAAAAGAGACAGTATATTAAGGACACCCAAACTGCTGGATCTGACTGAGAAAATGTCTAGATAAGCTTCTAGGTGCAGTCTATAGCCACCTTTAAGCCTGGTGGATGTTTTATCGGATGACTGAAAGAGTTGCTTGTTGAACCTTCACTCATGAGAGGGATGAAAGGGTTGAAAGAGACTCATGAAAGCTACAGGAACCCACGAGGAGTAGAGGACACTGAGATGTGCTCTAGAGCAGCCATGCCCTGAGCACACAGGAGTGTTCATTTGGTCTTTTCTGGTTCTTAAAAACCAAGAGTTTCAAGGTAAGGCAGCCATCCCCCTTTTTGCATCTGACCCTGCTGATTGTTCACTTGTGAAGGATGTTAGAAGCACCAACACATCTATGCTGACTGTATATATCTAGATATAGGAGGCCAGTTTTCAAAATTTGAATGGGATTTCAGATTCTACCTGATGCCTCTAAACTCTCTGATGTGTTGGACAGCTCTTCATTTTGGTCTTCAATAAAATTCCCTTCCACTGAAAGATTAGGCTTTGCCTTGCTAGTTGATCAGAAGTGTGCTGCATCGCTGGTACTACTGTTGATATTAGGTGTATGGGAGGTTGGGGAAAAGACCACCATATCCCTGAAATTGCCGCATCTGTAGTGTATGAAGTTTAAGATGTGTTTGTGGTCTTGAGCATGGATACTTCCTAGGGAAGGATGTCAGGAATAATAAAAAAAAATTGGGGGAACTGATGTGATGGGGTCATTTCTCATGAGATACATTTCCCCTCCCTCACAGCCCCAGATGAAGGGACAATGTGTTTAGCCCCAACGCACCTGAGCAGGGAGCACCTGGCTGGAGTGTTGTTGTCGCCCCTCAGCAGGGAGGAATGAAAATCTACTTGACAGAACATATGGGCCTACTCAGCGCTACCTTGCGGTTCCATATCTGTTCCCAGCCCCCATACTTGATGCAACCAGAGCCGAATAAGCATGCAACCATTGGCCAAGATGGCTGCATCCTCATCTCAGGCCCTGGTGGTCCTGCATCGTGAGTGCTTTGATACCTTCAGAGGAATGAGCAGGAGCAGATGTCCTGTGATCAGAGGAATCTGACAGTACACAATTCTGCCTTCACCTTCAAACTGCTGACCTTTCTTATTCACCTGGCAAGTTGAGAAGGCTTAGATCACCAGAAATTATGCCTAATAAAGATCCTGGCATGAGGCACTGCAGGCCTGTGACTGCTGTTTGAACTCGGGGCCGGAGAAGCTATTGAAGGCTTTCAGAGATAAGACACACATGGCCCGAATTCCACTGGCCCCTTTATCTGCTCACATCTGGTTATCTTCAGTGCAATCTGTTTGCTGCAGCACAATTGCTGGCTAATTGTGTAGTGGCCTCAGCAGCGTTGGGGTTAGGGACATGCTGAGAAGGCCCCCGCTAATCTATTCCAGAGGCTAAAAGGAGCCATGAATGCTCCTTAATGATGACTTCAGATTAGTTTGGGTCATGCAAAATAAAAGATGCCATCACCCAGCCAAAATGGTCTGGCAGCAGGAAGCAAATATTTCTAGGAGAAAGGACTGATACCACCAATGAAAACGCTGCAGACCTTGACTCCAATGAAGGGTATATATGGGAAAGTTTTGTGACATACTGTTAGAACTCATCAGGAGTTAGAACTTGAGGTCTGGACTCCAGCTCTGCAGGACACTATGCGTAGTCTATTCTCAACCAAGATTTTTCTTTTCAGCATTTACAATCTTGTCGTAGTTTAGCCCCAGACGGCCACTAAGCACCACGCAGCCACTCGCTCACTCCCTCTCCCCGCGGTGGGATGGGGAAGAGAATCAGAAGAGTAAAAGTGAGAACACTCGTGGGTTGAGATAAGGACAGTTTAATAGGGAAAGCAAAAGCCGTGCGCGCAAGCAAAGCGAAGCAAGGAATTCCTTCACTCCTTCCCATGGGCAGGCAGGTGTTCAGCCATCCCCAGGAAAGCAGGGCTCCATCACGCGTAATGGTGACTTGGGAAGACAAACACCATCGCTCCGAATGTCCCCCCCTTCCTTCTGCTTCCCCAGCTTTATATACTGAGCATGACGTCATATGGTATGGAGTAGCCCTTTGGTCAGTTTGGATCAACTGTCCTGGCTGTGCCCCCTCCCAGCTTCTTGGGCACCTGGCAGAGCATGGGGAGCTGAAAAAAGTCCTTAACCAGTGTAAACACCGCTTAGCAACAGCCAAAACATCAGCGTGTTATCAATATTATTCTCACACTAAAACCCAAAACACAGCACTACACCAGCCACTAGGAAGGAAATCAACTCTATCCCAGACGAAACCAGGACAAATCTAAATCTAGATAAAAGTGGTGAAGAAAATAAAATGTGCATTTTTAAGGCACAGGCTGATAATAAGACATCTTACATGTCCAGTTTATGACAGATTTGGACTTTAAAATCATGTTTCCTCAATCATCGTTGCAACTGAACAGGCATTCTCACACCGAAAACATTGTTCTGGTATTCAACCCCCTCTCTCTTTTTTTAGTCAACTTGCTTGAGAGTAGGTCTGCATTACCTTGAATGTGCTTACTATTGCCAATATCTCCTTTGCTAAATATCTTCAGGATAGATATCTGCAACAGGAAAGGATGCCCAGCTCCAGCCACCTGGCCAGTATCTTTTGGTGTTCATAAGCAGCAAAGACAGAAGAGAAAAATAGTCTGCCCAGTTGGGAGGCAGAAACAACAATCATAATTAAAACATGCAGAACATACAGTCTTCACTTTTTCCAGCAATTCAGAGCCTAAAAATCTTGTTCACAGAAGTGCTGGAAAGTGTGTGACTAACAAATAGTTGATTAGGAATACGACATAATTCACAGAAAGAATGACAAATGCTCAGTCTGTGGGATGAATTATATTTCCAAAATAATCTGTCTAGTCACAGAATTCAAGCCTGCATGGGGCTGGTAACAGTTTTTGAAGGGTGAACTCTTTCCTGAGACTTTTGTCAGGGTTGGCTTCTGGGTTCTTTAGGAACAGCAGGTATTTCCTGGTGATGGGGTGGGAATCCCTCTACATCTTCATCTCAGAAGAGTGGGGACAATGTGTAACTAAAAATAGTGGCATCAAAGGAAAGGAAAGGAAACCACTGTCTTCTAGCACACAGAGAGAATGTACTAATCTGGAGAGATGCTGTCAGCAGGAAAAGATTGAAGACAAGGAAGATTTTGGAGTTACCCATAGGCCTGCTGAGCAGGTTATTGGGATTCATGGGTTAGCTTAAGCACAGGGTTAACCCTTCAGGCACTGCAAAGAGAGCTCAGCTCAACCATCATTATTCCCTGCTCCTGCTGTCGACCCCCTTTTGCTGAGAAAAAAGTCCTGTTCTGCTCTCAGTGACATGAGAGGAGGTGAAAAATCCCAAAACTCTTTCTAAAACTGGGACGCCAATAGGTGTTAGTGGAGCAATATTTCCTTTTCTAGCCACAGCATGATCCTGGGAAAGAATTCCTGTTGTCTGCCTTTATCCATCTGTACTAACACTTCCTAGAGATCACTCCAGAAATGTCTTATGGAAATCACTGTGGGTCGGTCTCACAACCGAAACAGGTCTGGTCCTTTCCTTGCTGCCATGAGCTCAGCAATGCATGGAAACGCCTTTCAAATTCAATTAATTTCAAGCCCAAGTAACCTTGATGGATTACTTTGCTCTAAGACATCAGCAGATATTTTGAGGTATATGAGAAAGGAGCTGAGACAGGACCTTAAACCTCAGATACCATGTCTGCACTGACTTGACCATGGAGTCCAAACTTGCCAACTATCAACATCATAAAGACATAGCACTGCACATGGCCTCTGGAGTAAAGATGATGCCTACCTTGCAGCAGGCACTTAGGGCCACACCAATTATGGGGTGGACACACTGTGCTTGTCATGGCCAATCCTCTGAGGCCAACTTCACTGGACATAATTTCCTTGGTCCACCCTAGAAAAACCCAGATCAGAGGTGACCTGATGATGGAAGGCAGATCTAGTTCACAAGCACCCAAATTCAGAAAAGTGCCCGCGGGATGTGTCTTAAGGAAGGAAAGAGAAGGTTTGCATCTGTTCCACTTGCCCAAGGGTGAAATTATGCAAGTCTCAGAAGCAGCAAATCAAGATCAAAGGGAAGAAAATTAGGAAAAGGGAATAGCTTATGCTAGGGTAGTGCTCCAGGGCTTACTCTTCCTTGTGCTAAAGCTTTCAAGTCCACAGCATGCTGGGAGATGCCACTTTTCTCCTCTTCCCCGTCTTGTAAACTGATCCCTTCTCTCTCCCCTGGCCCCTATACATGAGGTGCTGGAAGAGAATTAAAAATATCCCTCCAGCGGTCCAGGGAAAGGGGTGCTTTCTTGGCTGGGCTGGTTCTAGCTATATCCAGCATCTTGAAGTCAGGTAGGGCAGATGAACTGCCTTCTCCTTGTTCCCAGACATACTTGAGCTACATCAGTTTCAGAAACACAGTCAGCAAGAGAATAAAGGGAAAGTCTTTCTTCTTGTTGCACATCCCATTGCTCCACTGCTTTTTTTATCCTTTGTTGGGCTCAGAGGAACCTGCACACCTTATTATGCATCCTCCATCTGCAGCTAATTTCAATGATCCTCCAAAGTGCCCTGAGATCACAGGCAAGCCTGTCCTGTCTGTGAGGTCTCTCTGCCTGCCTGCACTCCTTCAGCTGCCCGTAGCACACAAATACAAATTATTTATCCTCGAATGGTGGAAACTTGTCCTTTGTCCACTCAATAACATCTCCTGAAGTCCATCTTCACCTTCCCAGAGCCCATCTCAAGCCAGCAGAGAAGGGATATGGTGCACACTGCTACCCAGAATATCCTAACCTGCCTTCTTTGGTGGATTTCGCTGCTTCAGACTTCCCCTCCTGTTTGCTCGCCCTTTCTCCCAGCTGAGGCCCCATCTCCTCAGCTCTCTGGCCTCCTTACGCCATTATAAAGTGAAATGCAGTGTGTCCTTGCTCTTGCACTGGATCCTGAAAGCCGAGGGTCAGTTATTGCATGTCCCATGCTGGAAAAAGACTTGGTACACTGTGGTAATCCTGAAACTATCTGCTCTTGCCCCACAGTATTAGAGAAGGGTCACTATCGCCAAATCCCTTGCAAATGAACAAGGAGATCTCAGATTGTTTCGACATCCCAATCACCTCCTCCCAAACACAAGAAGCGATGATGTTCAATTCATCAGCAAGGCTGATCCATCAGCTGCATTCAATGGTGATATTTTAATGCCAACAGCCCCATATAGGGCTGGTAAAGGTGACATGGGATACACATGAAGCAGAAACCTGTGACACTCTGCAATCACACCTGGAGGCCAGGCAGATAATCCAGGGTGTTAAAAATGGTTTAGCAAGTGAATTCCAAGAATTATCTCCACCTCTCTTTTTCTGCCATGAATGGCTTTTGTAGTCAGTTGACCTTGGCTGGACACCAGGTGCCCACCAAAGCCGCTCTGTCACTCCCTTCCTCAGCTGGACAGGGGAGAGAAAATATAATGAAATACTTGTGGGTCAAGATAAGGACAGGGAGATCACTCAGCAATTATTGTCACAGGCAAAACAGACTCAACTTGGGGAAAATAGTTTAATTTATTACTGATGAAAATCAGAGTAGGATAACGAGAAAATAAAAACTAAATCTTAAAGCACCTTCCCCCACCCCTCCCTTCTTCCTGGGCTCAACTTTACTCCTGAATTCTCTACCTCCTCTCCCCAGTGGTGCAGGGGGACGGGGAATGGCGGTTATGGTCAGTGCATCACAGGTTGTCTCTGCCACTCCTTTCTCCTCAGGGGGAGGACTCCTCACACTCTTCCCCTGCTCCAGCGTGGGGTCCTGATGTGAATCCTTTCCATGGCTTCACAAACTGCTCCAGTGGGTCCCTTCCATGGGGTGCAGTCCTTCAGGAACAGACTGCTCCAGTGTGGGTCCCCCACAGGGTCACAAGTCCTGACAACAAACCTGCTCCAGCGTGGGCTCCTCTCTCCACAGGTCCACAGGTCCTGCCAGGAGCCTGCTCCAGTGCAGGCTTCCCATGAGGTCACAGCCTCCTTCGGGCATCCACCTGCTCCAGCATGGGGTCCTCCATGGGCTGCAGGTGGATATCTGCTCCACCATTAACCTCCATGGGCTGCAGATGGATATCTGCTCCACCGTTAACCTCCATGGGCTGCAGATGGATATCTGCTCCACCGTTAACCTCCATGGGCTGCAGGTGGATATCTGCTCCACCGTTAACCTCCATGGGCTGCAGGTGGATATCTGCTCCACCGTTAACCTCCATGGGCTGCAGGTGGATATCTGCTCCACCGTTAACCTCCATGGGCTGCAGGTGGATATCTGCTCCACCGTTAACCTCCATGGGCTGCAGGTGGATATCTGCTCCACCGTGGACTTCCATGGGCTGCAGGGGACAGCCTGCCTCACCATGGTCTTCACCACAGGCTGCAGGGGAATCTCTGCTCTGGTGCCTGGAGCACCTCCTCCCCCTCCTTCTTCACTTGGTGTCTGCAGAATTATTCCTCTGACATATTCTCACTCCTCTCTCCAGCTGCAGTCGCTGTTGTGCAATTTTTTTTCCACCCTTCTTAAATATATTATCACAGAGGCACTACCACCATTGCTGACTGGCTCGGCCTTGGCCAGCGCTGGGTCCATCTTGGAGCCGGCTGACATTGGCTCTGTTGGACATAGGGGAAGCTTCTAGCAGCTTCTCACAGAAGTCACGGCTACAGCCCACCCACCCCCCCCCTTGCTGTGCAAACCCCATACAGCTTTACAATGAGGAACAACAAAAAAAGAGGCAGCAAATACAATTCACAATACTCAGCACTATATACACTGAGAAATACACAGGGGACAAACAACACCTTTTGGAAGCACAACAAAACCAAAATATGTGGGATCCAGAAGGCTATAGGACATAAAATTTTGTGGTAAAAAGTTCTACTTCAAACTTTGCCAGGTCCTCTCTTCAGCTTCACACACAGCTTTGCTCTCTGCCCAGGGAATCTGCACTGCAGCAGGGCTCATTCTTTTCGCACTGCAGTGTTTTGTATATTGGAAACACTGCATGCACTTGTACTAAGGGATCTGTCCCAGCTCAGTGCTCACAGTCCACAAAAATTGCCAGGGATGGGTGACAGCTGAGAAGACCCCCATGGGAACAATGAAGATGACAGCAGTAATACTGAAGAGGGTATGTTTGGCTTCCCAGTTCAGCCTCAAGAAGTAAAGATTGCTTTCCCCTCACAAACAGAAAAATCTGTTTATTTCCCAGATGGGAAAAGGAGAGGAAGCAATTTGGGCCAACACAGAAATGTTTCAGCATTTGCTAAGAAATTACCTAGGAAGTTTGCCTGCAGAATGATTATACACTTTTTAGGTAGATCCACAATATTAGCAAGGTCACGTAACACCCGTGCACTCTGTGGCAATCAAGCAAGACAGTTTCTCCAAGGACCTCAGACTCAGCTGTAACACAAGTGGAAGCAAACAGGTTCATAATGACTGATTGCTTGAAACATGTTCATCAGCTTACAGACGCAGGGCTCATGGGCTTTGAGTCCTCCAATCTAGCAGAGCAAGACAAGGCTGGGTGGGAGGAAGGTGAAATCACAGCTCAGGTGGTGGGATGACACATGGTTTTCACTAGGTGGGCAGACAATAGTTTCATGGGTGCTACAAGCTGGGTCTTCTGGATATCGGTATCAGAATCAAACTCATTGGAAGGCACTTCATGTTCAGTGCACGTCTAGCAGTGGATCCAGAGTGTTTTTCTTTTGCTGGTCACCTGGGAGCATCTTTCACACAGCTTCATTAGGTTTCCCAGTCATCTCTCAGCAGGGAGCTGCAAAGGGCTTCACTGGATCCATGGCCATTAACTTGTTTGTTGTATACCGCAAGCAGCCTATGGAGCTCATTCCCTGCAACTTCTGATGCTTGGAGATGCTGAATTACACGGTGTTTTCAGTAGTCAAGAGGTCTCTGATGGCCAAATTTCAGAATTAGATAAACTCACATAGCCTCTGACAATTTTGCAAGGCACCTTCTTTACCTCTGAAGCATATCGCCCCATATATATATACAGAATTATAATGTATATGTAATTTCTCCATTTACAGTTTTGTTCACCGAGTGCATTTTGTGCCGCTTTCATGAGTTTCCAGTGCAGCAAACTGTTTTGATCTTTTATCGTGCTCTTAAATTGGGCACAAATGTTTCATGTGCTTTCAGATTTACAGCATATCACAGGCATTTGGTTTTATAACTCACAGGGCTTAAACTAGAATAAAATTGATAAAATTACACAAATCAAGTGGGTGCTGAAATATTGGGTAGCAATTTATAAAAGTTGACAAAACCAAGATTTCTAGTGTCAGAGTAGCATTAATAATAGTATTTCAAGGGAGTAACAGCTTTTTGGTCTGTAGAGAAATGCACGGCATACAGAAAATGAAGGGCAAATCTCACATATTGTTGGGAAAAGGAAAAATTTGGGAACGTAACAAGAAGCAGCTTTCTTGCTGATGTCAGATTAGTTACACCTTCCTACAGTTTCACAAAAGAACAGGGAAGTATAACGGGGTATATACTACTTGTATGGTGTTTCAGTCAGGAACCATCCTGTGTACGGCATCTAGCGCTGGTCCTGATTAGGACCTGTAAGTGCTGTTATTATCATTAATAACAGTCAGGATCACTGAAATGGAGGCGTAACAAGACTGCTGTTGCACTGCCGTTGCTTGTACCGAGTGCCTCATAGGAAAGAGAAGGAAAAATGATTCACACGATGCAAGCACATCTCACCATGAGGACTTTGTCATTCTCTATTTAACAAGCAGCTGAAGAAGCACAGGATTTTCCTGGCCAGCTTTAAGCAAGTTAGCTTGGCATCAGGAAATTTCAGACTTTTGTGTTTCTGTGTTCGCTAAGATCATTTCCAGGTCCTGGTTCCCCAAACTGTCGCCAATGTGTATGTGTTAGATCAGTCCCAGTTTCTTCATAAATAAAGAATCCAAGGCCTGTTCACTTGGGAGAACTCTTATACCCAGAATTTCCCCAGGTTTGCCTCCCTCCACCACACAGTCCTAAACTATCCCCACAGCTCTTGATCCCACAAAAGACTCACACACACTTACACGTGGTATGTCAGGCACTTTGAACTGGAAAAAACATAGTAAAAATAATAATACTGTCTTAAGACCACAGTGTGCCATAGCCAAGTGCTGTGCTAGGCGATGGCCTGGAAAGGGCTTCTCCAAACAATGTGGACATGCGCTTTCTGCACCATGGCCACCACTCCCTGGGGCAAACACCTTCAATACTGCAAATGCAGCTGCATTTATTTGGGATTCTGGTGTAGCAAGATATTGACACCTTGCAGCAATTGGCTTTTATCAGGCTGTGATATTCACCTGCTTGCCTCTCCCTCCTATGAGGCTGAGGTAGGGTCAAAACCATCATTTTAGCTCTACCTCAATACCACTTTTCTTCTTGCCTTGCTCTATCCCCGGCATCCACCAAGCTGCAGCACTTCCCTAGCTGCGTTTCATCCCAGCACCTTCAGCAGCTTTCCCCCATGCAACCCACATGCCCTGCACCTCTAGCGACTACCTATATCTCCAGTGTCCAGGGAACGGTCCTTCCCCCAGCTACCATCTCTAGTTATCATTCCCCCAGCTCCACCATATGTGGTAGCTGGTGTCCAAGGGTGGTCAGGGAGGGATGGTACTCTGTGTGCTGGTGGAGTTTCCTTCCAGAGTCATCTCCTTCCCCCACAGATGCTTCATGCACCATTTATTCCTCCTCTATCCTAAACCCCCGGAGAAAGTTACCATAACTCATTGGCTGGGAACAAGCTGAGCTCTGAAAACTGCCACCATCCATCACGGTGGCAGACATGCTGCGGAACGGCTTCGTGGCATGGCGCCAGGGCTAATGGCCTGAGACACTGCTCGCTCTCGCTCTGAGCTGCTTTAGAGAGCAGGCACAGATGCTAATTGCAGTTCGCTCTGCCCCTGTGAAGGAAGGAGGGAGGTCGTTCAAGGGAGCGGGGAGATTTTTAATGGTGGAGCTTGGCCGCAAAACTGCCAACAGCTCTTCAGTCATTTCACAACCAAGATCCAATGACTTTGAAATCCCTCCTGTGTGTCCCATGAGAGCTGCGGTTTGGGGTCATGCTCTTATCCAGAGCCCAGGGCTTTTCACTGGATGACCATGTCCCCTCAGACCCTTCTCCAGTGGTGGAATGGCCAAGCAGCTGGACAGTCTCTTTGCTCTGGTTCATCACAGGAGATGGGGTAAGCATGGCATATAGGTCTGGAGTAAAACCACCTGGATCTTACTCTAGATCTGGAAATACCTATTCTCCCAGGGGTCAGACTTCACTGGTCTAACTTCCACTGAATGCCCCACTGCTTCTGGATGCCTATTCACCTCTGAAGGCCTCTGAGGGCAGTAGGAAACACCAACAGGACTAAGTCGAGACTGTCTGGCTGAATCTGGTCTTTGCTGTCTGTAGCTTTGTCTTTGTGGAGAGCCAGACAGAAAGTTTCTTTTCTTTCTTATTTTATTTCATTCTTCCACAGCCTTCAGATAAATACTGTTATACAGCGTTTATTTCTTACATGGCCTGTCTTGCAGAGGGAGAAATGATCTTGTCAAAACTGAATAAAAACCCATTTTCAGCATGAATCTGTGAGGTAACAAAAATGTGAGGGAACTGTGAAATGCCATGGTACCAAAATGCACTGCCTTCACAGTCTATTCCTGCACTCAACTCACCGACTCTGCCCTCCATCATCTCAGCACCTGGGAGTTTATCTAATCATCATTACTGGCACTTACCCTGATGTGTTCACAGATGTATTTGCTGCTCCTCACTTGCATGGACAGATTGGTTATTCCTAATGTGGCGTTGGGATTGATCCCTTGCAATTGCATCCTCTTCAGAGAGCTCAGAAAGAAGAAGTCTTTAAGGGATGCCAACAACTGAGTGCATCTTACATGTGTGAGGTGAAACCACAGAGATTACCTTGGCCTCCCAGGCAGCACCTGTCTACTGAAACCCAATTGCTCTGATTCAGTATAAAAATTATCTGAATGGGACTGGGTCTGTAGGAGGTCTTCTGCTTCATGGAGCCGTCACTGACAGTGTCTGGCAGCCATTCAATAGAAGGGTCCATGAAAAAAACATACATGTCACTTACCATGAGCCACAGAAGTCTCCCCAGTACTTTTAGGTAACATTAAAAGCCTGTAATGCACCATCTTACAAAAAGGAGAACAGGAGAGACCCGTGAACCATAAAGAAAATTTAGCCATAGGCAGTAAAGCCTTCTGTGAAGACAGCTCAATAAAGCTCTTAGCCATACAGACAGTGGCCTGGGTAGCTTAGTGATGGTATTTACCTATATCACCCTGCCAGATGGACCTAGTTCCTTCCCCTCCATTTTTCTTTACTGATGCTAGGGCAACAGCCATGACCTGTAGAGGAGGCAGGCACGTAGCAGCTGAATTTACTGTGAGCAGAAGCCCTTTGTATCACTGAACACAGAGGCAGCCTCTCCCCCCTACATGATAGCCCCTGAAGGCATGGTGAAAGCACATTAGAAATGTTTCCCCCTGAGCAAACACTCATTGGCTGATCCAAACGTGGGAGAGTTTGTAGTTGTTGTAACTGTTTTCTATTTTTGCCTTTTTCTAAACATGCCTTTTATATGTGTCAGAACCACACCTGCATCCCCCTTTTCTGTTCCCAAAAGCCACAGCAGCCCCACAGGCCATGATGATTGCTTTGTTCATATGAAGCCAGCCTCATCCCAGCTCCAAATTCTGTTTGCATCCACTTCCAGGCTCAATCCTCCCTCTTGAAGTTGGGATTGAAGGGAAAAAAACAAGGGAGAAGTTAGCACCATTTAAAAGCAATCTAACCAGAGAGCAACTTTTAAATGAAGCCATTTAAGGCCAGAGCCTCACAGCTGTCTGGGTGTCCCTGCTGAGCCCACTGCAAAACATAGTTCAGGACACTCCTGTCACTGACTGCAGGCTAGCAGGGAAGATGCATTAGCCAGTAACACTCAGAGCATGATTAATCTTTTCCTTTTCATTCTGATGCTGCTGCAGTTGCAACAGATGTTCAAGAGCCTTCTGGCAGTGACAGATACCCGCATGGTCCTGACTCCTTACCAGGCAAGTAATGGTAACAGTCACAGATTCCCAGGACTGTGTCAGCTGGATTTTTTTTTTCTTTTTTTCCCCTCTGGAAAGTTCTGCATATTTTCTGGAAAGTTTCTTTATGAGATATGATGTGTTCGAATCACACATCGACTCTGTCCTAGAGTTCACATGGGTGAATCAGGGGGTTGGGAAAAACATCCTCCTTTCTGAGCATCCCAACCGGGAGCTTCCCAGTGGAGGAGCAGGAGAAAGGTTATATCAGAACAACAGGACCTGTGGCTGGTCTATAAAACAGGTCAGTGAAGCATGCTTCACACAATGTGACAGATACACAAGGATGGGAGTGAAGGACCCGTGTTCTACCTCCGACCATAATTTTATTTTGCAGCAGAACAGTGAACTCACCATCTGTCCTGCACTGACAGACGAGCAGGCTGCTTTCCTTGCATTGCCCCTACTGACATCGGAGCACAGCCGAACACCTGCAGCGGGACTGAGCCTGCACCCCCTGGGAGGCTGTGATCACCATACACCAAGCAAGTGGTGGGAGAAGCCATTCCCTAGAAAGGGGCAGTGACCAACGCTGCAGGATGAGTAAGTTCTCAGTATGGCCCTTACTGCTCCTCTGTCTTGCTTTCCCTGTTTATAAACATGGATGCTAATTCTCCCCTGCAAGGCTGGATGCCTTGGCATTGAGACCAGAAGGGTCATTCTGATCCTGTCTGACCTCCACAGAAATCTGACCACTCACTCTTAGCCCAGGAGCTAGTACGTGAGGCAGGGCAAAGTTTTTAGATCACTCTACCTATAAAGATCTCAAGGGCAGAAGCTACCCCCCGCTCCCCAAGATGATTTGTTTTGCTGACGATCCATTCCACAAAAAAAGCATTACAAGTTTGTTTCTTATTTTAATTTTAAATCCTTCCACCTTCTCCTTCCTACTATCGGATCTCATTTTGCCTTTGTCTGCCAGCTGCATTCAGACATAGCTGTCAAGAGCCTTCAATGGAAAATCCTACAGCTCCTCCTCCTCAAATGCACTCTGTTTACAAATCAGCAATGAACTTATTTATGTAGCATTACAGAGTTGCAAACCTTGCTCAGCAGACAAAAAGTCACTCAAAATTCTTCCCACTTCTTATACTATATCCAGCAAGGTGTATCCCACTGTCAGAGCTGAAATCTTAGCAGCAATGATGAGAAAAACTACTCCCCACACTGTACAGGGCATGCAAGATGTGAGATGTGAGAGAGATCTGAGAGATGTGAGAAATGTCATGTGCATATAAAATATTTCTGGGATATATGGATAACACACGGATATGCAGAAAGGCAGCTGTGAAGCATAAGGGCTCCAGCAGGTCCTGTTTGCCAAGACTCTGGAAGACAGTCCTTTTCTGTGGATGTTCCTACCTTTCATTTCACTCTTAGCTCTCATTCAAAGAGGAAAATAACAACAGGGCTCATCCAACCTGTTTTTAGCCAGATCCAGAGCGCATGACTGCATCTCACCCTTGGCACTCTTCACAGTCAACAGCAAGCACTTTTGGGTCATAAATCAAGAAGCCTCATTCACTCCACCAGCTGTAAAGGCAGCTGAGGGTGACTAGTTCAAAGAGAGGTGCCCATCCTGTAGATGCCCACATGCAGCCAGAGAAATTTCAGGCAGGGACTGGGGTTGCAAAGAAACCCTGCAATTGTGAAGCAGATGAAAACAGAGACAGCAGCATCTGCAGAGGGCATGAATACACATCTCTGAGGCACAGCTGTCTTCACTCATCTCAAGGGGTTGTTAACGCTAAGCTATGTTACATGTCATGATTGCCAGTTGTTTCGATGCTGATTAAAAAATGCATAAAAGAAACTTCTGTGAGCTAAAGTTGTGCTAGCAATGCTTCGTTATGGTAACAGAAGTGATGGGTCCTGTCTTATGCATGATCTTGGGAATAATATCCAACCTCTTCTATCTGTTTTCCACTCCCATATACACCCTGATAACTGCCTCTTCCTCTATAACTGATGTGAAATTCAGTTTCTTTGCAGGTCAGCACAATCTTGCCTCATGTTGGTAGGGAGGCAAATGTAATGTGCAATTTGGGACACCCATGTTCTATAAATTAACTTATCCTGGAACAAGCACACCTAAGGGCTGATCACATGATGGAGGAGCAGCAAAGTCTATTTTAGGAGAGGAGACTCACCACATTTCATTTCCTGAAGCAAATTATCACTTAGAAAAATTTCACTGGGCTGCATAAAAACTGGGGAAGGTGGCAAAACCTCTTCAACTAGCTGACAGGAAGGGCAAGACTGCAGAGACCATGAACACATAATGAGAGAGATCAGAGAGCTCGTGAATATATTTAGGCTGAAAATTAGTAAAAAAGAGTCAAACCGTCAGAACCAGAAGGTTTAGAGTATGCTATCAAAGGAGGAGATAGGACGAGAAACCAAACTACTTAGAACTTAATGCCTTTGTTTAAGAGATTATATAACATAGCTCTTATAATAGCAGTGGACCAAGGCACCTCACCTGGTCTTGTGCTCCTAAGACCATTCCTCTTCTCTCCACTACATCTTCTGCTTCCATGTAAATACGCATAATAAAGGAGGCAGAAAATCTACAGCAGCAAAACACAGCCTGGGTGAAGTCAGCCCAATGCAGAGTTAAGATTTAGTACTCAGGCTTGTGAGGAAGAAGCAGGTAGAAGTGTCTCACATCCCAGACAATTATCTGATTAATGCTTAGAGCCAGAGGGAGTCAAAGGGAGGACTTCATAATTCCTAGGCCACTAATCTCAGAATCATTTAATGTCTATGAGAGAAAGAATCCTTCTTTTTCCACAAGGGGGTCTGGCTGAAAAATGTAAGTGACAAACCAACCAGCTATCAATTAACTTTATGAGTCAGCTTCTCTCTTGCTGTGCCATTGAATTCATCGTCCAGTCCAGCCCACAGCACCATTTCTACTGCCCTTTTCTGCTTGAAGAGTAAAAGTGCTTTCATACCTCCCTGTCAAGCCTTTTCTCAGCACCCTAACATTTTAGGCATGCTCCTGTCTACCTTGCAACATGACAGAGAGCTTTCCTGCATATTGCTGGTTATTAGAAGACATTTCTCCTTCTTCTGACCTATGCGATACCAGCTCATTCATGCGGAGAAAGCGGATGCATATCTTATTATTCCTTGAAGTATTTTATAGCCTGTGTTAAGGCTTTGGGCCCTTCATAGTTCGTAGCCAATTTTAGGATCACAATACCTCTAAGGAGACAGTGCTGGGATGTTATCTTAAAATTACCCTAACCTCCAGGAGAAGATGAATAAAAATATTTATTTATGAAATCTAAACTAGATAATACAGCTAGCAAAAAAAATAACTGAACAAGGGAAAAAAACCAACCAAACAAACAAAAAACACAAACCATAAATTTACCTAGACTTTAAATTATGTGAAAAGTCTTCTTTTTCTCTGAATGGCTCAAGAATCAAGCGGAGACATTTCCCTGGCTTTCCACACAATCCTTACTTCTTGGAGCTGCCATTGCACCTATGAACTTATCCAGAGACCTTCTAAATCTATGCTCATAAATAGAAGACAACCAAATACCAATTTCTGCCCCTAGCCTTGTGGCACCAACTGGTTTGGGTCACACTGCTTAGGGCTAACTGCCTGTAGGGTAGAGACAGAAAATCTTGGAAAGAGCAAGACAGAGTGGTCCAGAGCAGAGTCAGGGAGCGCTACGCTCAATATCTTGTTATGGGCTAAAGGGACACATGTGGAGCCAAGAACCTGTATTTAGTCTAGCTAGAGTCAAATCAAACTCTAATCAAATGGCAAAAAAAGATATTATTAGTCCTGTTGCAATGACATTAACACAGTCTAAAGTGGTACAAAAAAGTCTCAATAATACCCTTAAAACTGTTATAGTATAAAATGTCCTATTATCTCCTCTTTCCTCTGATATGATGTTCGCTCTGTCACCATCCCTCCAGCCCCTGGGGGGATGGTGGTTCTGCTGGATGTGACCAGCAGAACCTCCAGTTATCACCACCCTGAGGTCTCCCCTGGCAGGACTGTGATGTCCATGGTGGGGTTTCTCTGTCCTCACTCTTGGGTACCCCCTGGGGTATCTTCATTCCCCCTCTCCTCAACACATGTTCCCCTCTCCCTGGTCCCCAGCACCAGTGGCAGAGCTGCCCAGCGCCCAGCCCGGGCACACAAAGGGCTGGTGTTTGCTGGGCAGTGCCTGCCCGGGCGGCAGCCCTTGGCCATGCGGGGTGTCCCCAGCGCTGAGCTCAGGCAGGTCGGGCATGAGCCCGTGGCCATGGGACACTTGTGATCACAGGGACACCCAGCTCAGGGCACAGCAAGCCCAGAGCAGGGCTTTTTGCACACAGAAAATACTCTTTCCATGCTGCATTTAAGATATAACTGAACAGCATAATTTCCATTAGTTTTTAAGAAACTAAGAGAACTGAGATTTGAAAATAGCTCCAGAGTAATGTGAGTTAAAGATAGGTTCTTGATTAATGTGATTTTACTTTCCAAAATCAAATTGTGAAGTCAAGCATTAGAGATCTAAAATCCTTTTCTGTATTTTCTACATTGTCATGGTTTATTTTCTGATAGGAGTTACTAGTGTGACCAAAGGGTTTACCATTGTTTGTTTTAACTTTACTCTTCAGTGAACTCATTATATCATAAATTTCTTCTCATACAAGATCAGATTGTTTTACTTTTATGACTGTGCCATTAAAGAAAACAAAACAAAACAAAACAAAACAAAACCCCCACAACCCAAAAAAACTTTAAACTTTTTGTGAAAGGAAATAAAAGCAGTTAGTTTTTAGTTCCTGAAAGTATCATCCCCATCTTCATCATCCTTCAGGAATTAGAAAATTATAACCGACCACCTTCTTCTGCCACAATAGTTAATTTCTAATAACTGAACAACGTCTTAAGACCCACGCAGGTTTTACAGCCATCCATTTAATGGTGACATTCCTCAGTGTTTTCATATATTCTACAGTGAGAGCTATTAAGTATCTTCTCTCATTCTGAAACCCTTTGCCAGATGATGAAAAGTGAGTTAAAACTTACTTATATAACCTGCAGAACCAAATGACAACTTATATATAGCATACTTTGCTGTATGAAGCAGCATATGAACGTAGCAATTAGTCTGAAGCTAATATTCCTCTTATTTGTCATTAATTTGTAGACAAAATGGTTTCTCCCAAGGTTAACATTTTCATTAGCATCTGCAAATGATGGTACATTGCCAAAGTTCAAACCATTTGAATGTAGTGCACTTTTTACAGTTTTAAATATTCCTAATACAGTTTTTATTGCTCTCTTGAAAATAATTAGGCAGAAAATGGATTATTCCCCTTTCAATGAACAACTATTGGAAACATTTTGAAATTTCATGCTTTCAGGCACCAATGGCCACAGAGAGAAATATGCTCTTTTCAACCAAGCCCTTAATTATTTTATCAATTGAAAGAGGAACTAATACATTGTTGGCAATACACAAGGCATTGTCATCTAAACCTGTATGATCTTATCTATGGGCTAATCTTGAAAAATAATTAACTGCCCCAATCCAGTGATCTATATGAAGAGCTATGAATAATACTGCAATGCACCTCTGCTGCTCCTCCAGAACAAAAAAGTTTCAAGAGTTTTGTTTTTAGAAATTGCAATAGAACTATTTTTATCATCTTTTGTATTTCCATGCTTTTCTGTATTTGCCAGTTCACAATAAGTAAGTGGGAAACAATATCTGCAAAGGCGAAGTTAGTCTTCTGCTTTCTCTATTCATCCATTTCCATTCATTTGGAAAGAGCAGAGCATACTGGCTGAGTGTGTTTTGACTTGCTGATTGATGGAGACTAATGCAGTCATGGTCATGATCCATGTGGGGATATAATTCAATTAACTAACGAAAAACATATATGTAATACTCAGATTCAATGCGAGGTCATGATTACTTTGCTTGCTTCATACCCTGCATGTGTTGGTCCAACGATTTCTAGAAAGTATACCACATCTGGACAAGATTCAGTGCACGATAAACACGTGAGATAAAGTTTTCTTTAGAGAGCAAAGGGTTGAATGTCTAAGGCTATCCCCTCTGTACTCCTTTCAGCAGACCAGATCTGTTCTGGAAAGCACAGCTTTTTGTATATTGGTGGAAGAAATCATTCATTTGTAACATTTGTAGAAGAGAGTCAAACGCCTGCCTAAGAAAAAAGATCGGAAACAACCAATTAGGCTTTATTTAAGAGATGGACAGTCACATGCTGAGGACTCCAGTGATCAGCTAGACCAAGTGAACTCCTATGTGTTCAGTTACCATGGAGACAGGCACGTTTTATGAACCTCTTCCCCAAAAAATCACCCCAATTAGATCTGCCTTCATGCATCACATATGCTTGAACTGCTCCCTGAGGTTCTTTAAGTAATTGTGACTGATTCATTCTCCTTACTGACATCTAAAGAAATAACCTTTACTTCCCGCTTCCTGGTCCAAATTTAATTCTAGGATCATCTATCCATAGTTTTGCCACAGCCAAAAATGGGTCACTCGCTGCTGTGCTCCGTAGTGCTCTTAGTTAAAAAGCTGCGATTCAAAATTCCCATCAGTGATCACCCAAGGAGAAACATCAGTCAGACAGCATGGAAACGAACAAAGTTTAGAGGGAGGAGTTTGGGAAGGAGGAGCAGCCATCAGGGTGTCTATCTCATGCTGCTTGACAACTACAGAGATTGCTCTTAACGAAAACACTGGTGTTTCACAGCATGATCACACTCAGCATGACAGAGGGAGCATCAAGCAGCTTTGTCTGGATCAGGGACTGGGACAAGTCAGCTTTTTGCTTCCCTTTTTATTCTGAGTTCTTCAGCGCAGCTCAGACAGCATGAAGGTTGCATATCTACCATCAACATGGCATTACTACATTGCTCAAAAATTATCTCCCAGGTTACCCATCATCTTCAGCCAAAATCTTGCAAGATTGGTAGGTCCTCCCATGATTTCAGATAAAGAAAAATGAGGACAAATGAGGACAAACCCTTTGAAGACCTGGGTGGAATACATTTGACTGAATGTAGACATCTGTACGAAAAAAGTTCACATGTGAGTCGGTTGTCTAGACTCCCCTTGTAGTCTTTGGAGAGATCCTTGCACTTCCAGGGCATGATTCATCTCACCTGAATGAAGAGTTAAAATTAAGGCAGGTTCTTATTTTACTCCACTGCCTGTAAGAGGAGAGTTCAGCTCATCTGGAGGTGATGACATTAAGGGCTTGACTCAAGTTACCTACATGTAAGCATCTATCAACTGAGCCCCATGGTGGGACTCAGCTCAAGATTCACCAGTTCATACTGACCTTTAACAGTACTGTTTGGGAAGTTGTAATGACACTGGTTTATTTAGTTTTAAATAGAAATGCTGCTTTTAGTGATTAATCTTTGGTGAATTGTTGCAAAATTCAGGGGGGTGGATAAAATTAACATCTTGCAAGGCAGAAAGTGCATTATGTTAATTAACTGCAATCATAAAGGAAGGAGAATGCTTCTCCAAAAGCTGCACTGTTCTGATTTACAAGGATTTCAGCTGATTTTGCTGAAGTTTTAAGGATGAAATTACTATTAAAAGCTTGCATTAAAGTATAAGGCGATTGCATAACTGTATTATAACTGGTTATGAAGAGAATAATGGGAACTCTTCTGGTGGCTAAAGCAATTTTTTCCCCTAGATTTTATGATGATTTTGAAGCTGAATGCTGCAGGATTACAACATTGACCTCTACAAGATAACACACAAGCAACATATTTTGACTATTCAACCTTGAGGGTCTGCAATCACATTAAGGGTTTCCAAACAGAATACAAAGATTCAAAGAACCTGAAGGATTTATTTTTTACCTCTCTATCCGGACTGATATTACTTTTAATACTTTACCAAACACCAGAACAAAAATTCAGACTTTGTAATGGTGATTTTGAAATCAGATGAGATTCTGTTCCTCACAGGAAGCTCTTTACAGGGATACGTATTCACCCTTTGTATTAAGTCAAGGCCAAAGAACATCTTTTGCATTGTTTAAGCCACCCAAGCCATAAAGAAGACTCTTAGCTTTGAATTTATGAGCCCCATTAACTTTCCCAGGAAAACTCCTCTCTCTTATTAAATCATTCCCTGGGAGGAGATGACTGCACAAAGCATCCTTGGAGGAGTGAGGATGCAGCATTGCTTTATAGGGTTCCTGATAAAAATTAATTAGCAAAACTTGCTGTGTAAATTCAAGAATATGCAAATGAAAGCAAATCTGAAGGCATGTGTGCAGACTGAGTTGATGCTGAATTAATGTTATATTATGCGTATAAATAGTTTACCTGTTTAATGAAATATTAAAAGATTTGTGAGGTAATTGCATATAATAATGATTCCATTAAATATACATACATAGATACAAAATATTTTGTGTAATTTATAGCATCTATGGATTCCACTTTTAGAGTTTTATACATTTCAAAGAAAAATGATTTTTTCAATTTTAATTAAGGTCTAACAAGTTGTATGCTGCTGTGGTTCTTAATATTCTCAATAATGGTGAAGCCTATTGCCTGAAAGCGAGTGAATTGGGGGGGCTGAACTTTACTGAAAATTGTTTCATGCTGTTAAACAAGAATTACCTACATGTGGGTCACAGGCAGTATTTTTTCCACAGTGTGCTCAAATACAGACACTTTTACATAGCTGGCAGCTGTTGATTTGTGGATACCCCAGGGACAGCAGTTACAAGGTGTGTGTATATTTACTCTTGTTAAGCCAAGACATGATTTGTTGCTCATAACATGGACCTCCATTTGTGTGCAAATGTGTTATGCTTAAGATAACATCTTTACCTATTGCCAGGAAAAGAGAAAAGAGCAGCAAAATTGTTGAAAAAAAGTCCTGGACAATTATCCACAACCTGTCTGGCATGGCTGGGCAGCAGCTCCGGTGCTGAGTGCAGCTGAGGCTGGATGTAGCCCAGTGTGGTTATTACAGCTGGAATTCATTTTGTCTAACCTTAGACATCATCTGGCCACAAAGCAGAGCCTGTGCCTGAACCAGTCACCCTCAGACCTTCCGGCATATAAGGCACAGTTCCTCATTTCCCCTTGAGGCAGTCACTGCAGGATGAGGTGAAAGGTCTGGAAGTGCTCCTTTCTCCCACTGCTTACAAGGGTAGTCCAAGTAACCAGGCAAGGATTGGCTTTGTTAAGAGTCACTTGGTAATTAAATCGGGACTGATGGGCAAATGGAAGCTCCCCAAGCAGCTCAGCAGCAGCCACACTCAGGGCTTGCTTTACGCTGGTGCTGAGCTATAGTCCCATTGACTGTCTCTGGTGTTCAGGAGCTCCGCACCTTTTCAAGCTAAGTATTTTGGGGAATCTGCCCAGGGTTGGGTAGATTGAGATGGTTAAGGAATGAGCTACAAGGGTTACAAAGCATACTGGCAAGGTGGTCTCATCAGCTGTGGCTGTTAGTGAGCACTCAGGTCTCTGCTCTTACCTGCTAGCACATGTGGCTGTCATGCAATTAGGCTGCAATTCTGTTCACAGAGGTTATTTCTTTCCAGATTCATCGAATGAGCCCTAGTTTCCATCCCTACCCAGAGCAGCTTCCCTGCACTGCAGTGGGAATGGTCATCTGCTATTCATAGCCGTACTCTGAGGGCTGTTGTCACTCTCTGTGCTTTTTTGGGTCTCACTGCATGCCAATACCACTTCAACCAACCCTGGATCAGTTTAACTTCCTTTCAGAGATGAGCTCTCCTTCCCTTTCTGGCCCTGGGATCCTGCAGCATGTCAGGAGGAGACCAGCTCCAGATGGCCCAGAAACATCAAGCTGCAATTCATCAGGATGTGACTGGGCTCCGTATTCATTGCTGTCCCCCATCTGCACCGTCAGCCTCGCTCGCTGTCTTTCACCCCTTGCTGCTAATGGGAAGAATGTCATCCTGCCCCAACTATTTCATGTTTTGACTGTGAATTTTAATTACTCTTTGTAAATTACATCAAAAGAGACGAGGAAGGAAGGAACACTGCAGTGATGTAGGGAGACTTTAGCCAAGCAGAACTGCTTTGTTCAATGTTTTTAAGAGTGTTGAGAGAAAAGCGGCACTTATCTCTTCAGTGATAAAGCCCCTAGCTGCTGTAGTGCTTGAAGGCATTTCATGTCAGTGCTGAACCAGGGTCCAACCAGGTTGCTAATGCACTATCCTGTGGATGAACCATAAATCCAATGTAACGATTATCCATAAACTTGAGGTTTTGGTTGTATCCCAGCATGAATTTCCTGGCTGCAGCCTCTGGGGTTGGCTGTTTTGAACTTCAGTGTGGCTACTCTCACAAACCTGCCATGTTTCACCCCTGAAGTGTTTCTCTGGTGGGACCTGTACTGTTACTTGTCCGTTTCCAGCTTTCTGCTGCTCCCATGGCAGAGTAGGCATCAGCAAATTCAGTTACTCATGTAGCACCAGGACCTGGAGGTATCTCACTGGTCTTGAAGTAGGCACTCCCCATCAGTGGTGTAGATTAGATACTACATTATAATCTGCCATAACTTGCACCCTGCTCCCACCCCAGCAGCTCACACATTGGGCACAGATAAAGCCATTACACCACATCCAGAGGCAGGAGGATAACAAGGTGTCACTGCCTCTTAGCCAGGGAAATGGGCCCAGTGATTTTCCAGTTCTTTATGTTTGTGTTCGTGTTCCTAATATGAGCTGTGCAGCAATAGCTTTGCATAGAAGACATGTATTTGAGTTGTGGATACTTCTGTTGGACTTCTGAAATGGAGGAAGATGAATCCCATCGCTATTCCACTTGGGCAAGTGGGCAATTCACCTTTTTTCCCCCTTTCAACACTGGGTTATTGATTTATGCACTAAAAAGGGTAACAAAGCAGTGCTTTAATGTGAACTATTTAGCCCAAAGTACTACCATCTGCCTTTCCATCATTCGACTCATGACATAGATCCAACTTACAAAATGCACCATGTATCACTCTGCCCTCAGGCACCTTCATGGGAGCAACGTAGATCCTTTTCATGGAGAGTAGGGATGAGAAAGCAAAGTCTAGGGTTAAATTGCAGCCTGGGAGATTTAGCCCGTGAGGAAAGACTAGGTAAGGACAAGGGCATCAGGGTGCTGGAACAGGGTAAGGTCCCTTAATCACCAGAAATCTAGGAAGAAGTTGGACAAACAAAGGATAAGAGCATGGCTCAAGTCAAGAGGGGTCTAGATGACCTTGTGGGTGCCTGCCTAACAGTACTCTCAATGATTCCTAGAATTTTGTGCATTTTGCCAATGTCTGGCTTTGTTTCATGAACAAGGTGCTCCCTGCTAAAACTCAAGAGCTATTGACCCTCTCTGATCCACTGTCACTGGCTCAGTTGCCAGGACCAGGATGGATTTTCCTACCTGCCTTTCCATGCGCTGTTCTGAGTGGTGGTTATGCCCCCTGCCAAAGCAGCGACCAGGATTGCTGCAAGGTCAGAACAACCCTCTTCATTTCTCCTTATGTTTAGCAAGTGTTTCCTAATTTCAAGGCTAATCTCTCTGCTGCAGTTTAACCCCATGACTTTCCTGTCCTGCCTCCAATGGCCATGCAGATTCCTACCTTTATAGCATTAAAAGGGACTGCAAGTTGGACACCACTGTCAGAGAAAGGGACCTAAATTTGAGGTTATATCCACCCCAAAGGGATCTAACATTGCTGTTGCCAGAGCAATAGGTAGGAACCATCACAGGTATGCATGAAGAGCAATGTAACAGAGAGAAAAACAGGTATCATCTTGTTTATTTTCCTTTTTCAGATAGGAAAAACTGAAACTTATAAAAATTGCATGAGTTGGGTCACATAGGAATTCTGCAACAGAACCAGAAGCTGCAACCAAATCTTCAGAGAGCCTAGAGGAGTTGTAATAGCTTAGTTGTAAAAACTTTCTTCCTTTCCAGCAGCTGCAAATGACAATCACACATCCAAACAAACAAAACCCTTGCAAAAAATACAAAACTACACAAGATTCCCTTCCTTGGTCACAAAGGATGGCCACCTGAAACCTGCACAAAACCCAGGGAAAGCAAATACAGATGTACAGCCAGAATTGTCTAGGACTGGAGCATGTCAGAGGCCTGCTAGAGGTCTTGCATGGAAGGCGATTATCTGACTGGTTTCCACTTGGATCACTTTAGTATAGTCGTGTGTTCCCTGGGCGCTGCTTCAGAGCTGGGGTTGACTGACAATTTCAGGCTTGTCTTACCTGATGCTGAAAAATGATGGATGGAGCGGATTTTCCTCACTTGTTGCCCATCAGCACACCAGATGGTTCCTGTATCATCTGATTCCTGCCCAAGACCAGAGAGCAGCACTGCTGAGTTTTCAACAGACTCCACTAATGGGGCTGAGTCTTGAGAGAGAGCACAAGTCTGGGCCTAGGACAACCAAGGCACAAGTTTTACCATGCCAGGGACACGTGAAAACCAACCAATTTCTCCTCTCCTGAGCCCAAGGAAGAACTGAGCTCTCTTTAGATCATCACAGCCTGCATCCTCTTGAACCCAGGCACTGTCTTCTAGCCACCCTGTCTGCGTTCACATCTACCCTCACATCTCCTTACAGGAAAAACACAAACAATGGGTCCCCAGGAGTAGAGAACTTGATTCAGGTCCTCTAGTTTCTGATAGAAAGCAGGAAAAAGCAAAAGTTAATATTGGTTTCTCATGTGATTTTATCAAAGAAAAGAGGATTAGCAAGTAGGGGATGAGAAGACTCCACTGCGTGAGCCATCTGGCAATTCTAGTTAATGTAGACATAATCATGAAGCCCTTTCTGATCTGCCAGCTTGTGGGTTAGTGGGCTGGGAGATAAGATCAGCTAGGATGGGTGTTCCAACCCGGAGCCCTACGAAGAGCTACCCAAACCCTCAGTGCCTTGTCAAGCCCCTCTCTCAAGAATAGAAACTGAGAAAAGAAAACAACCCAACCCAAGCCCCCCTGAGAGACTCTGATTTATTCTAAGCTGTCAGGAAAAAAAGGAGACAATGTGAACTAGAGACAACAAATGCAATTAAAAGGAGAGGGGAGCGGGGCCTTCCTTGTAATCGCTGTTTCCGGAAGGCAATATGCTGTGGATTATAACGTCTCAGGCCCGGAGTGGTACCATATGGTGAAACTCTGTTCATTCGACATTAAATCCTGGCATTTTGCAGCTGTCAAGATAAAGCTGTTTATATGAGTAACATTGTAGTTTGTTTATAGGGAAATAATATGTAGCGAGTTGCGATTAATCAAGGTGTCCAAAACCTGCTGCAGGCGCCTGAAATAGATTGGGTTTCACAGCAGAAGCTTTGTCTCTTAAATTATTGACATCTTTTTTCATTTTTTTTTTCCTGTTTTTCCCTTTCTTCTTCTGTGTGTCTGTGTGTGCTGCTGTTTCTCCCTCCTCCCCAGGGCACACGTGGAGCCGGGAAGTTGCAGACCTCATTCCCAGGCAGCTCCCTGGTCCTCCCTGCTCTGCATCCAGGAGGAAGCCAAGGGAGAGGGCTGGTGCCATCCTTCAGCTGAGGGATGATGCCTTTGCTGCACTGACCTGAGTGGGCACAAGGCTGTTCCTTCCAGAGCAGAATATGCCCCTTTCCCCCCAGAAAATTGCCTTTGAAGGTCTGGAGGCATTGGTTCATGATATTTTCATTGCTAGAGATGCTGGCTATCCTGTAATCAGCAGGATGGCATGTAAGTAAAGCCATGATCACTTGTCTACACACTTTACAAAGCCAGTTTGAGCTATCTCATGGGACACTGGAGCGGGAGAGAAGCCCAAATGCCACATTGCTGTTAAGTTTCTCCTAATGCTGCTGGTCTGCCCCTGCCATATAACCTGATGCGGCACCTCATTGTCACAACATCCCTGCTAACAGCTTTCTCTTGCTTAGCACCTCCATGCTACGAACAGTGCACTGTCAGTGAGTGAAGAGTTGCTGTCGTGGTTTAACCCCAGCCAGCAGCTAAGCACCACGCAGCCGCTCGCTCACTCCCCCCTGGTGGGATGGGGGAGAGAATCAGAAGAGCAAAAGTAACACTCGTGGGTTGAGATAAGAACAGTTTAATAATTGGAACAAAATAATAGTAATAATAATAATGAATTGTAATGACAAGGAAAACAACAAGAGAGTGAGAGGAACAAAACCCAAGGGAGAAAAAAAAAAAGTGTACAACTGCTCACCACCTGCCAACTGACACCCAGCCAGTCCCCGAGCAGCGACCGCTACCCCCTGGCCAACTCCCCCCAGTTTATATACTGGGCATGACATCATATGGTATGGAATAGCCCTTTGGTCAGTTTGGATCAACTATCCTGGCTGTGCCCACTCGCATTTTCTTGTGCATCTGGCAGAGCATGGGAAGCTGAAAAAGTCCTTGACCAGTGTAAACACCGCTTAGCAACAGCCAAAACATCAGCGTGTTATCAATATTATTCTCATACTAAAATCCAAAACACAGCACTATACCAGCTACTAGGAAGAAAATTTATTCTATCCCAGCTGAAACCAGGACAGTTGGCATGGCAAGAATGGCAGCTAAAGTTGTGTTGCAAGACCCCAGGACTTCAATCACTCTGCTAGCTAGTCTGCATTTATGAGCAAACTCTGGAAATGTGGATTGCACCACAAAAAAACAGGCTGTTAGTATCCCCATGTAACTGTGACTGTCATAGTCCTTTGGACAGGTGTCTGTGTGCTCTACCTGATGGATTCTCCTTTTGGTTGGATGATCTTGCCATGTTGAGAACAAGCCTTTGCACAATTTTGTCTAAATCTTGTTCTTCAAAATGTACGTAACAGGAGGTAGCTAGCAGTTACTGATGGAAAGACAAAGAACAAGCTCTGTTCCTGGCTATCCATCTTCACAGGGGGGCTGTAAAACTTGATTATTTAAGGGCAGAAAACAGGTGGTTTATAGCAGAATAGCTCCATAGAAATCAATGCAAAGTTACACTAGAAGATGTTGCATATTGTTCTGAGATCCACCTGGGAAATGTTTTACAACCAGCCTGTCCTCCCTCTGCCAGTTTCCTCTGCTTCAGCCTCCTGTTTGGACATTTTGATGACTCTGACCATTTCAACAGGGCACCCAAATCTCACTCTGTTACTTTGGACAAGCTTTTTATCAAGCCTTGTACACAAAAATACAGGACTATATTTGGATCTGGCCTAATACACACACACACACACATTATACCCTTTCTCAATGGTAATGCAACAGCCTTTTAATCTGCAGATTCATCACTGTTATCCTCCCCCCACAAGCCCCCAAGGAGATTTATACCTCCTTCTCTGCCCCTATCAACGCTTGCTGCTGATTAGTTCGTACTTTCAGGTTGATCCTCTGGAATAAGATGCCTGGCAAATGCAGCTACCCCATCTTCCTGGATGAGACACTTATAGGAAACAATCCTATTCATAGGAGGCTGTTAATAGAGGCTGCAGAGAGAGTTATAGATAATCAATCCAGAAATCACATTTGTAAATGGCCCCTGTAGCTGCTTAATTAAGCACAGCATTCTGGCATTAGACATTAAGGCGCTTTAAGGTCTATTTGTCTTAACAGAAAATATCCCAATAATATATTTGCAATTCTGTGCTAACCCATCCTGATCTCACCTGCCTTTGGTGGATTAGTAGGATAAAGTGATTTAAATGATGGTAAGTAACTTCTGGAGAAGGTGCAGAATCAATGAGAGAGGCGAAGGAATATTTGCCTTTGATGCTCCGCTGAGCAAATTGTTTCTCTCTTTCAACTTTCCTGTTGCATCTATCACCCTGTGCTCTGCAAACCTCTGAGTCACCAGGAATCTTTCCCTTCTTTACGGAGACCTTGGGATGTGGCAGGGAGCAGAGCATCAGCCAATTTATTCCTGTCAGAGGGACAAGGGTTTGGCTGCTCTGGGTAACTGCCTCCTTGCTTGGTGCTGAGGGAAGAGTTCACAATAAATCCCCTCACCTCTATTATTATTATTATTATTATTATTATTATTATTATTATTATTATTATTATCATTACCATTATCATTATTATTATCATTATTATCATCATTATCATCTTTTCCACACTCCCTCCTAACAGATGTGCACATTGGAAAGGTTTTTGGTGATTATTTTTTTTCCTCCTCCCCATCTAATTTCTCTTGCAATTCCTCATTTTTCAGTCCTTCTACTGCTTCCATCTCCAGTGAAAATTCAGTCTTGGAGTATGTGATCAGCTGCTCCTGGGACACTGGGCTGGGTCTTGGGAGCACCTTGATCACCTCAATGCCCTTTTGAAAATCCACCTGTTCCCCAGGTGCAAGATATCCAAATTCCTTCTCAGGTTTCCAGACAGCCAACAGCTGGGACAGAGATAATAAATTGCAGATTTCCAAGGGAAAGTCAAACATGCATCATTTTACCCGAACAAATCCCCAAATGTCAAGCTTTTCCCTTCTTTTCTCTCTACTTTTCCACTAACTGACAATACAGATTGATTTTTCTGCGTAAATTTTGGTTGAGTCTAAAATGCTGTGAAGAGGTGTAGGCAATGCCACAAAAATGGCATTTTGTGGGATTGCCATTTTCAGGCTAGGGAACCTGAAGAAGTATTGCAACTTCATCCTAGATTATTATATCAATTTGCATGTCAGTAAGGACCTTAGGTATTTAAAATAACATCTTGCTCCCTAACATTTTTATTTCCCCATTGCCACAAAGTCTTGAAGAGAGCCATAGTGGTGGCACTCTTTCAGTGAAGAAAGCTGTCATGATTTTCAGAGCTGACTTCAGATCTCCCTCCTACAAGGCACTGTGAAATCTGAAGCAATTTTATACAAATCAAATCGTGGGAGAGTTTCCAGCACAGGGAAGAATTTTCATGGCCCCTGCTGACCATGGGAGCAGCCAAGCCCTTGGTCTACAAATAGGTGCTGGGTACCATTTTAGACATCCCATTCCTTACCTGACCCCAGTACCATTTCTGAAGGGTTTGGGAGTCTCATAGGCTGTGTCACATCTGTTAGCCTAGAGCATCTCAAACGGCACAAGAAGCCTGTGTGCAAGGAAATGTATAATAGTTTCCTTGCTAGAAATGAAGATGTATTTTCTAAGGCTATGTCAAAGGGATCTGCAAAATAAAGCCAAGCTATGCTGGCCTAAACAATTAGGTGTGGAAAGCCCAAATCGTACCCAGCCTTCTCAGCACCACAACCCTATCATGGGGGAAAACCCAGGGACATGAGTCCATCTTATGGATACAGACTATGATAGCCCTTTGTTTAAGGAACAGGGTCGTTTTTATCACCACTCCCCACCATTTGTTGTGCATCTTGGCAGGGTGAGAGATTGAGCCAGAAATCATTGCTGTGTCGGAGGGGTGGGTGGCAGTGGGATCTGGTCACGGTTCAGTGTGCTGCAACCCCCCTCTGTCCTCCCAGCTTTCATTAATCTGCTGGTGACAAGTGCACATAAAGCACTCGGTCCTGCTTCCCCCCGGGAAGGAGGCAGCAGTGATGCGGGAAGCTGTGCGGTAGGCAGACAGCTCCTGCGGTAGGTAAATCCTTGGGTGAGACCAAGGCTGGTGTGCCCTGCTGACTGTCGACACGTCCTCTGGCACAGTACACTTCATGGGGCATATAAGAGGGATAGGGAAGAGAGGGGATATGGGATAGAAAAAGATTAATAAAAAGAAGGAAAGTAAGAGAAAGAAAGAAAGAAAGAAAGAAAGAAAGAAAGAAAGAAAGAAAGAAAGAAAGAAAGAAAGAAAGAAAGAAAGAAAGAAAGAAAGAGGAAGGTAGGAAGGAAGGAAAGAAAGAGGAAGGAAGGAAATAAAGAAAGAGGAAGGAAGGAAAGAAAGAGAAAGAAAGAGAGAAAGAGAGAGAGAGGGAAAAAAAACCTTTCTCTCAGTGCAATGGTTTTGATTTTCTACAGTTCTGGATGACTGTAGAAGGAAATGCCTCTATCAGAAAGCTGTCTTCTTGTATAAATTGTGTTATAGCTGATGGATGTGTGGCAGAAGTGTGGAAAAGCCCTTCCAGACTCCCTGGGGCCCCAGGCTGTTCCCACGGCGTTTGCTCCTCATCTGACAGTAACGTCATCCCACAGCCATGTGGAATGCATGCCTCCTCCCTGTCGCCCCCCGCGCTTGCCTTCAGCAGCCAAACTCCTCGGGGCTGGAGCCATGCGCACGGGTGATGCTGCTCCACCAGCTGCCATCGACATGGTATTGCTGTGGGTAGACAACCACCAGGCTGCAAACCCGGATGAAATGTGAGCTGGGTTCCCAGGTTAGGTTTATTGATGCTGCTCCATCTTGATGCATGCTCTTGCTACTCCAAGAGATGGGTAATTACCTTAACAGGGTGTGCACTGATTTCTGGAGGGTAGAGGAGATATTGTACGTGTCTTCTCATGTAGTGTGGCAGACCTGTCCTTGAGGATGAGGAAGGGATGTGTCCTGAGCTGAAGGGACAGCAAAGGGAGGTTTGGCCCTGATGACCAGAAAACCAGAAAACAACGTGGCTTTTCATCAGCACCACGCTCCTCACTCCTTTCCTCTGCCAGCCCTTTGCTTATGCCAGGTCCAGCCTGGGATACCTGAAGCTTTTGTGCCCTCAGCAGGGATCCATCCACTGTGGAGCACAACTGGTCCCCAGAAAGATGGGAGCAGATGGGCACCACAGAGGGACATCTCCATCTCAGCCTTGTCTCCTTCCTGCTTGATTCCTCCTCTACAGGAGACCCAAGCAGCCTCCAGCACCACAGGGAAGTCTGGCACCAGAATTTCACTTCCCCAGGCTGGGGTGTCCGTCCCACAGACCTGTGGGTTTAAATTTCTCCAAAAAGAATGAATGTTTTCCTTTTCCAGACATTCTTGGAAAGCAATGTAAGACTGACTTACAAAAGCTCCATTAAATAGTCTTTGTTCATATTCTCCCCTGGGAATATCTGGACTCTCTTTTTTCCCCCTTATCCATTCTCCATCATCACTTTCTCTTCTCTTCTTCCTGGTCACCATCTCTGTTCTTAATTGTTACCTGTTTCTGAACTTCTCCCTGGAGCAATTATTAAGAACAACTGTTCTTAACAAGTAAGATAAGATAAATTAAAAACAACAGCAACAACAATAGTAATAATAACAACAATAGTAATAACAACAACAATAATAACAATAATAACAGGAAGAAGAAGAAGAAGAAGAAGAAGAAGAAGAAGAAGAAGAAGAAGAAGAGGAAGAAGAAGAAGAAGAAGAAGAAGAGGAAGAAGAAGAAGTAAAAAGGACCCTCCCCATATGCAAAAGGCTAACTGGAACAAGACAAGAAAAAGGACAGTACGCATTTTGAACTGAAAAGCAGTCTCAGGTTCTTGGAAGTCCTGCCCTCAAGTGTTTTTTTGTGACTGGCTCCGAAGACTGCAGCAGGGACTGATCCTGCCATAGCCAGGCCTTCTGTGGCCCAGCCCAGTCCAATGTGTGTCACATCCTTCTCTAGTGCCTGGGCTGCCCAAAATGATAAATGTAACTGTAAAAACATCCTTTCTGCTCCAGTAGAGGAGATCTGAATCCTAGAAGCAGGTATGAAACCAAGTGAAGAGCTTTTCTTTGCCATGCTGTCTGGTCAGACCCCTCTCACTCCTAGAGCTGTAGCACAGAAGATCCCACCCAGACAGAGCAAAGCCTCTGCAGATCTTCCCAAATACCTGCTGCTTGTCAGACTGCAAAGAAGGAACTCCAAGGAGGTGCAGCTCAGCTACCATGATGGCCCAACCCAGGTGGACTCCATTTCATGAGAGAGCATGGGCTGATGACATGGCTTCAGAGCTGCACAGGCAAAGCTGATGATGATGGAAGGTGCACTGAAGATGCATGGACAGCTGGGAAGCAGTTTTGTTTTTATGAGTGCAACTTTGGAGAGAACTGCTCCAAAAATATGTCCCTGTGCAAATAAAATGAGGCACTACTACCTGCCTTTAGTCCCTCAGTTCTTCCATGTCCCTGAACCATTCAAGACCAAATGCAGCAAGGCCAAAACTACGTTGTTGAGTCTCCTGGCCAGGAGCAGGAACCACGCTGTGGTCTCAGAGAAGCCACAAAGGCATGATCTTCCCAGCACTCGCCTAAACAATGGATAACAGATGAGGCTATGCAGCTTAATGCAGTCGCATGTAGCCATGGCTTAAGCCACCTCAGCTACCGGGACAGAGGTGGTGGTTGATGCTGCTTCCTACACATAGAGCATCCCAGACACTTACGCCGCTGAGGCAACATTTACCACCTCTGGTACTGGACAGCAACACCAGATGATGTTTAGGGACTTCCTATGGCTTTTGTGCCAGAGGATGGAGTGAGTAAAAGTGTGATGATGGCATTTCTGGGTGATACCTACAGCCAGTGGTTTGCATGGTGTCTCTTCTACTGCTCTGTCTCTCCTCTTACAGCCTCAGGGTCTTCCCCACTGGAGCCAGAAAAGCTGCCTTACAGTTACTAAAACATAGGGGGTCACAAAGGGTTTTCAGTGAGGAAGGATTAGGTTTCTTCTGTGTATTTTAGGCAATATTTTTTTCATCCACAAAGCAATAGATGAACACAGCTGTTTCCTGCTGAGATCCATTACCGGTCCCTAGCTGTGCTATACCATACTTGAGGACAGCAAATGGAAAAGTTTACCATATCCACCGCAGAGGAGCAGGGAGGCTGAGTCAGGTGGACAGTCAGTACCCAGATTAACCTCCCAATGACTGCAAAATTCCCTGCAGTATCATTGATGGTGAGAGCAGGACAGTTTTAGGTCTCACCTGTCGTCTTCTTTTTTTTTTCCTTCAGGATTTAGTATTGTACATGCCAATGCTGATTTGTTCTGGGAAAGGTTTACTCCTATTTGGTAAAAACAGCTGCTAAACTTACAGTCAGGTTCCAATCCAGATGCTAAATGTCTCCCCCTTGCTAATGCCTCTGCTTCCATGAAAACCCTCTACTCCTTCCCCGGTGCCATGCAGGAGGCTCTGAATAAAACAGTCAGCTCCTCTTCGCTTTCTGGTATTTCAGGTTGAATGGGGATGTCTTTAAATTTGTCCCCATCACACACTCTGTGACCCTGCTTCTTGAACTAATGATTATTAGTCTACCAGGAGACAGTGGAGTCCTAAAGTCATAATAAGTCTTAAGAGTTTAAGGTTAAGATTTTTAAAACTGTCAACACCTTGAAAATATCACTAAGTGGCCATCTTCACTCTTAACTATTGAAATATGTTTAAAAACAGGACTGAAAACACTTGTGACTTTGGCTATTTGTAACTTTTGTCTTTTCTACCTTTCATGTAAAAAGTGCCGTATTCAATGAACCCAAGGCAGGATACAGGGTTTGACTTGAAGACAGAAGACCACATTTTCTTTCTCTGTGCATTTCTTATGCCGGTGCCAACATGATTGCTTACTTCAGGAGGGAATAGAAGTCTCTGTCATGGTTTAACCCCAGTCAGCAACTAAGTACCTCACAGCCGCTCACTCCCCCTCCGTCCTGCTCCCCCGGTGGGATGAGGGAGAGAATCGGAAAAAAAAAAGAGTAAAACCCGTGGGCTGAGATAAAGACAGTTTAATAGGATAGCAAAGGAAGAAGAAATAATAATAATAATAATAATAATAATAATAATAATAATAATAATAATAATAAAATGTACAAAACAAGTGAGGCACAATGCAATTGCTCACCACCCACTGACGGATGCCCAGCCTGTCCCCAAGCAGCAATCTCTACCCCCCAGCCAACTCCCCCCCAGTTTCTATACTGAGCATGACGCCATATGGTATGGAATAGCCCTATGGCCAGTTTGGGTCAGCTGTCCTGGCTGTGCCCCCTCCCAGCTTCTTGTGCACCTGGCAGAGCATGGGAAGCTGAAAAGTCCTTGACCAGTGTAAGCACTGCTTAGCAACAACTAAAACATCAGTGTGTTATCAACATTATTCTCATACTAAAATCCAAAACACAGCACTATATCAGCTACTAGAAAGAAAACTATCCCAGCTGAAACCAGGACAGTATTCAACCCTTATTTTATACCATCTATGTCAGGCCCAGGTCCTACACTTTCCAATACACTCCAGTTAATCACCACCATTTTTCCTGTCTTTTGTTATATACACATAGATATCATTCCCTTAGTGTATGGGCCACCCCTCTAAAATGTCTGTTGAGTCCATTTAGCCCATGACTTTGGGCTCCATCTGTCATAACAGTCTTTCAGGGCAGGAGAGATGGTGTGTGGTGTAGGATTGTTGCATGCTGAAGCCAGTTCTGGTTCCATCACTGCTGCACTTCGCTCAGTTTCATCAAAGTTCATTCTTCATTTATCTGGGTGATTCTTACTGTAATACCACTGATATGGCATATAGCCACCATAAAAGTGATGACATGCAGTATTATATAGCAATTATCATCATACAATTCAGTTCATTGGCTATTCTCACCCAATATCAAATCCACTTGAGGTACATGTCAGACTTCCCCATCCTCCTGCATCACCCACCAAGTGCACCCAGGTCCTTGAGCAAAAGCAATCCCACAAATGGGTTTACCTTTGCCTGAGGCATGAATAACCCAGACTGTCTTCCCCAGCATATTTTTAATGTGCACTACAGGAACTTTATCCCCTTCTATAGTATGTAAAATTTTGATTGAGCAGGGCCAGCTCAATTGACAGATCCCCTAGTGTTGACTAACCAGGTGGCCTTTGCTAAATGTATATCCCAATGTTTGAATGTCCCACCACCCATTGCTCTCAGTGTAGTCTTTAACAGTCCATTGTATTGTTTGATTTTCCCAGATCCTGGTGCATGACAGGGGATGTGATATACCCACTCAAAGCCATGCTCTTTGGCCCAGGTGTCTATGAGGTTGTTTCAGAAATTAGTCCCATTGTCTGACTCAATTCTTTCTGGGGTTCCATGTCACCATTGGACTTGCTCTCCAAGGCCTAGGATAGTGTTCTGGGCGGTGGCATGGGGCACGGGATGTTTCCAGCCATCTGGTGGTTGCTTCCACCACTGTAAGGTTATGATACTTGCCTTGGTGGGTTTGTGGGAGTGTGATATAATCAATCTGCCAGGCTTCGCCATATTTATATTTCAGCCATCATCCTCCATACCATAGAGGTTTTAACCGCTTAGCTTGTTTGATTGTAGCGCATGTTTCACATTCATGAATAACCTGTGCCATAGTGTCCGTGGTTAAATCCACCCCTCGATCACAAGCCCATCTATGTGTTGCATCTCTTCCTTGACGGCCTGAGGTGTCATGGGCCCACCAAGATATAAATAATTCACTCTTATGTTGCCAGTCCAGATCCACCTGAGCCACTTCAATCTTAGCAGCCTGATCCACCTGCTGGTTGTTTTGATGTTCTTCAGTGGCCCGACTCTTGGGTACGTGAGCATCTGCATGACGTACTTTTACAACCAGGTTCTCTACCTGGGCAGCAATATCTTGCCATAAGGCAGCAGCCTAGATGGGTTTGCCTCTGCGCTGCCAGTTGCTCTGCTTCCATTGCTTGAACCACCCCTACAAGGCATTTGCCACCATCCATGAATCAGTATAGAGATAAGAGCACAGGCCACTTTTCTTGTTCAGCAATGTCTAAAGCCAACTGAATAGCCTTTACTTCTGCAAATTGTCTCGATTCACCATCTCCTTCAGCAGTTTCTACAACTTGTCGTAGAGGACTCCATACAGCAGCTTTCCATCTCTGATGCTTTCCTACAATACAACAGGACCCATCAGTGAACAGGGCATATTGCTTCTCATTTTCTGGTAGTTTATTGTACAGTGGGGCCTCCTCAGCATGCGTCACCTCCTCCTCTGGTGATATTCTGAAATCTTTGCCTTCTGGCCAGTCCATAATTAATTCCAAGATCCCTAGGCAATTGGGGTTTCCTATTCGAGCCCGTTGTGTGATCACTGCAACCCACTTACTCCACATAGCATCAGTTGCATGATGTGTAGAGGGGACCCTCCCTTTGAACATCCAGCCCAGTACTGGCAGCTGGGGTGCCAGGAGGAGCTGTGCTTCAGTACCAACCACTTCCAAAGCAGCTCGAACCCCTTCATATGCTGCCAATATCTATTTTTCAGTTGGAGTATAGTGGGCCTCAGATCCTCTGTATCCCCGACTCCAAAACCCTAGGGGTCAACCTCGAGTCTCCCCTGGTGCTTTCTGCCAGAGGCTCCAGGTAGGGCCATTCTCCCCGGCTGCGGTGTAGAGCACATTTTTTACACCTTGCCCTGCCCGGCCTGGCCCAAGGGCTACTGCATGAACTATCTCCCATTTAATTTGTTCAAAGGCTTTGCGTTGCTCAGGGCCCCATTTGAAATCGTTCTTTTTCCGGGTCACTTGGTAGAGAGGGCTTATGATCAGACTGTAATTTGGAATATGCATTCTCCAAAAACCCACAATGCCTAAGAAAGCTTGTGTTTCCTTTTTGCTAGTTGGTGGAGACATGGCTGTTATTTTGTTAATCACATCCATTGGGATCTGACGACGTCCATCTTGCCATTTTATTCCTAGAAACTGGATCTCCTGTGCAGGTCACTTGACCTTACTTTGTTTTATGGCAAAACTGGCTTTCAGGAGGATTTGGACAATTTTCTTCCCTTTCTCAAAAACTTCTTCTGCTGTATTGCCCCATACCATAGTGTCATCAATACATTGCGGATGTTCTGGAGCTTCACCCTGTTCCCGTGCCATCTGGATCAGTCCGTGGCAAATGGTGGGGCTGTGTTTCCACCCTTGGGGCAATCGATTCCAACTGTACTGAACTCCCCTCCAAGTAAAGCAAACTGTGGCCTGCACTCTGCTGCCAAAGGGTTGAGAAAAATGCATTAGCGATATCACTTGTAGCATACCACTTGGCTGCTTTTGACTCCAGTTTGTGTTGAAGTTCCAGCATGTCCGGCACGGCAGCACTCAGCAGTGGCGTGGCTTCATTCAGGCCATGATAGTCTACTGTTAATCTCCACTCTCCATTAGGCTTTCTCACTGGCCATATGGGACTGTTAAAGGGTGAGCGAGTCTTACTGATCACTCCTTGGCTCTCCAGTCGACGAATCAGCTCATGGATGGGAACCGGGGAGTCTCGGTTGGTGCCATATTGCGGCTGGTGCACTGTTGTGGTGGCAATGGGCACCTGTTGTTCTTCGACCCTCAGGAGCCCCACAACAGAAGGGTCTTCTGAGAGATCAGGCAAGGTAGACAGCTGTTTAATTTCCTCCGTCTCCAAGGCAGCTATACCAAAAGCCCACCGGTACCCTTTTGGGTCCTTGAAATACCCTCTCCTGAGGTAGTCTATGCCAAGGCTGCATGGAACCTCTGGGCCAGTCACGATGGGGTGCTTTTGCCACTCATTCCCAGTTAGGCTCACTTTGACCTCCAATACAGTTAGCTGTTGGGATCCCCCTGTCACTCCAGAAATACAGATGGGTTCTGCCCCTTTATAACTTGATGGCATTAGGGTACACTGTGCACCAGTGTCCACTAGAGCCTTATATTCCTGTGGGTCTGATGTGCCAGGCCATTGAATTTATACAGTCCAGTAAACCCAGCTGTCCCTTTCTTCCACCTGGCTGGAGGCAGGGCCTGTCTAGTCCTGGTCATAGTATTTGTCACTCACTTCTTGTAGATACGAGTCAGAAGCTTCTTCATTAAGATCAGAAGTAAGATGAGCCCTTCTACTCTGTCTGGGGAACTGCCCACTGGAGACTGGACCAGCAATTTTCCTGGAAGAACCCTCTTTTGTGATTGTTTTTCCTTGCAACTCACATACCCGTGCCTCTAGGGTCAAAGTAGATTTTCCATCC
This sequence comes from Ciconia boyciana, assembly GCF_034638445.1. NCBI lineage: Eukaryota > Metazoa > Chordata > Aves > Ciconiiformes > Ciconiidae > Ciconia > Ciconia boyciana. Next base: position 3,873,960 of record NC_132934.1, read on the forward strand.
CACTTCCTCATGTCCTCTCCATGGTCACATAGGTAAAACTATAGGGTGGCCCATGGTGTATACCCACTGTATCCTCTCTCTTGAGCAGAGGAACATTGACTCCTAATAGCTGAGATGATAGTGGTTCATACAGGTCGGGAGCAGGACATGTCTTTGAATCATGGAAACTCCCAGGACAGTTTCTCAGCTAGCATGTCCGGCAGTTTCTCCACAGCCAAAATGCAGGCCTGTAGGGAGAAAGGGAGACTTTCTTTGTATTGCCGCAGTTGACCAGCCAATTCATCCACCGTTTGCCTCTCTCCATCTTTCCAGGTCATTACTGCCAGTGAGTTGGCATACAACGCTGGTGCACTCTGTACAAACTTCCACCACATGGGTCACGTACACTTGACTTCATCTGGATCTTTGGATAACTCCTTGTTGCCCGGGTCATCATAAATCACCTCCAGCATGGCTAATTCCCTCAGGTACTGGATACCTCTCTTCATGGTGGTCCATTTGCCTGGGTGACACATAACATCTTCCTTGAAGGGATATCTTTCCTTCATGCCTGACAGGAGTCGCCTCCAGAGGCTGAGGACTTGTGCCCCTTTTTCCAATCACTTTGTCAATGTCCCCTTCCCTAGAAAGGGATCCCAGCTGCTTGGCTTCCTTCCTAGGAAGAAAATTAACTCTATCCCAGCTGAAACCAGGACAACTCCCATGAGTATTCATAGACTAGGGGCTAGTCTGCTTCTGCAACCTAGCATGCTAAATATCAGGTTCATCAGGTGGCCCAAGGGATGGGAGGACATCAGCATCGCTCCTCACTGCTGGCCTCTCATCTCTGGGCCTCAGTTGCTCTGTCTGGAGAAAGAAATTCATGTTATTTCTGTTTTCAAAGTCCTATGAGACCTATCATCCCTCTAGGATGGAAAAGGTTTATTTTTCAGTGGTTATGTCAAAGGCTGCCCATTGCTTAGTCATAGGTGTATTGCTTTTTTCAGACCTAATACTGCAGAGGCCCAAGTTGCAGAGTTAATCCTGGGACTGATTTTCTCGCAAGTTTGCATAGGTTCAGCATAACCCATGCCACAGTTTTTCTGGAGCTGCTAAGGGGTCGATTAACAGCACAGTTTGATTTGGTTTTTAACATTTTAAAAAATCACTGAAAAATCAATTAAATATCATTTTGGAGTATAACAAAATCCTTTTGAAGCCCTCAGATTAAGAGCTGTGAGGTCCATAGATCTTCCTCCTGCAGAGGTTGTTTTTTGGGGGAACCCTTATACAGTTTCTTAGCTGAGAGTTCATCAGAACTGTCAGTTACCTTAGGATGTTTAGGATTCCAGGATGTTTATCAGCAGGACACCTTGGATGCTGACATATCTCTGTGAATTAATTTCCTAAACCATCCATCATATTCCTATGACCAATGTTTAAACAACCTGGGGTCTGCAGTTCACTGTGCTCTATCTTGCACATTGAGTCATATCAGATGACTCTTTCCATCTAAAACTTAGGCATCTCCTATGGGTGGGCTTTGTCTCACTTAACTTTAAGGGTGGGAGTCAGCTTCAGATGCAAACACCTAAGCTTTGAAGTCTGTGAGGCATGGGTCTCCACATGATCTGGGTGTTCATTCTCTTGCCAAATGCAACAAAAACCTAAAACCACTAAAAAGCACTTTATCTCACCCCACAGTAGACTCCAACATTTTGTGAGCTCTAGGTTTCATTGACTTTAGTGATGAGAGTTTCATGAACATACATGCAGGCCTGTTTGTATATCCACCCTTGCCTACAGCATTGCAAATGCCATCGAACGTCTTTGTTTACACAGCTAAATCCCTCTCCCCTCCTCGGGTATTTTTAATGTACAAGTCTGCACCTGAGCTAGGTGTCCTGGCTCCTTTTGCAGACAGTTGAGATTGAGTCAATATCATCAGTGGAGTTTAAGCTGTCATTCAACCGATGAAAAGTGGATGTCATCTCTGGAAGAGATGAATCACACTAAATTTCATTGCCCACACTGACTGTCCCTTCTGATAAAGAGAGCTGAGGATGATATGCTCAGAGACAGATTCTGCGTTGTAATCATTGGATAGCATCTCTAGATAATTGTCTAGACTCCTTCCACAATCACTGACAAGATTGACACCTACATCTCCGTCTTAGATGCCTCACACCACGAGGACACCCATCCTCTTTCTACTGACTGCAGAGGGGATGTAGACACTCTGTTCTTGCTTATCTCACATAGACAACCTGTTAATTTGCTTCAAGCCATGGGATACCACCATCACCAAAGTCAATTAGAGCTGGTCACCCACAAAAACTGGCCTTCTACCAATGGCTCCTGCAAGCATGTGAGCAACCCTGGAGATGCCGTATGTGTATTGAGAAGTACCTGTCTGTGGAAGCAGATTTCACTTGCTCTGTATGGTTTTGTTCAGATGCATTAGAGCCCAACACTTGCTGTAGTCTACAGAGGTCAATGAACGTATAGAGATGGGCATGACACAGACAGATCTGTTGTGTATCTTAGCACCTTTCCACCAACATAACCACCACCCTGCGGGATGGGAGGTACAGGCTGATTACCAATGACCTTCGACTTCACCACAGAGAGGAAAATTAAGAAATATATAATCAGGGAAGGACTATTTTGATTCATGCCAGCTGCAGATTGGCCCCACCCCAGTCCTGCACATGCCCATAGAAGCAGAAGATGAAGCAACTGTTGTGAAAGATTCAGTAAAGAAATGTAAATGCATATTTGTTTATTAAGAGTTCCCTTTGGCTTTGCCACTGAATCCCTCTGCAAAAATACTCCTGTTGTTCTCCTCAGAGGGATTTTTTTTTATCCCCTTCTCCATCGAAAATTGAGAAATATGTTGTGTGAAATATCAAGACTAATTAGACCAAATGGCGCTCAGATCTGTTGCTGGTTTTCTGGAGGATTTCTGACAGCTTAGGAGACTTTATTTTTATTTCTTTTTAACTAATTATGAACAATTCTTCACATAGTTGGAAATTCCTATGGAGACCTTAATGAATAAGGGATGGCTGTGGGAATGTAGAAAGTGTGAAAGAGTATGTTTGTGCTGTGTGTGGAAGGGTGTGGGTTTGAGAAAGGGGCATGTCTTCATGGTGGGCATGCTTTTGAATGCACAGCACATATGGGGAGGAAAGCACGCTTGGAAGCAAAGGGCTTGCTGCCTGCAGCTGCAGCGTGGTCATATGGGAGGGGAGGATTGTCTGCTTTGTAAGGGATGTGCCTATGTCGCATTCCTGGTTTTCTGAAGTAAGCAGTGGTTAGGACAGCGTTTTTGAGGGTGGGGAGGCTGATGTGTTTCTCTTGCAGTGGGAGGGAGGGTTTGCATGAGGAGCTGATGAGCTGCGGGTCGGGGTGTGGGTGTTGCTGCAGATGTGGGGGAGAATGAGGGGTTGGGAGGCAAAGCTGGCTGGCGGCAAGGAGAAGGGCTGTGGGGTGGCCAAGGCAGTGCAAGCCTGGAGAGCGTAGCCAGAGCTGGTTCACTTGACTGAGGGTGGCAACAAAAAAGCCAGGAGTGGCTGCAGAAGGGACCAAGGCTGAAATCATGGAGAGTGCAGCTCCTGGGAGGGCTGCTGAGCTGAGAGAGCCCCTCAGAGCAGATGACGAATCCTCCCTTTCCATGGTTTGTGTCTTGTGAGTGAATGTCTGTCCTGCACTGAATCCACAGAAGTGTCTTAATCCCATATTGATGCGCAAAAGAGAGGGATGCTAGACTGAGTGCCCCGTAGTGGCCCAGGAATGGAGGGATGCTTCAAACCAATGCAAGCAAATGCAAAATGCCACTGCAGTGTCCCCTTTCCATTGTGCCAGACCTTGCATAGTGTAAAACCCCACCATTTCTCTGACCAGAGATGGGTTTGCGGGAATCTGTGATGTGAGATGTGAGAATCCAAACCTTGCCTCCAGCTTAAGGAGGTCCCTCAGCAGCAGGATCTGAGCAGCACCCTTGTCAAGCTTGGACTTCACCACCTCCTACCTCTCACCCAACTTTGGCCCAGTCCTGGACCCCCTCTGCTAGTCTAACAGGCTTCCATCTGAGTGTTTCCTCTCCTTTCCTTTTTTTTGGCTGGTGTTAATTCCCTGCACACTGAGCTGACAGCTACATTAAGACCTGAAAATACCGTAGCAGAACTAAAGCAATTATTGTAATGTAGCTTTAACAGGGGCTGTAATGAGAAAGAATTAAAAATGTGCCAGTCTCATCACAATTTGGTGTTCCCATGACCTTCTAGGGGTACTATCAGACAAGGAATTGAGCATCCCCTCTGCTGTTCCCTTCTTTCTCTTGTGACGATAAGGAAGAAGCAAGGGGGAAGGGAAAAATTAACCCAAATCGACCAGTCCTTCCTCTAGGGTTATCTGTGGTTCACAATTACTCTGGTACTGAAGGGTAGAGAGGTGCTAATCAATCAGGGAATAAAGCCCATCTGTCCCTAATCCATTCACATCAAATCTGCCTGGTAGACCCCACCACCATTAAGGTGAAATCTAGGATATAAAGAGACCATTGGTGCAGGAAAGTGATATGGGTCTGAGAGATGGCCTCTGAATGCAGCTTGTGAGAAGAGGGGCTACATGACAGGGCAGGCAGCACTATCAGACAAACGCCATCCCTCTGAATGTCCTCCTCTTCCTTCTTCTTCCCCCAGCTTTATATGCTGAGCATGATGTCACATGGTATGGAATATCCCTTTGGTCAGCTGTATATCCCTAAGCTCAGCTTAGGGATAACCTGAATGTCCCTAAGCTCAGCTGTCCCAGCTGTGTCCCCTCTCAGCTTCTTGTGCACCTGGCAGAGCATGGGAAGCTGAAAAGTCCTTGATTTAGTATAAGCACTGCTTAGCAATAACTAAAACATCTCTGTATTATCAACACTCTTTTCAGCACAAATCCAAAACATAGCCCCATACTAGCTACTATAAAGAAAATTAACTCTATTGCAGCCAAAACCAGCACAGAGACCAGACCAGAAGCAATACCCTGCAAGTGAAAACCAGAAATTCTTTCTTGAAGGCTTCAAGATGGGATAAAGCAGGTGTTATAAAAGGTGCTTTTGGTTCCTAAGCCAATGCCTCACCAAGCTGCAGTTATGTCACACCTTCTCAGGTCTGAGTGAACAAGCTGAGGTCCCACAACCATCATCCCTCAGCACCAGTTTGCTCCTAATTTTTACACTACAGGCTGTTTCTCTTCCCTGCAGCCTCCACTGACCTCCCAGCTTCTGCCCACCATGCTGACATGTGAATCATTTAAGAAAGGTCCCATCAGGGTGTCACAACCCTCCCCATGCACACCTGTGACCTTGCCTGCCTGGTGCAGCCCAGATGCCCCCATCCATCCACACCTAAATTAGAGAAACCAGCAGTACAGAGGGCTCATCTGAAAGTATGGGTCATTGGTGCTTTACCTCAGCTTCTTCCCTCTTCTCCACTTCTTCTCCACTGTGTATGCAAGTGCCCTGACCAGTAACATCATCACCTTATATCCTTCACCAGGTGACGGGCTTTCAGAGGTCCCCAGTAGGTACAAGTAATTCTCCCTCTCACTACCTCAGAGCAGATTGATGGTGCAGCATGGCTGGGGGAACTCCATGGTTGAACCATGATGACCTATTGCTTCATCAACTCAGAGTAGGCTGAGAAGTTGCCAACAAGCAACAAGCCTTTGGCCTTGATGCTAGTAGACACAAGTGTGCAGGAAGCCTTTTTGTCACCAAGTCTTGATGTATGCCATGCTTCAGCTAAGAGAGCATGGCTATGACCACTGCAAATCATCAGGCCTAACAGCTAGAGCAAAACAAAGCTCATTAGTAAGAGACGAAGTGATGCAACAGATTGCCTGTTTCTGAAGTCATTGAAGTAAACAGCACTTGTAAAACATGCTATAATTAGGCCTTTCTAATCCAGTCAAAATATTGTGAAGGTAGGAAGGGTTTTTCATTTCTTGTGTAAATAGTCTGTTGTGGAGAAGCCAGATGAGTGCTTCAGCAGCAACCAGACTAGCACATGCCATCATCATTAGCAGATGCAGGGAGGCTCAGTCCCCCGTTTGTTTGTAAGGCACAGGAAGATTTGCGGACTCAGAAAAGCCGGATTTCAGTCTGGGGACAGATACAGAAGGTCTGTCCAGGATTGCACTCTGGAGCCAGCATGGTTTAGGGTGTAGTTTTATTTTCAGCACAAAGCTTATCCCAGCCACTTAGAACAAGATGGACTTTCCCATTTGCCTGCCATGCAGCTGAGAGAACCTGTAACTCTGTCAGAGCCGAGATCAGGACAAAAAAGCAAACATCGGAAAATAAGAACAGCCTTGCAACTATTTAGACAAGTCAAACTGCTTGAAAACACCAAGTAAAAGTGGATGGTCAGGAAAGGAATGGCAAGGAAAGCATTATACCATTCACCAGCTCAGAAACAAGTGCCAGAGGCTTGCACCTCCATTAAGAGGTAGAGTCCCCACTGATAAATATCTGCAGGTTGTGCTTTGGTAGTGTGCTTTGGACCTCAGCTATACACGCTAGTGTGACGCCTCATTGACTATAGACATCTACAGGGCATCTTCTGGGCTTTATAGCAGGACAGCAAGTGCTGATCCTATATACTGTTCTTCTATAAGATATCTGAAAGGGAAAGGAGGCTTAAGAAATTGTTAAACTAAGGAAGAGAGTAGGAGGAGTCGTTACCATGCGGCAAACTCTGATGTGTTATGTGCTACTCTGTGTCTCCTTTCTTTAGGATATCACAGGACCAAAACCACAGGAAAACATGTTATTTGACAACAGGCTTTTGTGCTCATCATTAAAAAGGGCTGTGGGAAGTTGTGGCAAAGGGGATGAGCCCAAACACAAAATGAAGTGAAAACAGCCTGGCTTTCAATTATGTTCTCATGAAACTAAGATGAACAGGCCTCTGAACCCAGCAGTTAGTGAGAAATATTCTTTCTTCTTTAATTTCTGACTTTGGAACAGTTTGGAGACAACAGCCCCAGCAGAGTTAAGACATCTCCTCTGGTACCTGCCTATATTTAGAAAAGCAGTGGATGTCAGACAGCCCACCTGGCCTGGAGGTCAGAGGAGTTGTGAAGCACTTTTCTAAATGTATCACGAAGTGCCATCTGAGATGCTGTGGGGCATCTGAGGCTGGCAGATATGGCACAGGACCAGTGGGAGAGCTGTGCCCTTCTGGGCTGGTAGTAGAGGCCGGGCAGGAAACCCTGGGGCATCTCCAATAGCACTCAATGTCTGTGTAGGCAATTGAATTCCACCCACAGCATTACAGCCATGCTAAAGTGCAGCTGGTTGTCTCAGTGGAAGCCTTCAGCCATCTTAATCTATTTTCTGCTTTCTTCAGTCCCATTGATAGGATAGCTGAACTTGCCTTTACCACGATGTTAGGCATGGAAGGAATGGTGATGCAGAAGAGCTTGAGGTCTTGCTGGAGGCAAGAGTGGACTATGTGCTGACATGGCTGTGCTGTCCTTCATCATTACAACCAAGCACATTGATTAGCAGCTTGTGCATAGCCCTAAGGCAGAAAAAGCCTGTATCTCATTTCCAGACTTGCTGTGCTGGTAGCTGCAGGAGCCTGGATTTCCCATCTGGAGTCCTCGCTATCCCCATGGGATTGGCTCAAGTGGAGTTGCTTCAGTCTGGGCAGCTGGTTGTGGACCTTGCCCGCCATGTTCAGGTGTCGGCAATGCCTTGCGATTGTGCTAGAGACATGTACATGTTTGTTTCTAGATCCACTGCTCTTCTCCATCGGATCTGCATGTTGTAGTCCAGATCCTGGCACTGGCCCCTACAGGGGTGACTGTTTTCCACTCACTTCAGGCATGCACATGCTCCTTTCTAGATACCGGTGTCATCCATATAATAAGGCTTCATTCAAAGAATAATAAAATCATTTAGGTTGGAAGGGACTTCCAGAGGTCATCTAGTCCAACCCCCTGCTCAAAAGGGGAGAGTATTTTTCCAGACAAACATATATTGGTTTTGACATCCTTCAGTGTTCAATTTTAGTGCCATAATTGGTCCAGCACAGACTCTTGCTTAGTTGTAGGGTAGAGACTGCTCTGTCCTGCTGGCAGAAATGGGATCAATATTGGGTATCAGTGCATTTTTGTGACACACCAGATGGGAAAGTCTCCTTTAACAAAGTCTTTTAATCTGATTTGTTGCACAGTACAACCAAAGTCCTAACTGCACTTCCTCCCATAAGCCATGTATGACTTGCAGCCTACTTCAGTATGATTTTGGTCATCACTAGCAGAAGGCCATGGACTTTGCACTGACCCAACACCACAGGGTCTTGGGACATCTCTGGACTTGCTGTGCCCTGAGCTGGGTGTCCCTGTGATCACAAGTGTCCCATGGCCAAGGGCTCACACCTGACCTGCCTGAGCTCAGCACTGGGGACACCCCGCATGGCCAAGGGCTGCCGCCTGGGCAGGCACTGCCCAGCAAACACCAGCCCTTTGTGTGCCCGGGCTGGGCACTGGGCAGCTCTGCCACTGCTGCTGGGGACCAGGGAGGAGGGAGGAGGTGATGGGGAGAGGGGGGATGAAGATACCCCTAGGGGAACCTAAGAGTGAGGAGGAAGAAACCCTACCATGAACATCACACTCCTGCCAGAGAAGACATCAGGGTGGTGAAGACTGAAGTGACAGCCCTCCAGTTTCTGCTGTAGGACACTGTTGCTTTCGACTGTAGGGCGTGGAGTGATGCTGGCAGAGTGAGCATCACACCAGAGAAAAGGGCAGTTATTCCGCATAATGATTTTGCCTTTATTATTAATTATGCTTTTCTGTGCTACTTTGGACTGTCAGTGTTAGTATTAGTGTAACTGGACTAATAATGTGTTGTATTTTGATCCAACTGCTAATATTGTAATTACACTAACAATAAGAGAGGTTTTTTTCTACAGATTTAGTGTGTTCTTTTTGTTGCTAACAAGATTTTGAGGGTCACAAAATGGAGGGGCACTGAACCTGCAGAGCCTCCTCTTTGTGATCAGTCACTTTCTGTTTTTCTAAATGACGTGCAAATACAAATCACAGGCCCAGTCTCGTTGCCAGTTACTCTTTGCAATCCTCTCCAAAACTAGCATATTATTTTCCAGAACGCTCAAGCAGAGCTGGGTACAATGTTTGCAGGTTTATGTATTTTAAAATAAAAATCCTGTGATTGGGGGACAAAAATGCAATGGAAAAGATTGGATCAAGATACCCTGCTCATTAAAGTCAGGAAACAGTACTATCTGAAAGGTCTTAACTCTCAATCAAAAAATAAAATGCATTTTTTATTTCTTCACAAACCATTGCATCAGTGCTTACTGCTGCAGGAGTGATCTTGACAAACCTTAAAAATGCTGCAGATACCCTAACTTTATCGGAATTCCCTGCTACAAAAATATCTTAGCTGAGGACTAAGCGTGCTGGGCATTGAAACCACTCAGCTGTGTGCTGTAGCGCTCAAACAGACAGCACAGATTTGCTTTCAGATCTTGGTTTTTGAAAACAGAAGGACTTTTTTAGGGAAGAGCATTGCCAGCTGGTTGAGGGGGGTGATCCTTCCCCTCTGCCCAGGACTGGTGAGGCCACATCTGGAGGGCTATCTCCAGTCTGGGCTCCCCAGTACGAGAGAGACATGGACATACTGGACAGAGTCCAGCAAAGGACCACAAAGATTATTAATGGACTGGAGCATCTGATGTATGAGAAGAAGCCAAGAGAGCTGGGACTGCAGCCTAGAGAAGAGAATGCTCATCTTAAGAAGGGGATGTTATCAATGTGTATAAATGCCTGACAGGAGGGTGTAAAGAAGACAGAGCCAGACTTTTCTCAGTGGTGCCTGGTGAACAGACAAGATTTGACAGTGGACACGAATTGAAACACAAAAAATTATGTTTAAAATAATAATTTAAAAATCCATTTTTCTTGTAAGGGTGGTTGAACACTGGAGCAGGCTACTCTGAGAGGCTGTGGAGTTTCCATCTCAGGAGATACTCAAAACCCAACCAGCCAAGGGCCTGATCAACCTGCTCTAACTGACCCTGCTTTGAGAAGAATGGTTGGACAAGATGATCTCCAGAAGTGCTGCCAACCTCATTTGTTCTGTGGTTCTGTCTTCCTCCACTGATGCTGGAAGTCTCTGTGTGCCCTGGGCTCTGGAGTGGAAGAGTAATGCTCACACTCGGCTTAACCTGAAGCCCATGATTACCTGTGCAGACAGTGCAGTTTGTCTGCAAATGTCAGTTTATTCGAGACGATCACCAGGAAAAGTCCAATCAGGAGAGTGTTTGGTTTCCCAGCAGCCTTGGAGACAGTGGCACAAAGTCACATTCATAGTATATACCAAGGACTAGACATAAGCATGGAAATCACCTGTGTTTGGAGTTAGATTATCAGCCTTGTAAGGAAGTTCTAGCATCTCTATATTCATTGGGGAATGGTTGAGCTGAAAAACTGGCATTATATCCCAAACTATAGCCTAATGGCTGAATCATCCATAGAGCCAGATAGGTGACAGCAGGAAAGTAGCCATGCATGGCTAGTAGAAGTTATTAGACCATCGACATTCTTGTGATATCCAGAAATAAGAAATTTCATACAGAATCCAACAAGGTAGTATTCGGAAGAAGGAGAGATCTCTCTGTGAGGGAGTTGCTTTGATGTTAACTAGTTCTTTGATACATTTCCGTCTTCTTACCACCTGAGACCTGCACAGCCAAGCTTCAAACCCCTACCCAGCTGGTAATAAGCTGAAAAGCAACAGACCTTTTCAATTTATAAAAGCACTTTTCTAAATACACCTGGAGTAAACACCAGGGAGGATGAAGAGGTACTTAAGAAAAATGACAGTGCTAACATGAATAAAAATGAGGATAAATAGAGCAGGAATTTTTTTAGGGTGGGAATTAGAAGAGAAACTCGCACCACCTCCTGCAGATCAGCTTCCCTGTAGGCCCAGTACAGGCAAGAAACAGAAGTATTAAGATGCCTCCTAATCACTCGATATGATGGAGTGAATGTGACCAGGAAGAGAAGGTCCTGATGACGCAGTATATCCTAGCCCAGATTACAAGGATCATTTTTGAGAAGAACTATAGGAATGATCTAATCTCTGCAAGAGAAACTCCAACTCACCAGTTAACAAAGGCTGTGACTTGTACTCCAAGTACTCCTGAAGCTGTAGATAGATTTGTCCTGGGAGGATGTCACTTCATCTTGTGGAAGAAAGGCAGAATTGCTTTTACAGAGGCCATACAGCCGGGTTTCTGCAGACTGCCCTGCTGCTTATTGTCCATGTGGCTGTGAAGGCTGATATGGTAGCTCAGACTTCATGTTCTTGGAAATACGCTTTGCCTTTTACAAAAATCTATAACATCAGGAATTTAACACTCTCAAAAGCAAACAGGTGGGAGGAACCACCCTTAAGTGCCATCTGCAGCAACACTATAATTTCATAACTCTTCCTGTCATGAAAGATCATCCCTTTTCAAGTCAAAAGAAGCCTGATCTGGGGGAGAAAAAAGGAAATCTGAGCTTTCATCCCTAGTTTCTCTATATTGACATACAAAGAAGAGCTAAATACTGTCAATCCAATTTTAGAGCACTGGTGGGTGCCCTAAATAGGTACAGATATTTATGATGGCACGTAGGAGCATGATGGCTGGCAAGTCACTTGGGTTCCTTCCTTCACACCTCCAGTGACCACTTCATACTACCTGATTTGCACACTTAATTCAGGAAGGGGTAATTTTCTCCTTGGAAATTCCTCTCTCTCTCCATTGATGATAAAAAGCCCCTAGAAGACCAACTTAGAGCAGATGCCTTTTACCTGTCTAAAGCTGTACATTGAATCTAAGCCTACGCAACTCATCCAAGACCACACAGAAATGAAGAGCTGAGCTGCATCCCAGCCAGCTGCTCCCATCTGAGACCCCCACAGCCACTGGGCTCATCTTCAGTGATGCTCATAGCTTGTCAGTCACCACAAATAAGAACACATGAGCTCATAGCTGCCTCTTGAGGCTAAACCCTGAGATTTTCAAGAAGTACTTAGCAGTCTTTAGCAGGGAGGTGCCCAAGCAATGCTGTCGTAAAGCACAGTGTGAATCCCTTTATCCTGTAGCTTCCTCCTGTGCCTGGCAGCAGCAAGATGGCTGAGCTCATTTTATCTTCCCCTAGGCATGAAGTTTGGTAATCTGCTAGGAGACCCCACTGCGCCTTTAGCATCCAGCTGGTTCCCACTCAGTCTGAGGGGTACCAGCCACACTGCTGTTACCACCTCACTGATTTGCTGGGGCACACAGCTGGCCTCTGAGATAGCTATGGAAATGCCAAATCCTAAATAGCTCCTGTTGGAGATGCAGACAGAAAACCTACGACCCTCCACCACAGGGAGACAAATGCTCATCACCCAAGGCACTGCAAGATTATTCAGTCTATTCATCCTGGCTCACTAGGAAATGCACGCCAGTGATATTGCCACAACTGGGGACTGCTGGTCCCTGCAGAGCTCACAATTACAGGCTAGACAAAATGTATTTATCTTAGAAGAAAAATGGCAGGAAGGGAAGCTGTGTGTGGGATGAACCTCCATCTAAATTTTTATCTCCTTCATCTAGTATAAAGAAAACAAGTTTTAGAGCAAGGTGGAAGGGAGGAGGTGGGGAGGGGGAAGGTGGCAGTAGACCAGTTTCTCAGCAGAGAGTAGGCTTCTCTGCTTCTGCTTAATTGATTAATTCCTTCTTAGCAGAGTCATCTGTTTGATGTGCTTTTCCATAAAAGCAGTTCAGAAAGTTCATGGGAGCTAATCCGTGAAGATGGCTGGAGCTGCAAAGCCAAGCATCTGATTACAGGACAAGGCGATCGCTTACAGCTTAGCTGCTTTCAAAGTTGTTCCCAAAGTCTTTGCTAACCTTCATATTTCAAAGTTCATTTCTTGGCATTGGGGAATTTAAAGGAGAAGGTTTCTTTTTACCACTAGTATTATTATTGCAATCAAAAAGCAAGTAAAATAAATTCAGAGGAAGGCCACACACAAAGTCACATGTGCACCAGCAAAAAGAAGCAGATGAAAAGATACACAGGCAAGCGCACACACAGAGGCTCCCATTTCACAGCCTATTCAAAACAGCTTGCTCTGAATTCAGTGCATGCACTCACCACTCACAGATAAAGGCAAAGCCATTACTTGTGTCAGTGCTACCTGCCTGTACCCAAGAACTTAGAGAAACAAATAGTATAAATGTGTTTTCTCTGTAGGGGTTTGCATTACTGCTACTTACAACAGAGACCAGTTATCAAGATGGAAAGGTGGGCAAATACCCCTAAGGGAGACGTAACTCAGGTGTGTTGGTGCTGAGTGATGTAATGAAGTGACTTAAATCCTCTGATGATGCTATACAAGGTGGTAATGATGAGGGATGATGTAGAAGAATTGCAAGGGACGTCACACTACTGAGTGATTTCATGATAAAATAGCAGCTGAAATTCAGTGGAAATAAGTGTAGGGCGGTACACATGGGGAAGAAAGCAATCCTAACTTTACATACAGTGATGAGCTTTGAATGGACTATTACTTACTCAGGAATGAGTTGGTGTTTATAATAGGCAATTCTATGAATATGTCACCTCAGTGCTCAATAGTAGCGACAAAAAGCAAACTGAATCTTTAGAATTAATAAAAAGGAATAGAGATCAAAATAGAAAGCATTATTATGTCTCTGTGTAAATTTAATGTGTGCCTGCTTCTTGAATCTTTTGAGTAGCTCTGGTGTCCCCCCTCCCAGAAAGGATGCAGCAGAACTGGAAAAGATACGTAGAAGGGCAATAGACTGATCAAAGTTATAGAACAATGAAGTACTCTAGGAATATTTCATGTGAATAAGAGATGACAGAAGCAGAGTATGATAATGGTCTATCAGATTATGAGTGGCATGAAGAGGATGAAAGAGAGAAACTATTTTTTGTTTCTTTGAAAAGACGAAAAAGGTGCTTGAGATGATAGCAGGTCAGAACAAAGAACCCGCTTCACACAACGTGCAATTAATCTGCAGTTAATCCCCCCTTGCCAAGGGATAGTGCAAGTGCTAAAAGTTTACTTGATCTAAAAATTTTAAACAACTTATTGGGAAAAAGATTCATGGAATTCCTAGTAAATACAAAGATACCTTAGGAATATTTATGATTCGGTCCTCTAGAGGCTATAAAAATATAGGCATTACTCTGTGCTTGGTCTTATACACTTCCCTATACTGAACTAGGCAGACCTACAGTGTGATCCACCATGGATGTTATCAGTGATTGCATTATATTAATGACCATAATGTTAATTTCCTAGCTTCTCCAAAGGAAACTTCATTCTGTTCTTGGCACAGTCAGCCCCACTCTCCCCGCCATGCTCATCTTGGAGTCATTAGAATCAGCCTCCAGAAATGTCCATCCTCCTTCCAGCACAAATTTGTGCTGGGATGCTCCATCACATCCTGTACTAGACTGTTACACAGGACAGCTTGCCTAGTGCCCTTTTTTTCATCACCTTGTAGCTGTGTCCCTTGTGTTCCTGATGGCACCTCCATGCTTGTGTTTAAGGACCTGAGAATTCATAGTGGCCCTTCAGGAAGGTAGGACTCTGACATCTTTTCTGGATCAGCTTCAAGCCTCCTGAAGAGGTTTTCGTACACTAATGCTTCACATTTGCTGTGTGGTCTTATGCAGGATTTGAACCCCTAGAAATGTTCTGAGGTTCTTGGAGGTATGACCATGAATCAAACCTCACTGCTTTGCAGTTGTGCTATGCAGTTGACATCGTTGCCTTTCGGTATTATAGTCAGATCAGGAGAGGAAAAGGATTTAACAGTACAAAAGAGTATTGACCATGCCAGAATTCAACTCTACAAGGGACTGTGTAAGGCTCCAGGGGACATAAAGTCACAATGGAAAGGGCATGAGATCTGCACTGCTGCCTTTTCTGTATGACGTTGTCCATGGCACAACACCTCCTCATACTTCAGCTTCCCTATATATAGCAAAGCTTCCCTATTTATGGTGAAGCTGTCACTCTTTCAGGAGAATTGAGTTAAAAGATGACCAAAACTGATAATGTCATGGCCATTTTTGCTTAAGTATGGGTCACGTCCACACACGTCAAATCCAATATCAATAATACCCACAAGGACAGTCATTATAGTCTCTCAGTTTCAGTCCAGACCAGTTCAAAAAACTTAGCAGCTTGATCCTACCAGGAGATCAGTGGAGATCAAAGTTTTTTGACAATTCACAGCACCAGCATCTGGTGGATGATCAGGTCTGAAAAAGGATTTGTTGGGTCTCCAAGGGGTAGGGTCACAAAGGGTGTGATCTGGATTACAGAAGGAGAAACCCAGAGCAGCACATATCACTGATGGCACTGGGTGGATATGCGAAGTCTGCCTATACAGCAGGAGGAAGCATCTGCTGACAGATCTTCAGCTTGTGGACCAGGCATTCATGTGAAAGTGAGCACTCAGGAGATGACTTTGTTTATGCCTTGAGGCCTTATTTTATAGTCCATATGCTATTGGGTGACATGCCAGGGCTCTGATCTCCAACTCCAGATGGATATTCTTGGAGGGCTGGAAACAGCTGGAAACTGTTTTGTGTGCTAGTGTAAAGGGTATCAGGATCCCTTCTGAAATGCAGCAGTAGCTGAAGCTGTCTGTGCAGATGCAGACCAGGTTTGTTGAGGATTTGTAATTCCTCACGAGTAAACACAATACAAGAGAAGAGAGGTTGCAGAAGCAAAAAACACTTGGAATGGGACTGGTCAAGGAAACTGTAAGTTCTTAATTTATCCCAGCTAACATTTCTCACTTGATTGAACCATCTAATTAAGGAGCACAGTCACCACTCCATCCAACAACAGCTTACACCTCTACAGAGTGAATGAGTTATTGAGTAGCAGCAAAAGGGCTCACCTCTGCTGGGACTGGGACGCCTCGCCAAAGTTTGATCAACTGCAAGGTAGTTGTCAACGTATGACCTAGTTACCCTGCGCTCCCCTTACGGTCAGAATGGACTAAAAGGGCATAGTACATCTGGCCTAAGGTATCTATTTCAGGATAAAGAACCCAAAATAAATGTCCTAAAAGAATTAACATTTCTCTATTGCTTTTAAATGTGGCCAGGAATGATCACTTCACATGGCCACTCTCATAAACAGGATAAGCAGGGGGAAAAGCATCTAAAATCATGAATGCAGCAGTTGTTGATGATGCAAGTTTATAAAGGAAATGAACTATAGGAAGTAGCTGGGCTTATATGTCCTCCTAACTAGCTTCTCATATGGCCACAGAGGTAGACAGCCAGGCTAGCTAGACCATCAGTGTGACCTCATACTGTATCTTATGTTCTTGCAGAGAAGACATCTGCATTTGCTCACATTATTCCCATGAAAGATAAACAAGCTTCCAGTGGATGATGTTTTGTCAACCACTTGTTCCTACTCACTGAAAATGTCTTTAAAATGCCAATTGAACCAGGAGAGCTGACTTAGTCCAAAGTTACCAGACACAAATCCTGGTGCTGAAACTTCCTTGCTCTGGCCAGGTTTCAAAAGATGCCAGCCCATTTTTTCCATACTGCAGTCCATAAGGAGAATTGTGGTTGTTTTGTGGTTTTTTTGATTGTTTGTTTGGTTTGGTTTTAATCTAGGAAAAAAAAAGCACTAAGCTGTGGGATATTAGTGAGCTAGTCTAAGGAAATGTAGGCAGGCAGAAGATTCAGAAATATTTCACTGGCATCCAGCAGCAAAAAGAACCAGTGGGAAGCTTATCTGCTAAGGACAGAGCTGGATGTTTTCATTGGTAAGGCAGAAGATAGCTTGAAGAAGGCAGAGCCCTTCTGAATGAATAGAAATGCCAGAGATCAAGTCTTGTAGTCCAACTGGGTTGTGGAATGACTGTGGACATGTCTTTTTCTTTGTGTCCTACAAATTCCCCAGCTCATTCCCTCTGTGTCCATCTCACATGAAGCACTGGCTGAGGTAAAGGCCAGTTGTTATGATGGATTCACGGTGTCCATTTGCAAGCCAAGCTGCTGTCATCGTAACACTAGAAGCATTCTTTATCTTCAGCCCTGCAGTGGTGACGAGGGGCCACATGCACTAGAGAGCCTGCATTACCCAGGCTTGTGCCAAAAGCATCTTAGAGACGTGTGGGTTGCGTGTGAAGGCAGAACAGATGGTTGTCAATGCTGTGTTTTGACACATGGGGCAAGGAGGTGCACGTTGATTCAATAACTTTAACGTCACTCATCCAGTGGAAATTCAACCCATGTGTCCTGCATGACAGTCCATCAGACCTGTCTCTCCTTCTTATAGCATCCCCCAGCCCTTGGCTGGAGAGCAGCACAAGCAACACACAAGCTGGGGCTGGACACAGAAATTTAGAAGAGATAACCTGTGATTAATATAGTGGACAGGTGGACTAGTCAAACAGCATTACCCTCTGTGGGGAAAATAACTCTGCCCAAAGGGATCAAGACGAGTCAGACTAAGGATACTGTAACTGAATAAAAATACCTGTGCTTTCTTGCAGTTCAGCTAATCCACATTAACAGTTCAGTCGGATTTACTTCCCTATGACAACAAGTGCACGGACTCCTGGGATTTTAGGACAAAAAGGCACCAGGTACATTTTTAACAAAAGATGATTTAAGTGAAAATTGTGGCCACCTTTCTCCTTTCCTCCACTCAGGCAGACCTTTGCCCAACTCAGCTTTAGAGAAGAGTTTACTTAGGGAGTGAATATGCAGAAGGTTGCTCTTCCCTGGACTGATACCTGTCTCCAAACACGCAGCATGAAGACTGAGGTCAGCAGAGGTAGCTGAATTTTTGTTAGGAACAGATACTTTTACTGTGGTTTACAATTCTGGACACAGAAATCAGGAGGGGTATCAGACTGCCTGCTTTTACCTTTATCATGTCTGTCTTTCAGTATGTGACATCATCCTATTGATGAAGGTCAAGTTGATCTTAGCTCCTTTCTGACTCATTGAATATTAGCAATGGCTGGAGGCAGAAGACGCCAGTGATTTGATCTGACAGGCCAGGAGGTAGCACACCAGCAGTACAGCAAGACACGGGATGCAGAAATGGGTGATGCCATGATCCATTGTGACAAGAAAAGAGTTTCGGATGAATGGACCAATGGCCTGAAATGACCCGGCAAGGGCAGGATAAATAGACCTGTGACTTGGTCCAGCAGTAAAAACCTTTGGTCTGTATCCATTCCTGTTTCAATGGGACAAATCCAAACTAACCTTCCTTAGCTCACAATGTGATCACAGATTTATTGTGTAAGATCTCATGACATCATGAACCAAGTCACTCCCTTTCCCAAGTCCATAGATTCTGTGACCAGAAGATAGTGCTTAATTGATGGACTAATGTCTCTCCTCCCCTTTGTCGCAAATGAGACAACTCCTTCCAGTTACCTCAATCTCTGCTCCAGAACAACACATATGTTACAGCATGACCCGGGGCCTCGTGTATAACATTGTCCCTGGTGCAGGGCAATGGAGCACAGCTGGTGAGATGACTATGTCTGCGGATGAGCCAAGCCTTGCGATGGGAAGGAAACTCCCCAGCAGGCACCATCTGCCCCATACTGCTCTGCTGCACTTCTGTTGCTCTGTAATTCTCTGTCTAAAGATACAGCACACTGGTGGACTGCACACCAGGCTGGGTCTAGCATGTGGCCATCAGAGCAGGAGAGAAACTATGGCAAGGACTCTGCTCTGCAGATTTGTGGCCATGGGAAAGAGAAACATGAGGCAGGAGCCTGTGGTATCTGCCACTTGACATGTGCCACTTGGCTAACCTGTAACTTGCATTTGGCAAAAGCCAAGAATGCATTTGAAGACACCAGGTTTGCTCCCGGGTGATTTGTCCTGGCCTTTCTTCCAAAAGGCTCTTTCTCACGTATTCAGCATCGGAGTGTTTTGAGAACAGGGGTCTTTATTCCTCCAGACTCATAAAGGCAGGGACAGCTAGTAGCTATTTCATTTCAGCCCTCTTGCCTTGTCATGCTGTGAAATTTCATGCCAGCTGTAGTCACTTGTTTGATTTCTCTTTGAGTGGCTGCCTTCCTCCACAAATTAATTTTGATTATTTAAGCTTGTCTTGCCTGGCAGGGAGGGGATCTCTTAGTGGTGTGAGTTTGAAGCACTGGCTCTCTTTTTATCTTTCTCTTTTTCCCCTGCACTGAGTTTAATTTTGTGGTTCTCTGCCTTCCCCAAAAATAACCTTCAGACCCAATTCTGAACTGTCATATTCATTACATCACAGCTGTCTGCAGACGGGGCTTATCACTTGCAATCCACTCAGTTACATTTGTGATTAAAACTGATTGCAAATGTGATCCTGGCTGCTCAGCCTGGAAATTGGGAACGTCTTTATAATTTCTGACAGCAGATCATGAGGTCTTAGATGAGCCTGGCAGGGCTGCAGATGTAGGATGAGAACTTTGCAAGCTGGTGGGGGTGGAAGAAGACTATGCATCTGTGAGAAAGAGAGAGGAGCTGATGATTTGATAAAAAAATTAGCAGGAGAGCCCAGGCTAAAAACCCCAAAGTTGAAATCTGGGGAATGTAGGGGGTGAAACGTAAGCTCAGCTCTTGACTGCCAGGACCATCCCTAGGAATAGGTGTAGGAGGCAGTTGTGTAGCAGACAAAACCATGTTACTGCCTGCACTGCCCAAGCCAGGGCTCTAGGAAGTCAGGTCCTTCGCTCAGATTTGGGCACCAGTAACTCCTGGTATCACTGTAGCTGTTCCCAGGAAAACTGTTGTGCTTCTTCCTGACAGCAGGAGCAGCACAGCTTAGTCTCCAGGACTCTCCTCCATTTCTGCATCTACTACTGCTCCATCCTATTCACTTTGCATGCCTGGAGCTATGTGTCCTGTTTTATCAGAGTAGGGCTGCAAAATCAAACTTTGCAGAGTGATGGAGCCTTAAATGTGCTCAGGCAGTTTGTATCTTGCTGCAAAACCTGGAAAGGGCTTCACCATCAGTCTGTTGGCCTGAACCTTAGCTTCATTTCACTGATTTATATACTTAAAAGCAACTAGTGACTTCATTTCGTCTTATCTTTATATCATAACCCAATTGTTTTTCTCCACCTGCTCTCGTCGAGAGTCCAGTGCCTTGTGTTGAACTAAAGCCTAATTTTCAGAGCTTGTTCTGAAGAGACTGAAAATCCACCAGTTTCCTTGGGAGCTTGTTCCAGCATGTTAAATCCTCTCCCTGTTTCACCTTATACTTTATTTCCTCCAGCCTGGCTTGAGTTATACTTTTCTTCATTCTCCTCTCTGAAACTCTCCCATCTCCACAAGGAGGTAACAGACTTCATTCTTATAAACTGAACAGGGTAGGTGTTTGAAATGTCTCCTGGTCAGAGATTTCCCTCCAGACTTTTGAGTAATTTTTGTTGCTCTCATCTGATGTCTCTCCAAGCATCGGATGTTCCCTTGCAGGCACGGACATCAGAACTGGGTCTCCCCATTTCCTCCATACCCAGAGAAAAAATGACTTGCCTCAATCTAACTCAACACGCCCCAGCTTATGCACCCGAGGACTGCATTAGCTATTCTGGTGAAATTAGGGCATTTCTCTAAGACCTTGCTTCAAATCATTGGACTGGCCTGGCTGTCTCAGGGTTGCTGTTTTCCAGTGAAGGCTCTCCCCCTCCTGCCCATGCTCCAGGCTTTCTTTGTTCAGAAAAGAAAACCTTTGCAGACAGCTATCTCTATGCCCTGGGATAATCTGTCTAACTCGAGGCATGGAGCTGATGTGCCTGTGGTAGAAGCCCAGTCACTAGGATTGTCCTGTAGTCAGCAGAAACACCCAAAATAGTTTGATTTTCTGCTGGAGATTCCCCCTTTCTCTGTATTGGCTGTAGGCTCTCAAGATCTTGGTTAGAAATCAGAGCTTAGCTGAAATCAGCCTGTGTCTGTGTTGCCATTCATCTGTTGTAACGTATTTTTCTAATATTCGGTGCAGAGCTCCTTTTCCCTTATTACGTCTGTCTATTCTTATCTTTGAAGCAGACCCCGTTGCCAAGGGAAAGAAATAGCTCCTCCTAGAGGGCTGTTCATCCTAAATTATGGGTAGGATTCACCAAGTTAAGGTTGTGTGTTCACAAAAGGGGCACCTATATCTTGAATGAAATATTTCCACTGTTTGGGACAATTTTCACCATAATTAATTTTTAAGGTTAGAAAAGGAAGACTTTATACCATTACCACCCGTCCCCTTCAAGGAACTAGTTTCCTGCCTTTATTTTTTTGCCTACCTTCGTTTCCTCTGCTTTTCAAAGAAGCAAAATTTTCTGTTTGTGCAAGTGAGACCCAGGGTGATGAGTTTTCACTCCCAGAAAAAACCTGTGTCTTTGGGTGAAGTATGGCATCTGTCTAACAGCACAGGGAAATGTCGTTATTTGTTCAGAATAGCCCAGTGTCAGCCCCTGCTTCAGAGCAGGCTGCATTAATTGGGACACTAAGCAGAGCACTATATTTATTTGGAATAATAAAGAAACAGAGGGAAGTGTCCCAAATGGGACATGTCCAGGGCACACTGTGGACCCTGCCACAAGATGCCTGGCTTGCAAAGTCCTGGCTTGAAGTGTATGGCTGCCAACAAATCATTGCTGTCATCTTGGCAGTGGTACAAATACCACAGACATCTGATATTTTCCTTTGGCTCCTGCCCTGGAAGTCCCTTCTTTCATCATGCCACTATGAGTATAGTCACTCTGTAGATCATTCTCCACAGACACAATTTGGATGCATTTGTGGTTGTTGTTGCGGTGACCTTGCTGCTCTGGAGGCTATAAACTCACCTTGAAGACCCGGGTGGACTTCCTTGATAGGTGGAAAAGGATGGAGGAAAGATGCCTGGTTTTACAGACCGTTAAAAATGAAAATAAATTCTGTTGCATTGAATCTGTGGGAGACAGATGATTGCTCCCTGCAAAGACAGAGTTTGGAGGAAGAGAACATTTCCACATCTGCTGTGGGACCTGCAAACAATCCCTCTATGGCAGACAGTCACACCATCCCTTATATGAGTGGGCTGAGGTGGAATAAAAATGAGGGGAGTTTGCATCATCAGGTCCACATGTTCCCTACAGCCTTTTATTATTTAGGCCTGCAAATCCAGCCTGGCTACCCAAAGCGGACCCCTGCTTTTAAATAGCATAGAAAATGAGAGGCACAGATTCCACTATAGTATGCCTAGGACATTCAGTTTCAGTGTCTAAGCCAAAATTAACATGCAACTTGCAACCAAGAGGCTTCTAGTGACAAGCAGCAGCTTTGAAGGTCACCTCTCCTCCAAGTAAATAAATAAACAGTAAATAAGGAAGCAGGCAGCAATGAATAAACCAGGCAAAGCAAGAGACTTTCCACTGGCTTGGACTTGATATTTTTTTATTTCTTCTCCGCTCTCTTCGCTTTCATTTCCCCAAAGGTCGGTGCTAATAGGAGACCCCTCTTATTGCTCATGCATACTGCAGCATCCTCACCAGCCTGCCTATTTCAGAGACCCTGATACCAATTCAGAGCCTAAGCTGAAAGAGCAAATAGTGTCATCTCCACAGCTGATTACTTTAATGAGACCTTCTATCCGTACCAGGGCATGACAGGTGGGAGGATCTGTTGCAAATACTGTGTTTGCCTCTAAACCAGAATCTATGCCCTTCTTGCTAAAGAGAAATCGTCGTGCCAGGTATTTGTTTTCCATGCTCCTCTCTGCCATGCCTAATGAGATCCTGGCTCTGCAGGCTGAGAGTTGACTTTTTCCAACACTTCCAGCTTGGCCACGTGGCCAGAGAAGGCACAGTCTCAAATCACTCAGGGAGTTGTGCCAAAGCTATTTCTGATTGGTTTTGCTGCATGCTGGACCCATCTGCCGGATCTGAAGAGATGCTCACAGGAGGAGGCACTGGAGATAGGGACCTGCTTCAGCTCTTCCTTCTTGAGCAGGGCATGCACACAGCCAAGTGGGGACTCTGCCTCACTTCTCAAAGTGCCTGGTCTGTTGGGCATCTGTCCTACATGTCTGCTCCCGGGTTCCCTTCCAGAGTGAACCAGTGGCTCATTGCAAGCAGAAATCTGGGCAAGCTGACAGG